>NC_063439.1:9482995-10682995 GCF_020379485.1 Brassica napus
CGAGAGGAGCGAGCTCGGAGAGATCCTATCGAGAGATCTATCGCGAGATCTTCGCTCTCTCTCTCTCCTCTCTCTCTCTCTTCTCTCTCTCTCTCTTCTCCTCTATCTCTTCTCTCTCTCTCTCTTTATTCTTTAACAGTAACCTGGTACTTTCATCTTTATGTTACACCATTTTTTTTTAAAAGACCATGGGGATATTGTATAGCCCCAAAAAAACAATAGATTTACTTTATATGAATATATGTTGAATGTTCTTAACAGCGCAGAGATAGCTATGTTACTATTCATCACCATACCCTAAAGATAGCATCACGCATAAAGTGAAGTATAAAAACGGCATTATTACGAACACAAGCGATGCCGGATGGTAATTCTCAGTGGCTGTTTCAGAAAATATTTAATAGTCATAATTTGAATAAAATATTATTATATATTTAATATAATAGATTTCAAAAATGTATATTATTGTCACACTTTAATAATAATATTATCAATAAAACAAACCTACAAAAGTTCATTTCGAATATTGTTATTATATAAAAAACTGTGCCAAAAAAATAAAAAAGTAAATAAAAATGATAGTGGTAACGAAAAAAACAAGTAGCTTTAAATTTTGTCAATTGAAGTTTTGGTGAGGCGAAAATATATTAAGAGGAAAAAATAATTTATAGAAGCATATCTGCTAAAAGCAATGTTTTGAAAACCGGACCGGTCACTGACTCGGAATTATCATTTGGGCGACTGGTCAGATCGGTCTAACCGGTTCACCGGGTTTTATATATATACATAAATTTAGAAACCTTTAGTATTATAAATGAAAAATATAATTAAATAACTATTAAATAAAAATTAGGCGTGATCACTATTGTTTTTAGGCGTGATCACTATTGTTTTTAGTGGTGTATATATAACTTATAATAAAATGATTGACCATGAATGAACAAATAATTTATAGTATTATGTATAACGAAAAGAAGGAAACAAATGTACTACCAATCTTGAAAAGGGAAAGAAATTATTATGGTTTTCAAACGAAAAACGCCTAAGAACTTGAATCAGTTAAGAAGTTACCATTTTATTTCAAAAACTAATGAAATTACGTAAGTATTTGTTGAACCGGTTTTTTTCACTGACCCGAGTCACCGGTTTAGCCGGTTTTTTAACCGGTTTTGGCGGTTTAGTTCAAATCCGAGTTTTAACTCAACCCGGACTCGGTTTACTAAACGATTCACGGTTGGACCGGTCCCAACCGGCCGGTCCGGTCCGGTTTTCAAAACCCTGGCTAAAAGTAAAACAAATTACGAGAACAATAAATGATGTTTTAGTTTGGTGAAAACGGAAAGATAATTATGTAGATGCTTTGTAAAAAAAGAAATGTAACTTACAAAAACTAAAGAACCATTTTAAAAAGTCAAATTAAATGTATGGTCATAGAGGTGACTTAAACGCATGTTAGAGAAGTTTAATAGAGGATAATTACACCAAATGTGGCATTGAATTTAGATAAACCAACTAATTGATTTCTGATATTTAACTTAGACTAGTAGCGGAGTCCCGCCCAAGCACGGAGTTTCTAAGTTGTTTATTTTAAGTTGTTATTTTTCGTGATAGTCAGACTATTGGTAATTTTGCATTGTATTCTTAACTTTCTAGATTTGTATATATAGTGATGGAGATGTAGGAGTTGCCAGAAGCTAAGGGAAAAAGTATGTTATTGTATTAGTACATAACACTTTGATATATGACTACCCTTTGTGGGTCGGTGGTTATTCTCTTTTGTTTTTTTTACTGTCACCCAAAATAAAATACAATATTATATCCATTTCACTTATTGTATTGTGTTCAGTGAGGTGACTTTTTTTTTGTGTTCATAGATGCCGTTTTTTTTTATTTTAACTGAACTTTTTCTTATCAACTCCCCTAACTAGTAATTGGGCAGTGACTTAGACAGTGAGTATAGTATTCTGATATGCAATAGGAGGGAAAAAAGCAGCCATGTAAATGAATTGTTGCTGCTAGAAAAGTAAGTCTATGGTATTAGTTAGTCTGGCACAGTGAGTTGTGTCATTTGGTATTGAAGGCAAAATATGTAGCATTGTCTTTCCATCTTTAACAGCCAACCCAATTGATACCTGAGAAGTTGTGCGTTTAGTGTGAATTTTATTCAAACTTGGACATGGCTTGGGCTCTGAATATATATATGATTACTGGTACTATGACACTGGTGATATGGGTAATACACATTTGTTGCAGCGTAATGCAGTCCTAGATTTTACCAACTTGTGCTGCAACCTGTGGAACCATCCATTTTATTGCAGGATCCTAGCTTACAAAACAAAGTCAGCTTCCTAAGGCTTCACATATGGCAATAGAGGAAAGTTTGGTTAGGACATGTTTAATGCTTATTGTTGAGATTATATGAATTATAATGATGAACACCTGGTCATTTAACTTGAGAGTTACGTGTAGAGGTCGCAACTGACCACTGTTACTTCTTCTGATTCCCCCCATTGTCTTAACACATGGGAAAGCCTTTGTTGCTGCAACTCCCAAGCTGCGTCAGAAAGTAGGACTGTATGAGACATACCACAAATTTTAAGAAAATATCCTAACAACAGACAGCAGTAGAGGTGATGTTTGAAGTGCAGAGCATAACCCATCGTTGAAATGCGCTATAACGCGCAATTGTATATCGAATGTGAGAAAAAAAGAGGAAGAGGAACACGGGCGTACACATGCATTTCCATGAGACTTCCCTGGCCTATTGGTTAAACTCTAATGGCAGGATGGTTTTTCTATATTTTAGGGAATTCATTCTTAAAAATCTTGATTGGATGAATAATAGTTTTGGAAAAAAAAAAACAAAAAAATAACAAAAAACCACAAACAATGATCCTCTAAAATATGTTCTTTAGTTTTTGTAGGTTACGTTTCCTTCTTTCTATAGGGCATCTGCCACGTATTTTTCTTTCATTTTTCTCCAAAATTAAAACATCATTTATTGTTCTTGTAATTTGTTTTTTTTTTGCAGATATGCTTCAATAATTATTTTTTCCTCTTGTTATTTTCCACCTCACCAAAACTTCACTTGAAAAAAATTCAAAACTACATTTCTTCACTACCACTATCATTTTTATTTACTTTTTATTTTTCTGGTACATTTTATATAATAAACAATCCAAATGCATGTTTAAAATTTCAGGCAATGGACTTTTGTATGTTTATTTATTGATTATATTCATTTAAAGTGTGATAATAATATATATTTTGAAATTTATTATATTAAATATATAATAGTATTTTTAAAAAATTATTATCCCCGTTAAATTATTTTCTAAATCCGTCACTAAGCTGCATCAATTAAATATCATAAATCAAAATTAATAGGCCTAATTCGCCTGAATTCAATGACACATTTGGTGTAAATATCATCTATTGACCCCTTTACATGCGTTCAAGTCCACTCTCTGACCCTACATTTAATTTACTTTTAAAATTTGTTATTAATTTTGTAGGTTACGTTTCATTTTTTTGTATAAAGTATCAGCCATATAGGTTTTCTTTCCTTTTTCACCAAAATTAAAACATCAATTATTGATTGTCTTTGTAATTTGTTTACTTTTGCAGATATGCTTACATAAAATTTATTCTTCTTTGTTATTTTTGCCTCATAAAAACGTCACTTGACAAAAATTCAAAGCTACTTATTTCTCATTACCAATATCATTTTTATTATTATATTTTTGTACAAATTATTATATAATAGCAATCATATGCATGTTTAATAATTTTAAACAGTGAACTTTTGTATATATTATTTATTGGGATTTTCATCATTAAAGTGTGAATAATATATATTTCTGAAATTTATTATATTAATATATAATAGCATTTATTGAAATATAACCCCAATTAAATTATTTTCTGAATCTGCCACTGAGCGTTTTAAATATCAGAAATCAAGTTAGTATGCCTAGTTCACATGAATTCAATGACACATTTGGTGTAAATATCCTCTTTGACCCTCTTAACATGTGTTTAAGTCCACTCTCTCACCCATACATTAATTTTACTTTTTTAAATTGGTATTAGTTTTTATATTATCTTTTTTTTATAACTACTATGTGATCTCAAAGGCTTTCTATGCTCAAGGACTAATCACCACGAGATCCATAAAAATCCATGTTTCTTGCAAATTAAACGTGTCTATGGGTGGTCAGGAGAACCAAGGGCGGAAAGCTCCAGCCGAATCTAGGACATAAGCTCTAGCTGGAACTCTTTTATCACTAAGCCAAAACCACTTGGTTTCGTTTTGTAGGTTATGTTCCTTTTATGTATAAAGTATCTGCGATATAGTTTTTCTTTCCTTTTTCACCAAAACTAAAATATTATTCACTGTTCTTGTAATTTGTTTTACTTTTTGCAGATATGCTTCTACAAACCTCACTTGACAAAATTCAAAAAACTTATTTTTCATTACCAATATCATTTTTATTACTTTATTTTTGTACAACTTTTTGTATAATAACAATCAAATGCATGTTTAATAATTTTAGACAATGAACTTTGTATGTTATCTTTTTGAGATTATCATCATTTCAAGTGTGATAATAATATATATTTTGAATTTATTTTATTAATATATATTAATATTTTATTTTATGAATTTATTTGATCAGAAATCAAATTAGTGGGTCTAGTTCACTAAATTAGTGGCACATTTGGTGTAAATATCATTTATTAACCCCCTAACATGCGTTGAAGTCCACTCTCTGACCCATACATTTAATTATACTTTTTAAAAATTGGTTATTTAGTTTTTGTAGGTTACGTTTCCTTTTTTTATAAAGTATCTGCCACATATTTTTTTTTCTTTTTTTACTAAAATTAAAACATCGTTTATTGTTCTTGTAATTTGTTTACTTTGCAGATATGCTTCCATAAATTATTTTTTTCTTGTTATATTTTCGCCTCACCAAAACCTCATTTGACAATATTCAAAGGGCTTATTTGTTAAATAACCAAAAAAAAAGCAAAGTTAGTTTTTTAAAGAGATGCTAGAGAGAGATAGAAACAGAAAAGTAGAGAGTGTGTGTGTCTTGGTTACTTAGTCGATATTGGTTTTTTAGTGATGATCTTATTACTAAATTTACCGTTAATACTGCATATATTCCTAAATTTTACTGTTAATACTGCTAATATTCCTAGATTTTATGGGGTGCAATTTCTCATATTCAAAACTACTTATTTCTTCTTTACCACTATATTTTTTATTTTTTGGTACAATTATTTATATAATAACAATCAAATGCATGTTTAATAATCTTAGACAATGAACTTTTGAATGTTTATTATATTGATTATATCATCATTTAAAGTGTGATAATAATATATTTTTAAATTTATTATATTAAATATATAATATCTTTATTTAATTATGTCTCGGGGTTAAATTATCTTCTGAATTCGCCATCAGAAAGAAATAGAGATATGGACAATACCTAGTGACAAAAAAAAGAAAAAGAGAGAGATGGAAAGACCACTAGGAGAAGTAGTAGCAACAAAGTTCCAAACCACAAGTAGTGAGTGCAAAGAAAATATATATACACGTATGGAAAAAAATGATCTCATAAAAGAACGTAGATGGTATCATGCCGTAGCGATATCTGGGTAAATCATTTCGTTATTAATGTTATCTTATCGATCTATCTAAGCCAGGATTATCTAAATGTGCTAGAAGGATTTGTACCACTGCGACATGATACCATCCAGGTTGTATCCAAACCATAAGAGTCCACGGAAACAACTAGACACCCAATAATTGAGAGAGGGGATCTTGTAGGCATTTTTTGTTCCCTTCGGAGCTATACAGAAAGAAGATCATATATTCAGTAGCAAGCATCTTTCAAATTCAACAAGGCAGATCCGTAAAATCACATAGCAGTTAATCTAGCCTAGTTTAATGTCATAATAATTGCACACTGTTCATGCATTTTTAGTATATACTCATTCCGTTTTATTTTAATTATCGTTTTAGATTTGGACACACAGATTAAAATATATTTAATTTGTATATTTACTAAATGAAAATACTATTACCAATACATCTAACCATATTTTAACCAATAAAAATAGATTAAAATATAAAGTCAATAAATTTTGTATTAAAACTATAAAATGACATTTATTATGAAACAAAAATTTTATTCTATAATGAGTCAATGACATTTAAATTGAAACAGAAAGATAATAGTTTGGTACTTTTTCTAATTCAAGTAAGACATGCTTGCTGATTTGTGTGATTAACCTCTGTTATCTATAATTGAATATTTAAGATAAAATCTAAGAGATATACACATTTATTTGGATTTAAATCTGATGATCTGTTACTAAATTTTACTGTAATACTGCTAATATTCGTAGATTTTATTTGCCTCAAATCATTACTCCCCGGTAATGTCAAGATCCTATCCTGTAATGTTCCCAGTGTAATCATCCATGACCTTCAAATTCAGATTGATATTTTTCCAAAACTACCACCAATCATATCAATTTCATCCCAAACAAACAAGGAAATTGAAACTTTTTTTATCACCTAAAAAGGAAATAGAATCAAATAAATAAACTTAAAAGGCAAGGAATCTTCTTATTTAGTTAATAGAATATAAATTTCCCGAATTAGTCAAAAGCTTTAAAAATAAAAATGTTATCCTCGTCAGCACTTACAACTATTATATAATGCTCCCGCCAATTGCCAAATCCCAAACATTCAGACAACCCATGAAAATCATGAACTCGACTCTAGTCTTCTTCTCATTCTTCCTCCTCTCTCTCTTCTGCTTATCAGCTTTAGCCGAGACCTCTCAAGCTTCTGATGGCTCAACCATCTTGTTCACAACAATGGGTAGCTCCACTTTCGAGTTCGACATCTTCACCCTCCCCACCAGCCGTCGTCCTCCATCTCCTTCCGATGAGCACCGTCTCACCGACAGAAAATCCATCAACTTTAACGGCCACTTAGCCTCTCCTTCTCCGGCGCTAATCTCCCTTCTTCCCAATACATCCGGGATCCAGCCACAAGACAAGTCTCTTCTCCATCTCATCTACGTCACCGAGAGAGACGGCGCGCCTACTTTACACTACGACGTCGTTCACGGCGATAATAAAGGAACCAGGGTTCAAGTCCCGTTACTGTCAGAGCAACAGAGCGGCATGAGTGTAAACTCGATGAAAGACACTCCCGTCGTAACCAACGAGCATCTTGTCTACGTGTCGACTCACGAGAACTCCGGTAAGCCCATGGCGAGTTGGGCCGCGGTCTACTCAACCGAGTTACGAACTAAAGCGACTCAGCAGCGGCTGACGCCTCCTGGAATCGCTGATTTCTCTCCGGCTGTGTCTCCGTCCGGGAACTGGACCGCCGTGGCTTCCTACGGAGAGAAAGGTTGGAGTATTGTATCGAAGGAGCTTAGCACGGACATCTACGTTTTCCTGACTCGCGACGGGACTCAGCGAGTCAAGGTGGTTGAGCAAGGAGGATGGCCGAGATGGACCGACGAGTCGACTCTTTATTTCCACCGCAAAAGCGACGACGGTTGGATCAGCGTGTACCGTGCGGTTTTACCGAAAACCGGACCGGTTTCCACCAAAACCGTAACGGTTCAACGAGTCACGCCTGCTGGTCTTCACGCGTTCACACCAGCCACGTCACCGAACAACAACGACTTCATCGCTGTGGCTACAAGGAGGCCAGAATCTGAAATCCGCCACGTGGAGCTTTTCGACTTGAAGAAGAACGAGTTCGTCGAGCTGACTCGTCTCCTGTCTCCGAAGAGTCATCACTTCAACCCGTTCCTTTCCCCTGACTCGTCCCGAGTCGGGTACCATACCTGCAGAGGCGACAAAACGGGACGAACGAACCCTCACAATCTCCTCCAAAAGCTCAAAACCACTTCTGAGGATTTATCTCTCTTCAGATTCGACGGCGCGTTCCCGTCTCTCTCCCCCGAAGGCGATCGGTTCGCGTTCGTCACGTTCACGGGAGTTTTCGTAGTGAACCAAGACGCTTCCGGTCTACGCCAGATTCTCCCAAATATTGGATTCGGAACGGTTTGGGATCCGGTTCGACGCGGGATCGTGTACACAAGCTCAGATCCCAGTCTTAATCTCACAGTTCCCGGCTTAGTAGGGACACATAAAATCAATATCCTCGCCGTTAACGTCGACGCACGAAACCCGTCAGCCGCCGTTAAAAAACTAACGACCGGCGGCCAAAACAACGCCTTCCCGTGGCCATCACCCGACGGTAAACGCATCGTGTTCCGGTCTGACCGGTCCGGTACGAAAAACCTTTACATTATGGACGCGGAGAAGGGCGAAGCCGGTGGTTTGTTCAGACTAACCAACGGTAACTGGAACGACACGATTGCCACTTGGTCTCCAGACAATAACTGGATCGTGTTCGCATCGAACCGGGAATATATTGGTACGTTATTGATGGATTTGTATGTGGTTCACCCGGATGGGACCGGTTTAAGGAAGGTGGCGCAAAACTTAACCGGTGGAGTATCCATGCATCCCATGTTTAGTCCAGACAGTAAAAGAATCGTGTTCACTACTACTTATGCTGCTATTTCAGCAGAGCCTATTGGTAATCCCAAGTTTAACGTCGCGAGTAGTGAGATTTTTACTGTGAATTTGGATGGTTCTGATTTCATGAGGCTCACCCACAACTCGGTTGAAGATGGACCACCTTTGTGGTTTCCGAAGATCAAAGCTACTGGTGATGTGGCCTGGCCCAAGAGGTTTGGGGCTAGCTGCGCTTTTGAAGATTTCAAGTCGCAGAATACGACCGTCAAAATGAATAAGCGGTCATTGATGTGTCCCTCACAATAGTTTGTTATTTAATAACTTACTGTTTGAGTTGATAACTTTGTTATAGTGATATCTTATAATGTATTGGAAATGAATAAGGAATAATATAGTATTGTACTTTAAATTTCTTGATATCTTTCGGTGGTAAATTTATGAAAGAATGGCAAAATACATTTTCAAAAAAAAAAACTAGCTAAAGACATTTCATGAGAATTTGATTAATTTTCTCGTATCCATTAAACTAAAAGTCTGAGGTACGTAGGATCATAGTTACCTAAAACCAGCAATCGGATATGTTGATAGCTATGATCTTTGTATTCAACCGATACATAATGAGAATATGTTTATCAGTAAACTGCGTGGCTGATAAATGGTTGTTGATATCTTTTGGTGGTAAATTTATGAAAAAAATAAAATTTCTGACTTTTTAGCTAGGATTGCGAGGTATTTCCATAGAAAATTTTGTTTTGTTGGTTGTTCTATTCCGGTTTGGTCACCCAAACCACCTTAAGTCTGAGTAATAGAATAGCCGTTTGTTGTATAAAAAAAAAAAACTAAAAACATTTCATGAGAATTTGATTAATTTTATCGTATCCATTAAACTAAAACTCTGCCGTACGTAGTAGGATCATAGTTACCTCAAACCAGCAAGCGGATATGTTGATAGCTATGATCTTTGTATTCAACCAATACAAAATGAGAATATGTTTATCAGTAAAAGTTTATCAGTAAACTGCGTGGCTGATTAATGGTTGTTGGGATAATGTGCTACATTTGTATTGGTGCATATGTTCATTTGGGACGGTGTTAGACTTTTGGCTGCTTTTTTTCTTTTATAAAACTAGCTATTTAGAAAAAGAAGATGGAACCAGAGTATATTCAAATTGATTGTCATTCTCTTTTACATTGATTATTGTCTTAGAATGGCTTGTAATTTTGTATGTGTATTTTTAATGAAACCACAATAATATTCAAATTCATATATCTTGGTTACAATTCAATTAAATACCCAGTCATATATGGGTATTGGGTATCATCTAGCATCTTCAATGATAGGGATGCACCGATACAAGTTAACCAGCCAAGTCTTGACGTCTTATACCAATTGGATTGGAAATAAGATACAAGTCCGTAAGTCCAACATTTTCTATGATGTTGAAAACAAACACAAATTAACTTTGAAAAAAAAATTAAAAAAAAAACAAAACACAATTGATACAAATATTACTCTAGAGTTTCTAAATTGATTAGTGAAATAAATATTTACCATGATATGTAAAGGAGGGAATTTGGTGTGGGCATGGCAGAACCTCCAAAAACTTAGACCATTGGCGTATGATTATGTAAGGTATAAAAACAATGATGGGAGTTCGGTCTCTTTTTGGTTTGATGACTGGCTTGGAGTTGGAAATTTGATATACGTCACATGGATCTGGGAACTCGGTACCTTGGGGTTATGCGTTCTGCAACGCTTGCTGATGTGTCTGATGGATACAGTTGGAAGATTCGTAGTAGGGGAGAGCGTTGATACCCTGAGATATATGCTAAAATTGCTGCTGCTAGTCTCCCTCATCCACAATCACAATCTGGTGCTGATAGGGTGCTATGAAAGAATGATAATGAAGATTACAAGGAAAGCTACTCCTTTGCAACAACTTGGAATTACTGAGAACCAAGAAAATCAATGTCTCTTGGCGACATCTTGTTTGTTTGGACACAACAACTCGACAATCATTTATGACTTGACTTGTATTCCATAACCGGCTCTCTACAGTGGACAAGATAAGGACATGCGGTATTGATCAAGGTTGCATGTTGTGTGGGGAAACAAATGAAACAAGAGACCACTTATTCTTTGCATGTCAATATACTTATGGGCGAACATTGCTGGGAAGTTGCTTGAAGAATCCATCTAGTCGGATTGGGATGATACAATCACAACATTGTTGCACACTTCTCATAGTCGGCTAGACAGAATTCTCATGAAGATGGTATTTCAGACCATTATATACCATTTGGAGGGAAAAAATTCAAAGCGTGGACATCTACATACTTGATCATTCGGAGCATTGACAAAATGATTCGTGATTGTATTTCCTCTCTTCATTATGCTAGAGATCACCCATTGAAAGGGTTACTAAGACGATGGTTCGAGATTAGTTCAGTTTGATACTTGGTACACCCACTCTTTTAATCTTTCTTTTTAGTTGAGTCTTTACATTCTCCACTTTGTAAATGATCCAGTTTTATGATCAATAAATTTGATATTCAATTAATATTTACATTCTTTTAGACTAGTATTTATACTATTTCAAGAATTCGATATTCATTTTCTCTTTAAGAAAACATAACTCGATATTCATTTTCTCTTAAGAAAACATCTTTATCTCACTGGTGAATAAAGATTTAAGCATTTTCAGAATCAACAAATGATAATGTTATAAGTGGATGTTTACGAGCTGCAGCGAACCTGATATATATATATTTTTCATTGACAAAGTAATATCCAGTAGATGCCAAAATCAGGATGAATCCGTGAACCACCTACTCTTTCAATGCCCATATGTGTATCACCAAATGGGGAGATGGCTGGGTCCTTGCTTGAAAACCTCCATCGAGTGTTAACTAACCCAAATATGGAGGAGTGCGATGTCGATTAGAAGGGGAAGAAATGGTGAATATAGCTGGTCCAATGATCTACAGAAAGGTAAAATGGTGTCCTCCATCACCAAATTGGAATGTATTACTAATTTAAAAGAAATCATGATATACCTAATTGCAGAGTTGTGAGTTATTAAAAAAAACTAATGGTGGAACTGATGAACTTCCTAACTGAGCATTACTTATATGAAGGGATTCACCACTAGAATAACATCGAAATTTTGTTGACATGCCAAACCACAACCGATCAAATATGTAGTTGTATTTTGACTGCAAGTCCAAGTTGTGTTCATTTGGGTTTGAGACGGTACTAGCCTTTTGTTTTGGCTCACCATCCACTTAGCATTAACCAACAAAGTCTCACAACCACCATTATTTATCGTCCTCAACATATAGACTTCACATATGTTATATTCAACGACTATCGTCATGAGTGATGTGATACTTAACATGGAACGTATTACTCTTCTCTCATACGTTTATCTTCTTTTTATCGTCTTGTAAATTAAATCGACAGTTGAAAAGTAGCATTCACCATGCTGGTTCTGGATCGGAACAAAGACTATTTTCTCCACTCATCCAATACAAGAGACGCAAAATCTTCTACGCAGATAACAGTATAGCAGTTTTTTTTTTTTTTTTTTTTGGACAAATCAGTATAGCAGTTTATTTATCAACTTTACAATTACAGATTCCACGAGTGAGCGCCACGTGTCAACATTATCTCGAAATGGCCCCACACTACCACGATGACGTCATCACTTACACCACTCTCTTGCAAACGTTTCTCTGCTTTATAAAATTTCAGATATCATCTCCATCTTGTGGCAACCAACCGGCCATGAATTTTACTCCGCTTATACTCTTCGCGTCACTTCTGCTTCCGCTTCACGCATCGGCGGAAGAACATCAGAACTCAAACCCCAACGGTGGCGACACCATCGTGTTCACCACTCTAGGACGATCGCGCTACGAATTCGACGTATTCGCCCTCTCCACAACTCATCCGCCGTCGATCTCCGGAGAGATTCGGATCACCGACGGCGAATCGGTGAATTTCAACGGCTACTTCCCGTCTCCATCTCCGGCGCTCATCTCTCTCCTCCCCGACGCAACCCTAATACAACCGGGAGACTCGTCTCCTCTTCATCTCATCTACGTCACCGAGAGAAACGGTACTTCGAGCATCTACTACGATCTACTTCACGGCGGGGATCCCGATTCCAAAAGTAAAAGACGATCGATGTTAGAAGCACCGTCGCGAGTCCAGATTCCGTTGCTAACCAACGCTGATCACCGGAGTGGCAATACGGTAAATTCGTTTAAAGATAAGCCTAGTTTAAGCGGTGAGTTTCTCGTCTACGTGTCAACACATGACAACTCAGGTGAGCCGAGGACTAGTTGGACCGCTGTTTACTCCACCGAGTTGAGAACCGGGTTAACTCGGAGGCTGACTCCGAGTGGAATCGCTGATTTCAGTCCTGCGCTGTCGCCGTCCGGGAACTGGACCGCGGTGGCTTCCTACGGAGAGAGAGGCTGGACAGGGGAAGTCGAGGAGCTTAGTACGGACATCTATGTGTTCTCGACTCGTGACGGGACTCGCCGAGTCAAGGTTGTGGAGCACGGTGGTTGGCCGTGTTGGGTCGATGAATCTACTCTGTATTTCCATAGGAGAAGCGATGACGGCTGGATCAGCGTTTTCCGAGCGATCATACCTGAGAGTGGACAGTTAAGTACTGAGTCAGTGAACATTCAGCGAGTCACACCACCTGGCGTTCACGCTTTTACACCTGCCACGTCACCGAACAACCATAACTTCATAGCTGTTGCGACGAGGAGACCAGGTAATGATTACCGCCACGTGGAGCTGTTTGATCTCAGGAGGAGCGAGTTTACAGAGCTGACTCGTTTGGTTGCGCCGGAGAGTCACCATTTGAACCCGTTCCTCTCCCCTGATGGGTCACGAATCGGTTACCATAGTTGCAGAGGCCAAGCTAATGGACAGAGAAGTCCTTTGCTTTTCCTTGAGAACATACAAACGACTACAAGTGATCTCTCTCTGTTCAGAATCGACGGTTCGTTTCCGTCCTTCTCTCCAGCGGGTGATAGGATCGCGTACGTGAGAATGCCTGGTGTGTATGTGGTGAAGCCTGATGGTTCGGGGCGGCGTGAAGTCTACGACGGGATGGCGTTTTCCACCGCTTGGGATCCGGTTAGACCAGGAAGGGTGTACACTAGCTCAGGTCCAACGTTTGCTACAGAGAGAACAGAGGTTGATATCATCTCCATCGATGTTGATGCTGTAGACAAGTCTTCTTCCGTGAGAAGGCTGACGACAAACGGGAAGAATAATGCTTTCCCTTGGCCATCTCCCGACGGGAAGCTGATCGTGTTTCGTTCCGGGCGGTCTGGTCACAAAAACCTCTACTTGATGGATGCTGAGAAAGGCGAGACCGGTGGTCTTTGGAAGTTAACGGAAGGTGCGTGGACCGACACTATGTGCAGCTGGTCACCTGATGGAGAATGGATCGCGTTTGCATCAGATAGAGAAAGCCCTGGCTCGGGTAGCTACGAGCTGTTTTTGATCCACCCGAACGGAACAGGGTTAAGGAAGCTGATCCAGAGCGGCACTGGTGGGAGAACTAACCACCCAATCTTTAGCCCGGACAGTAAAAGTATTGTCTTTACATCTGATTACGCTGGGATATCAGCAGAACCGATCTCGAACCCGCATCATTACCAACCATATGGTGATATCTTCACGGTGAAGCTGGATGGCTCTAATTTAAGGAGACTGACGCATAACTCATATGAAGATGGGACTCCTGCATGGGCTCCTCGGTTCATTAACCCAAGTGACGTGGTGTTACGCAAGAAGAATGATTCAAGTTGCGCGTTCGAAGACTGTCACTGGCTCAATAAGAACCCACCACTAAAAGGCCAAAAAATCTCATGTTAATATGTATAATGATTACACAACTATTTTGAGTATCCTTGTTCATAGAGCTGCTGCTCCACTGTAAGATGTATTCCAGCTTGGAACTATAGTTATAGACTTGTACGAGAGATGCCAATGTATATGCATATCGTATTTGAATAATACTGTGTGATTAATATATGCATAAGACTTCACTAATGAGGCTCGTATATCATACTGCCAAACCCTCTCATCCAGCTAGAGGGTTTATGGCGGGAGCGGGAAGGAGTTATAAAGGTGTCTCCTCTCCTCCCTGGGATGGTATTATTGTAAAGGAGAGAAAGAGTAATGGCGCCAGTTCTTCAGAGCGCACAGCCATGGGTTGAGAAATAGTACGACTTATCCTTACTGAATTTATCTTCCCGTCGACAGAACTCGTGTCGGATTTTAACTCGGGTTTCTTTTTTTTTTCTCGATTTGGTTTTCAAGCCGGCCGAAGCAGGTGAAGGACGTGGCGCATCAGGAGGAGGTGGTTCGGGTCCTCACCAACACTCTCGAGACTGCTAACGTAATCCGACAGAACACTCTTGGCTATATCTCGAATGATTATATTTGATTTCAGTTACAATTGTGAAAACCCTAGATGACGGATTCGATCTCAATTCTGGGTTTGTGTTTTTGTGGTTTGCAGTGTCCGCACATGCTCTTTTATGGACCGCCAGGCACAGGGAAAACCACTACGGCACTTGCCATCGCCCACCAGCTATTTGGGTATACAAAGCTCAAACTCTGATTTGAACTATGCAAGTAGTTGCTTGATGGATATTTGATTGATTCATTTGAGTGTGCTAACCTGTACGACCTTTAATATCATACATCCATGTTTGTGCTTCGGATTAACTCTAATAAGATTATAATGCGGATGCTGAGAATAATTTACTCGCAGACTGTGTTGTTGCATTGTGGTATACCAAGTTTTCCAATTAGGTAGCTAGACAGTTACTTAAATTCAATATAATAGTAGTATCCATTATGTGGTGTTGCTATGCAAGTGTTTAGGTTTGAGAGATTCTAATCTTCTTTCCAACAAATTGAAAGCTAAGTTTTCTTGTTCTTTGTTCCATGGGTGTGTCAAGTTAGTTAGTTTAAGCTTGCTTATTTGTGGGGTTTGTATAACATGAGAGTGTCGTTTGTTTGCTTTTTATTTATTTATTTTGATGTGATTGCTGGCTAATTGAATCTTTGTTTAAGCTTCTTTTGTTACTTGAGTTTTAGGTGAATTAACTAAGGAGTCTTTTATTACAGACCTGAATTGTACAAGTCAAGGGTGTTGGAGCTGAATGCTAGTGATGACAGAGGGATCAATGTTGTTCGGACAAAGATTAAGGATTTTGCTGCTGTAGCTGTTGGGTCCAGTAACCGTCAAGGGTATGATAAATTCCTTTCTTTTTATATTTTTGGCTATTGTCAAGTTTCCTTTTTTCTTTGCCAGTTTCTCGTTTCTGCTTTTGTTGTGTTGTGTGCATTTCATCTAAGACCACAATATTATATTTCAGTGGTTATCCTTGCCCATCATTTAAGATCATCATCCTAGATGAGGCTGATTCGATGACAGAAGATGCTCAGGTACTCTGAACATCTTTAACCACAACATTTTTTACTTTGAATAATGGGTGTACCATGAACTATGTGACTGATTGTGCAGAACGCCTTGAGGCGCACAATGGAAACTTACTCCAAAGTCACCAGATTCTTCTTCATATGTAATTATATCAGCAGGTAAATTCTTTTACTATGGTACTTAAATGCTGGTTAATTTCCTCGTCCATTCAATTGTATCTCACTGTCATTCATTCTTCGATTTTTTTCTCTTTGATAGAATTTCGTTCATAGACTCGTAAATTTAATGATTGAGTTACTAGTAGAATAACATTCTAACTAAGTCGTAATGAAGAAGAAAGCTGCCGATTTCGATAACCTTTTAACTTTCATTTTCTTATTCCTAAGGATCATAGAGCCCCTTGCTTCAAGATGTGCGAAGTTCAGGTTTAAACCACTTTCTGAAGAAGTTATGAGTAACCGTATATTGCATATCTGTAATGAAGAAGGTCTCAACCTTGGTGGTGAGGTGTGCACATATGCTTCAAGCTCTGCTCTTTCTTTAGCTTAGTCTTTGTCAAAACTGCTTATACTACTAGCTAATTTTTATGTAGGCTCTTTCAACTTTGAGCACCATATCACAAGGTGATCTCCGGAGGGCCATCACGTATCTGCAGGTTGGTTGAAGCTGTCTGTAAAATATATAGTTAATGGATGATATTAACTGTTAAATTTTTGATCAAGTCTTTCTTCTTAAATATTACAGAGTGGTGCCCGGTTGTTTGGATCAACAATAACGTCCACGGATTTACTCAATGTGTCTGGGGTAAGGATGAAGATAATCGACTTTCGCGTGTCTAATAATTTCATTAAAAGTAAAACTCAAGTCAGATAGTTAATTTTGGATGTCTTTTGAACTTTTCAGGTAGTCCCTCTGGAGGTAGTCAAGAGATTTTTTACTTCATGCAAAAGTGGTGATTTCGATATTGCAAACAAGGAAGTGGACAACATAGTTGCAGAGGGATATCCTGCATCTCAAATCATCAATCAGGTTTTGCACGATTAAATCTCGCAATTGTGTGGTCATAACCAATTCTGAGTTCTAATACAAGTCTCCTTTCAGCTATTTGATATAGTCGTTGAGGCTGGTGATGACATAACAGACAATCAAAAGGCTAAGATCTGCAAATGTCTAGCTGAAACAGATAAGGTGAGACTTCTCTTCTGCTGGATTCTCTTTCCTTCCTTATGCCTCATCTATGTAGTTAGTTTAAGACCATGTGAGAAAAGTTACCATGATCTCTGCTCAATTACATAACAATTAAGTGAAGTTCAAATCTTCAGACTCGTCTCTTTCATTGTCATTTGGATCATTTAGATATGTTTCAGTCTTAATTAAAGAGTGTCTCACCTTTTCGATGTGCATGCAGCGACTTGTAGATGGTGCGGATGAGTACCTGCAGCTTCTGGACGTGGCAAGCAATACAATTACTGCACTCTCAGAAATGGCTCAAGATTACTAAAGCAAATATCCTCTAAAACTTTGCATCTTGGTTTGAATTTTGGTTGGTGCTTGTGTTGAGTTTTTGAAACGGACATCTACCGTATGAATTTGTCATAATGGCACTTTTGAGTTATTATTATTAAATGTTCAAAAAGAAAGTTGGGAGGTTACAACTGAAAAAAAGTTGGGAGTCAATTGCAGTCAGAACCTGATTCTGCTGTTACCGTTTTGTTTTGTTACAACTTACAACAGTAGGTCTTTTCGTAAACAAAACTTTGTTTACGTCATAACATAAATCATAAAATAGAAAAAATGGTGGTATTATTTAATTCAAATTTTATGCTTTTTTCAGTCAATATAGTAATATTATACCTTTTGAGTACCATTGAGATCCTCCAAAAATGTAAATAAAATTAAAAAAGTGTATTTAATTACGTAGATACTCTTGTTTTGGGTCAACACGTAGATACTCAACATCCACATAAAAAGGAAGGTTTGGATACACATCCAATGTGTATACAGAAGACATATGATGCCACATATAAATTCTGTCAAATAAGATTAGTTTCACATAAAAACTGTTGTGAAACTGGTTTACGTTCTAAAAATAATCGGTCTTGAACTATATAAGTACAAGTTGTTGTAATAGAACTAATCAGAGAAACGTTGTTTTTTTATTGTTTGTTTCTCGATGGTTGATGGTGATGGTGGTGACGGCTCTTTCAAGAAACCCGGAGCAGTGCCGTTTAACTGGGAGATCCGACCCGGTATCCCCAAGACCCGAGATTCGACACCCGATCCTACTCTCCTTCAACCTCCCAAGAAACTTCATCCTCTCCGTTTACAACAGCTTTCACCTCCGTCATCTCCCAGACCACGCGCTGTCTCTCCTTTTGCGCCTCCTCCTCCGTATGTCAAGCCCAAACCACCGTCTGCTTCGGGACCTCCGTCTCCCTACTGGAGAAGTTCATCAGCTCGAGGTAAACTCGAATCCGGTTCTCCTATGCGGCGGTGGCGTCTTCTCAAGTCGTTGATCGGGCTGAAGAAGAGTAGAAAGAGCCGCGACGTGAAAAAGAAGGAGGGTGATCAGGATTCGACGTCATCACAATCTGACGAGTTCTACGAATCGGGGACGACGTTTTCGCAGTCGGAAGGTTCAAGCAGGGGATCGGTGGGCACGAGCTGGAGCTCGCCGCATTCGTCATCGTCTTCTTCGTCTTCTCTGAAACGTAACGAGTCGGATCTAAGCTCCTCTGAGAAAAAAGTCATGTTAATGATGGCTCGTGCGCACCTCGGTTAGACTTATGTATGTGTACATATGTTTCTTTTGTCTTTCATTCAATATGGAGTTTTTTTTAGAATAAGACCTTTCTTGCAGCTTACGTTACATTCGTTGCCCTAAAACTTAAGTAACATAGTCTATGGCAAATGATTTTTATATAGAGATGACTCCAGAGAGTTTGTTTTTGAAACTACATGACGACACTAACATATAACAACACTACGGTCTTAAAGACAATAACTTCGCTCAAAACAATAAAAGCTAAAGAGATGGTTTTTAGTTTAAGCCTAAGCCGGATCCGGAGGCAGAACCAGTGGAAGACCTAACCATCGGGTGACTAAAGGGAGGTTGGTTGATGGATGCTGCACCTGCAGGGTTATTATTAAGTTGGTTGTTGCCAAACAGTGAAGGGGTTGATCCTGCATTGGTCTGTATCGCATTGAGAGGCAATCTCGGGCCGAAGGAGAATGCTTGCTGTTGTTGTTGTTGGCGTGCCATGAACTGCATCTGCGCATGAAGTTGCGGGTTGTTGCTGAATCCTGGGATGATGCTTGGTTGAGATGAGGAAGCTGAACCTTGCTGCTGTTGTTGCTGGAGGAGAGTATTGACGTTGTTACCACCACCAGTGGATAGAGACATCCCTTGGAGATTATTAGTGTTACTAGTCTGTCCAGGTGATCCAAATCTTGCTGAGACCATACGTGCTCGTTCTGCAGCAAATCTCTGACGTGTTTTCTCCACTTGTTCGCATTCTTTCATCAACAACGTTTCGATTTCTGCAAACTGCTTTAGCTTCAGCTCCATCCTCTTCAGCTGCACATCAGCAATAAAAGACAATCATCAACCAACCATATAAATTATCAACGTCAACTAGGTTCTGCTGTATTTATTTACCTGGTGATTTACGATATTTGCAGAAAGCCTTTGGATTTCACGTTCCTCATGATCAGCAAACAACTTTGCTTTTGTTGCTGCAGCTGATAGACCGGCTCTAAATGCTGCCATAACCTTGTCCTGTGGCAAAGGAGTCGGTGCTTCCGCTCCGTTTTGGCATGTTGTTTCTTTTACCATCAAAGGAGATATATGTATTCGACACAATTAGGTTACAAACAATGGAGCTAAAAAACTAACTGTAAAGTGAACAATCAAGCAATTGCCTTACCATCAATCAAGCTGGGATCTTTTCCTTCAGATTTGGACCTTAATAATAGATTGAAAAGTTTTCAGCAAAAGTCCATAAGATATATATAATAGAAAAGAAGTTGAATGAAAGCTACCACAAAGAGTTAGAAAAGGGAAAGTGGTAATCACGAAACACACTAACCTATCATCCGCGGATAAAACCATGAGGGACTCATGGGCACAGGACGAAGCAACTCTAGGTCCAACAGCTGATGCCAAAAATGCTACCTAAAAATGTTTCAGGTATCACAAAAACATAGTTAATAGAGGACCAACTTTTTAAACTCTCTAAAATATGCACACAGTTCAAGTTTCATATCAACGGATTCATGGATCACATGGTATGATCACAAGGATAATGAGAAGCGTATTATATGAATAAAAATTCACAAACCAATGCCATAACCGGATTAGGAGACTTCACGAAAGGAAGATTGATCTCAGTTTCGGATTCTTGCTCAGAAGAACCTGCCAAAAGAAAGTCGCACAATGAGTATAGCGTGTCAAAAGCAAGCCTACAAGCTAAACAATTGTTTGAGATGAAGTAAAAACAAAAATCACCTGGTAAAGCCCCATTTGAAACTGTTCCTTTGTTGTCAAATCCATTTGTAGGGTTTACCGGATCAGTTACACCTGGAAGCTCAACGTTATCTAAAAGACCATCCTCCACAGGTAATCGAAGAAAATGAAGAATGCATTGAGCTTTTGATTTTGAACCAACATGGTCTGCAATCTGAACCCAGTTTTCATTGTAGAGTTCCACAGCTTCAAGAAGCAAGAGTGTTTCTTGATCACTCCAATTCTCTCCATCTTGATCTCTGTAATCTTTGGTTGTATCCACCTTTACAAAGTCAATACAAGAATGTCCAGCAACAAATCTTGCATGGTGAAAACAATCAGAGCATAAAAGTACATCCTCCTGTAAACAGTAAGCAAGATAAGGTTTGTGAGTCTATTACATCAGCTAAAAAATCAGATAAGTAAACACAAAGCGTTGTAAGTAGAGGAAGCAGGATAAGAACCTTCTTTTGTGATTGGAAGTACACAGTTGGGAGCGGTCGAGAACAATGGTTGCAATGGTTATCGCATAGGTGTTCACGAATTCTTATGTCCAAGTCAGGGAGGTCAACATCCGAACATGACACGGATGAATCTGACTTGTGTCCACAGATGGGCTTGTCAAATTTGATCAAACTCTCAATAGATGTTAACGCAGCAGATGGCACATGGACTTCACCGTTTGAATCCTCCCTAACATCTGATACATCCATAGAAGGCTCAGGATGGCACTGGGAAGTGGCGCAGTAATTGATAATGCCCCAGTGATCAAGAAAACGGAACACTCGTGCAAAATCTTCATCTTCGACACCATCTACCAATCCTTGGCAATCAGATATCGTCAGTGTCTTTTCAGGGTTATCCGTGTATTTTGAGACAATAGCATTCCTGAATTGCATATAACTTTCTGGTGTATGATTTGGAGATTTTCCGGAGAAGAACTGTGGCACAACTTGCCTTTCAAGCCGATCCACTGTGTTTGGTGCAAACCAATCTGCTCAAATGACAACAGAAAATATAAAAATAACAATTAAGAGGCAATCAGGATACATCTGAGCTACAAGGCTACATGAACATTGCTCAGGAAACGAAGATAAAAAGTTATGCATTTAGGAGCATACCGGCTTATTAAAGCCTTTATGAATGAGACATCTTATAGCAAAAATATATATTTGCAATCTCATAAACCGAAGGACTATAGAAACGAACCTGAATGCATAGGCAAGACATGAACCTTATCCCCAAACCGTTTAACAACTCCTTCTCCTTCCATAATAAGAGGTGGAGAGATAACATAAGCAGAAGACGCTCCATCACTCCTCTCAGTATCAAGCGACACAGAATCAGCTGGCACAGTAGACAACGCCTGTAACTGCCCATACGAAATATTCTCCAGAGATGGAAGCGAGCCTTGCCCTCTACTCTCCCCAATCAAACCAGCTCTCTCAGCCGCCACAACAGCTGTTACAGAGGCGTGTGGCCGGATCACCACGCGCCTAACCACTGAGGGGAAATCAGAGACGCGAGTACCGGAATCTTCAACTACCTCGTTAACACCGGGTCCCGGATCGGGTGTTGCGCCGCCGTTTTGGTGAAGCTCATCGGCATTATCAGCATCCTCCATCTCCTCGTTGTTGTTGTCCTCGTCTTCTTCCTCCATGTCTTCGTCCTCTTGCTTCGGTCTCCTCCCACCTCGCTTCCGCCGTTTCCATTTCCCTCTTCTATCTGCGACGGAGCTCAAAGGGGGAAAAGCAATTCATAAAATGGGTAACTCAAATCGCAATCCAAAATTGGATTTTGAGGGAGATAGAGATGGAAAGTCGTTTCCTTTTGTAAATTTACCTTCAGAAGCTGGCATTTTTGTGGGTGGAGAGAGAGAGAGAGAGATGCGTGGGGTCTCTCTGATTCGTGAGAATTGAATTAAAAAGCAAAGAGCTTTAACTAAGTTGTGGAACTGCTTTCTTGGTCATTCTCTTCTACTACGCTCCGAGTCGCTCTGCTTTCCAGTTTCCGAGCAACACAGCATATCTTCTCTCGCCGTTGTCTTCGCTAGCCTCTCTGATTTATTCATTCTCGACGACGACCTAACCTTCTTGCCAAGCTAGAGGGTTTGGAAGGCCGAGGTCTGACTTCAAAATTCAAGTTTCGGTTCGGTTTAAGTTTTCGCTTGAAAAAAACCCGGATCAACTCAATAATTCGGTTTACTTAGTGAAGAAAATAATAATTCCTATGTTTCGCTTTGATTGGTGAAGCATTAACATTAGCATTATGTTATATATTATTTAATCAGCAATTGTTAAAAAAAATATTTTAAAAAACATTTACTAAATGCTAATACACTTTAAATATTTTTTGGTCGATGCTTTCATATGAAACTTTTAAAAGAGCATTTATATTTATAGTTTTTATATACATTAAGTCTAAAAATAATTAATATATATATAAGTATATAAATATATTTCGGATATCCGAAATATTTCTGTTCGGATCAGATTCGGTTTCGGTTGTCCAAAAACTAAAATTTTGAATCATTCATATATTTAATCAATTTCGGTTCGGGTTTGATACTACTTTTTCGGATTGGGATCGGTTCGGTCTTTTAGATTCGGGTATTTTTTTCATCCCTTATATTATTGATATAAAAAACAAATAAAAACATATTTTGAAAAAATACATCCACGTGTACGCGCAGATTATGTAGCTAAAGTTAAACTGATTATTTTACTCCATCGAAACGGCATCGTTTTTGCAGCTTTGGTATAACGGGATTTTAATCTCCAAATGGATTTGGAACTGATCAATTTATTCATTTTCGACGACGACCTAATCTTCTTGCCGAAACAGAGTGTTTGGAACTTCAAAATTCAAGCTTCGTGAATCCGACTTTCGGTTCAGCCTCGGTTTAAGTTTTCGGTTGATAAAACCGGATTAGTTCTATAGTTCGGTTTTAATTATCTGGTACAGTTTTGATATTGGTTCAACCGGGTACTCCTACTCTGATACATTAAACATTGGTTAACCGTCGAGCACAAGAAGTGGTGTGGTTCCGTTAACAAGCAACGGCGATGAAGAGACCTCGACCCCCATCTCCACCGTCGATCTCCGCCGCCGCAAAACCACCACTTTCTCCTCCCCCTACTCCGATTCTCAAACAGAAGCTACAAAGAACAGGAGCACCAAAGTGGCTCCCACTAAAACTTACCCAAACGGAGCTCACACTACCGTTAACATTCCCGACGGGTCAAACATTCCGGTGGAAACAAACCGGACCGGTTCAGTACAGCGGATCGATCGGTCCTCACCTCGTCTCTCTCCGCCAGCGTCCAGGAGACGAGACGGTTTCCTACTGCCTCCACCGCAGCGCTACAAGCCCTAACGCCGCAGAGCTCGCGCTTCTCGATTTCCTCAACGCGGAGATCTCGCTAGCCGAGCTGTGGTCCGATTTCGAGATGAAGGATCCTCGTTTCGGAGAGGTGGCGAGGCATCTCCGCGGGGCGCGTGTGCTGAGGCAGGATCCGTTGGAGTGTTTGATTCAGTTTTTGTGCTCGTCGAACAACAACATCGCGAGGATTACGAAGATGGTGGACTTCGTGTCGTCTTTGGGGTTGTATCTGGGTGAGGTTGAGGGGTTTGAGTTTCATCAGTTCCCTTCGTTGGAAAGGTTGTCTAGGGTTTCTGAGGATGAGCTTAGAAAGGCTGGTTTTGGATACAGGTGGGTTGTTACTATCTAAAGTTACTACCTTTCAATCATTGGTTGAGGCTTATGTTTGTTTTCAGCTAGATAATCATTACATGGCCTGTTTCTTTGATTGGTTCTGTTTTAAAGTTGGGAATTTTGATTTTTTGTTTACATCTTGTTGTGGTGAGCAGAGCGAAGTACATAACAGGTACTGTAAGTGCGTTGCAGTCGAAGCCAGGTGGTGGAGATGAATGGCTTCTGTCTCTACGCAAACTGGATCTCCAAGATGCGATTGCTGCTCTGTGTACGTTGCCTGGTGTTGGTCCGAAGGTAGCAGCTTGCATAGCTCTGTTTTCACTTGATCAGCATAGTGCCATTCCCGTTGACACGCATGTCTGGCAGGTAAAATTTTGTTGAGAGCCAACAATACGTAGCTAGCGTTTTGGGAGATGACTAAAGCAGCTCTGTCGTTTTTTTTGTTTTGGGTGTTGTTGAACCAGATAGCCACAAGGTACCTTGTGCCAGACCTTGCCGGTGCCAAACTGACAAATAAACTCTGCAGCAGAGTGGCAGAAGCATTTGTGAGTAAATATGGGGAATATGCTGGTTGGGCTCAGACATTGCTCTTCATTGCTGAGTTACCCGCACAGAAAGCTCTCTTGCAGTCCTTTTCACAGCCCATCCAACTGGTTAAATCTGCGGAAAAGAAAAAGTAATGAAGCTAGCTTTGACGCCATGAAGCCTCCATAGAGAGCATTGTTTCGCATGACCAGGAAATTCAAACCTTGATTTTTAGTACTTGTTTAACTTTTCATTCATACTTTCTGATTGTTTGTATTGTATTCTCTTCGCAAATCTGTGTCACGTATCTCGATTCTACTTCATTTTTATGGTTTTGCTAACTGAAGATCTTATGTAAGAGAGACTGCATCTAATATATTAAAACAGAAGTACATTTTAGAAATAACCCTGAGTTTTTCACTATATTTATCAACCCCTGCCACTGAGTTAATTTTTCCTTTTTAAAATAAACTAAATCAGAATAAAATCAAACCGTTGAACCACTATGTTTTGATCTATTAAATACAAACTTATATTGTACACATAAATTTCGTGGAAGCTAATAACTACTTTCCATATATTCACTTTTCGAAATTACTCCTAAATATGCTTACACTTTTCTAACGTGAATCAATATAAGGAATATGCTCAGTAAAATTTTCAACATTGCAATATTTTAACCTCAAATTACGGTACAAATAAAATATTGCCATATCATTAGTTAAATTTCAAAATATCTAAACAAGATTTTAGGAATGTTGCAAAAAATATCGCAGATATACCCTACCTATAATCTCTCCATATCTAACTATTAAATTCAAAAATAAGAGTTAACCGTTTTTTCAAAAAAAAAAAAAAGAGTTAACCTACATCGTTTCACCATGTCAATACATACGTTATAACCTCTTTAAATTAATAATCTATAAATTAATATGCACTAAAAATTTCTATAAAATAATATAATTGTATAGTCACAAATTGAGTTTTTGGTTCAATTAGTATATCGATAAATTAATAAAAAAAATTATAGTTTTGGTATAGTCCCAACATTATTAATTTATAGAGGTTTTACTGTATAGCAATTCCAGTTACATACTTCCCATTCATATTCTGAAATCGTAAAATAGTGTCGCTTACTAAAAATTTTACACCTCTTAAGGATGTTAAACCCTACAAGACTTGATGGGAGTACACATGAAGTTACTTCATTCGTGAAATTAGAACACCGGTTATGGGGGAGACTTTCTTGAGTGCATTCTTGAAATCAGAGCACCGGTTATGGGGAGAGTCTCTTTTGAAAGAAATATCCTAATATTCCTCAACATAATTTTAAAAAAATTCTTAAAATATATAGATAGTTATATAAATCTCTCTATTAAGTGGGTTTACATATTATTTAAGCCTAAAATATTTAATATGTTTTTCGATCATTTATCATTCTCAAATTACAAGCCAAAATAAGTAATCCTCTTAAAACCTAATTTATTAGTGTAGATGATTATTTTAAATATTAAACAAAATAAAATAAAATTTCTACATACTAATTATGTAGTGCTAATAATTTAAAATTTAACTATACATGAAAGTCCCAAATTTATTAATATAGAAATTATTGATACAAATAATATTCAAATGTAATATATTCTCTGATCCAGAACTCCATCTTAAAACTAATATAATAAATATATTATAAGAAAGATGTGATACAAATGACAATTTGAAAAAAATAATTTAAGTTATCATATTCACACTATATTTTTCAAATATAAAAATATTATATGATTAATTATATGCGAAATGTTAGAAATATATATCATTAATTTATAGAAACAATATTCACTTATAAGAAAATAAAAACAAATACCCGCTCGGCCGAGCGGGTCAAGCTCTAGTAACTAATTATATCTCGCATTTTTCTATGATTCAGGGTCTGACTGGTTCAAACGCAGCTGTTGCGGTTGCGGTTGCAGGAGTTTGTGGATGCGGGTGGTTGCGGTTTCTAGCGGTTTTAAGAGATTTGTACGATTGGTACTGCGATTAAAAATTGGTGCATTTGCGGGTGACTTATGACTGGTTAACTACCTAAATACGGTAACAGTCAAATAATAAATTAACAATATTTACATTTAATATAATTATAAAAATATCAAAAATTATAAAATTATAATAAATATAAATTTTATATTTAGAAAGTTATAATTTTAATTTTTGAAAATTTATTGAAATTGTTTTTATCATAAAAGTTTATAATATTAATTAAAATGTAATAGATATATTTTAATATTTTCATAATTTCAATTTTAAATTTTTTATTAAATATTTTTACTTTTGTATATACATATTTTTTTAAAAAAAGAAAAAAATTTTACCCTCCCGCAACCGCCCGCAACCGCAAACGCTAGCTGGAACCAGCTTTTGGATTTATGAGATTCGGAGCGGTTTGAAACGGTTTGAAGCGGTTTAGAGCGATTTGAGTGATTGTTGCAAACCGCCGACAACCGCTATCAACCGCAAAAGCTGCGTTTGCGGGTGGTAGCGGGAAAACCAGTCACCCCCTCAAACTTAATACTTTGTGGTGTACAACAGACAGTAGAAGCATTACATAAAACATTAGACAAATTACTGGATTAGTTAGTGGCTGTCCTAAAGAAAATGAAAAGACCACTCTAGCAGCCGATAGGTGATAAGCCCATTAATAGGCCCAACAACTTATATTGAAGTGGCAAAAAAGACTGGAGTTTCTTCCAAGCCACCGTCGAGTTTACTTACTATCTCTCTCTCTTTCCTCCGTCTCAGATTTCTTCTCCGTTCGGAAAACTCCAGTCTTCTTCTCTCAGAAAACCCTAATCTTCCCGATGTCGGTAAGTTGATTGATCAGTAACAGTCTCTTTGTTTGATTCATTATGATGGGTGACTAACTAATCGATGGCGGCGATTGCAGATCTTCGAGTACAATGGAAGCGCCGTTGTGGCTATGGTTGGGAAGAACTGCTTCGCCATCGCCAGTGATCGTAGACTCGGTGTGCAGCTCCAGACAATCGCCACTGATTTCCAGAGAATCTCCAAGATCCACGATCGCGTCTTCATCGGCCTCTCTGGTCTCGCCACCGATGTGCAAACACTGTAAGAAGAACTAAGCTTCCAGATGTTTAATTTGCTTCATTCTCTTTTTGAACTTGTTAAAGATTTTGGCTTTTTGGGGATGGGTGAAGGTACCAGCGATTGGTGTTTCGTCATAAGCTGTATCAGCTTCGTGAAGAGAGAGACATGAAGCCTGAGACTTTTGCTAGTCTTGTCTCCGCCATTCTTTACGAGAAAAGGTTTGTGCTTTAGCTTGACAAGTCGAGTTTTGATTCTGGTTAGGAGTGAGATTGCTTAGTTTGTATCTGACTCATGATTTTGATTTCAGATTTGGTCCTTACTTATGCCAACCAGTGATTGCTGGCTTGGGAGAAGATGACAAGCCCTTTATTTGCACCATGGACTCCATTGGAGCCAAGTAAGCTCATCTCCTTTTCTTGACGTCGTTTCTCTTTTTCAATATCGATTAGCTCGGTTCTTCTAGTGTCTCTAATTCTTGTTACTTGTAGAGATGGTTTATTTTACGTATGGGTTTGAGGTTTTGTTGTTGCTGCTGTTTCGAAAAATGAGTTGTCTATTACTCTTCCATATCGTTTGTTGCTTGATATAATGACGGAGATGTTGTAATACTTGTGGGTTCTATTGTAAAAATGCAGGGAGTTAGCTAAAGATTTTGTTGTCTCTGGAACTGCTTCAGAATCTCTGTATGGTGCCTGCGAAGCTATGTACAAGCCAGATATGGTTGGTTCACTATATCACCTCTCTATTAATTACCGAATCCCTTCAATGCTAATTCTCAAATTACCTACCACACTTCTGCGTTGAAGTTTGGAAAGTAGAATCTTTAATTGGTGTGAAAATTACACTTGTAGGATTCTCATTAGCCATTAGTTTTCTCTTGGATATCTTCAATTGTTCCTTTTGACAAGAGGTGTTGAAATTTTTTATCCTGTTAGCCATCTTCCATTTTTAGTAGAGACCTATATGCATCAAGACTTTGGTTTGGGATTTTATCAGGAAGCTGAGGAACTATTCGAGACAATATCGCAAGCACTTCTGTCGTCAGTTGACCGTGATTGTCTGAGTGGTTGGGGAGGGCATGTCTACGTTGTGTAAGTTTCCAATTTCTTCTCAATGGGCTGCTTTGTCTCATACTGTGTTATTTACAATCACTTCTTAAACATACACATTGTTGATGGTATTGTTGCAGGACACCAACGGAGATTAAAGAGAGGATCCTAAAGGGAAGGATGGACTGATCCAATTTGCCATCATCATCTGCTTCTATCCAAAATTGTTTTTTCGCGTGTAATCCGGTTTTAATCATAGAACCATTCATTCTCTCAAGTTATGACTTGTGGATGAAGTTTGAATTTCCCCCCTCTTTGGATTTTTTTTTTAATTCCTAGAAGTTAACGCATGCACTGTACTCACTGGTTTCTATTTTAATTTTATTTTTACCAAAAAAAATAATTTAAATATCGTGAAAAAGGCAAAGTGAAACTAAAAAGATTCGCTGACAAAAAAAGAAAAACTAAAAAGATTCACACAGTTGGTTAAAAACCAGATCTACAGCAGTTACAGGGTCTTTCTCTAATGTCTTGTCCGCTTTAATGATAGAAGAATAATCTAAAATCAGAAGTCAGTGGTCGTGTGATGGACTCGTTCTTCACTGGTTTCGTTCATTCTCTCGGAAACTTCTTTGGTTCTCCGCTTGACTTTCTCTCTGGAAAATCTTGCAGGTTACTTTCCAAAACCATATAATATATCTTCTTCCAAGTTTAATGATTCTACTAATCTGACACTATAAAGTATCTTACATGGAAACAGTACGCTCTGTCCATCACCGTGGGATGTGTTGTGCTACGTCGAGAATTTCTGCGTGGCTAGTCTTGCTAAAGCCGCCTTGATCCTAATCGTAGCCTACTTGTTTCTGTTCTTCATCTACATGTTATACAAAATTGGTTTCTGGCATTGTATCATCCACGGTTTCTTCAGATTCCTCTGGGCTTTAGTCTCCTGTTGGTTCTACATTCTTAGCAATTGCTGCACTTTCTTCTGCTATGATCTGCTACACACCAAACGCAGAAGAAGACGTAGAAACCGAAGATATTCAGAGGATGGTGATGATTATAGTGACGAAGACAATGATGATGGTGGGTCGTTTAGATACCATAGGTCTCGACGAGAAATGAGAAAAGAAGAGCGTCTTAGAAAGTCTTTGAAACCGAGGAGCCATCGTGTTAGAGTTGGTGTGAGGAAAGATCATCCTTCTTCTGATTTGGGTTTGAACCAACATGTTGGTGGTGGTGTTGGTTCGGTTCATGGTATTAGAGTGAGCAGAGAGTCTAAATTCGCACGGAAAGGTTCAAAACGAAGAGCTCGGGTTTACCATGGTCCTCGCAGAATCTGAAATGAACAACTGCCAGTCTCCAAAAAGACATGTATTATTTGTTGTTTGATAAAAATATTGCCGTTGATCTTTGCTTACATAAAGTGTAATGAAAACCAACTACTATATCTCTATTTCTTGTCTGAATTTCCATTTTGGTACTCGAAGAATAGACAACGATTGGAGTTCTCACGGAGTAAGATCCAGCCGACCAAAGATGAATGGTTTGATCAAAGATCCGGCCGACCAAAGATGAATAGACAACGATTGGAGTTCTTTTAACGTTGTGGCTGATTCTCTGGCAAAGATGAGCCTGCAAGACCTTGTAAGTCGCAGTAGTGCGAACTAAAACTTTGTTTCGTCAATTTAAGTAATGAATGGTTTGATCAAAAAAAAGAAGGGTAATACAAACAATTTTAGAGTTTGTCGTAGTACAACATGTGTAGATGAATTATTTTATTGTTTTAACTTGAGTGTTGCTGAGAGATTTATTTGTCGTTGGATCTGAAGATGAATGATGACTTCATGTGTGAGAGTTTAGTATGTTCTTTCTTATAAAGCCTTGTAAAATGTTAATGGTGTTGTCAAAGTAAAATCATGTTAGCGCTGAGGCGACCAATAGTTGATCTGTAATAGTGAAACACATTTTGGAAATGAGGTTTACATAACAAACTTTGTTTGTTTGATTACTTTGATATAATAGCTTAAAGAATCGAGGAGATTAGTTCCTTTCATAACCTTTTATAAAGTATAAATTTGTTATAGACCATAAACTCTAAAGTTCAACTGAAATCTGTTTTTATTGGATGAATTTTTCCTTTTGACAAATTTATTGGATGAATCTTTACGTTCTTATAGTTTATTTATTTGGTCAATTGTATTTGTACTAAATATTACATAATTGTTTTTACGTATTTTGCCTAAGGATTTTCTACCCACTTATTGATTTAGGAAGTGAAGTATGAACTTTGTAACATAAAGAAAAGACAAAATCGTTGGAATTCAAAAAAAAAATTCTAAACTAAACCTTATGCTCTAAGAATCAACGAAGTTAACCTCATCCACTCACCAGGCTTAATGTTGCTTCACTACATTCGAGGAGCTGACGAGGTCGATCACACGCTTGTGTACACAGAGCTCAAATCTGTCCCATCATCCCATGTGTTGGTTCCTACAATACATAAAACAAAAACAAAAAACATGTATGCTCATCATTCATTATCGTAAGCTTTGCAGCAACATATGCTGGACATGCCAACCAAAAGACAAACCCAGACCAAAGCCGGTTCGGAATGACAAATGAATTAAGACTGTAAACTGGAAAAATCATAATCACTATTGTACAATGGCTGTCATAAGGTGCTCCGTGCTCACATATGGAACCAAGTGTAATATAAACCATTTACATTATTTTTTCTTCATATATCTATCTGAGAGTAAACACATGACAATAAATGAAGAACACACATAATGTAACTCCCAGCAAAATTCTTGAGCAGCTTGTTTATTAAGGGTTTTTTTCCCACGTACACGCAGATTGTATATTTTGAATTTGTTAAATTAACAGTTGTTTTATTGTTGTCAATTCTTGTGTTTAAAATATTTTTTAATTTAATTTAATTTTTAATAGCTAATTTGGTTATTTGTTAAAATTTTGACCATATTTGTAAGGTAGAATCAAATTTATGAGTAACTTACATAGTATAATTATGTGTTGGTTATCTATCTATATAATTAAAACTGAAGTACCTTTTGGTAGTGTTTAGAAGCAGGGATAACAGTTTAAATGATAATTGTTTGGAAACATGAATAACAATATTTTTAGTACTTTCTTTTATTTACACATTTAGCCATTACATTTACAATAAATTAAGTATTTTCTTTTTGTATTTCTTTTTATTTATAGATTCTGCCACTGCATTTAAAATTAATTTAAATTAATTAATTACAATTCTAAATTTTATCTAACGAAATCAATATTCATATACTGGCCATTATTAATATTGTATGAATATTAACTAAATCGCATGTGTTAAAAGGAGATAACCTTTTCATGTGATTAACTAAATCACCAAATTATAAAACATAAAAAATATCCATGTAATTTTTTTATAAAACCAGTGGTTTATGAGTTTACGTTGAACACAAGTTAAATCAAACACCAACGCGGAGGCACGGATCTTTTATTTATTTCTACCATATTTGGAAAACAGAAAGAATTTTTCTGAACAATTATATTATTTATGTTTAAATTAAAAGCTAACCTCGTATCTTACCAATGGGATAGTAAAAGAGACCAATGCATAGACGAACATCCTGTATAGCATATTTAATCCGGAAGGGCTGTGTTAAGACACTATTATCTTTATCATCTACCTTCCACACTCCAGGATGATTCGTTTGAGTTTGGATTAAGAGCTGTGATACAAAGGTATGTTGATACTTATGCAAAAAGAAAGAAAGAAAGAAAGAAGGAAAGAAAGGAAGAAAGAAAGATACTCTCCAAATACATAAACATGAGGAATATTACAAAAGATAATAATTCAAAAAAAGGGATTGAGAGGAGTACCTTCATACTGAACAACTCGTGAAGGAATCCCAGAGGAGTTGTTGTTATCAGTATCCTCCCATCTCGAGCGGATTTTTACTTGATACCATCAAAGAGAGTAATAGAATCGAAAATTTATACACATAATAGAAAAATTGCTCCAATATATACACTCAAAGCACATAATGATACCCTTGCTGGAAAAGATCAAGGTTATGGAACCTATGGACATAAACAGCAATTTCCTGAACACTGTCAACCATGAGCACATGCTTAACCCTGGCTACGTAAGGCTCTGCATCAAGCGTCTTTGTAATTACAACTTACAACTCTGGATGTGTATGTATTTCAGGATGATGAAATCCTAAACCAACCAGTTCTTCGGAATCGCATACTCTACGATATCACCAGGTGCAAACTCATTATGCTCACAAGCTAAACCCGGCAGATAAAGCAAAAAGAAAACAGACAAAAAGGTGTGTGACTCGATAACAAAAAAGGAATGACTCAAGACAAAGAGAGAATCGTTAGGTTGTTTCTTTTATTTTTTTGGAGATGGGAATAATGGCTGCAATTAGTGTGGTGACGCAGAATCGTTTCAGTGTTTGTTTTGTTAACGAAGCATAAACGGTATTTTCATGTCAAAATGATTGGCTACGAATTTTTTTATCCTATCAGCTTAGGAGCTTCCAAATTAGTTCCTTTTATTTATATACTAGATTATTATTTTGTTTGATTGACTTGGATTTTATGTAGCATGAGATTTGATTGTGAATTCTTTGTTGAAAAAAGAAGATTGTGAGTTCTTTTTGTAAGGTTCTCATATGGGAAGCCCCATAAATTCAGACATAAAGGTATAAGATTTTTCAAGTTGAGTAGTTTCGAAAATATATAGTTTATATAAAAAGTATATTGTAATCGATTTTAAAAATTATAAACTGAATTGTCATAAACTTTATGCTACTGGGCTCCATAGAGCAACCAGCTAGATCGTGTGATGTTTACCCAAAAGGACCACATCAGATTTGGCTATCAATTTTACAAAAACAACAAAACTATCTTCAGTGAGCTAATGTGAAACGCTATATCCATATATCTCACTAATCCACGTTTTCTAACATATACATCTGAGATTTTACTGACATGAATCATGTAAGATGAAATGTTGCTTGATTTGGGCAAGCACAATCAAGAAGAAAACAAATGGAATCTTCATCAATTTAGTCCACCAACCTTTAAATCTAAGCGACAACAATAATGTTTTTGTTGTTTGTTTCATAGTCGCCAACGACTAAATCTTGTTTACGTTTTGTATGACAAGTTTGGACGACTAACGACTAAACTTGTTGTTGTCACTAACAAACAGAGAAACAAACATGATTATTAAGTCACTTATCCGTTGTAATATGTCCTCTATCGTTATCACAAGGCAACAAAGCAACAACTGTGAAACTCGTTGTCAATGTCGTCCACGACTACAACACACAAATACAACTCCATTATTGCAAACCCCGATGCTATCTATCTCCTTCCTCAATTGAATGTCAAATGAGTTGTCCACGGGTAAATAGATTTGTCCATATGAACATTTTTTCTGGATATTAATGATCAGATCCAAATAAAACTAATGTTCAAATATAACCATGAGCAATGAGAAAGTTTACATAATCTAATTTAAAACTAAAAATCTTAAAATGGAGTTGTCATGTCTAATAAATATATATTTTTAGATATTTGATTTTTACAAATCAATCTTAACGTATAACTAGATTTTGACCCGTGCAACCGCACGGGTGTTTGTTTTCACTTTTCTATACATAAATTATTGTTTTAGAACATAAGTGGTATATATTTTAATGTTAATCATATACTTAAATATTTATATAACTATTTCAAATACAATAATTTCATAATTTATATGTTATAATTAATTAATTGTTTAAACCTTATGTATTTGCCACTTCTTATTATATATTTATCTTATTGTATTTGCATTTAGTTATTAAGCAAATTAATATATTCATGAGAAAATATATTTAAAAAATATTTTGTATTTAATTTATGCTAAATTCTGACCCGTATTTCAAAACTGGATTTCTTTTTACCAATATTTTTATGCTTATTCATTTTAGATAATTATTATTGTATATATAAAAGTGTAAGATATGTTAATTTTAGACATGTATTATATAGTTTGTTAATTTTAAGCCGTTCTATCATCATATTATATTTTAAATAAATAGTTTATATTTATGAAAATAAAATTTATAAATTTATCAATTGAATATAATTTTTTCATATTTATTTTAGTATATTAATTATATTTTAACATGATAATGACTATAAAAGTAGATAAAATATGATATAATTTATTTATTTTCAGTTCTAAACGATAACTTAAAATACATTAAGTTATTGTTTAAATATTACATAGATTTATTAGAATTTTTAAAATATAATATATAAATACATATTATATTTAAAATGAAAATATATTATGATTAAAGTAGTTACAAAGATTTTATATTATTAACTTTAAAGAAATACATGTTAATTTTTATACATGTATTATATAGTTTGATAATGTTAACCCATCTTACCAACATATTAGATTTTATTTTTGAACATCAATATTTTATAATTACGAAAATAAAATATATAAATATATAAATTTAATACAATTTTATTATATTTAGCTCAATATAGTAATTTTATTTTAATATGATTGATTATGATTATATAATAACTAAAATATTATAGATTTTTTTATTTTTCATTTTATATAACTGAATATATTAATGTATAATAATATTTTAAACTAATTTCAAAATTAGTGAAAATATTTAAATATAATTTCGAAAATGAAGATCTTGTAAAAATCTTTTTAAACAGATTTGTTAGAATTTTAAAATAAATATATTTATATTTAAAATGAAAAGATATCAAAAGATACTATGATTAAAATATTTTAAAAATTATATTTATTATTAGTCTAAATTAAAATATAGTATGAATTTTTATGAATAGGTCCATTAGGTCCATTTTTTTTAAAAATCACACATGAATCAAGGTTGTGACTTCTGTTTTAATATATAAGATTTTAAAGTTATTTGAACCGTCCACCAACCAACAGATCTGGCTTACTTTTTTATCCATGCAAAATTAGGCTTAGCCTAGTTAAACTGACTTTGAGCATGAACTTATCCATATATCTAATCTATTAAAACAAAGTCCTATTTTTTATCTACTGTTAATAAGTCATACTAGGACCATCTAAAAAATTACTTAATATGACATATTTCATTATTTACATTAATAATAAACCAAATATAAATAAAAAATTATTTTTAAGTATAACTAATTTTGTTAGTTTTGTTGAGAAAGAATCTAACAAAATCTTACCAACCATCTAAATATTTTTATAAAATAACACTTAATTAATTTCGTAAATACTAATATAACTTTATAATTCAATGTTAATTAAAAATTTATTATAAAACAAGAAAATAAAATTATATACTATTTTATATATATTTTTAATTATATTATGTATTCTATTAAAATATAAGTATTATATGAATTAAATATGGGTAAATTTACCTATTTTGTTTTTAAAATAGTTTCATTTAAATAAGTTATCACTCATCATCAAAATGTGTTAAAATTCGTAAACTATATTATATTTTAAAAAACATTTATAAACATAAATTCATTAACATAGTTTAAACTTTTATATCTACAACTACATATTATCTTTTTTTTTTTGAAACTCTCAACAATATATTGTTTAAAAAAATAATAATATACAAAAATATAATAGTTTATAACTAACCTTTAGTTCATACACTATTTAAAAAGATGTTATTAGAAAACTATGAAATTTTAATAATTCATTCAAAATATAAATGACAAATCAAATTTTAATTATAAATTTAATATTTATATTAATTTTTAACATATTCTGAGAGATGTATAAAAATCATACCGAAATTAAAAATTATTTATATAAAATAATGTATTAATTTAGTAACAAAACAATTTCGAAAATCATATAATCTCTCACCTCAAATATAGTTGTGTAATTTTCCAAACAATTTTGACAAAATATAAAATTTAAAAAATAAGTATGCAAACTTAAAATGATAATGTTTTAAATTTTTCAAAAGGTATAATCATAGATAATAAAGAATAACTTCTTAAAATGTAACACGGAAAAACAAACTATCTTACAAAAATTAAAGTAATCTAATATTTTGAAGTCTTAATTTAATAACAAAAATAAATAAAACTTAATATCATAACATCCAAAAAATATTCTATATCAATAAAATTTACTAAAATAATGGTGATGATTGGTTCGACTGTGGCTTAAAAAATTTAACTGTAGATGTTTAGTTGTAGATAAATTGGTTGTAGTTGTAAAGTTGTTGCTGTAGACTTTTTCTGCAGAGACTTTTGTTGTAGTTAAATTTGTTGTAGCTGTAAGTTATAGGCTGTAGATATTTTAAAATAAAATATATGAAATATGTGTTGTATATATAAAATTATTATTTTATGAATTAAAATAATTTATATTAATATTTTTGTTTATAAATTATCAAATTTTTTTGTAATTTAAAAAGTGATATGCAAATAATATTTATATTATTTAAATATCTTAATAATTAAAAAAACACTCAAATTCAAAATTAAAATATTTATAAAAGTTTTTATTATGATTATATAATTTATTTGATATTATAGATATCTTTTTTTACATTTTACAGATTCTACAGCCTATAAAAATATGATGTAGCATTTTTGCCTAAAATGCATAATAAAAAGTTTTGCTTTATTTTTTTTGCTGTAGCTTTAAAAATAAAGCTAAAGCATGATTGGTAAAATTAAATAAAAACTTGATGTAGACTTTAATTTTTAAAAGTAAAGCTAAAGCATGATTGGTAAAATTTAGTGATTTAAAAATAAATAAAGCTAAAGTATGGAGATAAAGCCCAACCAATCACCCCCAATATGATGGATGCTACCATGTATACAATTTACTAAAATAATAGGATTATATTCACAATATATAACACTAAAATTAAAATTATATACTTAAAATATTTATAATGAATTAAAAGTATACATTCATAAAATGAAAAATATCCGCACGAATGTGCGGGTCAAAATCTAGTCTATACTATTAAAAGAGAAGGAGTTTTAAAAAATCTACCTATGAAAAGTTATTGGACCCTTTCATTAGACTTAACTATTTTTTTTGTCTCACCTTATATTTCTCTAAATATGCAATAGTCAATTATCTTATATTTCTCTAACTATGCAATAATCAATTACCTTATATTTCTCTAATTTAGTTTAACAATATATTCTAAATATATATATTCTAAATATATTGTTATGATGATTTTTGATAAGAATATATTATAGATGCGATTGAAAATTTATATTATTAAAAGAAAATATTTTTAAAAATATTTATAAAAGAATTTATAACATCTATATAAAACTCTTTATTTTTTATCCTACCATTAACTACAATAACTATAAATAATTTAAATAATTTAAATAAATCCTATTATTATTTCTCATTTTGTATGATACACTTCTCTAATTATTTTTCTTATTATCATCCAATGTTATTGTTGTTATTCAATAACGTTATATACATCATATATTATGCTCAAAGATGGATATATAATATTTAGATATCAATTATTAAAACGAAAACATATATCATACAACATATTATATCATGTCATCTAACATTATATAATTCTAAATATTTACAAAATCAAATTTAATAAAAAAACACTTTAGCAAATCATTTGTTAAAACAAAATTATATATATTTACGTTAAATTATTTTTATTACATTAATATATTAGAAGTTTCATTCATCTCTTAAAATATTATTGAAGATTATTTTTTTCCTACCTTGTAAACCAAATGCCGGGTCACACTTGATTGCAGGTTTTTTCGAAGTTTGCATGCTTTAAATTAACGAGTTTTCATTAAATCTAAACCAGCTTATGTACAAGTCATCGTGTTTACTGGTTCGACGACAGGTCCAAACTTGATATAAAAGTATTGTTCTCATCTAATTGAAAATAATTTATTTTAAAATAATAAACGCACTGAATCTGATCAATCTATATAATTTTTTTTGAAAAAAGTAATCAAACGATTAAAAATATAATTACATAATAATAATTTTTTTTGACATAATAAAATTTTGTAACATAATAATGTATAACAAGACTAAAATACTAATTCATATCATATATTTTTATCAACCGGAAAATAATCCGCGCTTAAAGCACGGATCAAAATCTAGTATATCCATTATATTCCGGCACTCACGTCATCCATGGACAATCGATTTTCTAATCATCTCCACCTCTTGCTCAACTAATTATCACTAATGCCGCCAAATACTCAACAGTTCTCCCACTGTTTTTGATGTTATTCCAATCATACCCTCCAAAATAGCTGTTAGGTGAGGAGATTTTCGTTATTTATCTTTTAATCAGCATAATCTCTCAGCATAATTACAAAAACAAATGTTTCTCTGTGCCCTCCTGAGATAAGCATTATATTTTTCTTAGAAACAACAACAACTCTGTTATCCTGAATTCAGAATATTACTATTTTGACAGCTCACCAAATTTATTTAATTCCTTCCTGTCAGTCCAGAAAATTATTTTAAATATTTTGTCCATGTGATAATAACTCTTTTAGCATTTCATAGTTGCAGAGCGAAAATAAATAAAAACAAAATCGTTTAAATAGAGAAAATATTTTTGTAACCAATTGGGTAGCAGCACTTTAATATCGGAGGGTATTTAAGTCATTATAATATTCTTTTTTTTGGAGGGAGTGGGAACAAATAAAAAAAACAAACGATACAATCAGTATATGACGTGACCCCCATTGATTTCGCCAACGAGCTTCTTCTTCCCTCTCTTCCCTCTCTCTCACTCGCTTAGACCTAAAACAATGTCTGCTCCTAGGTCACAGAGATCATCCACGATCTCTCCCTCTCGTCCTCTCAGATCGCCGGCGAGTGCTCCTACGAAACGGCCTGTAACTCCTTCCTCTCCGGCTGCTTCCTCAACTTCACATCTACGTTCTAGCCCGTCTCCGTCTACCTCCTCCGGCACGGCGGCTGCTGCCACGAAACTGAAGGAGAATATCACGGTCACGATTCGTTTCCGTCCTCTCAGGTTGGGTTAATGTGGTCTAAGATTGGGATCCGGTTTAATGTTTTGGTTTATTGACATTTGATTTGGTTAAATTTGGAATAGTCCTCGAGAGGTGAATAATGGGGATGAGATTGCGTGGTATGCTGATGGAGACTACACGATTCGGAACGAGTACAACCCTGATCTTTGTTATGCCTTTGGTTAGTCTTAACTGAAATTTTTAAAATCTTCGGGAAGATTCTTGTATTTGCTTCTTTGTTCTCGATTTGGTCAAGTGTTTTTTGCTTTTGTTTTTGGGTTACAGATAGAGTGTTTGGTCCACCAACTACAACTCGTCGTGTTTATGATACTGCTGCTCAGCAAGTTGTTAGTGGGGCTATGTCTGGAATAAATGGTATGTTTCATGATTTTCATCTTTACCTCTTAGTTTCTTCACTAAGGGCTTTAAAAAGAGAAACTCTTTTTCTCTTATAAGTTGAACAGTGTGATGTTGGGAGTGTTTCAAGTTAGATGCTTTCGAACTCTTTGGCTTGATTGATTCTTTCTTGCTTTATTTTCAGGTACTGTGTTTGCTTATGGAGTTACTAGCAGCGGCAAGACTCACACAATGCATGTAAGTTACTATTTTTAGAGGGGGAGCAATGTCCTCATGTTTCTTTTGGATATCTTCTGCAACTTGAACATGATTAATTGGGCAAGTTATTTGCGATCAATAACCCTGTCTCCTTTATTATCTTTCTTGTCATGTCGTACTCATCATCTTTAGAGATTAAGTCCTCACTTAGATATAGGATGTCTTTCCATCGTTCTCGTTTGGGGTTAAAGTAAGTTGTTATATATGTTTATTACGTGTTCACAAGAGATCCAAAAGTGTTTCTCTAATGCACATCTACTTGGCACCTGTGCCTATTAGACCTTGCTAACGACATATTTTGCATTTAGGGGGAGCAAAGGTCACCTGGAATAATTCCGTTGGCTGTAAAGGATGTTTTCAGCATTATTCAGGAGGTGATAGGTTACTCTTTTGTTGTGTCTTCTTAATAGGATTTGGTTCTCGCTTCTTTAGCTAACTATGTTTCAGCTATCCAGACACCAGAACGGGAATTTCTTCTGCGTGTTTCATATCTTGAGATATACAATGAGGTATGTTCTGACTCCGGTGTTTATTTGCATCACCTACTTGTAATTCTAATTTGTTTTCCAAATTCTTAATGGACATGTGTCTTGCACCTTCGATTAGAAGTTACCTGGAACCTTAGAGGAATGCTGTAGATTTTATAGTCCTTAAGTTTGTTTTTTTCAAACCTATGACAGCGAGTATGCTCAAAAAGATAGTCTTAGGCTGGAATTTCTATTTCAATTGTACACACTAACTTATAAAACTGCAAACCAAAATTTCATTTCCAACTGATTTCTCACCTGGTCCATAATTGAAGGGTTCTTTTAATTATCCTTACAGGTTATTAATGACTTACTAGACCCAACAGGACAGAATCTACGAATACGAGAGGATTCTCAGGTAAGCGGTGGATTATTTTTAACCAAATTTTGATGTTGGGCTTTGCAGTCTCATTTCGTTTAACCAAGCTTCAGTTGCCTCGTTAAGTTTCATTAGTATTAGTGTGTGTGTTTATGTTGATAGGGCACATATGTTGAAGGCATTAAAGATGAGGTTGTCTTATCCCCAGCTCATGCTCTATCCCTCATAGCATCTGGTGAAGGTATAATATCGTAATGTACCTGTTAACTTTAAGCCTCAGCTCACTTATTGCATAATGTAGTTTCATTATTATGTGCCAGTTAGAAGAAAAATGGTTTTCCAGTAGCAATAAAATAATGTGGTTTATGGTTGTTAGCTTCTCGCAAGGGATTTGTTAGACCATGTAGATAGTTTAATATAGTTGCATTATTATGATTCAGTATACTTCGGTTATCAACCTTTTCTTCTCTTCATATGGTCATACCTCTCTTATTTATGTTTTGTTTAGTCATGTTATTAAACTTTGCCTTTGCCGGAATTATTGCAGAACACAGGCATGTTGGTTCAAATAATGTCAATCTTTTTAGCAGTCGGAGCCACACAATGTTCACCTTGGTAAGTCCTATTGCCTAAAGTGTATCGTTCTTGTATCTATCGCAACTACGCATACGCCTTCGACCCTTAATGATGTGCCTTACAATTGGGCGCTTTATTTTTTCTCCTTCCCTTAAGTGTTTTCTGTGTGCTTCAGACCATTGAAAGCAGTCCACATGGAAAGGGAGATGATGGAGAAGATGTTACTCTCTCTCAGTTGGTAATTACTAAAGAGCTCATACTGATTCTGCTATTGTATATGAAGACATGTCACACTTGTTGCTGAGAGTGTTTTCAGGTGCCGTTCTTTTCTTACATTCTGGTTCTCTAATATTTGATTCCTGGTTCAATGCAGCACCTCATTGATCTTGCTGGATCTGAAAGTTCTAAAACTGAAATGACTGGACAACGGAGGAAAGAGGGATCTTCCATCAATAAAAGTTTACTCACCCTGGGAACTGTAAGGAAGTTTTCTTGCAGTGTTACATTTTTTCCTCTCTAGATAAGCGTGACTTAACTTATAATCTCCGTCTTCAGGTCATATCTAAATTGACAGACACCAAGGCAGCTCATATACCATACAGGGATTCTAAACTTACTCGTCTCTTGCAGTCAACACTTAGTGGTCACGGACTAGTATCAGTAAGTTCCTTAATTAAGTCAAAATAATAGTTTATTTGAGAAGTTCTGAAGGCTAGATGTGTTTCTTTGGGTGATGAACTTTCATTTGTTGACATAGCTCTTTTTGTAGAAAGTAAGAGACTGCTGTGTCAATATTGGCTTCCTTACCCCATCTGCATTTTTTGCAGCTTATTTGCACTATAACACCTGCATCCGGTACAAGTGAAGAGACGCACAACACACTGAAATTCGCACAGAGGTGCAAGCATGTTGAAATCAAAGCTTCACGAAATAAGGTGCATTTATGGTATTCATGTCTCTGGAGTTCCTTAATTTGGCAAAAGCCCTAATCTTGATTTTTACAAAATTTTGTATAGATTATGGATGATAAGTCCCTAATAAAGAAGTATCAGAAAGAAATATCATGTTTACAAGAGGAACTTACGCAATTGAAGCACGGAGTTTCTGTGTCTACGTCTAACCAAGAAGATTTGGCTGATCGAAAACTTCAGGTTGGTGTATGCAGATAGTTCCTTGGGACTTTTCTTGTCTTTGTAGCATAGTTATTAGAAAACACTGAATGAAAATCTCTTCTATACTAGGCAAATTACTAGCCAGTTGAAATTTTGAAGTGATTAATGTTTAATCAACTTTGTCTTTTTAATCTGTTGGTTACATCTGTACACTTAAAAGTTGCATTCTCCCAGAAATAACTTGCCTTTCTTTCATTGTGCCCTTTCTCATTTGATAAGCTGAAATCTGTCCAGGTTAAACCCCAGTTAAGGTTGGAGGAGGAGGAGGATGAAGCCAAAGCAGCTCTGATGGGAAGAATTCAGCGTTTGACAAAACTAATCTTGGTTTCAACAAAAAGTTCCCTGCAAGGAAAAGCTTCTGTAAAACCTGACCATATATGGAGGCATACTTTTGGAGAGGAAGAGGTATGTACGGTAAATCCAAAGTTGTTTTGAGGATATCATTCCATCTTGGTGGGAGGCTAGTATTTGTTTTTCTAGACTGTATGTCATATGTTAGTGATGCTTAACTTTACACCATGATTTCCGCAGCTAGCTTACTTGCCCGATAGAAGAAGGGAGAACATGGCTGATGATAATGCTAGAAGCGCAGTTTCTGAACATTCCAGGGAGCCAAGAGATGGTGGAACTAGTGGCCTGGATGAGATGACAAAGGACCGGAAAAAGAATAAGACTCGTGGAGGAATGCTTGGCTGGCTAAAACTGAAAGTAAGTTCTAGTCTTCCTTACTGTGTATCAAAATGCCTTGGTGGAATTAGTACACGATGTGAACTGATATTAAGAATGATCCTGGTTAACTAATCTAAACTTTAGCCTTTAGAGTTAAAGGGGTGGAGATTTGGAATTAAGTTTTAAAATTTCATAAAATAAAAAATTAAAATTAAAATTTTGAAAATAAAAATTTGAAAAATAGTTTCAAAAATATTTCGAATTACAAAATTTTTTTTTGAAAACATATAATCTGAAACTTAAAAAAAAATATTTTTATTTTTATTTATTTATTTGTATTTATATATCTACGGTATTAAAGTCTTTTTATTTGAAAATGTTGGTCATTTTTCTCCTTAGGATCTATTTTGTGATAAAAACTTGAAAATGGTCTATTTAGGAGAATTGCCCATCCTCAAAATCATACGAAATATTTTACGTGCTAACCGTTTTAGCGTCGGCAAAATATGATTCACAACCTGTTAAATACAAGGCTCATAATATGTATGCTGCAGAAATCTGATGGTGTGGCTGGGACATTACTGACTGATGGTAACCAGAACTCTACAAATGGATCTGCTTCTTCTTCCTCTAAGTGCGCACAAACAAAATCAACCAGGAGAGATAAAGCAGCAACAAACAAGTCTTTTCCAGAAAGAACTGTGGCCGAAGACTTATTCAGTGCAGCTGTTGGATCAGGAGACCCTTCTCTGGTGAGATGATATTGTTTTACCAAATTCTTGTTGCTTCTGTGATTATACATGGCATTTCCTAGGTTTTTAAAGTGGTCATTCTGTAGCATATTACTGACATAACCAGCAAAATGATGTACTACGATAGATTGCAACTACTATTGCGGATCAAATGGATCTTCTTCACGAGCAAACAAAAATACTAGTTGGGGAAGTAGCATTGCGTACCAGTTCATTGAAAAGGCTTTCTGAACAAGCTGCTCGCAACCCTGAAGATTTCCATATCAGAGTGAGCTTTCCTTCCGTGTGATATCCTTCCATAACAATGCTTAAATTATATTAGCATATAACATAGTGCTACTTTCATGTTTGCATTGTTGACTGCAGGATCAAATGCAAAAACTGGAAGATGAAATCAGCGAAAAGAAGAATCAAATACGTGCACTCGAGCAACAGATGATTGAAAGTTTCGGAATGAGTCATACCACAGACTCTCTTGGAATGTCCCAGGTTGATGCAGAAAAACAAGAGTTGTTGTTTTATTCAGGACTCTCTCTGCTTATATGAATCCAATTCAAAACACTTGTCAGACAATATTTTCTTGTGTCTGTTTGATATAGGTTCTGTCAAAGCTCACTACGCAACTAAATGAGAAAATCTTCGAACATGAGGTACTCATTTCTCTTTGCTCTCATTACTTGTCAAGTTGTTTATAATCAGATTTGGTGACGATATTTTTCCCATGAAACGCCTTTTTCAAGATAAAGTCTGCAGACAATAGGATACTTCAGGAGCAGCTCGAGATAACTGTAAGTCAAAACTCCATTTATTTATTTGTGATGTCCGAACAGTTTGAGATTCATCAGATTTAAAGTTTATGATTACTTAATATGCACAGAAATCAGAGAAGGCTGAGATGCAGGAGACAATCATGCTGCTAAGGCAACAACTGGATTCATTAGCCGAGAGACAATCAACATATACACAGCAGCAGAACGCAGCAGACGAATCAGCAGGAAGGAATACTCACAACAGAAATGGTGATGAGTTGTCAGAAATCTATTCTGGAGCAGGAACACCGACCAGCGTGATGAGCTTAAATAGAGTTTTTGCTCAGGAAGAGACTAAAGATATCAAAAACGGAACAACCCTCAACTCTCAGGTATCTTTCTCATACATAGCAAGTTTGCTACTTTCTTCATCTTCCAGACGCACCAAGTCACTGTAATAATCATGTTATCGGTCATTCGACTAGGCTTTGGAAATAGAGAATCTGAAGAAGGAGAATATGAGACTGATTGAGGAAAAAGATGAGCTTGGAAAACTTAATAACAAACTCACAGAGGAAGCCTCTTATGCTAAAGAATTGGCGTCTGCTGCAGCAGTAGAGCTCCAGAATTTGGCTGAAGAAGTTACTAGACTCTGCAATGAAAATGCGAAACTGAGCAAGTGAAAAAAGCTCCAGAGACTCCAGCATTCAAGATAATGCTGCAAAGTAGAGATCATCTTCATTGAACTATAATGCAAATCTCAGACTAGTTGAATGCTTCTGATGCTTCAAAGGAGCAATGGTGTTTTTGGAGAATATGATGCTTCTATCTCCCAAAAGACATTCATCTGTCTTTGAATCTAATTCTAATGGCTGAGATGACAAACAAATGATGTAAATATTCTCACAAATGTGTTTTCTTGCTCTTTGTGACTACTGCTTTTTGTATGTTCACTTCCTAGTTCGAACCGACGATGTTGCAACGAGACCAACTATTAGTTTTTCAGCTCAACTTTATTGGCTATATATGATTGATTTAATCTTTGAAATTTGGCAAAACCAAACTAACTAACAGATCTCCTACACATTCTTTTAGAAGATCGTAATGAGAAGTTCTTGTCAAACATTAGTTTTTGAATATATGAAGGTGTGTAATAAATTGGATTGTGTAGTTTGCATAAACAAAATCTGCAATCTCATCTTTTTCTCTAAAAGCAAAACCAAAGCAATTGGAATGATGTTAATGGAGATGGAAGCATGATGTTGTTTGTGAAAAGAAAGAGGAACAGAGATCTCTATGTTAAAAGTTCCATTATCCAAAATACACTTACGAACACCCCTCAGACTTTTTAAATTCACCAGAACCACTTTTACTTTTAATACAGATTATTCTAAAAGAAAAAAAACTCAAAACTTTCACATCATCTTTATTCTGTTTTTCATTTTGTTTAATAACAGTTTTTTCGTTTGCTCTCCAACTTGACAAAGGTCGTTACTCGTATTCACCTAATAGTGTTGTACTTTTTTTTTTTTTCGTCAAGTTTTTTTTTATTAAATAGAAACGGGCCTATCCCAATAACCTTACAAAATAGCATGCCCACGGCCCGATTAGCTAAACAAACACCAAGGTAAAAAAAAACGGGCCTTAAGCCCAACAGCCCAAAACCGACACTGCCCAAATCCAACGACACATGTCGGCTTAACTTCTTCTTGTCTCTTTCCGGCGGTTCGGCCGACCGGTTCAGAACCGTCGAACTTGTCACGGGGGGCTTCATCGGACTAACCGAAAGCTCATCCCCAACATCAGACGCCATCTCACGACCATTAAAACCGAGACTCGATACCTCAACTCTCCTTCTCTTGTCGTCGTAACCGATGGTGGAGAGCGTCATCTTCGACCGAGAGCTCATCCTTTTTCCGAGCATACACCTTGACGACAAGATCCATAACACCGTTTCCACCAGAACCCAACTAGTACCCAAACCCAACAGACAACAGGTCCTAACCCGACCGCGTAGAGCAAACGTGAGCCTCTACCTTCCGGAACCAAAACCGACAGCGTAGAGCTGTGTGAGCCTCTACCTTTCGGAGCCAAAACCGACGAAGAAGGAGCATAGATTACCTCATCTTCCCGGGAATTTGAACCGGCGTCGGCGAAGCTGAAGGAGCCTCCACCTCCCGGAGAAAAGCCGGCGTCGACGGATCTGTGGTAGCCTCCATCTCCCGGAACCACCACTCGAACATGCAAGCCGATCTTCTCACGCCATGGCCTCCACGCGAGCGCGTCGTCCCTCCAAACGAGGAAACCACCTTCGGATGATGGCTCCAATCCAGAGCTCCGACAAGGCACTCAGTGATAGGCGACGGAGAAGAAGCAAAAAAAAACATTTTGACGGAAAGAGGAAGGATCCGGCGGCGGCACGGACGCTCACGCGCCGGCCTTACGCCGGATCCGATCTCAGATCTCCTTTCTCTCTCCTTTCTCTCTCCTTTCTCTCTTACCGACCTTTTTTCAGACTAACTAGAAACCAATTATCCTCTCTCTTCTTTCGAAATATTATTATTTTGTATCAGTCTTTCAGATTCATGAGGACCTAATAGTGTTGTACATAAACAAACTATCCTCCTTTTATATTTAACTAATGTTGAACACCATTATCGTATTCACACTAATGTCCATTGTCCACCAACGCTTATGTCACACGCTCATGCGCGTAAAAGAAACACTACGCATTGAAAATAAGAAACTACTAGCCTAGTATTTATCTATTCTAAGACTTAGTCAGAAGTATATGTCATATTTCTCCAAGTCACATGGTCATGTAACGCGTCAGTCTTCATGGGGTTTTGAATAAACATTTCCACTTTTAAAATAAAATAAAAAAATTGGGGTTTGGTTTTGATTGTTGGGCATTCAAGATTCCTCTCTTTTGGGTGCTCTTGGAATATTAATTACGACGGATTAGGTTAACCGATGTACTTGTTGATTAATACATCAACGTTAGGGCTTATTCAAGAAAGTTTTCAACGCCGCCTGCGATACGCCTTGGTTATTGACTTCTAGTTGATATTCTTATGATATGTTATTTCTACAAGGTTGACAAATAAAAATGGTGACCACTTATATCTTCATGATTAAGCAATTCATGTTCTCATAGAGAGTTTTTTCCTTTTATATCGAGTTGATATGTCGGAAGAAAAACGCAAAGGTTAATTTAAGTACTTAACAAGATATTTAATTAGACAGAAATTTCTCAAGAAATAACGAAACCTTGGGTATTCACCCGTACCAACCACAAAAGTACACGATTGCAGCTTGATTTTTATATTTGTTTACCAAACTGATTGGAAATAGATCACTGCATGGACTCCATGAAGTGAAACTATATAAATCGTCTATGGAAAAGATGACATCGAAGAAACCTAGAACGGATGGTGTTCCCTCACCAAGGGAGCTTAGTTTTGACATGAAAGCAAACGTATTTCTTAATGATATTTAATTGTCATCAAATTTTTGATTTGTGAAATGCATAAAAAGTCAAAGATATGGAGCTAAAAGGACGGGTGGGTGGGGCTGAGTTCGACGCCATCAAATGATGACGCATCAAGTCGAAACTCATGGTGAGCCCCCCAAGCGATTAGTTATAAAGATTTAGGGTCTTAAGTGGTATGATGTTCATCAAAAACCTTTTGAGAAGATTTACACACAACAAATACAAAAAATTTATTCTTCCTTTTTCTAATGTCGAACATTTTAAAATGTTTTATCTCAATAAGATTACGCACTTTGTTAAATATGTCAAATGATGATGCATATCGTGGAAAAAATACAGAGAACCAAAAGCAATAAAAAGTGATTATGTCAACAAATAGAGTTGGTTAACCATAAAGATTGGTATTAGAGTTGCGGAGTTAACGTAAAAAAAGGATAAAATGTGGAGTAAGAAATAACCACGTACCACCGTTGTCGTCTATCTTATCTCCGTGCAGTTAGCTCACCATTTGTTTGGACATTATGTAACAACTAACAACCATTAAGAATTAATTAAGATTCAAAAGTGATATCATCACTTCATTAATTACCTCACTAACTTTATCACTGATTATTGCATGATTCTCTACCTGATTAATTGTAAATAGGTACTCGTAATTAATTGTGCTAGTATTTTTTAAGAGTTTGTTTTTACGTATACACATTAACTTACTTTGAAAAAAAGAGTACACACATTAACAAAGTACACTCAAATGACCAACTACATTATTCGTACTTAATGTACAAATTTGTGAGTTATCAATTATGTTGGTACGTCGTAGTTTGAGAGAAAATAATACTCCTTCCGTTCTCCAAGTTAAGTAAGATTTTTTTAGATTTTTTTAGATTTTTTTTCTTGTTCTGTAAAGATAAATTTTCTAATATTGTAAAGGTACTTTTTATATTTTTGAGAAACATTAATTGAGAATATTTGAATTGATTAAATTTCATTGGTGGAAAATTATTGGAAAATGTATAATAAAATAAAAAATAAATTAAATTATAAATATTTATTAAATTTTTAATAAGATTAACTGTAGAAAATCTTACTTACGGGAACAGATGGATGGAGTATTACTAACTTTGCGTTTCTTCGAATGCATTGCATAATATTTTTTTTTTGTAAAAACTATTATAGCAAAGGGTTTAATATATATACATATATATATATATACTATAAGTTGTTTTTAGCAAAATGTTAAAATATGCTAACTTTTTAATTATTACAATGTTTACCCGTTCCATAATTCCATTAATAACTCTTGAGATGGCTTATATTTTCTAATCATCATATCGATATTACATTAATGAAAACCCAGTAAAAGTCATGTTATTTTATCACCCAGACGAGATCTTGGAGTTCTCTTACATATCTTCTTACACATACCATCAACTTTCTAAAACGTATACTAATAGTTAATCACTTAACTGTATACATACTAGATCATGATGAGAGAAGCATGGGTTACATGCATATATATATATAAAGATAATGTAATTAAACACGGCAATAATTATTAACCTAACTCTACTGTCGCTTTTTTTTTCTTCTTCTCCCCCTTTTTGATAAGCTATTGTTGCTTTTCGTCCTCTCCCTATATGCTTAGATCTTGATTATGTCGATTACTGCATGCCAACTTTGTTACCAAATTTATCAGTGGCCAGTCCTCTAGCTTCGGTTTCTTGTAGTCTTTTAAGACTTTAGCAGACTAGCAGTTAGTAAAACTAATAACATGACTACACATGTTTGAGTTGGATTATATAACTAGAATTACATAGTAGCATTTAAATGACAAAATCAAAAGGGCTTATTGGCTAAATAGCTATATTTCAGTGTGAAATTAGGTAAGTAACACTGATTTTGACATAATTAAATGTTAGACTTTTTGGTCACATTTTCTCCGGTTCTGCCCCTTCATATAAACGGTTGCCAGTTACAATTCCTAAAATAAGCGACGTGGTGTTTTCCAGTGGAATATAAACACATACATACCGATACGCAGATGAGAGGCCAGTTGTATTTATCACATATGATAGAAAATTATGAAAGAAAATGAGTGGATAATAAGAATACCAATTCAGAACATTTCTATTCTATATGACACAATAGTATATGTCACGATGTAAAGGTCAAATAGCATAGAAGTGTAAAACCTCAGTAAACACACAGAGAAATATATACTACACCCTATTAACTAATCACTAAACTTTACACAGAAATATGACCTCAATGTGAACCCCAATCTTCAAATGGCAAACCCAATATGCCAGAAACTAACCCTTTTTTAATCATCACTAAACCCTAAAAGGAAATATAAACCCTAAAAGGAAATATAAACCCTAACCCAATTATGAAACTAAAACTTTTCCATATTAATTAACTCTCTATCCAATCTTCAAATGGAGAACCCAATATGCCAGAAACTAGCCCCTCCTCAATAATCACTATACCCTATACAAAAATATAAACCCTCATCCTAAGTCACTTCAAATCTTTGATAAACTAAACCTATCAACTAATCACTAAACCCTACACGGAAATATAAACCCTAATCCAATGTCAACCCCAATCTTTTATAAATTAAACCTAAATTTTAAAATGTCAGTAAAATGCAATACCATTTTACATAAGGCATATAGAATAGAAAATGTGAAAATGTAGTTACAATCTAAAGATCATCTTAACACATTTCTCAAATGTTGATATGGCTATACTTTCATGAAATGTGGTTATGCTTGCCCAAATGTCAACCCAATCGTACATAACTAAACCCTATCAACTAATCATTAAACTCTACATGAAAATATAAATCCTAATCCAATATCCAATGTCAACCTCAATCTTTTTTAAACTAAATCAAAACCACTAATCACTAGACCCAACATAGAAATATAAATTATAATCCAATGTTAATCATAATCTTTCATAAACTAAATCCAAATTTCGAAATGCCAGTAAGATGCATTTCCATTCTACATGAGCATATAGAATAGAAACGGTGTGAAACGATATAAAACAGTAAATATTGTTCAGATTTTAAAGTGTTTACAATTGAGGGAAAGGAAGTAATGCTTACACCAAATTTAAATTGATTGTATGGAAAGAAATTAAGATTGACGGCATTTAAAAAAAAATAGGTGGAAGAGACAACATCATATGAATATCATTTCCATTCAATATCACATTGTATTATGTTTTATTTGATGTCATAATAAATTTTATTCCATTTACGTTCAACATATTATTTCTCTTTACAAAATCATATACACACTAATATAAAACACATTTAGGCACCGATACAAAACTAATATCAAGAGAACATGAAATAACAACGAACAAGATTGAACCCTCTTATGCATTCTTGACCACCTCAATCCAAAGGAAGTTGAAATATTTGTTAATCCGTCTTTCCAGTGAGTTCAAAACATGTCTCAACCAATCTACTTGGAAGGCCTAATTCGTCCATGCCAAACCTAAGGAACTAAGTAAGAGGGAAACATTGTTATAATAGAGTAATTCATTCTATTTTATATAGAAAATATTTTTTTTATTTCAAACAATACGATTGTTGATAAAGAATGATAGCACATATGTTACAGATCATTCAATTCCATCTCAAGTAGAATAGGTTGTCAATTGATTCCATCTCAGATAGCATAGTTCGAACATATAGTTTTCCTATTCCATCTCAAATAAAATAAGCGTAAGAAATTTCACGCATACAAGTTGTATTATAGATGCTATTCCATACAACAAATTATATTACTATACTATTTATTATGTATTTCTCCTAAAATTCAAAATCAAGAACAATCGAGGAAACCAAAACCCTAAATCAATTGGTGAACTTCTACGCAAAAATCAGATCCGACATGCAATGGTACGAGGTTGTAGATTTACCAATTATAGTACTCTAATTCCGACAATAGCCCAAATAGAAAAGAAAAATAACAACATATGAAGAGATTTGAAGGTAAACACCTGAGAACTTAATGTAGTTCCAGAGATCTGAGAAGAATCAACGGTGTGAAGTAAAATAGAAACGGTTTGGTACTACTCGCCGCTGACACCCTAACGCTGTTGTGTGACAGACGATTTCAGATGAGAAGAAGAGGATACGCTTGCAAATAATGAAGAAGAAGTCAACAATTCAATGTTAATCCGGTGAAGGTGATGATGTGCAACAAAGCGGTGTCGGAGAGCAATGAAAGGATACAAAGTTACTAAGGAATAAAAAAGAAAGATGTGAAGTCAGTAAAGCCACGTTATACTTTTTAGATATAATAATTAAGAATTTTTTTTTTTGTTTCAGGTTTCGCCGGTTGCAGGAAAGGGCAATATTGTATTAATTTATAAAGTTAACACCGTGTATAGAAATGTTAGAGAAAATGGCTATGCAATGAATTATACGTTTTTGTCTGGTTATACACCCCAATTCCCCAAATCAAAATACCAAACTCAACATTAAATAAGTGTACTCATCAAAATATTTGTAACATATTTTATTTTGAACTGAGAAATTAAACTATAAGACTATATAATATGAAATCGATATGTTAGCGAGCTTTGGAGGGTGGATTATACTAGTTTTAGTAAAATGAAATGATTATAGTGACATGTGTTAATTATAATATAGATCTACTATATATGAGTTTGATGGTGGCCAGAAATAGGTAGACATCACAGGCACAACATCAACTAAAAAAATACAATAAAAGTTTGAATTTTAAAGAATCAATTTTGAAATTCCAAGTTTGGGACGAGAAGGTGCATGCGAACCGGATATGACAAGCACGTGAAAACTCGATTTGGCATCACGTGACTAGCACACTTTCCCAATGGCATGTTTCAGCTTTTCTTCTTCTTATTAGCTAGCCTCAAGCCCCTATCTCTACTCGTAACATGTTCATGTTTCCTTCATGCATTTGTTTATTAGTTTTTCACTTATTTTCGAGCATTGAGCCCATTTCTCATTGATTTCAAAGAAAAAATCATCAAATTTTCTACTGGTAACTTTAATGTTTTACATTTCCAATGTCCATCGATATCCTATACTCTGTTTAAATGCAAATATGTATTTGTGTAATCTATAGAACCATCATATTATTGGACTAACAATTTATTTAAAAGACTTGAAACTAAAACGAAAAATGTTTTGGCATAGTTATAAGTTTTAATTAATACTGTCTCTGTTTCTTTTTCCTTGTTTTTAAAATACGTACTGTTAGCCTCAATAAAACTAACTAAACCTGTCAATTTATCACGAACATGTAACGTATAAAGTATCAAAAAGTTTTAGTTACCAGTTTATTTGTCTTCGGTTATCCACAATACCTGCCAGTTTATAACATTCTACCTACCAAACTATAGACACTTTTTACTGTACATTTAATTTACAATTTGAGGAGTATATAGTTCAAACTTTTCTACTTTTCCTTTTTCTTGAAACTCGTTAAAGAGTAAAAAGATAAAAGTGAAAGTAATAGGGCAAAAGGGTAAAAAGCGAAAAGTAGGGAAGAAAGTGAAATTAAATGCTCGTCTCTACCACTTTCTTCAATACTAGCATTTAATTTTCGCCCCAGATCCCTAGCTTCCTTACACACATCCCTATCCGTTAAATTTCGTAGACAACAAACTTAATTGCAACAAGACGAATCCTTTTTTTTTTATAATAGTTATTAAATTTAACTCGAAAACCCTTTTTGCTTTCTCTCTCTCTCTCCTCTGTTTAGTGTCTGCTACGGGTCTCGTTTAAAGAAATCAGCAAACCCATGGATTCTTCTGTCACTCTCTCGCATGCACGAGAGCTCTCTTGTACGTTTAATTTAACCCCCACCCCTTTTGTTTTCTTCCTCCCCATAACGACAAATCACTAATCTTTTTTGAATTTCTTCAATCCTCTGTTTCTCTCTCTCTCTCACACACTCTGTTTTCTCCGATTTGAAAGCAAGATGGTCTTCCCGTTGTCCTTTCAGCCAAAAGCATGAGACTTGAGACTACGGAATGGGTTGCGGAGGATCCAAAGTCGATGACCAACCGCTTGTGATTCTCTGTAGAGAGAGGAAAGAACTGATCAAAGCGGCGTCGTATCATCGCTCTGCTTTGGCCGCCGCTCACCTCGCTTACTTCCAGTCTCTCTGCGACGTCGGCGAGTCTATCAAACGCTTCGTCGACGAGGAGTTAGTCCTCGCTGGCTCCAACAACAACTCTTCGCCGCCGGACTCGCCCGTTCTCACTCTGCCTTCCGACCAAGGGAAGAAGAAACACAAGATCTCCTCTTCTTCGACCTCTGTTTCGCATTCCCTCGTCCAAGAAGATGAGGAAGAAGACGGAGAAGGCTCGCATTTGCATTTGTCCTCTGGATCTGAGTTCGATTCCGGATCGGAATCTGGATCTGATGATTCTTTAGGTCATCATCATATCCATATCGAATCTAGCCCTAAAGTGAAAAAGGAACAACCTTTACCGGAAACTTACCCGCCCGGTTACCCACCAAGTTACCCGCCTGGTTATCCGCCGGGATATCAACCGGGTTACTCCTCCGGGTACCAGTATCCGGGCCAAGGATGGGGCTTTATGGGAGAGAACCCGAATCCGAACCAGTATCAGGGAATGTACTTCATGAAGAAGTCTGCGCCACCGTCTCGTCCGGTAGTGTTTCAGCCGGAGAATCACCGTGTGGAGAACGGGCAGTGGCCACAGGAGAATGGTTATGGATACTCCAATGCTGGTTATTATGGTTATCCTGAACAACAACGTAGAGCAGCGCCGCCGTCTCCGGCGAGGCCTCCACCGTCTCCTCCCACGGTTTCCACTTGGGACTTTCTGAATGTGTTTGATACTTACGATTACAACAGAGCTGGAGCTGGTGAAAGTTCTGGTTTTTATCCGGCTGCTAGTGGAGTTAAGTCGAATTCAAGCAGCCTTGATTCGAGGGAGGTGAGGGAGAGGGAAGGGATTCCTGAATTGGAAGATGAAACTGAGCAAGAAACGTTGAAACAGTCCAAGAGGAATAGTGTTGAGAAGATGAAAGAGCATATACCTGAGAACGAGCCGAGCAAGTGGTCCCAACTTGATGAGAGGAAGATCAAGAAGAGAGGAGGAGACTCGGGTGAAGGAACATCGAGGGATGTGCCTATGGTAGAGAGTTCTTTTAGTTCAAAGACAGTGTCTTCGTTTACAAGCAGTGAAGAAGGATCTGAGTTTCACCATGTTAACGAAGGAGAAGAAAGGAATAGCAGTCACGGGCATGAGGCTGTTGCTAGGAAGAGCGTTGGAGAAGTGGAGGAAGAGTATGTGAGGAAGAAAGGAGTGAGCTTTGAGTTGGAGGAGAATATAGCAGCAACTTCTTTTGATGTTGAGTCTTCCAAGATAAGTAGCTTGTCTGCATTGTCGGTTCACGCCACTAGAGATCTAAGAGAAGTTGTGAAGGAGATAAAGAGTGAGTTTGAGGTTGCTTCTTCTCATGGGAAGGAAGTGGCTGTGTTGCTTGAGGTCAGCAAGTTGCCTTATCAGCAGAAAAGCTCCGGCCTTAAAGGTAATGAATGCTCTCTTTGCGTCTGAGATTGAACTGTTATGAATCATAGATTAGATTTGCATCACTTGAGACTTACCTTGTTTTCTCTCTCTAGTTATCTTATCTCGGATCATGTCATCACGCTCTCAGCCACAACCATCAATAAGGTTAACATCAAGGATACTGAAAATAGCAAAATCATACAATGTTCAGGACGTTCCAGAAGGCTTCACTGCAAACCTCTCATCAACCTTGGAGAAACTCTACGCCTGGGAAAAGAAACTGTACAAGGAAGTCAAGGTATCAATCAAATCAACTCGGTTTCTTGATTTTTTGAATGGTTTGATGTCTCTTTAGGCATATTGTGACGTTTGTTGATGGCAGGACGAAGAGAAGCTTCGAGTTATCTACGAAGAAAAGTGCAAAACACTGAAGAAACTAGACAGTCTTGGTGCAGAGTCTAGCAAGATTGATACAACTCGAGCAGCCATTAGGAAGCTGCTAACAAAACTCGATGTCTGTATAAGATCCGTTGATTCCATTTCCAGTAGGATACATAAACTGAGAGACGAAGAGTTACAGCCACAGCTCACTCAGTTGATTCACGGGTAATAAATAAATAAACCATTTCATTTTTATTCAATCGTTACCTACATTAAATTATAGTATAAACTCTATAAATTAATAATTAAATACCATAGTCCCAACGTTACTAATTTATAGAGTTTTTACTGTATATTTCTTTCGTGTAAATACGATTCAGGTTGATAAGAATGTGGAGATCAATGCTAAAGTGCCACCAGAAGCAGTTCCAGGCCATCATGGAGAGCAAAGTTCGATCTCTCAGGGCAAACACCGGCTTACAAAGAGACTCAGGCCTCAAAGCGATTCTTGATCTTGAGATGGAGCTAAGAGAATGGTGCATCAGCTTCAACGACTGGGTCAACACTCAGAAGCTCTACGTGGAGTCTCTAAACGGGTGGCTATCAAGATGTCTTCACTACGAACCTGAGTCGACGGAAGACGGTGTGGCTCCTTTCTCCCCAAGCCGCGTTGGAGCTCCGCACGTTTTCGTTATATGCAAAGACTGGCAAGAAGCGATGGAGAGAATCTCAGGAGATAACGTCACAAACGCCATGGAAGGCTTTGCAACGAGTTTACACGAGCTGTGGGAGAGACAAGACGAGGAGCAGAGGCAGAGAGTGAAAGCGGAGTACGTGTCTCATGATTTCGAGAAACGGTTGAATGACCTTCGGATGGAGAGGGCGAGGGTGAGGATGAGAAACGAGCAGTTACAAGACGGGGGTGCGTCGTCGGAGAGGAGCGTGGTGTTGTCGGAGAGCGGGAGGATCTCGGCGCTGGATGATCTGAAGGTGGATTTGGATTCGATGAGGAAGAAGCTGGAGGAAGAGAGAGCGAGGCATAAGGAAACGATTAAGCTAGTGAACAATGCGGCTTCGAGTAGCTTACAGTCTGGTTTAGTGCCCATCTTTGAGGCTTTAGGGAATTTCACATCACAAGTTGTGAAAGCTCATGAACATGTTAGGTTTCAACAGCCTCAGTCTTCTTCTTGATGAGGGTTTGATTTTGCATCAGAAAATTTTGGTAATGAAAAATTAGATTCGGCGTAGAAAAATTGTTTGTATATGTTAATCTCCATTTATAATATTCATTGATTGGTTGATTACTTGCTTCTAGAGTCTTAAATCTTTAGGCATTGTTCTCTTAAAAGTCCAACAACACCTATGAGTATGATAGACAGTAATGAAATGAAATTAACAGAATAGTATAACGTATTAATGTGTCAGATCTAGTTTTCACTCCTGTTATTACTGCCGATAAAGCGGGAAAATAACAGATTTTTTATAACCGGCCAAGGTGAAGATGGTCAAGACGATGTATTAGTGTTATTACAGAAGTTGTTGGGATATTGCCTAACTATGAGTACTTAATGTCCAATGGATGATTGCCACGCGGATGAACGACCAAGTAGCATTAAGTTTACGTGAAACGAGCTGATATATATCTCCGATAGCTACAGAATTTCCGACCGAAGCCTTGGTGAGAGAGAGAGAGAGACAGAGATCGGTAATGGCAATGAAGGGATACACGTTATGTTCGATCCTTGTGTTCTCGTTGTTCGCTTCGTGCGTAAGAAGCAAGGAGACGAAGGAGTTTGTGTTGACATTGGATCACACTAACTTCACCGAAACCATCAACAAGCATGATTTCATTGTCGTCGAGTTTTACGCCCCATGGTATTGCATTTGTAATGATTCAACGTTTTTTTATTTTATTGATATGAGTTTTTTTGTGTGTTCGTGAATCTGATGGATCCCTGCATGGATCTGAATTGATCGTTTGATTATTCTTTTGTCCCTTATGGATTTGCGTGCGAATGATTTTCTTCTGATCACTAACGTCATCTGGTTATTGCACTGTTGATCTATGATCTGAGGTCACAATACGTGCTTGTGTAATCGATGCGTGAGAGTATTTGTAATCTTGTGTATTTTGTAATCTCTTCTTCTTCTTCTTCAGGTGTGGACACTGCAAGCAGCTAGCTCCTGAGGTAAAAATCTATCATCATTTAGTTATTTGTATAATTTCTATAGTCGTGAGTGTTGATTTTTGTTTGTTTGTTTATAGTACGAGAAGGCTGCGTCAGAATTGAGCAGTCATGTCCCTCCAGTGGTTCTCGCCAAGATCGATGCAAGCGAGGAAACAAACAAAGAATTTGCAACAAAGTACTCGGTTCAGGGCTTCCCAACAATCAAGATCCTCAGAAACGGAGGAAAAGCTGTTCAAGAATACAACGGACCTCGTGAAGCTGACGGCATTGTTACTTACTTGAAGAAACAAAGCGGTCCTGCTTCTTTAGAAATCAAGTCTGCTGATGCTGCTTCTGAGGTTGTTGGTGACAAGAATGTGGTTGCAGTAAGTGTCAAGAAAACATCATTCATATTCTGTTTCATGATCATTTCATTATATAACTTCACTTTCTCTTGTGTTTATAGGTTGGTGTTTTCCCTAAACTATCTGGCGCTGAGTTTGACTCTTTCATGGCCACTGCTGAGAAACTGCGCTCTGATTATGATTTCGCACACACCACAGATGCTAAGCTTCTTCCTCGTGGAGAGTCTGTGACAGGACCTGTAGTCAGGCTATTCAAACCCTTTGATGAACTCTTTGTTGATTTCAGGGTACATGAGATAAATCTTTTCACTTTGTATTATGAATGAGTGGTCTTGTTCTTATGGTACACTCTTGTGTAATGCATCCAGGATTTTGTTGGAGAAGCTTTGGAGAAATTTGTCAAAGAATCAAGCATTCCTCTTATCACCGTCTTTGATAGTGATCCAAACAACCATCCATATGTTCTCAAATTCTTTGAAATCCCTAATACTAAGGTAACTCATAGGTCTCTCACTCTGTAACCTGTTCATGAATTATACTAAAATATGTAGTTTGTTTTTGTTTATTATCTCTGTCACTAAAAGCTTTCATGTTCTTCACTGATCCTATAATTGCTAACCTTGTACTGGTTTTGATCAGAGTTTGTCAATAAATTATCAGTACATATAGTTGTATTTATAAATTTGGGGTCTAATAATCTATTATACAAATTAGCCACTAAAATTTTGAGGATTGAAGACGAATGTTTCATCTCGCTATGCCCATGAACAGTCATGGCTTTGATGATGGGTACTATGTTGAGTTTCAGGCGTTGTTTTTCTTGAACTTCAACGGAGAAGGAGCTGAGACTCTTAAATCAAAGTACCGTGAAGTTGCTGCTTCCAACAAGGGACATGGTCTTAGCTTTCTTCTCGGTGATGCAAAGAACAGCGAAGAGGCATTACAGGTTTAGTCTTCCTACTGTTTCATCCTGTGTTGGTTACAAAATGCTAAGCAGTTTTTCTGAACCAATAACAGCACTATGGAGTCGAACAGAGGCAACTTCCTCTCATCATCCTTCAGACAGTGGATGACAAGAAGTACCTGAAAACAAATGTGGAGGTTGACCAGATTGAATCATGGATCAATGACTTCAAGGACGGGAAAGCTTCCCCGTACAAAAAATCTCAACCTATCCCGGGTGAAAACAACGAGCCAGTGAAGGTTGTTGTTGCTGAGAACCTTGACGAGATGGTCTTCAGCTCTGGAAAGAACGGTGAGTTACATAACAAGGTTAAATAGAAAATAGTTTCCCAAACTAATGGATCATTTTTTTTACTTGCAGTCTTGCTTGAGTTCTATGCTCCATGGTGTGGACACTGCCAAAACCTTGTTCCAATCTTGGACGAAGTTGCTGTGTCGTACCAAAGCGACCCAAGTGTAGTCATTGCTAAGTTTGTAAGTCATTAGTGTATGTTTATTGATCCTCTGCGGTTTTATCTTGTTGGTTTCTTACTCATTTCACTCTCGTCCAGGATGCAACCGCAAACGACTTCCCACATGACACCTTTGATGTGAAGGGCTTCCCGACCATTTACTTAAGATCAGCGAATGGAAACATTGTGCTTTATAAAGGAGACAGGACAAAGGAAGATATCATAAGCTTCATTGACAAGAACAAGGACACAGCTGGAGAGACTAAGACAGAGGAAAAGAAAACTAAGGAAGTTAAGGACGAGCTCTGAGGGGAGAAAGTGTGTTCTATCTCTAAGCTGCTAACTTAATTAGTTTGGTAGTTTTGAGGAATCTACACAGAAGAAGACAAGGCTTTGAATAGATAGACATAAAGATAATGTCTCTTTATCTATTCATTAGAGTTTTAAAATGCAATCTGCAGAACAATAACATCTGCTTCATTTGTTTTTGTTTTGGTCATTTTTTATTTTATTTTTTGAACTCTGTTCTCTTTTAATATTATGAGTGGTATAATACAAACCTAGGGATCAAATTTCTAATACCATCTCTAATGATTTACTCTATTTTTTACTTTTTGATAGAGTTGACTTCCACTCAAATGGTACTCTATTTTAGAACGAAAAATAGAATGATAAACAAAAAAAAAAACAATGTAAGACATCTATCTCTAACATCACTCTATTTTTTCCTCTAAAATGGAGTAAAAGAGAGTATGAAGTAAAAATATTCTAATCCTACCATATTTCTCACTCTTTAATGGGATTTACTCCACAAATAGAGTAACCTATTTTTTGTTTGTTCATTACTCTATTATGGTGTGAGAAATGAAATAGGATTGAAGCTTTTTTACTCTATATTCTATTTTATTCCATCTTGGAGAAAAAATAAAATTTTATATTGGAGATGCTCTTATTCTATATATAAAGTAAATCCATTTCTTACTCTATTATAGAATAGAAAATAGAGTATCATTGGAACATTTTTACTCTAAACTATATTTTAGAGTGAAAAATAGAATGTGGTTGGAAATGCTCTAAAACAAAAAAAAAGTGAAATCTAATCCATCTTAAGCTCAGAGGTTTAGTAATCAACATGAAGAATTTCTACCGTTAGAACATTATATTGGAACAAAATCCTTGGTTTAGACATATCCAATAGTTGCAAAATGATGTCTACATAAAAGAAAAGAGAAACTGCTGCCCTTGAATCAAAAACTTACTTTCTTTTATGCTCATCAAACTCTAGCACATGTTATAAAAGTAAACCATCAAGAAAACGATTAACATTGACATTTTAATCAAATGTTTGATAATGAGAAACTTACTCTTTCCATGGCTTCTTTTAGAATCTCTGCAAACTTTGCTTCTCTTTCTTACAAAATCATTAATATTTATTATCTAACAGAGGAAATAGAACAAAACAAAAAGTAGAAAAGATACACATTTTTAACTTATTATGTCCATTACAAAAACCAAAGAATCATGCATCTCCTTAGAAACATCCTACATATCGTCATTCGTTGAGTGAAGACATCTTACAACTTTCTATAACAATTTCAGTTGAGTGCAGTACCTGCAGAGTTGCTGATATAACTCTTCTTCTTAGCAACTGTCCACCTTAAACAATGGAGCCAATGCAAAAGATATCTCCATAATCCAAGGGAAGAGGTTTGCCTAAAAGATTTATGTGTAGATGTAAAACATCTCACAAGCTTTCATCTAATTCTCCATTGCTTCTTCTTTGACAAGCTGAGCTTAATCTCCATGGATAAGCCTAAACAAGCTTCATCAAAAGGTGTTAATGTTTAGATAGATTTAAACAAATCAAAAATAAAGTGTCAAAAGAGTAAATATCAACATTCATTCAACATTTTTTCTGTTTCATCAGTAGACTCAATAGTTAGGCCACCTTGATTAGCCTGAACAAAATGGAGCATATATGGTACCACATAATAATGTATTCTCCATAATCTTCAAACTTAAAACAAGATAATATCTCAACCTTGCCTACATAAACGAAAAATAGAATTAAGAAAAACATATTTTTTTCTAAACAAAAAAACAAAATTATTAAATGCTTATTCATATTATATTGTAATCACAAAAGTACATCCTATGGATCAATGGATCTTCATCAATCATTTTTTCACGCATTGCGTCGAACATTTCAATTATTTGCCGTAAATTTTGTTAGCATACCAGTAGAGTTAGTACCCACATATGAATAGAAGAAAATGACACAATAACAAATGAAAAAATGGTAAAACATACCTCATATGTATCTTCTTGAAATCTTGGTTTTCTAATTAGCATTACAACAGAGTTCATACATACCAAAAATAACATGCACAACTCTTCAGTGACTTCTTCATTTACTTTCAAGATCTTTAACGCTTCCCCTAGTTCTGTTTGTGTTTACCAACCAAAAAATAAAAGTTGAATTATTGAAGTTGACAATAAACACGGACGGTCAAATAATTATGTTTGTGCCCCTGCAACCAAGTTATCTTCTCTTTGTACTAATTTCTTTAAGTGTGATGCCATAATTTCAAATGAACATAAATAGCTCGAAGCGGCTGCTACGACATGAGAATGTGCCTGAGATAATAAATGAATGTCACTAACTTGAATGTTTAAATCGAAATCATCTATATCATTAGCAAGTATATGGAAAGTGTTGGTGATGCTCTAATGCCAAAGAAAGCCACAAAACAAAAGAAAACCGACCAATTGCATCTATGACTGTCCATTTTATCCAAAGTTGTTCATGTTTAAAAATTGTTGACACCACGTGCATGATTTCCTCTGATTTTTCTTCTAACACTTGCATAAAAAGAAGAGGTGAGAAAACAAAATACAATAATGATTTTGGTGTTAGAAGTGTTTTCAAGCTTTTAATGATCTCATTACATTGAGATAGTTTGAAAGTGCTTAGGCAAGTTACCAAGACTCAAAGATAGCGCTCATAGTAATAATGTTTGTGTCTCCCGAAAATACAATAAAAACTGAAAGTCAAATAATTGAAATAGATTTTGCTATTATGGATAATTCATTTTCATCACAAGTGTTATTATTTAGTTAAATATAAACAAAATACAAATACAAGGCTCAAAATAATAAATAATAAACCTTTTATCCAACACTTTTTTGGTTTCACTAGTAAACTTAATAACTAAATCGACTTGATAAACTAATTGAAATAGACTTTTGGTTTCACTAGAAGTAATTATGTTTGTGTCTACCAAAATACAAGAAAAAAATGAAAATCAACTAACTGAAATAGAATTTTTCTACTATGGAAAAATTAACTGCATCAAAAGTGTTAATATTTCGTTAAATATAAACAAAACACAAATACAAGGGTCAAAAACATATATAATAAACCTTTTATCCAACATATTTTTTTGGTTTCACTAATAATCTTAATAACTAAATATTTGTACAATATAACTAATGTATTTTCTAATATCCGTTTAAAATAAATAAAATATCTCAACTTTCCATACATAAACCTACTACACAAACGAAAAGATAGATCTAAGCGAAAAATGCATAAAAGTTTATCCATATATATTGTAGTCCAAATGTATTTCATCAATCGAATGGATCAATGTATCATCTTCAATTAATTTGTTACACATTGACTCAAAAATACAAAAAAATTGTTAGCATGCTAATAGAAGTGAAACACATAATATTCTACAGCTTCTACATATAGTTTTTATTTAATAAAAAAATTGGCACGAATAATTATTTATGTTTCAATTCTTAAAATAATCAACTACTATGATCTGGTGATGAAAAACACCGAAAGTAGCATAAGTTTGTCTTAAAACTTTAGATCATAAGCTCACTTGCCCTGGAAGTAGCAGAAGTTTTAAAATTTCAGGATCTAGTTTTGTTGAGATGTGTGTCTATTATTAGCTTTTCTAGGTATATTTGTGCTTTTAAGCCATTAGAGCACCAGCATTAATGAATCTTCGGTTGGGGTTCATAATTTGAATTTTTTATTATTATTTTTTTTATTTTTCGTTTGATTTTTTTTTTTTAAATAAATAAATTGACCAATAGCGGGCCGCCATGTAGCATGGGGCCCGCTGAACAATGACGACCCGGGTTCATGCGGAAGGAGCGTGGCGAGACAGGGTCATTAGTGTAGCATATTATAATATATTTTTTTTTCTGGAGAAGCATGTGAACTCCACTCACGAACCGCCAATACTGGTGCTCTTACGTTTAATCAGTGTTATAACTTTTTTTTTGGTTTCACCCTATATTATTGAACTGAGCATGTGGATGTACTAGTTTCAGAGTGTACCGGTCTTGATTGATTGATTTGGGTCACATATATATCTTTATTTTTCAGCTGCATACTGTTTTTATTTTCTATTTAATGAAAAAACATTACTACTGTTCAGTTGCATTTTCTATTTTCTATTTATTTTCAGCTGCATTACTACTGTATATTTATTTGTTTTTTTTTTTGACCAAAAAGAAAAACAAATAAATATACAGTAGTAATGCAGAACCAGTAGCACCACACATCTTTTAGGAACCATGATAAACCACGAAAGAGTTAAACATCTAAACCAGACCACTCTGGTACAAACATATAAAAAACCGACCTTGAAACGTCGGTTTCCATGTGAATAATGTGAGCCTGCCTTCTTCGAGACAACGCGAAAATAAAAAAAGTCTCTGGTCTTAATCTTAATCTTATCGTCCTGTTTCTTAATTATTTCCGGTAACAGAGGAGCGCGGCTACGAAACCGCTCTCGAATTCCTTTTTCATTCGGAACATCACCCAATTCTCTAGCAATTTCCACATGACTTCAGGTATTTCAGTTTCAGATTCGTCTTGGCCCCACCGGATCAATATATGATTTATCCAGAACGGGTGGTGGTCTCTGTCTTGCGATTTGATATATTGGAGCTGACTCTGAATTGATAAACAAAAATAAACAACGTAAGGCATGTATCTCTAAACTCACTCTATTTTTTCCTTTAAAATGGAGTAAAAGAAAGTATGAAATAAAAATACTTCAATCCTATCCTATTTCTCACTCCTTAATAGGATTTACTCCATAAATAGAGTAACCTATTTTTTTTTGTTCATTACTCTATTATGGTGTCAGAAATGAAGTAGGATTGAAGTTTTTTTACTCTATATTTTATTTTACTCCATCTTGGAGAAAAAATAAAATTTTATATTGGAGATGCTCTTACTCTATATATAAAGTAAATCCATTTTTTACTCTATTATAGTATAGAAAATAGAGTATCATTGGAACATTTTTACTCTAAACTATATTTTAGACTGAAAATTAGAACGAGGTTGGAAATGCTCTAAAACAAAAAAAAAGTGAAATCTAATCCGTCTTAAGCTCAGAGGTTTAGTAATCAACATGAAGAATTTTTACCGTTAGAACATTATACTGGAACAAAATTCTTGGTTTAGACATATCCAGTAGTTGCAAAATGCTGTCTACATAAGAGAAAAGGGGAACTGTTGCCCTTGAATCAAAAACTTACTTTCTTCAATGCTCATCAAACTGTAGCACCTGTTATAAAAGTAAACCATCAAGAAAACAATTAACATTGACATTTTAATCAAATGTTTGATAATGAGAAACTTACTCTTTCCATGGCTTCTTTCGGAATCTCTGCAAACTTTGCTTCTCCTTCCTACAAAATCATTCATATTTATCATCTAATAGAGGAAACAAAACAAAACAAAAAGTAGAAAAGATACTCATTTTTAAGTTACTATGTCCATTACAAAAACCAAAGAATCATGCATCTTCTTAGAAACATCTTACATATCGTTGAGTGAAGACATCCTACAACTTTCTATAACAATTTCAGTTGAGTGCAGTACCTACAGAGTTGCTGATATAACTCTTCTTCTTAGCAGTTATCCACCTTAAACAATGGAGCCAATGCAAAAGATATCTCCATAATCCAAGGGAAGAAGTTTGCCTAAAAGATTTCTGCGTAGATGTAAAACATCTCACAAACTTTCATCTTCTTCTCCATTGCTTCTTCTTTGACAAGTTGAGCTTAATCTCCATGGATAAGCCTAAACAAGCTTCATTAAAAGGTGATAATGTTTAGATAGATACAAACAAATCAAAAATAAAGTGTCAAAAGAGTAAATATCAACCTTTCATTCAACATTTTTTCTGTTTCATCAGTAGACTCAATAGTTAGGCCACCTTGATCAGCCTGAACAAACTGGAGCATATATGGTACCACATAATAATGTACTCTCCATAATCTTCAAACCTAAAACAAGATAATATCTCAACCTTACCTACATAAACAAAAAATAGACTTAAGAAAAACATACAGTATAACCTCTTTAAATTAATACTCTATAAATTAATATACACTAAAAATCTCTATAAAATAATATAATTTTATAGTCTCAAATTGAGTTTTTGGTTCAGTTACTATATCGATAAATTAATATCTCCATAAATTAATAAAAAAATTATAGTTTTGGTGTAGTCCCAACATTATTAATTTATAAAGGTTCCACTGTATTTTTTTCTAAACAAACAAAAACAAAATTATTAAATGCTTATTCATATATATTGTAGTCACAAAAGTACATCAGCCATGGATCAATAGATCTTTATCATTCATTTTTTCACGCATTACGTCGAACATTTCAATTATTTGCCGTAAATTTGTTAGCATGCCAATAGAGTTAATACCCATATATGAATAGAAGAAAATGACACAATAACAAAGGAAAAATGGTAAAACATACCTCATATGTATCTTCTTGAAATCTGTCTTTTCTGATTAGCATTCCAACATAGTTCATGCATACCAAAAATAACATGCACAACTCTTCAGCGACTTCTTCATTTACTTTCAAGATCTTTAACGCTTCCCCTAGTTCTGTTTGTGTTTACCAACCAAAAAATGAAAGTTGAATTATTGAAGTTGACAATAAACACGGTCAAATAATTCTGTTTGTGCCCCCGCAACCAAGTCATCTTCTCTTATAAGCTAAATAGCTTATGTACTAATTTCTTTAAGTGTGATGCCATAATTTCAAGTGAAAATAAATCACTCGAAGCGGCTGCTACGACAAGAGAATGAGCCTGAGATAATAAATGAAGTTTTAGAAAATTGTATGAAGACATATAAACAATTGGTTAGGTAATCAAATGTCACTAACTTGAATGTTTGAATCTAAATCATCTATAGCATTAGCAAGTATATGGAAAGTGTTGGTGATGCTCTAATTTCAAAGAAAGCCACAAAACAAAAGAAAACGACCTATTGCATCTATGACTGCCCATTTTATCCACAATTGTTCATGTTTAAAAATTGTTGACACCACGTGCATGATTTCTTCAATTTTTTGTAACACTTGCATAAAAAGAAGAGGATGAGAAAACCAAATACAATAATGATTTTGGTGTTAGAAGTGTTTTCAAGATTTTAATGATCTAATTACATTGAGATAGTTTGGAAGTGCTCAGGCAAGTTACCAAGACTCAAAGAAAGCGCTCATAGTAATAATGTTTGTGTCTCACGAAAATACAATAAAACTGAAAGTCAAATAATTGAAATAGATTTTGGTATTATGGAAAATTCATTTTCATCACAAGTGTTATTATTTAGTTAAATATAAACAAAATACACATACAAGGCTCAAAATCATAAATAATAAACCTTTTATCCAACACTTTTTTTGGTTTTCACTCGTAAACTTAATAACTAAATCGACTTGATAAACTAATTGAAATAGACTTTTGGTTTCACTAGAAGTAGTTATGTTTGTGTCTACCAAAATACAAGAAAAAAAGGAAAATCAACTAATTGAAATAGAATTTTTCTATTATGGAAAAAACAACTGCATCAAAAGTGTTAATATTTTGTTAAATATAAACAAAACACAAATACAAGGGCCAAAAACATATATAATAAACCTTTTATCCAACATTATTTTTTGGTTTCACTAGTAATCTTAATAACTAAATCGCCTTGATCATTTTGAACTAATATTTGTACAAATAACTAATGTATAATGTATTTTCTGATATCCACTTAAAATAAAACAATATCTCAACTTTCCATACATAAGTTTGTCTTAAAACTTTAGATCATAAGCTCAATTGCCCGGGAGGTAGCAGAAGTTTTAAAATTTCAGGATCTAGTTTTTGTTGAGATGTGTGCCTATTATTAGCTTCTCTAGGTATATTTGTGCTTTGAAACCATTAGCTTTTGATTAAACCTAATGGCAAAGATACTAGTGTTACAACTTTTTTTTTGGTTTTACCCTGTATTATTGAACTGAGCATGTGGATGTACTTGTTTCAGTGTACCGGTCTTGATTGATTTGGGTCACATAAATATCTTTATTTTTCAGCTGCATACTGTTTTTATTTTCTATTTAATGAAAAAAACAAATAAATATACAGTAGTAATGCGGAACAAGTAGCACCACACATCTTTTAGGAACCATGATAAACCACCGGAGTTAAACAGCTAAACCAGACCACTTTGGTACAAAAATATAAAAAACCGACCTTGAAACGTCGGTTTCCATGTGAATAATGTGAGCCTTGTTCGAGACAACGCGAAAATAAAAAAAAGTCTCTGGTCTTGAGGAGCGCGGCTACGAAACCGCTCTCGAATTCCTTTTTCATTCGGAACATCACCCAATTCTCTAGCAATTTCCACATGACTTCAGGTATTTCAGTTTCAGATTCGTCTTGGCCCCACCGGATCAATATATGATTTATCCAGAACGGGTGGTGGTCTCTGTCTTCCTGTTTTGCGATTCGATATATTGGAGCTGACTCTGAATTGATATCTTCTTTATAGATTTTAATATCTCGCTCAACTCATCGTGTTGATTTGCATAATAACACACAGGTTTTGCGGAATGAAAAAAAAAAGAATGCTTAGTAATTGATCTAATATAGTCTCGTGAAATGTGTTTGTTTGTTTGTTTTAGTGCAAAAATTGAGAAAAAGAAAAGAGTTTTTGATCTAACTTTATTGCTTCTTTTGTTTTGATTTAACAGATGCTCTCAACATACCATCCGAGCTTGAATCTGCGTTACGGCTCAGGACGGTACAGTACTTTATCACAAAGAGGCCTTGGCTTGGTACTAATCTTTACGGTGATTTTATCTTTTATTAAAAGTGGGCTTCTCATGGTTTGGAGATAGAGTTACGTTTTCCTCTTTCTTTGTTTCAGATCTCTATGGAGTCCATGTAAGGCCCGTGGCACCATTCGGAAGCACAAGCAGTAAACCACAATTTGATCCTGCTTTGATTCATCGCTCCTTGCCTGATGAGCTTCTTTTCGAGGTTGGAGCCTTCCCCTATCTGTTCTTTTTAGCTGCTGAAGTTGGCTCATGGATATATATATTGTTATTTTTTGTAGGTGTTTGCTCGGATGTTGCCTTATGACCTTGGCAGAGCAGCTTGTGTCTGCAGAAAGTGGAGGTACACTGTTCGCAACCCTGTCTTCTGGCGTAACGCCTGCTTGAAAGCTTGGCAGACTGCAGGGGTTATCGAAAACTATAGGATCTTGCAGTCTAAATACGATGGATCATGGAGGAAAATGTGGCTTCTTAGATCCAGAGTTCGTACTGATGGTAAATCTTTCCTTCTTAATCTTCCTGCTTCACGAGATTCCAAGTGTCAAATGATTGATCGTTGTATTCCTTGACTAACATCAACTCTTTTGTTATCTATCTTTCTTCATCAAAGTGGCCTTATTTTCATGGACCCCTTTCTCGTACACTTTCAAAATGGTGTATCTTCTTAATTCTCAGGTATTTATGTGAGTAGGAACACTTACATTCGAGCTGGAATTGCGGAGTGGAAGATTACAAATCCAGTTCACATTGTAAAGTCTTTGTCCTTTTTTTTTTTCCTTTCTTGTACATTCATATTGTCCTCATAGAGACCCATCTAACGAGTAGCCTCTTCTTTTGGAATTATTTTTTTTGCAGGTATGTTACTTCCGTTACATAAGATTCTACCCTTCTGGTAGATTTCTTTACAAGGTTTGTTCACTTCAATCCAACAAGTAGATATAAACGTCAAAAAGCTGCTTTCCTGATCTACTTTGATTAATATTACATCGTTTTCTTTTGGTTACTCCAGAACTCTTCGCAGAAACTGAAGGATGTTGCCAAATACATGAACTTTAAGTCTTCTAAAGCAGACGGTCTTTACAGAGGCACTTACACATTGTCAATGACAGATGACAAGGTCAGCTGCCTCTTAACTATGTATTGGATTGGTATATCAACAACATTAATTCTTCTATCTCCTGAAAATATGTTAATTTTTTTTGGCAGATCGAAGCAGCTGTTCTGTATCCAGGGACGCGCCCTACTGTCTTAAGGATCCGTTTAAGGTATTACAATCCTTCAAAATGTCAGGATAGAGAAGCTTGGTTTGCTATGGGAACATAGAATTCATTTGGAAGGGTTTGATCTCTTGAGAGGACTATTGCTTAACTTTTTAAGTACCGTGACTAATACATCCCACTTACTGAGTACTTGTCCTATTTCTATGAGTAGCTTGCAGTCATTTTTGATCTTAGTGGTATGGTGTTCTGTTTTTCGGGGTGTGATGTATAGGTTAAGAGGAACGGCGATAGGAGCAAATAACAGGATGGATTTGCTGTCACTAGTGACAAGTGGTGTGAACGATGAGGAAGGAAGTAGCACAGAAGAAGACATTCTTGGGGTAGTTGAAAATTGGAGAGACGATGAAACTCACAACCCGGATATACCTGCCGTCTCACACAAGAGGGGTATGACTCCCTTCGTCTTCGTCCCGTTCGAAGAGGCAAGTAACAAAAAGATTGCTTTATATGTATCCCTTTGTTGGTTTCAAGTCTATACAGCTAATTTGATATGAATCTGTTTTTTGTGATTCAGGTTGAACAATCGGTCTTGAACTTACCTCCAGAGAAAATGGATTACTTTGTCACCGGCTAGAGTGACGCATCGCATCAACGCCTATCTCAATGTACAAAGAAGATGATATATCAATGTAGAATATAATGTTTGCATGCTTTATTTGATTATTATGACTACAACATTTTTTTTTTTTTTTTTGAATGAATGCTAAATTTTTATTCAATCAAAAGCCTTTTTACAACAAAGTGTGGACCAAAGAAAAATGAAACCCTATCATATACTCATAACTCCAAAACGATAAAAACCCTTATCTACACTCTTGTGGTAAACCAGTATTGTAACATGCCTTCCAAACCATTAACTACATTTACTTCCTTTAAAGCCCGAATATCCAACCCTCCTTCTGCTATAGGCTTACAAATCTCTTTCCAAGCTACTTTAGCTCCTGTAGTTTTGAGTTGCGGACCTGACCAGAGAAAAGAAGCACACAATTGTTCCACCTCTTTAACACACTTGCTCGGTAGTCTAAAGACTGCAGCCCAAAAATTTACAATGCTAATCAAAACAGCTTTGATCAGAGCCAACCTTCCAGCATAAGAAAGAAACCGGCATGTCCAAGTATTGATCTTACTGCGAACTTTCTCAACCAGCGGTAAATAATCATTCTTCCTCATTACCTTAGTCATAAGAGGCAGCCCCAGATACCTAACAGGAAGGCTCCCCTCATCTAGTGTGTCTGTTTGTTGCTGTTACAAGGCGCAGTGTGACATTTTGTTGTTTACATATAAACATGCAAGAAGCTTTAATAATGTAATGTTTTATGTTTTATTCAACAAACGCAAAGCAAGAGAGCTTGATCAGATGCTAGATTTGAGGAGCTTGGACTCCTCTGTGTAAACCAGATGCTTCCAAGACGGGTTTCGAGGAAGAAACGTTTCCTGCCAAGAAGACGAGCTTTCATCATAAGAGAAAAAAAAAATAATGGAACATGAATCGCAAGAGGAGGAAGAGTCAACTTACGGAAACGTAGGAGCAAGTGGGCACGATGGAGAAAGAGCGTGAGGAGGCGTGTTCGAAGGCAGCGACGCAGAGATGCGAAGCTAAACCCAATCCTCCTTTAGACGACGGCACGTAAGTTCGAACCAAGTCCATGACAGTCCCGTTGTTCATCATCTTGTATTCAATGAAAGCTTCGTGGTCCTCCGTCTCGAATCTATGCCTCCCTTCGTTCCACTCAATCTTCGGTTTATTCTCCGTCGCCATTTCTGAACTTTCTCACTTCCATTCCCGACCACGAGTGAGTTGTTTGTTTTATCTTGTCTTTACTAAACCGGAACAAACCGGTTGAATGTTTGAAAAAAGAAAACCACCAAGAGTGATTCTCGTTGTTTTATCTCGTCTTTGCTAAACCGAAACGAACCGGTTAAATGATTAAATAACAAAAAACCGTAATCTCCGTACACGTGGCGCACGATGAAGGCTGTTGTGTCTGTGTGTTAGTTGCTTTGCCTTGCTTGGGTCGTGAAGTAAAGCGTTTTCCAGAGAAAAGGAAGTCAAAAAGAATATTTGAGAGTTCACAGGAGTGGATGGGGGACACGAAGGTGGAGACAATCTCGAGATTAGCTCAATGGAGGATTGAAAACTTTGGACCTTGCTCTTTCAAAAAGTCTGATCCTTTCAAAGTTGGAATCTGGAATTGGTAAAATCAAAGTTTTGATTTTTTTTTTTTTTTATAATTCTGTTTGTGCTCTCCTGATTGATTCATGTGTGTTTGGATTGATGAAGGCATCTGTCTATAGAGAGGAATCGTTACCTATCTGTTAGGCTCTTCCCAGAACTCTCTCGTGTGTCCAAGGAACAACCTCCTATTGCTAAATTTGTTCTTCGTGTCTCCAACGTTGGCCCTAACCGTAGGCTATACATCTCTCCTGGTATGTGGAATCCTGTTCGTTATGTAACTTGTCTTGTGGTGGTTGTTGAAGTTAATTAGTGCCTGTTGTAGTGTATGAGAAGCTGTTGCGTACAACTGATGATTGTGTGTGGCATGTGGATTCAAGCTTCCACGGTCGGTTCACCATTGATGTCGAGTTCCTTGATCTCAAAACCTGCCCTTTGAATGTAAGTTTTGAGAATTGTTTTGATTAAGATGCAAATTTGAACAACTCTCTAGCGTTTAATTATGCCAGGGTGGTGAAGCTTCACCTGTTTGGCCAACGGATACAACAATGCAATCAATCTCAACTCAAACCACTCTCAAATGCCTATCCCGTATGCTAGAAGAAAACATCCTCTCCGACGTAACCATCCACACATCCGGCGGCACGCTCTCTGCTCACAAAGCCATCCTCTCCGCTAGCTCAAACGTCTTCAAAAGCATGTTCCATCACGACCTCAAGGAAAAAGAGTCCTCCACCATCCACATCGACGACATGTCTAGAGAGTCTTGCATGGCGCTCCTGAGCTACCTCTACGGTAACATAACGCAAGAAGACTTCTGGAAACACAGGCTCGCGCTTCTCGGTGCTGCCAACAAGTACGATATCACGGATCTGAAAGCGGCCTGTGAGGAGAGCCTGATGGAAGATATTAACTCCGGGAACGTGCTTGAGAGGCTGCAAGAGGCGTGGCTTTATCAGCTGGAGAAACTGAAGAAAGGGTGTTTGATGTATTTGTTTGATTTCGGCAAGATTTATGATGTCAGAGAGGAGATCAGCGGTTTCTTCAGGCAGGCTGATCGTGAGCTGATGCTGGAGATGTTTCAGGAGGTCTTGTCGGTTTGGAAACCGGTTTGAGAAATAATATTATACTTTGAAACATTGGTTTCAAAATGTTCGAGTTTGATGATTGGTGTTTTTGTGTCTATAATCATATGATATCTTGTTTTCTTGTGGTGTGTCTGTAACAACTAACAAAGAACACACTTGTTTTTTTTTGTTGTAATCTTGTATAGTATGAGCACGGTTGCCTCTAGCTAGATCTCTGCGCCTAGGTATTTCTAATTGAGCCCGAACCAAAGTATCTGAATCGATGCACCTGCTCTGAGATATGTGAAGAATCAGTTAGAGTGGTGTTTTGGATATTTTATCTGAATTTGATCCCAACTCAAACTGAAAAAGCTCCAAACACTCAATTCAAAATTCTAAATTAGTTGAAATAAATATATCAAATACTTATGTTTATGTTTATTTTTATCCAAGACGAACCAAAGTATTATTTATCGAATCCAAAATAGATGAAAGATAGATTGTAGACAGAATTATAAAATCTATCCAAACCTGAAATAATATTTAACCGAAACTATATAAAACTTGAAAGAAGTTTATGAAGTTAGAATCCAAAAATCTGAAAAATTCAATCAAAAATCTGATTAGACATTAGAGCAACCTCAACGGTATAGATAACCATTTGAGGTTCTGAATGCTAAAATATTATCATTTTTCAAAATATTGTAATTTTTTAAAAAGTTTTTTTTTCTAGAAGTTGCTCAACTAAAAACATATATTTGTGCTCATAAGTTCTGTTTTAGGAAATTCTCATGTTTCTCTTTCTTACCTTTACATTATTTTTATTTTTTAATATATTAGATATTCCACTAAAAACTATGGTCTTAGGCCATCATTATTGCAAGGTTTTAAAGGGGTTCTTAGTGTCTTTTTAATGAGGAGCCCTACCAAAATGTTAAAAATCAGTTTTAGAAAGTCCAAAATAAGAACCGAATTTGTATGAGTTTTTATACTGTTTGCGCATCCATCCAACACATGGCGGCTCGCGATTGATACGCTTTTTAATTTTTTTTTTCTCAGACAAGAAAAAATAATTTTTTTTTAAGAAATTCTTTCACGGTTTGAGGGTTAATGATGATCTTAGAACATGGTTTAGATATCTAAATTGGATATCCAAACCGTAAGTATTGATATTTTATTACAAATTTATTAGATAATTATAATTTAATTAAAACCAGAAAATTAAACCAACAAAATAATTGACAGATATACAATTAAGATTTAAAACCGGTTCCAAAAAATTGTGTTTAATATACTCTTACTTTTTCTTTCACTTACTTTTTTTTTTACCAATATAATTCTGATAAAAACCTCTTCCTCGTCCTCCTCTTAAAGATGATGCTCGTAGAATCCAAAAATCTGGAAAAATATAATCCGAATGGATATCTCAATAGCTAAGACATAAGTGAGCTGTAGCTGAAATGGGCTGAATAGACACCTTAGAGCAGGATTATTGCAGGTGCTAAGAGTAGTGCTTAAGTGTGGATTCCACCAAAAAAGAAGAAGAAGCGATGCCAAAGACGCCAGATCTGGCGCCGGTGCTTGAGCTGTATCGCGGATCCCACTGACATGTAGCGGTCCACGGTTGGTTTGTTTTAATTTTTTTTTTTTTTAAAAAAATCAGAGAAAAAACCAAAAAAAAAAAAAAAAAAATTTAAGCACCCCCACTTGGAGTGCTAGGGTTAATAGTGCTCTTATACCATAAGGTGTCGATATCGACTGTCGGCACAATAGAATATAGTAATGTCGGCTTTGTTGTAATAATATTACAGTTTCGTAATTATAATTGGATGACTCAGCATAAAGGACAGAACAAGTCTTGCTGATGGACACGTGTCGGTTGCGTCCTAAACGCGCTCTTACAAACTTAGTATTAACGTAAAACAACAATAGGAGAAGATAGATAGATAGTCGGAGGAGCTCGAGGAGGAGGAGCTAAAAGAAATCAAAATTAGGGCTAAACTTTTGCCGGAATCTCAAAAAAAATAACTTTAATATGGCGAGGACGGGCACCGCGAAGAACGGGGCGGGGCAATTCTTCCTAGCGACGCTGCTTCTATGGCTAGTCTCCGTCGTCTTTGAGATTGCATTCAACCTAAGAACAGAGCTTCTCTGGGTGATTGGCGGCGGATGCTTCTTTCAATTGGTGAATTGTTTCGTTCGCTCTTACCTCTCTCGTGACCCTCTCTTCGTTAACACCTCCGTCTCCCTTCTACACTCAATCATCACCTCCGCCTCAGGTCTCCTCTCTCTCTTGCTCTCTTCGCCTTTGTCTTATGTGTATTAATGATTTTGCAATCGCTTGTAGTGGTTTTCATTCTGGTGAACCAATGCTTAGCCAAAGGTGTAGACGAGATGTTCGATCATTCTGAGCTCGTTGGTGGGAGTTGGAGATGGGCGTACCAAGCTTTGTGTTTCTCTTGCGGCTACTTTGCTTATGACCAATGGGATATGCTTCAGTACCGCTTATACAGCGGCTTGATCCCTTCCATTCTCGTTCACCATCTCGTCCTCCTCGTTTGCTTCACTTTGGCTCTTTACCGTAACGTTACCATCAACTACCTCATCCTCACTCTCATTTGCGAGATGCATTCCATCTTTCTGCACGTGAGGAAGCTGAGGAGGATGGCGGGAATCCGAGACAGCAACACGGCGTTGGTGAAACTCGAGTGGGTTTTAAACTGGACGGCCTTTTTGTTTGCCAGATGCGTTCCTCACATTCTCATCACTGTCAAGCTGATCAAAGACGCCCACAAGTTTGGGAGAGGCCTCGAGTGGCCGCTCGCTCTGTTTGGTATGGCTGGAATGAATATACTCAATGTGGGTCTTGGGATGGATCTCTTCCATGCTTTTAGAAGAGAGAGAAGCAACCGAAGAAATCAAGAGAAGAGCAACCATGTAGAATGATTTAGCCAGTTTCGGAAGCCATCATCAACTGAATCCAAGGTTTATTGTTGTAATACACATTACACACTCTTCTGTTTTTCTTTTTATGAGGCTTTGCTACTATGTCCTATTAGCTTTCAGATTTTTGCATGTACTATAAGGAAAAACTACATGTAAATGTTATTTGTTGATCATTTTTTTTACGTCCCATAAGAAAATCAGAATCTGAAAACTATGGTAGTAAAACCTGCGGCTAAACAGCAGATTGACCTACCAACTTCAAGAACAAATTGCTCGAGGACGAGATGGTGATGTTTTTGCTTCATTGGCTAGTTTAAGCTCCTTTTTGATCTCTTTCCATTTTATGTCAACTCTGAGCTCATTTTCTTCACAACATTTAGTTTTCACTTTGGTGCTCATCCTTTTCTCTGTCTACCTTCTCCAACTTCTCCTCTAAGCTACTTACAGGGCCGGCTCAAGATAATAGTGGGCCCTTGGGCAAAAAAATTTTTTTACATGTATATATGAATAATTTAAAAATTTTGGGCCCCTATCCCTAATTATTTTTTAAAAAATTGGACCCCTCTTTCATACTATTTTTGTTAAAAACTGTTTGGGCCCTGGGGCCCACGCCCCCTTGCCCCATGCCCTAAGCCGGCCCTGGTTACTTGCTCCGCTCTATTACTTTCTATTTACGATCACTTTGAACTATTTACGAGTATTTGTAAACTATTTACGAGTTTTTTTTGAGTATTTAAGAATTACTTACTTTGTTTTGTTATTCTTTAAGTAAATAACATGTGAATTACTTTAAACAAAATATTTATTCATATTATAATGAAGACAAATAAAAAAATATACAAATATTTTAATATATAAGCATTGTATAATTTTCACGATGACAAAAATGTCTTCTCTAAGCAAGTAACAAGTAATAACAAACCATACATCTAAATTTTAATACTTGTTACCAATTAATATTTGACTAGATGATGACAAATATTTAAAAATTAAGACAGATACGAAACAAGTAACAAGTATAAGAAGAATAATGAGTATTTTTGTCCAATCCTAAATGTAAGTAAAAGAAAAAATAAATATGAACAAGTATTTTATAGATCATGTAACAAATACTAAGTAACATGGCAAGTAACGAATCAAGTACTAAAAATAATAATGATATTTGATATTTGACTTGGTTTCGCAAATAATAAAAATTGCCGATTTGTTATTTGCCTTAAAAACAACGAGTACTTGAATTTTTGAGGCGGATACAAGTTAAGTAGCGAGTTTAAAACGAGTAACGAGTAATGATGTCCGGCCCTATCACCAATGGGGCTACGCCCTGACCAAAGATCCTTGCCTTGCAAATTTTGCATTAGAATTATTTTTGTACGTGGTAACTAATTGCAAGGACTTATGGATCAATCCAAATGATATATTTTCTCAAAATTGTCATTAACTGTTCAAAATTTTTATGTTAGGTAAACAGGGAATAGGTGCGTGGTCCTGCTTCTGGTTTTGAATACGATCATCTATAAAAATGGTCCCGTTTCTAACCATACAGCTAGCCAACGCTCTCGACAAAAGAAACCCAAATTTACAAAATTCATGCAAAAATCACTCTTAATTTGAAAAAAAAAACAATCCCCATGTGCTAAGTAGGTCTCAAGACGATGGCTAATTATCCTGTTTATCATAATCACCATATTTTCGATCTTTCTTTTTCGTTTTTCTCCATTATCTAGTTCTGTTGTATTTGGTTGGAGACCTGTTAATTTCTTGGTGGACTCTTCAATGGTTTACTCGAACTTGTTTCAAGTTTCGATCTGAATAAATAGAAGTACTCCTGATCCCAAAAAATAACATTCAGTCACTAAACATCTAGCTCTTCTGCTCTACTTTTTAAATAATAGTTTGAATATTATGAAAACTGAAAAAGATGCAAAAAAAAGAAAAGTACACAGAACAAACAAATGGACTCGTCGTTCAATCAACCTAAAAATTAGGTTTTCTCTCGCATCAGTCCTACCACATTGATAAAATTCTTATATAGTTTCTTGGGGGAGTCACATTGCTTGATCTTAGAAACAAACTAAAGCAACTTTTTCTCTTGAGTGGTCACCTCACAACACAATAAAGATCATATATCAAAATCAACATTGTCAGATGAATCTACTATTGATTTTACATTTTAACCTATTTCGTTTCGAATCAACATGAACCTGGTAAACTTAGGTAACATATGAAATGACAATTCTCCAACATAAACCGATGTCCTATAATTATCTCACAAATTCAGCTATAATATTTTATAAGAAAAGACTTTTGATTTAGTATTTGGAAGTATACAATGTATACAACAGAGACAACTATAAGACAATGTGAATGGGGCAAGGCGTTGGGGTCCTTTTTTGTGCTACAATGTTTCCCACTATTGTGAACAACCTAACATGGACTCTTCTTGCATCAAAATTGTACTACTCTCATTTATTTATTTTATAAATTGAGAAAAAGGAAACTAAAGGTGAGCACTAAAAGTCATAAAAGAATTCCAAGAATCCCATGTAAAATTATTTATTTAAAAGCAACTCACTGTTCTTTTCTTTTTTTTTTCTCGCTTTCTTTAGCTTCCTATTTCTTTTACTGAAATCTCATTAATATTTACAAATAACAAATGTGAAAGATATTGGCGAGATACATTGCTGGCAGGTTACAAACTTCTTGAGATAAAACCCCATTAAAACGAGAGGACGTCCCCAACCCAGAAAAACTATTATAAACTAAAACAATAAAAAATGAAATACTATTATTTTGAAAATAGTGATAAAAGGCTATTTTGACCCTTCTCCCATCTTTTAATGGCTTTTATCAGATTCAGACCACATGCCAACAAAGAAGTATGGTAAATGGCAAGCCTCTTGTCCCTTTTACATATGTTTCAGAAATTATATGTAAACTATTTTTTTGAAAAAAAAAAACAAAAGGTTACATGCAATACACCTAGTTTTACAAAAATCTAATCAATTCAACGATTTAATTTATGAATGACCCAGCAATGTCATTGCTTACAACAACAAAAAACTTCAAAATATTTCTTCTTTAAACAGAGGCATCAATCATTGACAAAACGACCAAACCAAATATTAAACTAAAAAAAACTAGGCAATAGAAAAAAAAAATTGAGTTTTTTTTTAAACACCAAAAAATATTTTGTTTTAGGTGTAATAAATAAATATATGAAAAATTCAACTTTTACTTTTCCTGGATTTTCTTCTGGTCAAGGTCCTCACGGACCTCACCATCCAACCCTGTTTCCTCACTTTGGTTCCTTCGACTTTGGATGATGCCACATGACGAGAAGAGGTGGACCATCCTGATCTGAGTTTGATGACATGGAAAAGATGACCAATACGTTTGCGCCACCTGAGAGATGACTTGACACTATTAGGCTCAATGATACTCGTACTGCTCGTTGTAAGGGACTGCTGCTCCTTACATGCTGAGCTTGTGTTGTCTACACAAACCTTTGACACTGTTTTCTTCTCCCACGACGCGTTTCCATCATTTTCGAATTTTATTGATATAAAGGAATCTGAACACACACACAAAGGAAAACAAATAAATTTCAGTTATTCATTGATTTGTACGACAATTAAAATTATCTTTTCTAAAAAAAAATCAATTAAGATTATCTACAGATATACATAAATTTCAAGAACTATAAATGATAATTAGCCGTAGCCATCAAATCATCATCATACCGAGGAAACCAAAAAAGGGAATTATCCAATTGGAATTAGTTTTAAAGTTTATCAAAATAACATTAATGTGTATATGAAGTATATACATAAATTGTGTGTATGAGATACGCATTTATACTATAGATATGTGTAAAGTTGTGTACCTTCTTGGCTTGTGGAGACGTCAAGATCGGAGGATGGATGGAATTTCCTGCGGTGACGGAGATCGAGGCGACTGAGGAGAGAGCTCAAGGTGAAGATCTTAGGGAGGTTAATGACTGGTGAAGATGAAGAGTATTTGGTTCTTGACGATCTCTGCTTCGAAGCTAAAACCAGAAGCCTCTCGTTCAAACAGAGTGGGCACACTCCAACATATTCTTCCTTCGGATGGAAATAACAGTATGGTGAGCTATCATCTTTGTACATATCCATCTTCACTACCAAAGGAGAGAAGAAAAGAAGAGAGAGGGTAAAGGAGAAACAGAGAGATAAGAAATGAGATGTGGTTAGGTCTGAAATTGAGTTTCGTAATATATATCGAATATATTAGTGTTTTGACATATATATACTATTTCATATTATTTCTCAAGTAGATAAGCCTTTTAGCTACTTGGAAGAAACGGAAAAAGAAAGAAAAATGACAAGCCTTTTTAGTTGTGATAATATTCTAATCAACTATCCATTAAATATAATCGATGGTTTATTTTAAACAGTAGATTTTGCAGACATTACTGTTTTCAGATATTGGCATAATCTAGAAAAATAATCTATATATATACTAAGGTCATGCATCTGTTATTAACGAACAGATCTCGAGCTTAGTTGTTATGGGACTTTATTTGTGTAATTTTTGTTTGTTTGTTTGTAAAATGGACAACATATTTCAAAGTATTTATGATGTTTAATTATGCATATACAATATCTTTTTTTCATATACAATATCTTTTAGCGATAATAATATCTAGGAACGTTCAACAAGTAATTAATATTAATTTTGGATTCAGATATTGTTTAATTTTACCAATTAGATGAATACTCCGATCTTCTTGTAAAATATGGAATGGGACAGATACTCGAAGAAGCATAACTGATCGCTTGTGGATCCGTGTATGACAGATATTATTTAAAACTAATCAATAATCTAGAAAAAAAATACTGTGAACAGAAAATCTTTTTTTTTTTTTTTTTTTTGATCAAATTAACTTATATTAAGAGCAAAGTTAACTCTACTCAAGAGTAGAAGAGCGTAGGTGATACAACGCCGATTTCGCTAATGAATCGGCTTGAGCATTTGCTAAACGCGGAATGAAAATAAAAGAGATAGATGTGAAAGACTGAGCCAACAGATGGATATCATGTAGGATGCCTTTCAAGGCAACATCTTGTCCTTGTGACTTCAGGAGAAAGATAAGAGCCTTTGAGTCAGAGAATACTTGGAGACTGCTGACATGTGACGATACTGCAGCACTGACTGCCGCTTTAACCGCTAGTGCCTCAGCTACAAGGGCCGAGGTAACAAAGCGTCGGTGAGAAGAAGAATTCTCTGCACAGAATCCTGTGGAGTCTCGAAGATGCCATCCGAGACCGCAGTTCCCCGTTGAAACATCCCATGCTGCATCTGAAAAAGAAGACCATGTATAAGAGTTAACAGGCGGGGGAATGTAAGGCATCGACGGAACCACATAATGTGGTAGTGAAGGGCAAGCGGTGATAGCGGTAATAGCCTGAGCTGCCTTCCAGGCTCGGGCGTCTTGAATAGCTTTGAGGATTGAGTCTTTCGCCGTGAATAGTCTGTTGTCAAACAAGAGCTTGTTCCTATTCGTCCAAAGGATCCAAAGAATCCATGGATAGAGAGGCGTAACCCCGAGACCAAGCGGTGGGAGTGAGAGCATCTTTTTGCATCGTTGGAGTAAGTCTGAAACAGAGGAAGTTTCAAGCGGGTCGGGTTTGAAGAGACAAGGAACCAGTTCCCAGACCTGCGAGGCAAATGGACATTGTAGTAAAACATGAAGCTCCGTTTCAAAGTTCCCACAGCGCTTGCAGGTAGGTAAAATGGATAATCCCCTACTCGCCAGACATGATCCAACCGGGAGCGCCTTATTATTTGACTTCCAGAGGAAGTGTTTTATCTTCGGGGATGTATCTACTTGCCAAATGCACTTCTTCCAGTCAAAGACAAAGTCACTCGGCTCACCATTGCAGAGTTTAGCGATAGCATATCCCGACTTCGTGGAGTACACGCCAGAGGCATTTGGTAACCACACACGCTCATCTTGCATACCAAGAGTACTAGGAATCAGCCTGCGAATCATTTCCTCGTACTGGGGCAGGTGCTCGCGGATTATCGTGAGGTCCCATTCCATGGAAGGGGTCAGAAGTTTGTTAACTTTCCAATCCTTAGTAGTTATTGGAGGAGGACCTATAACGCCAAGTGGTTCAGCAGGCGAAAGCCAGGGTTCATTCCAGATATCAACTTTTGATCCTGAACCAATAGCCCACCCTAGCCCTTTAGAGAGAAGGTCGCGTCCCACCAGTATTCCTTGCCAGCCGTGAGAAGAGCCAGATGCTGTTTTCGTTTCGAGGAAGTGTGATCTGAAACAGTATTTGCCTAGTAAGATCTTGGCCATAAGGGATGTCGGTTCTTTGAGGATTCGCCAAGACAGCTTTGCTAGCATTGCATCGTTGAACTGAGCAATTTCCCGGAAGCCCAAACCCCCTGCGTTTTTAGGTTTTGCAAGCTTCTCCCACGACACCCAACAAATCTTTTTGACTTCCGGAGAGGCATCCCACCAGAACCTAGTCAAGATGGATTGAATCTGACTGTGAACAGAAAATCTATATTCTTTTGTTGTTAATAAACTTGGACGTGTTGGCCGAGAAACATCCACTTGTAGTATTCGTAATCCAAAAGAGAATGTATCTAAGTATGTGGGTTCCACCAAGACAAGTCATCATTCTTTGTTTGATAGGCGTGAGTGATTTTGGAGGTTCTCCATTTTCAAATTCTTTTTTCTCATCTTAACTTCAAGTTTTTTTTTTTTTTTTTTTTTTTTTTTTTGGTAGCTGATCGAAATTTTCATATTTCCATGAGATTTTTTTTTTCCAAAAATGTAATGTAGGGAATCCATTAATGTTCATTCACTAATTATAACTCAAACTCTTGTTATATATGAATTATTTTAGTTCATACAGAGAATACTTATGTTTGCTTCTCAAGTTGGCTTTCTCACACCACATGGAGTGTGAAGTCTGCATTATCAAGACCATATCGCTTCATCTACAATTCTTACTTCTTTGGGCGAAACAAAAGATCAGATTCATCTTAGGGTTTGATGAAATTTCTCCCTATTTGCTAATCATCTTGAAAACTGTTCAAATTAAGTCTTCTATTTGTCTTTACAAACTTTGAAATCACGTGCTAATCCAACAAATGGGAGTAATTATTAAAGTTTGGGAGCTAGATTGACCTAATTTTATAAAGTTGGGGGTCTTGGGTGTGTGAACATAAAAGGGGTCCATTTTATGTGTTGGTCAAGATTTTTGGGCGTTCACGTGATCTAAAGGAAAAAGATGGTGTAGAGACAGGCTTCAATATCAAGAGCTAAAAACCCAAAGACTAATTTGATCAAAAAAAAAAAAAAACCCAAAGACTTTAAATAAAATAAAAAACATTGATAGGTGATATGTTTTGTGTAGTGATGAGTTTCAATGTATCATCACTTTTTAGTTAGACCATCCCACACACTTCCTTTACACTATACGACTCAATGATCGAAGTTATTAATGTCTTTAACCAATACATCCATATAATATAAGAAAATGTATATATATATATCTGCATATGACTTCATTATCAGTGCTTCTTCAACCGATATGCTGGCTTCAACTATTTGTGCTGATTTTTATGCATAATAAGAGATAAGCTAAACACACAATCTAATGTGATTAGAATCGCCCAATTCACATGTAAACTACTCGTGCTCACATGTAAACATATTCTTCATACCTAAACCTATTACTTGGCCTGCTTTCAGAGTAATAAGCTGAACTCATGAAGGTGTTGACATTATGGTATTTGAGAATTGTAAAGATAATATATACACAGTATATCTACATACTTGTATTTTTCTTTTTTGGTCAAATATCTACATAGTTGTATAAAAGATCTTTCCCTAAGCACAACGCTATGCCTGAATATCGATTAGTCACTGCCTAGTTAGTTCGCTAAAGTCTTGTTCAATTCTCTTCTTTATAGATATTCACATGGCTATACTCCATGGTTTATAGACTCTATTATAGAAATAAAAGTAATGTTACTTCTTCATTGATTTGTCATGGTTATCCTAATTTCTAGACTCTATTATATATCTATAAATTGACATGGATATTGGGTCAATTCTGAAGGAAATAAAAGTAAGTCCTACAAGGTTTATCCAGAGAGCACACACAAAGGAACTTTTAAATATAAAAAGGCAAAGTAAAACAAAAACTAAAAAGAGTGAGCACATGGGAGGCATGGAGAAACTTTGGATAGGATTCGAGTCATGTTCCTGTTATGGAGTTCTTATAGTATGGGTCTATAAACAGGATCACTTTTCTGTTTTCAAATTTGATTTTTTTTTTTTTTTCTAATCCTTTTTTGTTAATTGTTTTAAAATTAAAGCTTTTAGCATGCATCACATGGGACCAAGCAAAAAAACAACAGGATAAAACGACACTAGCGATCGAGATCCTACGATTATGTCTTTTTCGATCTCCAGATATGTTGTGAGTCGATGACTAATCTTACCTGATTTTATCAGGATCCGTTAAGAGTCATTATTCAATTCACATCTATTATTGAACTATTCGAATCTTTTTAGATAATATATATGTTGTTAGACTTTTCTCACAGACACAGTTAGTAGCTTAGTATAATGGACATCCATCAAATTCTAGAAGATGCAAGGAACTTATGGTTTCCTTAAACACTATTTTTTGGTTAGAGAATGCTAATTATTTGCTTAATATATTATGGATATATTTTTTTAAAAAAAATCGTGAATGCAAATATGGAACATTTGAGGTTGAGGAATAAAATAGCTTACATAAATCAAAACGAAGAAAGAGTAACAATCAAGATGCCAGCTCTGGACAATATATTTCCAGCTCTTGGTTACAAATTAAAGACAACCATTTGCCACTTAGATATGCCTCGTGTTGATTGATATTTTTAACATGAACAATTAGTTATGATTTATTTTTAGAAAATAGTTGTTAAGACTTAGAAAACAAACAGTATAACATATCTCAATATATTTACCCAAAAAAGGAACAATAAACAAATTTACATCCTAATAACTCCTAAAATCAGCTAAAACAATTTATACTATATACATATATAAATACATCTACATCAACTCAACATTCTCACCAAATCATTATTTCGAAATCACAATAAACAAACATACACCATTAAAAAGGGGCAAGAATCACAATACTTACAATATGGCAATTCAAGTGTCAAAGAAAGTTGCTAGTGTTTTGATTATTGTAATTTTATTTACAATATTTTTTTCAGCACAAGTCTCTCATTCTAAAACGATAGATGTAGGATGTGTAAAAAATTGTATTGTGAATCAATGCATGAAAGCATCAAATAAGGCGACTCCAGCAACATGTGACAATCCATGCAAGACAATATGTACTACAACGGGTATTAATAGTTACATCGTTCCACGACGTGGTGGTCGTGATCCAATTAAAGCATTTTGCATAACATTTAAATGGTTCTGCAACAATTAATAGAGAAGTACATGATTGTATAATTTCTATGTATATGTCATATATTTACATTTTCATATCATATATCGATTAATATCTCATGTATGTGTTTATTTTTCTTCTCAAACAAAAAAAAACTAATAATTTGAATCATGGTATAATCATACTGAACGATTAGTTGAAGACTCTAAGCTCTTATAAGTTGTTCATGCAACCAACACATCTAGCTGATTGTAATGAATAGGGGTTCTCCATCAATATTTCAAAAATCAACTCATCAAATAGTTGTTTAGATCAATACATTGCCATAAATTGCAACCTATAGAAACCTATTAAATTATATATCCTCATTAAGCTAACTCATAGCATGCCGACTGGTATTCAATTTATGATAGTGATTTCACATTGGCTCATGTTCTATCTAATATTAGACGTAACACATGGTTAGCAATTTATGTTGTGAATGCAAATGTTAGCATTTGGGGTTTATGAATATAACTTACCCAACAACAAAGAAAGAGCAATAGTCAAGATGACACCTCTGAAAAATATCTTTCCAGTTCTCGAATACTTGGTTACAAATTAAAGACAATCATTTGCCAGTTAAAAATGCCCCGTGTAGATTGATATTATTAGTGTTAACAATTACTTATAATTTATTCATAAAAAAATAATTGTTAAGATGACCAGACAATATAAGATATCTCAACATATTTACCCAAAAAAATAAACAGAAAGCAAATTGACATCCTAGTAGCTTCTAAAAACAGCTAATTAATACTAATATCACTAATATATATAAATACATCAACTCAACATTCTTACCAAATCATCTTATTTCAAAATCACAATAAACAAACATATACCATTAGAAAGGTGTAAGAATCACAATACTTACAATATGACAATTCAAGCATCAAAGAAAATTGCTAGTGTGTTGATTGTTGTAATCTTATTTACAATAATTTTTTTCAGCACAAATCTCTCATTCTAAAATATTCTAAAATGCTAGATGAAGGGTGTGTAAAAACTGCATTGTGAATCAATGTATGAAAACATCAAAGAATGCGACTCCAGCAGCATGTAACAATCCATGCAAGACAATATGTACTAATGTGGGTATTAAGAGTTACATCGTTCCACCTGGTGGTGGTCGTGATCCAGTAAAAGCATTCTGCAGAACATTTACATGATTCTGTGACAATTAATAGGAAATAATATAATTGTATATTTTCTATGTATATGTCACATATTTACATTTCCTATCACTATATATCGATTACTATCTCATGTATATGTTTATTCTTTTTCCAATACAATTTTTTTTATAGTTTGAATCATGGTATAATCAATCACACTGAACGATTAGTTGAAGACTCTAAAACTCTTGGAAGATGTTCATCTCAACACATCTACTAGATGATTGCAAACGAATTTGTTCTCATTTACTATTTTAAATTTTCAAAACAGAAAAAATAATTGTTTAGCCTATAGAAACCTATTAAATGATCCTCGTTAGACCAACTCAAAGCAGGCCCATTTGTATTCAAATATTGTAGTGATTTCACCTTACTTCTATCTAACATTTATTTCTATCTAACATTAGGCATAACACATGACAAATCTATAAAAAAAATAAATGAACCAGCCTAATCAAAAACTCGATTCAAACCAATTTCCGACAGATAATCTCCTTTACCCTATTTTTACCATATGATACAGAAAATTTGGGAATGTTGAAAGATCAAAGTATACTACGTTAATAATGTAAGAAAGGATCATATGATAATGATAAGGTGGGTGGTCACGAAAAGCTTAAAACTGTGTTTGAGGGAAAGAATATTTAACGCGGCTCCTTCAGCAATCAAAGTAACAGGCTATTCAAAAATTCTTTGCTTTAGCAGTCTCTAAAAAGTAAAATGGGCCTCAGTTCATGTCAAGTTACCGCCATACCTAGAGCTGGGTTGCGGGTCAAACCCGCCCCGCTGACCCGCCAACCCGCGGATAAACTGATTTTTTTACTCAAAAAATTTGACCCGTTTGATCCGCAAGAAGAAAATATGAAATCCGCACCCGCCCCGTTTAAACCCGCGGGTGATCCGTTAGACCCGCGGATAATATTAATAATATTAAAAATTATTAATTTAAATATTTTTAATTAAAAATAACAATAAAATTTAAATTTTTTTATTAAAAATAACAATAAAATTTAATATTTTAAATAATTTTTATTAAAAATAATAAATATTAATCTATTTATAATTAAAATTAAATTATTTTTAAAAAAATTTCTATTTAAAAATAATATTTTAAAAAAAAATCTTTTTTTTTAGTTTTTGCGGGTTGGCGGATACCCGCACTGAATTTTGGCTGATCCGCACCCGCCCCGCATAAAAGTCACTCAACCCGCACCCGCACCCGCGAACCAAATTTTTCAAATCACTCAACCCGCACCCGCCCCGCAGCGGATCAAATGGGACGGAGCCCGCGGATAATGATTCATATTCCCAGCACTAGCCATACCCTTCTTCCGGTTTTTCACAAATGTGCCACGCCAACGGTTGTATTAAACCGGTCAAACGAGTTTACGAAGAAAGGGCAAATCAGTCACAAACATAAACAAATGTCTGTCTCGGACATCGCGAAGCTACCGTTCTGTGTTCACTCTGTACAACACCCTTGTCTGCTTCTCCCTCGCATCTCTCTCTCTCCTCCCTTTCAAATAAAGTTTTCAACTTTTCTTCTCTCTCTCCTCAAGAAGAAGAAACCCACTGATAAAGAGAGATTCTTCCTCTATCAAACCCGTAAACTCCTGAAGTCTCCAGACCAGTCGTCGGTTTGTCTGAACCTTGTCCATTGTACGGTGAGAAGTTTCCGGTGAGAGAGAGTCAAAAACCCTAGAAGAAAGTATGAGAAACCCAGAAAATCGCATCTTGTTTCTGATTCTAGCTTCGAGCTTACTCTTCTTCACAGCAACATCTAAATCAACAATCGAGCCATGCTCGAGCAACGACACCTGCAACTCCTTACTCGGCTACACACTCTACACCGACCTCAAAGTCTCGGAAGTGGCCTCCCTCTTCCAAGTAGACCCAATCTCAGTCCTCCTCGCAAACGCCATCGACATCTCTTACCCCGACGTCGAGAACCACATCCTCCCTTCAAAGCTCTTCCTCAAGATCCCTCTCACCTGCTCCTGCGTCGACGGCATCAGAAAATCCCTCTCCACCCGTTACAAAACCCGACCTTCCGACACGCTGGGGTCCATCGCAGACTCTGTCTACGGCGGTCTCGTCTCCGCAGAGCAGATCCAGGAGGCTAGCTCGGTTAGCGACCCGTCGGTGCTCGATGTCGGGACGAGTCTCGTCGTCCCTCTCCCCTGCGCTTGCTTCAACGGGACTGATAACTCTCTGCCGGCGGTTTATCTGTCGTACGTCGTGAGGGGTGTTGATACCTTGGCGGGAATCGCGAGGAGGTATTCGACTACTGTTACGGATTTGATGAATGTGAATGCCATGGGAGCTCCTGATGTTAGCTCCGGTGACATCCTCGCTGTTCCTTTGTCAGGTGATGAAGCTCTAAAGTCAGTCAGTCACCTTTACTGGAAATCTAAGGGTTTCTATTATTAGTTTTACTAGTTGCCTAATTGGGATTCTGTGTCTTCTTTACCTCTCAGCTTGTGCTTCCAACTTTCCCAAGTATGCTTCGGATTTTGGATTGATTGTTCCAAATGGTAGTTACGCTCTAGCTGCAGGTCATTGCGTGCAATGCAGCTGTGCACTTGGGAGCCGCAGGTAATAATAGTATAATCAGTTTGTCTTTGAATTGTGTGATGTGACTAATCTCAGTTTGTTTATTGATGTAGTTTGTATTGTGAGCCTGCTTCTTTAGCAGTCTCTTGCTCGAGTATGCAGTGTAGGGGCAGCAATCTCATGCTCGGTAACATCACGGTGCAGCAGAGTAGCGCTGGCTGTAATGTTACAAGCTGTGATTACAATGGTTTCGATAACGGCACTATCTTGACCATGTAAGTTAGTTAAATTGCCTTTTTTTTTCATCTCAAGACTACTCACTATTTAGTACTATTTTTACCATCTGTTCTTTTGTTAATTACAGGCTATCTAGGTCTCTTCAACCACGATGTCCTGGTAAGTTACTCTCTCTCTAAACTCTTTATCTCCTTTTGAGAAGGAAACCAGTTGCTCTCTCAGTCTAATGTAACTGGCAATATAACGCAGGACCGCAACAATTTGCGCCGCTTCTAGCTCCACCGGATACTCTTCCTAAGGATATAATGTATGCACCAGCGCCTTCACCGGATTTTGATGGACCAGGATCCGTAGCATCGTCGCCAAGATCATCTATAATTCCTCCGGGCGGTGGTTCCTTCCCAGGTAACCCCGCTAATGGTCCAGCTGGAAGCATCTCAATGGCCACTGCCTCCTCTGTTAGCCACTTCTTTGTCATATTTCTCATCTCCATTTCTTCGTTCTCTTTTGTTTTCTCTTCTTGATTGATTCAAGTCATTCAACAACATTTTGGTTTTATTTTCCGCGCATTTAAAACTCTGGATGAGCGACTATTGATTATTTTGAATTGAGTATCTCACAAAAACGTTCAAGTTAAAACCTATATGATGATGATTTAGTTCATCTCATCAGTTACATCCCCTAATCTCCCACAATCTTTTTCTAACCAGCGGAATGCAAATTAAAAAGAAAAGGAAACAAAACATAAAACTAAATATTGAGAAAAAACCCACAGATTCTCTTTGCAAGTGTCTTCAAATTTCAAGTTCAGTAGCCTTATTGGTCTCCTGACCTTGCTTTGTTTTCATCTCCGGTTCTCCACCGGACTCTTAACCGGAAGCCTTTTGCTAATTTCGTCATCTTCAGTCATTCTCTTATCTTTGCCTTTACCGTTATAGGCCCGCGATTATAAATATCGTCCCAATCACACTGAAAGTTTTTAGTAGTAGATAACAATTTATTATTAATTGCGTCTGAAATTTTATGAATATTGTTGATATTATAGAGAGAAAAATAAATGAGAAAAGCACCTTCCGAGATGAATACTTTCAGACAAGACAACAACACCAAGAGCTGCAGTTATAACGACACAAAGAGGATTAAATGTCGCAACGAAAACTGGTCCTCTTTCTCTCATCACTACTCCTTGCACGTAATACGCCACTCCCGAACATATCACCCCCTAGTCACCATTTAATCTTGTTAATTAATTAACATAAAATATCAGAGTATGTATGCTTACAAAATTAAGTTAATTTATCCCCTAGATTATATCTGCGAAGTGGTTTTGCCACATGTCTTTTCTATAATCAATTTCACAAAACAAATATGACATGGCTACTGAAATTGATGACATGTCTTATAGCTTAATATGACATGGACAATGACATTTAATGTTAATTTATATTTTTGGTAAACTTTTTAAAATTGTGTAATAACTCATATATTACATTTAATATCAATTTATATTTTTTGGAAATTATTTTAGAATATGGAAATAACTCATAAATCATCATTAAAATAAATATATTCAAATATGACATTATAAATTTCGAAATATAATTTAATTATATATTTTTAAATTATAGAATTTTATTACTAAAATTTTCAAAAATGTATACATTTTTTAGAAAATTATGAAAATTTAATCGTAAAATCATTATTTTCTTATATATATATATAAATTTTATAAATATTTTTTAATTTTAATTTTTGGTAATTATGCAGCTTTTACAAATTTATTTAATATATTTAATTAAAATAAATAGATTAAGATTATAATTTCAAATATATACATGAATATTCTTAAATATAACTTTTATGTTTAATTAAATCAAATTTATATTAAAATATTGATACGAAAAAGAAAAATTACAATATTAATAAAATTTTATTTTAAAATATAATTTATATTTATCTATTAAAAATATTTTAAATTTTTTTACTGCACATGGTGCAGGAAGACACCTAGTACTATATACTTACAGAGTAAGCAGCAGCGAAGAGATTGGAGTCGAAGCCGATTTTCCAAGCGCTCAGATCACGTACCGTTAACAATAAGACGGCGGTTCCTTCTAACGTTCCCATTAAACATATTAACGCTGTTAAAGACAGTTCAACTGGGTACTTCTTAAGCGTAAACAACTGCGTTTTTAAAACGTGATAAGACCATCGTTAGATGTTTTCTCTACGATTCATGAATAAACCGGAAGTTGTAACTAGTTGCTACTACTCACTTGTAGAATCAATAAACCGGCCCAACCAAAAGTTCTTCTCAACAACATAAGTGTTCCCGGGATCCAGTGTTTGCCGATGCTGCATCACCGTGGGATATGTTAGTGCGGTGAGGTCAGAGTAAAATGAAAAAATAAACAAGACACAAGTATTTCTCTTTTCGAATTCATTAGAACAAGAAAGTTATACACCAATCTTTTCTATTATAAAAATCTTTTAGGATTATCCTAATCCTAAGCTAAAGCTCAACCTAAATTCTAGATTTTTGTTTATTAGAATCACCCCGATCCCGAGTTAAACTCTCCCTGAGTCTAGGCTTCAATCTTCCAACAACTACTTCATCACCTAATGCAGAACAGTGACACCAAAGGCTTGATCACACAAGCACCAAACAATGATGTCTCGACTTTCTTTTTTTTTAGCAGAGACAACTCTCTTCATAGAGACACGTCCTCTATATATACATAACTAGAACTTACTCTTCAAATTCTTCTAAAAATAACTTAAGCAACTTTCATTTTTCTCCTAAGGAATAACGCTCTTGTCTTTTCCTCTTCAAGTAGTATCCTTTACACTTAATGTAAATCTCCCAATTAATATATTGCTTCTTCTCCAAGCTTAACAAGCCCACAAACATCACACAACACGAACTCCAACCAAGCTCATCTTCATGACACACGCATGTACTACCTCATGTAGTACTTCACGAACTGATACAAAATATACATCTTCAATCTCCTCCTTTTTGACTATGCATGTGAACTCATTATCTCTAGATAGAAAACCACGTCTTCAGTCTCCCCCTATGAATCATATCATGGTCAAAAACTAATATGAAGATCCATATCCTCCAAAGTGAGGAGGAAATCCCATTCCACCATCTCCATAGTGATTAAATCTCCTAGACCACATATTGTTGAGCCCAAAGCCTCCATGATTAGCTCCTTGAACAGACCTGAAACAGTCACATCGTATATGCCCTTGAACTCCACAAAAATAACATATAGGATCATGATACCTCATACCATAAGCTTGATCCATCTGGTTCTTCTCCTCAATAACTTGAAACACCTTAGCCTAATATATCCAACAACACCACAGTGATGACAAACCGGCCGAAATTTTCGTGAAGATGCACTCTTCAACCCAGAAATTATCTCTGGAGCAGTCGCCGTAGCAGTTGCCGGAGCAGTCGCCGTAGCAGTACTCGTAGTAGTACGCGTAGCAGTCACATTCTTCACATCAGTTGCAGGTTTCACTGCAATCTTTCCATTTATTGCATTCCTAGCATCCTCTTAACCTCTGGCTTTGTATCAGACGTAGATACATTCTTAGTTTTTCTTGTTGATACAAAAACACCTTCAGCTTTAGAGCATTCTTTGTCCTCCGCATCAAGAATGCTTGGTCGTAGGCAGAGGATGTAGTTAATAGGTTCGAGGAGCAGATTGTTTATCGTTACAACATTCCACTTTTTTGTTTCTCGAGATAGGAGGTCTGCCACTAACAAATCTTGATGTTCCTCTGCAGGTGGTCAGCAATGCGGAGATTGCTCATAGGTTGGATCCAAGAGTCATTCCAGACTTTTGTGGTGTTACTGTTATCTATGGTTTTGTCAAGATGTTTAATCAGTAAGTTTCGCCCGTTAAGAATTTATTTCCAACCATGAGAGAAAGAAGATGGTAGCGGTGTTGTCATTAAAGAAGCATTGTGACGGTATTTCTCAATCAAGATATCTGATAGGAGGAAACTAGGATTTGTTGTTATTCTCCATACAATTTTTTCCAGTAGCGCATGATTAAAAGTTTGCACATCTCTAAATTTTAAGCCTCTCAAATTTTTAGTTTGTTTAGATTCTCCCAAGATATCCAATAACTTAGTTTGTTTAGTTTGTTTGGGAGACGACTATACAAGTTTTTCCACGACGAGAAAATTGAAAATTCATTCGTAATCGTTTTATTTTCCAAATTGTCTATAATCTACTAATGAGTTCTTTAGATGACCTACCAAATGGCTGATTCATCATTATTAATAAAAAATGAATAATATATATTTGATCTGATCTGACGTCCAACTGTTTCTTCACATGAAAGGAAAGAACATGACATATACTAAGCTTTTGTCCTCATGACAATCTGGCTGTCTTCTGCAAGTGTACGTCACCCAATTATATTTTAATCTTGTCATATTAGTACCATGATGATATTTATAAATTCGTATGCATTTCATATTTTTGGATACTAGGTTAATTGCCTTGGTACATTGTCACATAACTCTGTTTTCCTACTCCAACATGGATCAATCAAAACACAAAGTGATCTGTGCACAAACTCAACTACCGATATAACGTTCCACAAAAATAAAAGAAAAGAAAAGAAAATGTGTTCTTCCATTTAAAACCAATTGATTCTGCTTATCCCCTCTTTTCGAGGTGGGGGATGTGTCACTCTATATAGTAAGAGCATGAGCATTGGTGAACCCCACTTAGGGGTTCACCAAAATTTTTTAATATTTTTTTGTGGGTCCATGAACAGTTATGAACCCGAATTTGTTGTTTTCTGCATTAGTGAACCCGAAGAAGGAGTTCATAGGAATAAAATAATAATATTTTTTAATTTTTTAAAAAAATTTAAAATTATTCAGAATACATGAATACAATATTAAAATATATTATAAAATTTATGAAAACATTTTATTCAACCTATGTTTTAGTTTTGGAGTTTAAGTTTTGGTTTTGAGATATGTTTTAATATTTTGGTTTGTGTTTTCAGATGTAGAAAAGGTATGTTAGAGTTTTGGAGTTTATGTTGTTTCTTAACTTAAATTCAATTCATAGAAACATTTTGTTCGATGATCAGTCTACGCATTCAACAAAGCAATTAAGTTCGAGAATGTTTAACTTAGCATAAAAGTTCACATAGAAAAACCATTCAAGTTTTACAAACCGAAATACATAAGTTGATAAGTTGCTAATGAAACAAAAAGAAACAAGTTCAGATGATAGAGAGGAAAAACCGCAAAAGAGCCATCTAATTTCGTGAGGTAGAAGCAATGCTACCTGTAGAAGAAGAGAACACAAGTTAACGCAGAAGCAAAGTAGTAACATTGAAGTTATAGACAACACAAATGAGAAGACTTACCATCGATTCTGCTGAAGTGCTTGATCAGTAGTTCAGTACACTCCTTCCTTTCCGGACATACACACAGTAATGGAGTTGTCGTCCCGTCTCCAACCACGTTGAACACAAACAAATCTCCGTTGGTGCATCTGTTATCACGACAGAACTTTCTCCACCCTCTGCTGATGTAATATGCGCCGTCTGATTCGCTAAATCCGAAGCGCGCAGTCCATGACTTTCCCTCCTTGTTGACAAGTTTGACCTCTTTGCATTGTTGGTTCAAAGCACCACACCTCATAGCTTCCACAGGAAGAAACTACAAACACATACATAACATCAGCCAAGAAGCAGTACGAGAAACAAATAAATAACTAAATTTTACTCACCATTTTGTCGTCCTTTTGATTTGTAGCAGTAACCTCAGCCAAGAAACAGTAGTCGTATGAGAAAGTAGGAGCATCATCCGCGTCGGCTTCTTCCTTAACGATGTGAGGATGTGTATACTGAATGTCACAACAGCTAGGACCAAAAGGTGTCACATGAAAGACCATGTCTCCTTCGTGTTTGAAGATGACAATGTCACCGATTCGAAGATCATGTGCTTCGGTGAACTCTTTCCAACCTTTGGTGAGTGTCCTGCCTTCTCGGATCACCTCCCAAATTTGATCCGAAGCGTCCGATCTTAGCTTCCATGGTTTATTGATCTCAGCCCCTTGTATGTGTTTTGAGTAGAATTCAAGTGGTATTGCCACGCCACTGTGAAAACCAGGAAGAAGAGGCTTGAAGAAATGAGGTTCTCGGGGAGTTTCCATCTGCAACAATCGAGTTTTAAACAAACCGTGAACCCTCAATCGCAATTATTAGCACACATTAACGACAGATTATTAGCACACATTACCACAATTGAACTCCCATATCGATTAAGAACCCTAAAAAAAACCCCCCAAATCGATTTTAATCACAAATCGCAAATCCCTTTCGAACATTCATAGAAACGAACCCTACATGAAACGACCATGACGATTTACAGCTATTATTCGAAACAGAGACTTCGATTTACATCCCTAACGCGAAAGCCCCAATTTTTAATTGAAATCCGAGAAAACGGTTTCGAGTTTCCACCACAAAATCGAACCAATTCAACCCTCAATCGAACTACCATATCGATTAAGAACCCTAAAAAAAAAACCCCAAATCGATTTTAAATCATACAAATCGCAAATCCCTTTCGAACATTCAATCGACGCTAACTCACTGTGAATCTAAGTAATACTGACCTAAGAGCGTCGAGAAGAGATTACAGAGTCGATTTGATGGAGAAAACCTCCGGAATTCGCCGTCGCACGGTGTGTCGCCTCCGCGGAAAGAAACCCTAGGTTTTTCAGAGAGGAGACAAATGAATCGCGTTACGCGGAAACCCTTTCGACCTCGTCGTCAACGCGGAAAGGAGAAGCCACTCAGCGCCCGACGCGTGGCATGAACTCGCCTCTTACGGGTTCAAGCGTAAGGCCCGGTTCGTCGATTAAAACCCATTTTTCATTTTCTTTAAATCATTCGGGCCTAAAAACTCGAGCCCAGGACCCCCTCATGAACCCCTGATGCGCATGGTCTAAGTCCTTCAGGCCAAGTCTTTAAATGAGTTTCTTCTTGTGAAAATATAGCTTCAGGTACCATATCTGTGAACCCGCAACGCAAAGGCAAACCCCAAATGACATTATACTGAACTAAGCCACTATTGAGCTGGTTGTCTCACTCACTTCTCTCATCTCCGCTTCCCTGTGTCCAAATTTTTTTTTCAACAACAATCATAACTTCAAGAGATAAAGTATGAGGGAAAAAGGAGATGTACCTGTCTTTTATATATTTGATGTTCTCACGAATGGACTGCATTAACCCGTCAAGTCTCCTCAACTGAAGCTCAACACCCTGCAAAAATATATACGCATTCATAACAATGGAGTTAGTTATCACATCAGAAAGAAGAAGAGAGAAAGATAATTAAAAAAATATACAAAGAGATGTGACTTGCCTAGATTTTTTCCTTTTAGCAACAAAGTCCCAATCTTTGGCCGCAATACCAATCTTCCAATCAATCCCAAGGGTTAGTGGATTAGCTTGCGGATGATGAGTGGAATCAACCCATAAACATGCCAAGTAGTTCCCGGTTTCTTGAGTTGTGAATGCAAACTAACCATGCGTTACATTGTCTTGGTGATACAGATTGTTCCCATAAGGAGATGTTTCCTATACAAATGTAACACTCACATTAAAATAAAAAAAAAAACTTAAACAAAGTTTGCATCTTTACAACTTGAAAACACTAAACACTAAAATTGGATCAAATCCGTTGCGCTTATGGATCTACTGTAATGAATTCAAACAAAAAGGTCAAAACTTTGATTGATCTCTCAACAACAAGACAACATTGATGAACACATTCAAATATAAAGTCCACAACTTTACACCCAATCTAACACACATAAGCTTGATTCGTTACACCAAAACCGAATTAACAAAATCAGAACCTGAAATCGAAAATTTAAACCGGCGACATTGAACCGAACTAATCTCAACAAAAGCAGAATCGGAGCCGCACCTTAGAAGAAATAGCCGGTGTGTTTTCAGGACTATGCTCATCGACGACGTAGTAATCAGCCAAGACGACAACGTTGCTTTGTATCTCCTCCGAGACGCACTTCGTCCCTCCCGTCGGCGGGATCGTCAACCATATCGCTTCGCCGTGATTAACCGTCAGCATAAACAACAACGCCGCCAAAATCGGCGAGAAAGCAACGAGTCCTCCTCTAATCGACATCCGAGAGTTACGACGATCTTCTCCCCTTTTACCCTCGAAGTCCAATTAAACTCAAGGGAAGATCAACGAAGTTCTCCGGTAACCAAACCAAACACACACAGAGAGAGAGAGAGAGAGAGAGAGAGAGAGAGAGAGAGAGAGAGAGAGAGAGAGAGAGAGTTCACTCGCGCGTGTGTCTTAAATAGAGATAAGTGGGAGATGTTTTGGGGGTTTAGGTGGCTTGCTTCAACGTAAGAGCAGCCAATCAGGTTTGAATTAAGGATCCATGTGGCGTATCTTTTAATGGAGGTGCCGCGTCATCGCGATTCTTACCTTCTGGTCGAGTTCGAAGGTTTTGTTTAGTGGTGGTCTAACACGTTTATTTTCAATTTGATACAGTGAATTGCATTTAGAGTTCTATCAAAGCTTAAGAATCTTTTTCAAATCTTCATACCCTGTCTTGATGACTACTCCATTCACTTTGTGTCCCATAGCGCCACATGATTACGAAGTCATAACGCTAACAAAGGTTAGATCAGTTGGTCTCAGACTAGCAGCTTCTAGCATTTATCAAAATGCCGACAAAGATACTTGTCTTTTATAAGTAACTGACTGCGACATAAGCTTCTTCAAAGACCAGACTTAACCACTTGGCAACTGAAATACATTGTAGTGAGGCATTTCACAACAGATGATGCAACCAAATATATCCAGCTATTATAGCAAGCTAGTGCACCTGCTTACCTTAATCCAAATAGCCATAGCACATACTAACGAATCCAAACTTGTCTATGTCTAAACTCAAAAACCAGGTCTAGTGGTATAGGAGCTCCAGCTGGAGTACCCGCCCCTGGGTTCGAGCCTTGGCCACTGCGGAATTTACATATGGGCTGCAGCATCCGAGACCGAAGACCGTTACACGGTGAGCCACATGGTGACGCCCTGGCAGCGTCCATGCTCACTTCGGTCTCTAGTCTGGACCACTTTGGTGGGATCAAGATACTCGATTAGCAAAAAAAAAAAAAACTCAAAAACCAACTTATGCATTTCTAGAGACAACTCGACACTCGTAACATTAAAAACCGCAACCTCATGGCATTTGATTAAACAGCTCAGATGCATACCCAGTTATCCGGCGGTTGAGATTAACCAAAGCAGTTAGTTGAGGTTTCGTGTATAAGACGGAAACGACATAGTTTAGAGTGAGAAAGAGAGAAATGCGTAGGTTCTCAACCATACTCGATCTTTGCCTCAGCAAACGCCGTCTTCTCTTACCATCTTCTCGAATCGATCTCATCACCAAAAGGTTTCACATTTCCAGACATGACTCCGTGGAGTCAACCGAGATAGTTAACGGGTCTGGATACGAGCGTAAGCAGGAAGATGAACTCGTGGAGAAGATATACAGAATATTACGAAACTACCATTCTAGGGTTCCGAAGTTGGAGCTTGCTCTCAACGAATCAAGTATCGATCTTCAACCCGGGCTAATCGTCCAAGTGCTGGATCGTTGCGGCGATGCTGGCAATCTAGGTTACAGATTCTTCCTCTGGGCATCGAACCAACCTAGCTATCGCCACAGCTACCAAGTCTGCAAATCGATGGTGAAGATTCTCAGTAAAATGCGTCAGTTCGGAGCTGTCTGGGCTTTGCTCGACGAGATGAAGAACCAGAATCCTCACTTGATTGAGGCGGAGCTCTTCGTTGTACTGATGCGGAGGTTTGCTTCTGCTAACATGGCCAAGAAAGCGGTCGAGGTGCTCGACGAAATGCCAAAGTACGGGATCGAGCCTGACGAGTTTGTTTTCGGAAGCTTGGTAGACGCGTTGTGCAAGAACGGTTGTGTCAAGGATGCTTCGACGCTTTTGGAGGACATGAGAGAGAGGTTTCCTCCGAATCTACGGTGTTTCACTTCCTTGCTGTACGGTTGGTGTAGGGAAGGGAAGTTGATTGAAGCTAAGAATGTTTTGGTTCAGATGAAGGAAGCAGGGATTGAGCCTGACATTGTTGTTTTCACTAACTTGCTTAGCGGCTATGCTCACGCTGGTAAGATGGCGGATGCGTATGATCTTATGAAGGATATGAGGAGGAGAGGGTTTGAGCCGAATGCGAATTGTTATACGGTTTTGATCCAGGCCTTGTGTAAGATGGAGAAGAGGATGGATGAGGCTATGAGGGTTTTTGTTGAGATGGAGAGGTATGGGTGTGAGGCTGATATAGTGACTTACACCGCCTTGATTAGTGGGTTTTGTAAGTGGGGGATGATTGATAAGGGTTATAGTGTTTTAGATGATATGAGGAAGAAAGGAGTTGTGCCGTCGCAGGTAACGTATATGCAGATAATGGTGGCTCATGAGAAGAAGGAACAGTTTGAAGAGTGTTTGGAGTTGATTGAGAAGATGAAGGAGAGAGGTTGTCATCCTGATCTTCTTATCTACAATGTAGTGATCAGATTGGCGTGTAAGTTAGGAGAAGTGAAAGAAGCTGTTAGGTTATGGAGTGAAATGGAAGCTACTAATGGTTTAAGCCCTGGAGCTGATACCTTTGTTATTATGATCAACGGGTTTACAAGCCAAGGTTATCTAGTTGAAGCATGCGATCACTTCAAAGAAATGGTAAGCCGAGGGATATTCTCTGCGCCGCAATATGGAACATTGAAGACACTGCTGAACACTCTTGTTAGAGATGATAGGGTGGAAATGGCGAAAGATGTTTGGAGTTGCATATCGAACAAAAGCTCTTCTTGTGAGCTGAATGTAGCGGCGTGGACAATATGGATCCATGCTTTGTTGGCGAGAGGTCACGTGAAGGAGGCGTGTTCGTATTGTCTGGAAATGATGGATATGGATTTGATGCCGCAGCCTGATACTTATGTGAAGCTCATGAAAGGATTGAATAAACTGTACAATAGGACGATCGCTGGAGAGATAACAGAGAAGGTGATGAAGATGGCGAGTGAGAGAGAGATGAGTTTTAAGATGTATAAGAGGAGAGGTGAGGAGGATTTGATTGAGAAAGCTAAACCTAAGGGGAATAAAGAAGGGAAGAAGAAAGGAACAGGTGATCGTAATCAGCATAAGTGGGGAGGTGAACGAAGTAGAGCTAAAGCATTTTGACATTATTACCTCAAGTTTTTAAACGCTGTTCATGTTTTTGTGCTTTGGTTCATTACATTACTTTTTGATTTTGTCCTTGTTTTGGTCTCTTTGCTAAGATATAAAGTTGCAAAGTCACTTTCTCCTTAAACTTGAGATAGCTCTGTTTTTCGGTTTGGTTAAGGGCTTTGATTGCACTGTAGGAGGAGGTTGGGCTGGGATTTCGACCCGAACCAAATTTTTGGTTTCAAGTGTGAGCTTGGTAGATTACAAATGCTTAGTTTGGTTTGTAAATCGGTTGGTTTAGGTTTTCATTTCCCTAAAAATTATAACCAAATCATACTGATTTTAACCAAAAATTATGAACTGAACTTACCAATATTTGAACCAAAATAATTAAATTTAATCAAAAATTTCTTATAATTTTAATCGAGATTAAACTGAAACCAAAAACTTCTGTTAGTTTGATAAATTCTTTTTTAACAAACTAACCAAATGCTAAATCGAATTAATTGAATAACCTGAACCAAACTAACCAAACCCGCAAGCTGGGCATGAACTTCATGCCATGAAGTATATAAACTAACCTGAGATGACTAATTCATAGCCAAACCGAAATAAGTGTATATCCCGGTCCGGTAGGTTTATACCGAACCAATTATGTGTAACGAGTAAACCGGAATTTTAGGTTTTTAAATGAATAAAAAACCGAAATAAACAAACCAAATACCCGGCAGACGAGAAGAGAAGAGGAGCACTGTTCTGTCCCGGCGACGATCGGATTTTTGATACTTCTGAATCAAGACAGAACACTGTAAGGTCTAGTCTGTTTTGAATTCGTTAAGCGACTGAAATATCAAAAGCTTCAAATCCCCTCTTTTAACTTATTCTCTCTCTCTCTATCTAATACCATACCTTCTCCAGTTAACGCAGAGAGTATCGTCGTTCGGATCGTCTCTTGATGTTGAGGACACTGTCTCTCGCTCGGGACCATCTCAGATCCAAAGCGCAAATATCGTCTTCTCCATTTTCACCTCCTTCTACCATTCGTGCCCTCTCTTCTCCATTTTCTTCGAAGCGACATGCGCCTAAGGCTACCGAAGAAGAAGCACCGGCGGCTCTAAAAGAATCCGTTTTGCTGTACCCGAAAGACCCGTCGAGCACACCCAAGCTCTTCCTTGTCCAGCCTCGTCTAACTCCGCCTAAGTTTCTTCAGGCCAAGCTTAACGAAGCGCTCTGCCTCGCGAATTCGCTTGAAGAACAGAGATATGGCTACTTCGAATCTGATTTCTTCGACAAGGAACTGCCTTCTCACGTTGTTGTCCAAAACCCTATTGCCAGGTCGTCTAAACCTCGCGTAGGTCCGTTTCAAGAATAATGCCTTCCAAGTGTTCGATGATTTTCCTGTGAGACTGATGAGTAATGTGGTTTTCAATTGTTAGATACTTATTTCGGGCGTGGGACTGTAGACAACATCCAATGCCATCTTAATGCTGAAGATTCCAAGGCAATCAGCTAAATATCTCAATTGTTATCAGTCTCTGTTTTATTGCTTTTATGTAATGAAAAGTTGGATCATGTTGTTACAATCTCTTGATGCTCAGGAAGAAGTTGATGCCGTTTTCATTAACGCCATTTTGTCAGCAATTCAGCAACGGAACTTGGAGGTAACCCCACAAGACCTCAAGTTTTTCTTTGTTTGTTTTCCTCCAGTTCAAGCTAATTGTTGTTTCTTTGTATTTGATTCTTCAGAGAATATGGGGAAAACCAGTACTAGATCGTGTAGGCCTTATTATAGAAATATTCAACGCTCATGCGCATACCAAGGAAGCAAAACTCCAGGTACTTGTGACAATAAAGATCCTTCTTCTTACATACTAGGATAGTTTGATTAACAACTATTTTGTTCGTCCATTCACAGGCTGAGTTAGCAGCTCTGATGTACAAAAAGAGCAGGCTGGTTCGAGTGCGTGGTACTGATGGACGTCAGACTTTTGGGCAGTTTGGGGAAGCTGAAGTTGTTAGTGCACGAGGGTGAGTTTATTTAACTTGCTATTTTGTGTATCCCCTCTACATCTTTTTTTTTAATTGTTGGTACGTTGATGAGATTGTTTTTAATGAAATCATTCTGCAGGAGAGCGGCAAGTAAGGGAACTGGTTTCGTTGGTGGTGCAGGAGAAACTGAGCTTCAGCTCCAACGCCGAAGGTTAACCGAACGCATATTACATTTATAATGTTCATGGCTCTCTGTTCTTACATTATGGTCCTCACATAATCTTGATCTACCAGAATAGCAGACCGGAGGCTTCGCTTGTTATCCCAAATTAAAGAAGCCCAACGAACACGGCTATTGCAACGTGCTGCACGTAAGAGACAAAGTGGTTTAGCGGGTAAAAGTTTAGCCACCATTGCTGTCGTTGGTTACACAAATGCTGTGAGTGTTTGAGTTTTGTCTCCCCCAAAGGAATCTCAGCCACAACCTAACTGTTACTAACCTACTTCCTCTTTTTTTCTTTTGCTTGTTAGGGAAAATCAACATTGACAAGTGCTTTAACAAGGACTGCTCTCTACTGCAATGAGCGGTATAATATAAATTGCTTTGAAAATATTTTTTTTGAAACTGAAACTTTAGCTTTTAATGTTTGGTCTGGCTTCTGCAGATTGTTTGCCACTTTAGATCCGACACTCAAGAATGCCATCCTTCCTTCTGGGTAAGTTGGTTGATATGCGTCAAGGATCTTGATCTTGTCTTTACGGTAATACTTGAACTACTACTGAAACATCTGAGTTGATATTATTCAGAAGGAAAGTGCTTTTTAGTGACACTGTTGGATTCATATCGGATTTGCCTATACAGGTAATAGATAGATACATACTTAAAATTCTATCTTTCAGTTTAGAGTATTTTTAACTTCTCTTTTCTTGGCTCGTGGTTTATTTTTCGTAGTTGGTGGAAGCATTTCAGTCGACTCTGGAAGAAGTTGTAGAAGCTGATCTACTTCTGGTAAGAACTTGTTAAATAAATATGGTCTTGAATTACGTTTAAAATTGGAGGACGGTAGAAATCTTGGCCTTAATGAACATTTGTTCCTTGCAGCATGTAGTTGATTCAACAGCTCCAAATATCGAGGAGCATCGTTCAACAGTCTTTCATGTCCTTAATCAAATTGGAGTACCAGAAGAGAAGCTTAAGAATATGATTGAAGTCTGGAATAAAGTAAGAACTTTTTTTTTCAATAAACCATCCATCTTAACTTCTTAAGTAAGGAAGCAACCGCCATTGTTCACACGCGGATTTTTTTGTTAGATTGATTATGAAGAAGAAGAAGAAGAAGAAGAGGAAGACATGCATTATCTAGAAGATGGTAAGGGAGAAGAAGAAGAAGAAGAAGAAGAAGAAGAAGAAGAAGAAGAAGAAGAAGAAGAAGAAGCTGAGTTAAGCGAAGATTCAATAGCTGAAGAAACTGAAGCAACTGTCGATGAAGACCAAATCCAAAACCAAGAAGATGACTCTGATGAATGGCTACTGTCTGAAGATGAAAATGTCAGCGACTCTGAGTTATGGAAAGTTCCGGAAGAGGCTAAAGTAGATGCTGCACAGAAGAGTGGACCTGATGTCAGAGTTTCTGCATTGACAGGAGTCGGTCTGAAGGAGTTGATGTATCTCATTGATGAAAAATTGAGTGGTGAAGATGAGAAGCGTAAGTCAGAGACAATAGTCGAAAGGAACGATTTTCAGAGCCGTAAATGGAGACCATCTTTTAAAGATGACGAAGAGTTTGCCGCTGGACAATAGTTTTGCCTACGTCTCAAATTGTTCTGTGTTTTGCCTGGTTTCTATAATACGATGGAAACTATATAATAGAAACTTTATAATACAATAAAAAATACTAGTTAATATTTTTATAATAAAAAAATTAGTCCTAAATTAGGCCAACTTGAACTATAATACGATACTAGAGCTTTACTGTGGGAACCGAAATTCACACTGTCGATTTCCGTTTAAATAAGGAAACTAGGAAAACCTTAATTTTCCAGAGGATCCGGATATCTGTTAATTACCACACGTCAAGCAATCAGAACACGAGAATAACAACGATAAAAATAAGAAATCGAAAAGAGAGCAAAGTAGATCTTATTCCGAATCTGCGTATGAGCGTTACAACAAGGTATAAGCCTGGGCTCGAGAGCTGTCGGCGAGATTCCTAGTTCTAGCAACCCTAAGACGGCTAAACCTAATTGAGTCGCAGCTCGAAATAACAAAAACGGAAAATTGCCTAAATTGCTCTAAGTGCTAAGTTTGCTCTGAAAAAGTTATCCTCCTTGCTCCTCGCCTAGGACTCCTTATATACTAGCTCCAAGGCCGGTTTACGCTTTTACTCTTCTGCCCTTAAGCCGTCATAGCATAAAAATAGAGATATTCCATTTTTCCCGATCTTCACAATTATCTTCAAAACTTCCGTATTTATCCGCGGAAACTTGACATTTATCCTTCTTCGTGGGCCAAGCGTGAACCATGCTGTGATTCACGGGCTTTTGGTTAGGAAAAATCATAGGATGGGCCTCGAGTCGTGTTTTAGGTCCCTTTGGGCCGTCTTCCGACTCGACACGCTTACTACGAGTTTTCCGCGGTTTCTAATCCGCGAAGTTTGATCGATGAATTAGAATAGCGGGAAACATGGACTGAGCTCGCTACGGTCTTCGGGAGATAGCATTCGAAGGTTTGACGAGAATGCAAGGACTGGTATCGTATCGATGTTCGGAAAGGTTCAATCGCTACACGACGACCGAACTTCAGCCAAGCTCGGTCGCTACGTGAGCTCGGTCGCTACGTAGCGACCGAGCGGGACGATCGCTCGGTCGCTACGTAGTGACCGAGCTTTGGCTCGAGCTCGGTCGCTACGTAGCGACCGAGCGGGACAATCACTCGGTCACTACGTAGCGACCGAGCGGGACGATCGCTCGGTCGCTACGTAGCGACCGAGCTTAGCTGAGCTCAGTCGCTATGTAGCGACCGAGCGGGACGATCGCTCGGTCGCTACGTAGCGACCGAGCTTTGGCTCGAGCTCGGTCGCTACGTAGCGACCGAGCGGGACGATCGCTCGGTCGCTGCGTAGCGACCGAGCTTGGCTCGGGTTTGGTTGCTACGTAACGACCGGACGGCGTGTATACGTAGCGACCGAGCTTGGTTTGAATCCCAAAGGATATTTCTTCGTAAAAACCTCGTATAGGTTATTTTTACGAAAATTACATCTCTTCTTTTACTAACTCTTTCGGAAATACGATCTCCGAGGATTTTCGGGTGGTAATTCCGTCGTAACCGTTTTTGACCCCAACAGTTAGCCCTCCAGCCCGTTAGGATCATGCATCGTAGGATCCTAGCGTGCGGTTAGGCATGTTTTGGCAAGTTAGGCGTGATGGATGGAATTAATATCCGAAAGTCCGAGCTTGAATAGTAAATCCTCATGTCTTATAAGAAGAGAGGTAACTTGTTCCATAATTTTTTCGCTTTCTTGTTTTTCTCTAAGATCTTTCAAAAAACTTTCTATCTTTCTCTCCACCCTTTTCCTCTATTCTCTCAAGAGAAGTGTAAAGATGTCGAGCAAGAAAAAGATTGCGAAAAAAGGGTCTTCGTCCGCGAGTCCTTATGAAGAGCTCGTCGTTCCGAAGATGGAGTTCGTGCCTCACTCGGTGCATCCTGCCGAGAACGAGGCATGGTGGGTTGCTCATTATGGCTCGTTGACCCCTCCCAAGGAGAAGCCGTTCCCGGTCCTGGTCCATCGTGGAGTCGAGGAAGAGGATGCAAGCAGGACTACTGACGAGTTTCTCGCGACGATGCGATCGTTCTACCACATCCCGGATGCTGTGGAGTTCCGGGTTCCCTGCCGCGGGGAATGTGCTAACAACCCCCCGGAGGGTTACTTTACTTGTTATGAGGCGTTCGTAGTGCGTTGTCGCCTCTGGTTCCCCATACCCGAAATTCTCGTCCGAGTGTTGGACCGTTTCGAAGTTGCGATAAGTCAGTTGACACCCCTTGCCATTCAGCACCTTATTGGGATCCTGATCCTAAGCTACGAGCATGGCCTTTCCCTTTCCGTCGATCATTATGAAGCGCTTTTGAGGCTTCAACTTGTCAGGGTACGGATAAGCATAGGTTGGTCCCTCGGAAATTTATGTCAGTGGTTAAGAAGTTTATTTCGAACTTCAACTCGTGGAAGAAGTTCTTTTTATTTGTCCATATAGACGCTGCATCCGTCGAAGAGAGTTGCATTCCATTGTTCCGGAGGTTGCCGAATGATCGTCCCTTCATCAACCCTTTTGCTCCGTTCCCCGAGGACATCATTTCGGTGAGGGATCTTCTCAGGAATGGTCCCTTCTTCTGGACTTCTTTTACGCCGAAGAGGGTTCAGAAGGCACTGAGATTCGTGCAACCCGGTCCTGCTTTGGATGCGGACACGGGAAGCGACTCCGAACCCGACGACCAGAATCCCGTCGAAGCTCCGACAGCTGCGCCGGAGTCGAGCTCTTGGAAGGGAAAAGATGTCGATCTTGGCGACATAGAGTTTTCGATGGATGACTCTATGCTTCCAGGATGGGATCCGAACCTTGCTTACGGCGATGGGAGCGGTTCGAGCGAGGCCCCTATTCCGGATTTCGATGATTTCTTTGCTGGGCTGCCATCGGGTTTCGATGCTCCTCCTCCTACGAAAGAATCGGCGAGGCCGAGAGTCGTTGCGGAAGGATCTCGCATCATCAATGGGGTTAGTTTTTTTTTGAGAATTTTTTGGTGATTGTCCTATGTATATATTTATAACATGCCAATCGATTTTGCAGGGCCTGAGCTTGCTGGGCTCGGCCATTGAGGCGGGCCATAGAGAAGCCATGGTCTACCGCTTCAAGGCGGAGAAAGCGGAGCGGGATCTCGCTCGCGTGCAAGGCGAGATGCTGGAGCGAGAGGCGCAGCTTACTCGTGATCATGCGCGGGCTATTCGTAAAGCGGAGAGGAAAGGCAAAAGAGAAATCATCGAGGTGATGAAGACTCGTGCATCTCAGTTCCAGGTTGAGTACGGGAACCTCAAGAATGCCTTTACCTCGGTGGGTGACTTTCGCGAGTGCCGTGGTTCGGTCGGAAGTCTTTGGAGGACGCGAGCTGATGACTATGTGTTTGAAGAGGAAATGAGCTTGATGAAGAGTGGGATGAGTGACCGTGCCCACGCTGAGGCGCTTATCCCTCCGATTGACGAGAGGATTCAAGGGTTCTGGGATTCCATCCCGGTTTCCCCTGATACCGAGGAGGTTCCGACCGGTTTTCCCGATGGTGGCGAGGAAGTGGATCGTCCCGCGGATGCGTTTGGTGCTTCGTTGTCCGGGGACTTTGACTTTGGATCATGAGGGATGGATCAGTTATTCTTGTTTTCGGCCGAGTGTGGCCCTTTGAATTTAGATTTCATTTAGGCCTAGATGGCCGTATTTGTATTTCCGGGACTGGCCGTTGGTGGCTTTGAATCCCTTGCCGCTTTACGCGGTTTATTTATATGATAAATGTTTTGTTTCGAGTTTTCCTGAGTAGGGTTGAAGTAAATACGAGTTGTCGTCTCGTATGTAGTTCTGATTAGACGTTCAATCTGTTGGTTCGTTCGTGATTTTCGTAAAAATTTACTTATCTTTACGATTTTCGAGAACATTGAGATACGAACGGAGAGACATGGTTTATGATCTCGTATCTTTTAGATATCATGCCTTGAGATGTTTGAGACCAGAGCGTTGGGTTTAGGGCAAGACCTAGGTTTACTTTCGGTTAAGGTTTGTGCGGTGACTAGCCGGCTATCGTTTTTCCTGTTGCGATTTCTTCCTGACTCGCACCGATTTAAAGTCCGCGATATGTTCTCGGCTTATATGACTTGTATGGTACGAATCGAGCATCTTCTCAGAATCAACTGGAAGTGCTAAACCAAAATTTCGGATTTTTGTTGTAGCGCGCTTTTGTCCTTGTGCTGGACGTTTTTAAAGATCAAAAGAGTGATCGGATTGCGTTTGTTTAAGACGGCTGGCGTGTTCGTCGGGGCCAATCGACGAACGGGGTGTAAGGTTTTTGGTGGTCGCGTTCGGACAATTTGTTAGCATTGTCCTCAAATTTTAACTTTTGCGACGTCTCGCAGTTATTTCGAGGATTATGCGTGTATTTTTGCGTGTTTGAAAGATGATAATCTTTACGATTTTTGGGCCGGAAGGGGCCGCAGACAAGAGTCTTAACGTTTTCAGGCGTGTCCTGAAAGTTTCTTTTGTGTTTTACTGAAGCGTAAACGTTTTCGATAAAAAGGACAACGTATATTGTAGTAAAAGTTTTTGAAGTTTCTAAAAACTCGATTACAATAATGAAGATTTTTCTAAGTGGGAGTATACGAGTATACGCACCCACTCCCCCCCCTTTTTAGAGAGGGGGATAGCTGAACTCGTCTTTTGACGAGCTGCCTACGTACCCCTTTCGAGGATCAAGCCATCTCGTAGTTCTGTTTCATGCCGCGAGTGTTCTTACTCGGCGGTAGATGTCGCGATGTCCGCCTTGACCGTGTCGATCGTGGCTGGGTCGACGCTATTTTCCGGATGTTCCGGTTGAGTTGTTGCGTGGGCTTCGGATTTATGTCGAGCCTCGACGTTCGATGCGTTTGCGTTGATAGACGATTTTACTTCGTCTTCTCCCGGGGCGCTTTTGGCTGAAGATCGATCTATCTTCGCGCGTTTGCCGTTTGTGGAAGCCGTGATTTGCCTTAACTTATGCTCCGCGAGGAAGCATAGTCGCGACTGTTTTTGGCATCCCCAGATGGCCGCGACTCCGCTCGGCGTTGGGAACTTGAGACCCAGGTGGTAGGTTGATGGAACTGCCTGCATGGCGTTGAGCCATGGGGTTCCCATGATTACGTTGTAGATAGCGGGATGATCGACTACCGCGAATTCGACGATTTTTGTGATCTCTTTGGCCATGACTGGCAATTGGATTGATCCGAGAGTCATCGACACTTCGCCTGAAAAACCCGTGAGCGGTTTTGGCGTCGGAATTACTTCTCCGAGTTCGATACTCATCCGCTTGAGAGTGTCGCGGAAGATTACGTTGACCGTGCTTCCCGTGTCGACGAGTACCCTTCCGACTTCTAAATCTCGTATGACGAGATCTATGACGAGCGGGTCGCAGTGAGGTTGGTCGATACCGCCGGCTTCTTCCTCCGTGAAGGTGATCGAGCAACTTTGGCCGTCTCGAGGAGGAGACCATGTAGGCCAATTTGCACTTGACTCTGCCTTCCGTTGGTAAGCCTTGATGGCCGACACGGTATCGCCGCAGTATTGTGATCCTCCGATGATCATATTGACTCTGCGACGATTGTTATCGTTCCCTTTGTCATCCGGCCTCCTACCGCGTTTATCCCCAGGATGGTTTCGTTGAGGGGATTTTTCAGCGGGCGGATTTCTATCCGTCTTTGGAGGCCGATCAGAATCGAGGATGAGATCCTTGACGCTAGTTACTTCCGAAAGCTCTCCAGCGAGTAGCTTCGCGGCCAGTCTTGCTCCCAAGACTTTGCAATTGGTCGTGGAGTGTCCTCGGGATTGGTGGAACTCGCAGAAGGTGTTTTCGTCATACCCTTGATTGCGAGTCCATGTGTTGCCCGTGGTCCGGCCTTGATCCGAACTGATCGCATAGTTATGCGCCCCTTGGAGATCTTCCCCCTCGTGATGGACGTACTTGTCGTTACGAGAGTTCTTCTTTTTCCCCTTCGGATCTGCGTCTTTCGAGGATGGTCTTGCCGGCTTATGTTTTTGCGATAAGACTTTAGTTTCTTCCTCGACTATGATGTAGTCCGTTGCTTTGTGGAGGGCGTCCTGGATCGTTCGCGGTTTGTCGAGAGTTATCCATTTTCTGAATTTCGACTTGTACCAGAGCGTCTTTCTCAGCGCGTCGATGGCCACTTTGTCGCTTATCCCGCTGACCCTGGACATTATCAGCTTGAACCGACTGATAAATTCGCGGAGGGGTTCGTCTTCCCTCTGGGAGAGACTCCAGAGGTCAACATCGGAGGTTTCCCTGTCTATGAATACAGAGTACTGTTTGAGGAATTCCGATGCGAGCTGTCGAAAACTCCCGATGGTGTTGCGACGAAGGCGTGCGAACCATTCGAGTGCGAACCATTCGAGCGTTTCGACGAACAGGCGGCAATAGCCGGCATCTTTTTTGCCGTCCTTCAGTCTTGCTCTACCCATCGCGATGTGGAAAGCCTGAAGGTGCGCTTTTGGATCGGCCGTACCATCGTACTTCGGTACTTTGATCTTTCCCGGATCGGACACCCTCATGTCCGAAATGCGACTGGTAAAGGGGGTCTTTCGAGCTCCTTCCAGCAGTCGATCGATCTCGGGGGCAGCACTAGTAGCATGATGGATTTGAGACTTTACAGCTCTCACTTCTGCCGCAGTCTTAGTGATGTAGTCGCGAAGATCGCGGATATCCGATGTCTCGTCAGTGGATTTCCGAGCCTGTCGGCGTTTACTGCGAGTGAGCTCGGTTTGCCTTTCGGCCAGCTCCTCTTGTTCGTTCCAATAGGCGACTTCTTCTTCTTCCGTCATTGGTTTTTCGAACGGGGAGCCTTCCCGAGCGGATCGGCTTCTGGTCCTTCTTGGATGTCTGTCGACATCCTCGTCGGTGTCGTTGGAGACATCGCTAGGATCCAGGTCAATGTGTTCGGCTTCGTTATCCTCCGAGTCCTTTGCAGGGGGCGGAAGATTTTCAGGGTTCCCCTTTTCGACGGGAGATTTTTCGCTAGGGTTTTGACCGGAAGGTCGTTCCCGCGCGAGTCCTGTTCTATCGAGTGGGGTGGCGAAGTCGAGCCTTTCCCGCGGATTTTGGTGGTTCCGCGGGGACGGATAGCTTGGGTCCTTGCCGTTAAGGTTTCAACCTGTTTGGTCAAGGTATTCACGAGCTTATCCTGTTCTTCCGACCTTTTCTCATAGGTGGCGAACATCTTTTTGAACTCCTCGAGCGTCGCGGCGTTGGCTTGCGCGTTGGCCGCGGATACGTCCGCTACTGGAGTGTGGAGATCGGTGCCGCTGCCTCCATTAAGAGGAGTTTGCACGTTATCTGCGTCGTTGGTTGACATGTCAGATTGTGTGTGGCTTTTGCGGGTTAGATTGATCCGTAAGTGCCCCTCCCTCTAGCGCCAAACTGTGGGAACCGAAATTCACACTGTCGATTTCCGTTTAAATAAGGAAACTAGGAAAACCTTAATTTCCCAGAGGACCCGGATATCTGTTAATTACCACACGTCAAGCAATCAGAACACGAGAATAACAACGATAAAAATAAGAAATCGAAAAGAGAGCAAAGTAGATCTTATTCTGAATCTGCGTATGAGCGTTACAACAAGGTATAAGCCTGGGCTCGAGAGCTGTCGGCGAGATTCCTAGTTCTAGCAACCCTAAGACGGCTAAACCTAATTGAGTCGCAGCTCGAAATAACAAAAACGGAAAATTGCCTAAATTGCTCTAAGTGCTAAGTTTGCTCTGAAAAAGTTCTTCCCGTTGCTCCTCGCCTAGGACTCCTTATATACTAGCTTCAAGGTCGGTTTACGCTTTTACTCTTCTGCCCTTAAGCCGTCATAGCATAAAAATGGAGATATTCCATTTTCCCGATCTTCACAATTATTTTCGAAACTTCCGTATTTATCCGCGGAAACTTGACATTTATCCTTCTTCGTGGGCCAAGCGTGAACCATGCTGTGGTTCACGGGCTTTTGGTTAGGAAAAATCGTAGGATGGGCCTCGAGTCGTGTTTTAGGTCCCTTTGGGCCGTCTTTTGACTCGACACGTTTACTACGAGTTTTCCGCGGTTTCTAATCCGCGAAGTTTGATCGATGAATTAGAATAGCGGGAAACAAGGACTGAGCTCGCTACGGTCTTCGGGAGATAGCATTCGAAGGTTTGACGAGAATGCAAAGACTAGTATCGTATCGATGTTCGGAAAGGTTCAATCGCTACACGACGACCGAACTTTGGCTCGAGTCCGGTCGCTACGTAGCGACCGAGCGAGACAAGTGCTCGGTCGCTACGTAGCGACCGAGCTTTGGCTTGAGCTCGGTCGCTACGTAGCGATCGAGCGGGACGATCGCTAGGTCGCTACGTAGCGACCGAGCTTTGGCTCGAGCTCGGTCGCTACGTAGCGACCGAGCGGGACGATCGCTCGGTCGCTGCGTAGCGACCGAGCTTGGCTCGGGTTTGGTTGCTACGTAACGACCGGACGGCGTGTATACGTAGCGACCGAGCTTGGTTTGCTTGGTTTGAATCCGAAAGGATACTTCTTCGTAAAAACCTCGTATAGGTTATTTTTACGAAAATTACATCTCTTCTTTTACTAACTCTTTCGGAAATACGATCTCCGAGGATTTTCGGGTGGTAATTCCATCGTAACCGTTTTTGACCCCAACATTCACCCGCACGCGTGTGCGCGTATTAATTTTTATTTTTTTATAAATGATATAAAGACATTTCTAAACACATAAATTATTTGGATATTTTTAGGTTTCTACAAATCTATCTGGACCCGGAATGATCCAAGTCTAAACCCCGTCCAAAAATTTATCATATTCGAACAAAGTTTAATTTTAAACCTAAAAATCTGATACTCAAAAAACTGATCCGTACCCGAACACGTACCTAAATTCTCATATAATATATGTATTTAACTACGATATATATATATATATAATTAAATATTTCCAAACACATATATATATAATAAAATAGGAAAAGATAAATAATACTAAAAGTTAGATTATAAATTATTGTTTCCATGTTTTTTTTAGTTAGAATTTGATTTTGGAAATGCATTAATTAAAAAGGAAAAGACAAAAAATCCTAAAAAAATAGGTTAATTAATAACTTCAGTGGCATGTCATTGTAAATAACTTGCAAAACTAAAGGGTAATTTAAATTTGTATTTCCCTTTTAATAGATTAGATTAGATTTTGATTTCCGCGCATATTTTCTTCTGATAATTTTGATAAAATATGCATGAATTTATAGTTTTTTATCAGTGTTTACATATACGGTTCAGATCCGTGGTTGAACAAAAAATCTGACAATTCATATATAACATGTATATAGTATATGTTAACATATATAGTTTGTGTATATTATAAATTTTCTAAATATATATAAATTTTTATATAAATATACATATATAAGAACCAAAATAGTATAATTTTTGTATTTAGATCCGTCTTCTATTAATTTAAAATGATTTTAATATCTTAAACATGTATATAGTTTTTAATGATAAAAATATTTTTGAAAATATTTTTCTTCAAATATAATTTTGTTCTCACAAATTACCCAAAATTTTCTTGATGTGTTTAGTTAAAGGATTTTATAAAAATCAATAGATTTTTTATTGAGGTATTGTTTTTACATATTCTGGTATTTCTGACATATTTATAAATACTAAATTTTCATTTTCAAACATATATAAAAATAAAAATATATAATGTTTAGTTTCGTGTTATCAAAAACATAAAATTGAAAAGCAATATTATATAAAAAGTTATAGTGAATAAGTTTTTTTTTAAATGCTGTAAATAATTTTTAGGATAATAAAATAGTGGCACGTTTTAAAAAGACAATAATAAAAGAGAGAGCAAATTTAATTAATTTAATTGGTTTTTAAGTTTTGAAATATTTTCTAAATTAATTGGTTGATATTAATTAGTTAATATATATATAAATTTAGGAGTGACATTCTCTTGTAAATAACTCTAAAAACTAAGAGAAAAATTCTATTAGGGATTTTGCTTTAATAATATAGATTTTCATAAAACAATAAAATAATACTTCCCCTGTTTTCGAAAGTAAGATTTTCTAGAGTTTATTCTTATTTCACAAAAATAAATTTTCTATATATTTTAAAGTACTTTTGAGAAACAATAATTATGAATATTTGAATTGATTAAATTTTACTGGTGGATAGTTATTGAAAATGTATTAAAAATAAATTGTAAATTTATTTTATATTCTTAATTAACATGAAAACTCTAGAAAATCTTATTTTTGGGAAATGAGAGAGTAGATATTTAAAAGTTTTATATATAGTCATATTTCAGAATATAGATATAAATTATATATAATGTCACAAAACAATACTAAAATATTCTAAAATAATAAAAAAATTAAGATATATTTTATTTTAAATAAAAAGAAAATAAACAAAATAATATTTTATATATTTGCACTAATAATATATTACGGTAAAAATATTGGTACAGAAAGTTTCAATACACAAAACCACAAACAGTATGACAAAAATCCAAAATAATAATTTTAGAAATAAATAAATTTTGAAATCAATTTCTTAAAAAAATATAAATATTAAAAAACAATTTTATAAATAAATTAAACTGTAGAATTTCTCCATAAATGCAGAAGCGTGTGTCGTTTATGCATCGGAAAACAGCAAGAGGTTGGGTTAAAAAAGCTTTGTTAAATGGCCGTCACTACGACGTCGTATTCAAGACAGCGCGTCATAGCCGTACGCGCTTTGAAGACGCGAGTATATATAAGTAGATAGCAGTGACAATAACACTTGCGAAGCTTCTTCTTCTTCCCCTCCTTTAGTAAATTGCAGTGAGGTGTTAAAGACGCATTTTCTCGGATCTGAGATCTTAGATCCCAAACACCATTGTTCATCCTCTAACATATTGATCCAAGAGGTAGATTCATTTCTCCTTCTTCTTCTTTTTAAATCATATCGGTCTCCGCTCGTCTCGCGTTAATTCGTTTTGATGGATCTATCGTTAATCTTATTTGTTTATATTCAAATTCGTTGTTTCTAAAAATGGAGAATGAACGCAGCTAATTTTGTGGTGGCATCTGATGGATTTCAAGGTTATGTGTTGTTTGATGGATCTGTTCCTGCGTTGATAGGTGTATCGGATCTCGAATTAGCTTAGATTGAGTATTCGATTTCTGTGTGGTGGGTTGCTTATGCCATTCAATGTTGAAATCATTGGTATTTATAGATTTTCTGTGTGCTTTTGTAGATTGAGCTTGCTAGTAATGGCGAGAAGGCAAGTAGGTTCAACACGGCGTTTAGGAGATGGTGGAAGCTTCCCTTTTGCTGGAGCTTTGCACTCCAAGTCTAGATCTTCTCCGCTGCTATCTATTTGCCTTGTTCTTGTGGTATGCTTCTTTTAATGCTTCATTCAAGTTCTTAAATGGAATTGTATACATTTTTCTAAATATAAATATCAATTCTTGTTCATCATTTGTCGATTTCCAGGGGGCTTGCCTACTCATAGGTTACGCTTACAGTGGTCCAGGTATGTGTATGATCAATTAAGTCTTTTTTTGCATTACGTACACCTCTCAGGTAGTGATTTTTCTCATATTTCTTTAATACAGGAATCTTTAAAAGTATCAAAGAAGTCAGCAAGGTTACAGGTAACCCTTGTTCTCATTTTCATTACATTTACTTCGAGATGTTCTAAATGCCTTAGCGATCTTAGCAGCTTTCTGAACGTGTGAACTCTGTTTTGTTATAAAATTCGCAGGTGATTATTCTTGCACAGCCGAAGTCCAAAGAGCCGTTTCTGTTCTGAAGAAGGCTTACGGAGATGGGATGCGCAAGGTCTTGCACGTAGGCCCTGAGACATGCTCTGTGGTTTCCACTCTATTGAAAGAAGATGAGACTGAAGCATGGGGTATCGAACCCTATGACATCGAGGATGCTGATTCTCACTGCAAGAGTCTTGTCAGCAAAGGCCTTGTACGTGTCGCTGATATCAAGTTCCCTCTGCCTTACCGCCCAAAATCCTTCTCTCTTGTTATCGTCTCAGATGCTCTGGATTATCTCTCTCCCAAGTACCTGAACAAGACCGTTCCTGAACTCGCCAGGGTTGCTTCAGATGGTGTAGTTCTTTTTGCAGGTAATGTTGCCTCAAACTTGTTTGAGGATAACTAATGTTTTCATTCTAAGTTTTGGTTTCTAACTCTTTTGAACTTACACTGTTTCTAGGTCTCCCTGGTCAGCAGAGAGCTAAAGTTGCTGAATTGTCCAAGTTCGGTCGTCCCGTAAGTTTACTTTATCATGTTCTCCTTACTCGTTAGTTTATAAGTACTATTAGCATAGTTCAAACACATTGACTTTGAAAGTTGCATTCAACAAGTATACAAACTTTATACCGGCACTATTTTTTCCTACTACAGGCTAAAATGCGTAGCGCATCGTGGTGGAACCGTTTCTTCGTCCAGACATCCTTAGAAGAAAACGAAGCACCAAGCAAGAAGTTTGAACAGGCTGTATCCAAAGGATCATACAAACCAGCCTGCCAAGTCTTCCACCTTAAGCCACTACATTAACAAGTCACCACCAAGCCCCCTACTGTTCCACACTAAAGCATATTCACACGTAGAGCCACTCGCGAAACAAGAACAACAAAAAATAGCGTAAGCGATATTCTCCTTGTATTTTGTAACAAGTCAGTTTTTTTTTTTTGTCATGTTGTATCCATCAACACAGTTTTTTTCTTATTGAGTTTAAATCAATCATTATTACCAATAATCCCCACATGAACACTTGCCATCTTTAAAGCAATGGAACCTAAGGTTATCCCGTACAATGATCTCTCTATCCGCAACCTCAGACATGAACTTGATCGCATTGTGACAATCCCCACATATCCTGAGATTCTTCTTCACAACTATCTCCTCTCCATGTCCTGTCGACATCAACCCGAACGCCACGGCTAGCTTCTCGCTGTGATGTCCTAGCCTCATCTCTTCTTCTCCTTCTCCCGCCTCATCCACCTTCACCATTGCCCATTTCTTATCCATCACATACCCAAGCTCCTTCATCTTCTTCATCATCTCCTCTAGGTACTCACACACTTCACGTATCATTGGGTGAGACCAATCTTCCGCCACGAATACATGCTCCTTCTTCTTCACTTCTATCCAACTGCATCCTGGCTTCTTCCTTATCCTTCTCGACCTCATTAATTTCCTCACCGCCGCCATCTCTTCCCATCTTCCTGCATCCGTATACATGTTTGCTAGCATCACATACGGCGTGTCGGCGTTAGGTTTCATCGCCATAAGCTCCTTAGCTGCTCTCTCCGCAAGAGCTATGTTTTTGTGTTTTCTACAAGCGTTGAGCAACGCGGCCCAAGCAACAGGGCCTGCCTTAAACGGCATCGAGTCTATGAATCTCTCCGCCTCTTCTAGCTTCCCTGCTCTTCCCAAAAGATCAATCATGCAAGAATAGTGCTCAGCCTCTGGTTCGATCTTAAACCTCTCCTTCATGGTGTTGAAGTAGTTCTGACCCTCAGCGACTTTACCAGAGTGTACACAAGCTGAAAGAACGGCTACAAAGGTTATATTGTTAGGCGCAATACCCGAGTCCAGCATCCGTTGGTACAAGAGCAAAGCATCTGTTACACGCCCGTGCTGTGCATAGCCTTTGATCATACAGTTGTACGTTACAGCATTAAGCTCTGGCATACGATCAAACACTCGCCTCGCGTCTTGAAGGTTCCCGTTCTCGTAATACATGGAGATCAACGAGTTGTTCACAGAGATTCTATTCGAAGGAATGTGTGACTTGATCGCCAAGCCATGTATCTGTTTACCTTGAGAAGTGGAGCAGAGATTCGAGCAAGCGCTTGAGACACAGACAAAACTGCAGTCGTCAGGTCTATGTCCTATACGCTGCATCTGTCTGAAACTCCTCACAGCTTCTTCAGCGAGTTCCTCGTTCATTGAATACCCTGAGATCATCGTGTTCCAGATAACTAAATCCGGCGATAGAATCTCTTGGAACACCTTCTCTGCATCAGACATACCGTTACGACCTCCACATTTCGAGTAGAAATCGATCAAACCACTTCCCACGTGTGAGTTTTGGTGAAATCCAGCCTTGATTAGCTTACCGTGGAACTGACAACCACCGATCAGATCATTCAAGCTCGTGAGAGCATTCAAAACACTTGCCAATGTATACATATCGATCTTGAACCCTTTCAAGATCATTTCTCTATACAAAGCTAAAGCCTTTGCTCCTTCCTTGTGCTGCCCGTAAGCCACAATCATCGAGTTCCATGAAACTTCATCTCTTAACTCACCCATCCCGTAAAACACAGACACCGCCTCTCTCAAAAGCCCTCCTTTACTGTAATACGAGACGAAAGCATTGTTCACAGAAGAGTAAGAATCAAAACCTCCCGACACAGCGAAACAATGAAGCTGCATTATCAACTCAACGCGGTCACAACAAGCTGCTATCAACCCTGATAACGTAAACCCATCAACCTCAAAACCCAGCTCTCTCATCCTCTTGAACAAGATCATCGCGGAGACAGTTTCTCTAGCATCAGCGTACCCGGAGATGAGGGTGTTGTAAGAGACCGTGTCTGGTTGAGGAATTTCGTCGAACAACTGCCGTGCGATGTGGATTTTCGAGTCTTTCGCGTAGGCTTTGACGATTACGTTGTAAGAGAAGACATTGGGTTGTTCCGTGCAGTCGAATGCGGCACGTGCGGAGGAGAGGCGTCCACATTTGGAGTAGAGGTTTACGAAGTGGTTTGAGAGGTAAGTGGAAGAAGCTACGAGGGATTTCACGTAGCGAGCGTGAAGGGTTTTCCCTGTGAAGAGATCTCTCTCCGCAACGCATTTCAGAAGAAGGTCTCGAAAAGATTTGAGTGTCCATTGTGTCTGGTTCATCTAGTGATTACAAAGTGAATCCCAGATATTGTATGTCTCCTCTGTTCCTTGCATTTGCCGGTTCTGTGTTTTTTTCGAAGAAGTCAGCTAAATAAGTAAAAGTTTAGTTTCGTCTCCTATTTTCGGAATTGATTTGGGCTTGATCTTTATTTAAAGCCCATTTATATGTTTTCTGGACTCAATACCGGTATTGATTGGTAGAGTAATAATAATTTATGTATAACATCAAACAAGTAATAAAATAAGGATATAATCCTTACATAAAGTGTTTCTATAGGCGAAAATAATCGGTCAATGAAAAACTATATTTTTGCTATGTCACCTTCTCTATTTGTTTTTACAAAATAATTCTTTAACTTTTTACTTAAACAATTATAACTGAAAATGTTTTTTTAGTGAAATATATTATTTATATAAATATAATTATATTTTTTATTTACATAATAGTTTGTAAAGAAATATTTAGTGTAAAGAATATTATAATTTTATAAAATACTAAAATAAATTGGGATGGTTTTCAACTTTCACAAATAAAAAGTATTATTTGTAAATTTAGAAAAGAATATATAAAAAATATTCTTTTTCAGGAGAGAAAATAGAAAAATACATCGCAGACAAATCCATCTCTATTATGAAATTCCTCTATTTTAGAGAAAAAAATTAGAAGAATACATTGGAGATGGTCTAAGGCATAGGCCGATGTAAATGATCGACGTTGAGATTTCAGCTTTTCTGATTCTTACTATTCTAATGTTTCAATATAAGGTGAATATTCCATTTGTTTTATAATATAATGGCTTAAAATTATTTTTTGTTTCACTATATAAATTATTTTTATATTTCAATGTAACTTTATATTTATTGGATATTGTGTTGCCAATTAAATTATGTAAATTACTGTGTAATTGATTAAATTTATATATTAAATGACAGTTTTCTAAAGTAATAACTTTTAAATATTACAAATTTGAATTAAAACTGATTACATTTTAAATCATATAGAGTAATCTATAAACTAACTTCATATAAATATGAGGACAAAATTGTAAAGTGGTCTCACCTTGAGTTTTTCTAATTCTGTGCATTCCTAATTGGAAGGAGATAATCAACATCTAATATTATGTTACTCTCACTATATTAGAAATGGTTGAACCGTAAACCAATTAAAGATGGTGTAAGTAATACATAAAGATGTATTTTTAGTTATCAAAAATATAGAATCAATTGACAACAACTTAATTATGTTCAGCGTAGGACAACAGAGAAGAGTTTCCATACCTTTTAATATTATAATATCTCACTATATTCGTAACTATATCAGTTTTTTCTAGCACAAATACTCACTTCATTTTTGGAGTTTAAGATTTTCTATGTGATGATATTAATAGTTTGATCCCAGAAAAAAAGAAACGGTCGAACTGTACATTGTAATTGGAGAAAGAAAATAAACAAAAATCAAACCGAAGACTTTTAAGGTATATGAAACAAAAATTAGAAATAACAATTCTCTGCAATTAAAGAATAAGGCAATAAAATTGTAAATATACAAAATAAAACAAAAAATATACACAGAAAGAAAAATTTAGTAAAATAAAATCATAATATAATTTCCATAATTGATAGTTTCCAGTTACACTAAAAAATCTAAATTTACAACATACACAGTTTCAGTTACATCTTTAAACCTATTATCTAATTAAAATGATTCTAAAAAGTGCCAGCATGAAGAGTTAGAAAATATACGAAAAAATATATTACATGTTAGTAGTAATAAAAATGAAATGACAACATATTTATTAAAACCATAGAACGGCACGCAACAAGGTGTTATTAAATATACAAACTACAAATTAAATATGCTCAACGCAAATACACATAAAAATAAGACATCATAATTGGATATATTTAAATAAATAATTTTAAATATATTATATTCTTGATAATTTTAAAATTACTCAAAAAGAAACTAAATTATTAAAAAAATTAATATACAAATAAAACTAAAGCAATATTTTGTAACGTCAAAATAATAAATGAATAAAAATAAATTATGTTAATAAAATAGATTTTAGATTTTAAAGACTTCTAATTCATGTAATATTACAAAACTCAAATTTGTTTATTACAATTATATTTTACCATTCGATATATTAAAATAATATTCTATATCGATATTCAATTGTCATTTTCAACTATTACACGTAAAAATATATTATTAAGTACATTTTTTAAAGGGGGTTTTATATTTTAAGTAGGTTATTGGAGTATTTTTTTCTTTTCGTGAATTTATTCGAGATGAGATTCCGATCTTTGAAACTAAGATAATTTATATTCTATACATAATTATATATTTTTTACATAACTCTAAAATCTCGGACTTGATTCTTCATATTTTATTAGTTAATTGTGTTACATATAATAGTAATACTTACTTCAAACTAAAAATATTTAAAAAATCAAATTTAAAAATTAGGTATATAGAATTTAATATATAAAAATTCACATAAAAATAAAAATGATAAATGTAACAAATTTAAATATATTATCTGCGCGTAGAGCAAAGAAAGGATCTAGTTATGATAGAAATAGTATATGATGTATAATTTTTCATTTCTCAACAATATAAATATATTTATTTTTATAATATATAAGTACATAAAGTTTTTTAATTGAAAATAATGAATAATTTTTAATTCTATATATATATTAAATTATATTTAAAATGTGAATAATTAAAATTAAAAAATTTTAACTGTAAAATTTATTATTTTAAAAAACTGTAAATTTTATTTTTGGATATAAATATAAAATCTTATATTATTAAATAAAATAAACAAACTATATATAATTATCGTTAATTTTTATATCTATTAAATGTAAATTATCTACCAAAAACTCTATATAAAACCATTGAACAAACTACAAAGAGCATTCGAAGAACAGTTATCTTCTAAATGTTTTTTTTTTAAATATCTTTTAATAATTGTATATGAATAATAAACAACATAATACTTAAATAAGGCGTTGCCAACTTGCCACAATCATCATATGGTGGTGGATTCTACTAAAGGGCATTTAGAATGCTAAGTACGTAGCAAATAGTATTAAACCATAAATTTTTGAAAACTCAAAAGAATGATATGCTATATTTTATTATATTTATATATGTACTAAATTATTATATTATTAATATTCATCTGATGCTAAATTAAAAAAAAAATCCTAATAGCATCATCTATTCAATAAAACGTAATGTTTAAACTTTATCTTCATAGTAACAACTAACAAGGAATACAAAAGATACATTGATAATTTTACCCCAAAAAAAAAAGATACATTGATAACTTTTTTGATGGCATTGCCATTCAATGGATAAACTATCTACCGCAGATTTTCTTCAAATGTACACACACGTAAAGAAAACTAGCCTTTGACCGGGCGGGTGTAATTTTTTTATATAAATAAATAATTTATATTCATTCTAATACTATAGATATATAATATTTACTATATTACATATATGTTTTATATGGCATGTCTACGCATAGCATTCCGCGAAGACATGTCATATAAAACGAATCATAATTTTTTGTAGGAAATTGGAATCATGATGTTATGGTTAAGTAATGGTTTTGTAATTGTGTCTAATAATAATTATAAACAAAGATAGGTAAACAGCGTGTATTGAATGGTTTATAATTGGTTTAATATTTTATGGTTTAGTAATCACGCATACGTTAATATTGGTTTATAAAAAAAGAAAAAAGTTGTGTTTAATTCCAATAGTATTCACTTGTAAATATTGAAAAGAATTAAAGAGTATTTTCTATTTGTAATCATGTTTTAATAGTTTAGATAAATGAGAAAAAGCTTGGATGGATCAGAACTTGCATCACGCATACATACACCATTCTAATCTGTTATTGTTAAAATTATATACCAAAAAGCTATAATGGAATTCTAGCACTGTATGATAAACATGGACTATTCTATTTATTGTTATTTAATTACGAGCTAGAAACACATAAATTCAGATTTATATGTTTTTTGTGAATTAACATGAGGACATTCCAAATCTACGAAAAACCCGTACTAATCTCAAAGAGATGCAGCACATATGAATGTTCATCATATGAAACTAATGTCTCAATACTATTAAAAAATAAAGGAATCTTAAAAAATCTACTTACACAAAGTTGCTACACCTATTTATTTTTTGGTCCAACCTATTATATACAACTAAATATTATTAACTATCTCCTATTATATAGCACCCAAATAATATCCTTTAATATTTAAATAAATATCACCCACTTTAATAAGATCATGACTACATATATGAAATGTTTTAAATGGTTATTTTTCTTAAGTCAACTTCTTTCAATTTAACATATATAAATTTGATATAAATGGCACCGGAATTTCAATATGTAAGGGTCATTATCATATATACCATCCTCCTCCATTAGATCAAAATTTTCTTACGAGATCAACTTTTGAAATATAAATGAGCCATGTCCTATTAAACATTATTGATCAAATCTCAAAAGTATTTTTTACCCAAAATTTTATTAAACGAATCAATGAATTTTGCTAGGTCTAGGTTTTTGGACCTAATTAGGTATTTAGAAAAAAGTTATTTGGATTCGAATCGTTTTTTTCGGATCTGGATGGTTCCGGTTCCATAATTCAAATACCTATAAATATCTGTTATTTTTTGTACAGAACGGGTATTGATCTGCTCAGATATTTATGACTCAAATAAAACTCGATAAACATAAAAATACTCGTAATACAAAAATATCCAAAAAACTAAACTAATACCCAAAAATCTAAAAAATACTCAAAAGACCTAAAATTGTACCCGGAATCTAACCCGAGGAACCTAAGAATACCCAAAATTGTATCTGAATACCCAAAAATATATTTTTAAAATTTGAATTTTTACTCAAAATCCAAAACTATAATCGGAAACTCAAACCAAAAACTCAAAAATATATGTATACCAAAAACATATCTAAAATACACAAATATATCTAATATACACAAATATTTTGGGTATTTTGGCTCCCAAACGAGTTTCGGATAGGTTTCAGACACGAACAGAGACCTATTTCTAAAAATATATGTATTTTTCTCTAGACCCGATGTGAATCAATATGTTCGAATTGATTTTGGTTTGGTTTTGCGGGATCCATGTAAAATACCCATACATAGGAGAAAATTACATAAGATTTATACATCATTCTAAATAAAGTAATTCATGAATTATATATATTTTTAAATTAACTATTTTATATAATTCGACTTTGTAACATAATAATGTAAAACAATCACAAAATACTAATTTATATCAAAATTTGTTATAACAAAAAAAATCTGTGCTTTCAAGCGCAGATCAAAATCTAATGTGTCTTTATAACTCTACTAAGTAAATAAAATAAAATCCCTAAACTAAATAAAATTCGATGATTATCCTCCAACCATACATATCTTTTTGTAAGTAAAAGAAGAGTTTTCGTTGCAGATATGGATGAAATCTCATAATATTAACAACTTTTTTGTTCTTTAAATTGTTTCATTTTCTGTATGTCTGGCAAGAACAGTAATAATGAATATTCGCATCATTTAGTTATTTGACGAATCAAACTTAGAAACGAACTACGACCCCTGAAAATCTGGACATCCATCGGCTATAGATATTGGTTTCAACTTTCAAGATCTTTCACCTTATTTTCTTGTTATGCTATGTATATTTAGCTTGATTATTATAGTCTATCATCATACATTATATGTGACATGCGTTGAGCAAATTCCATTTCTGTCGGTAAATATGGTTTACGTTTTCTTCGGCTTATCAATTATTTAAGGTAGCCAATTTAAAGGTCTTGCTAGTATCTGTTTCCAGCAACTAATTTAGATACGGATTTTATAAATAAAAAAATAATTTTTTTTTGTCATCCACTTTACAGATTCATATAGACTCTCTGAACCAAATTGGGAGATCTTGATCCATGTGAACTACAAAAGACGTTTCCTTCCTAGCGCTACGGGCTAAGCTATCCGCCTTCTTGTTCTGCGTTCTTGATACATAGATAATCTCTGCGTGGGAAAAACTTTCTTTCAAGTTGTTTATATCCTCCAAATAATTGAGAACTGGTGTTGAAACCATCTTCTGGTGTTGAAACAATCTTCACCAATTGAGAACAATCCGTTGCAAACGTAACCTGAAATTATCGTAAGTTTTTCATACATTCCATTGCCCATAACAAGGCTTCCATTTCTGCATGAAGGGGAGAAAGTGACGCCCGGACATTCCTTGCACCCATCAAACCCGCAAATCCCTCTAGAGTACTATATCATCCTTGGCCTGAAAAAATATTATTTTCTTTCCAGGAACCATCCATAAAACACCATCTTCCTGGGATTGACGGAAGAATCATTGCCCCTACCGGTTGGATCCTCTTGTTATCATTCAAAATTTGAGCCTCAGCCCAAAGTTTTGATTCCGTTTCAGCCAGTTTAAGGGTATCCAACGGATCCACATCCATATTACTAAACACTTTATTATTTCTTCCCTTCCATATATACCATAGTATCCATACAAACTGATGATTCTCCATCTGTGGAATAACTCTCCAAAAATGATGATCCATATTCACAAAAAAAAAACTTGTTGGAAACAATGTTGGACATGTTGGAATTTTTGAAAGAGCTCACGTCTGAAGTACAGGAGGGCATTCAAAAAATACATGGTTGATCGATTCCTCCTCCGCACCACATCTTGCACAAACAATATCCCTAATTACATTTGCATATTTGTGAGTTCTGAATAACTTAATTAACATTAATATATTGATTGTGCCATAATCATTTTTACATATTAACCTCTACCCTAGATTTTTATTAATACATTTTTGAAGGTATGAAAAAATCAGTTCAAAACGTTTTTTAACCGTAATTATCATTAACATTTCCGCCAAAAAATCATAATATACATACACATTCCAGACAACTCGCCAAATACGAGGTGAAAACCCCTCAACACATCATCGTGACATTCGATCTACAAATATATTTGGTCGCTAATCCGGTGTCATGTCAGATTGTCAGGTATGGGCTGTGACGGAAAACGCGTTTTATTGGACCAAATGTAAAACTTACTAAATACTAGTCTAATTTTTACCATTTTATCCTGTGTCATTTTTACCGTTTTTATTAGCGCGTGTATTATTTTCTACTCTTAATTTTATGGCATTTTAGTCTACTTCTTCCACTTTTAATAGGCCATTCTATAAATCTAAAAATGTAATATTTGATGTATTTTGCAATTTGAACGTTATACAGAAAGATATTTAAAGATATGTTTAGATTCAAAATCATACGTTTAGATTCAAAAAGATATGTTCAGACTTGTATAACATAAGCAAAATGTCAGTTTATATAATAATTCATATAACTAAAACAAGAAATGAAGAAACTTTGAATATTCTTTAGGACCAAATCTTGAATATTTAACTTCATAAAGACAATAAATGATAGCTGATAAATTATTAGATTAGTCAAGTAAAAAACGGAAGTTGTCTCTCACATGGCGAGACAATTTTTCAAAGAGAAAACAATATATATACCTCCCACATACCTCAAGCATCTACATTCCACATCTCACTCTTCACCACCAAACTAAACCCTAATTCATCATTTCTCTTTTTTTTTTGAACTGATTCTTGATTCATCATTTCTCTTTAACAACCAATTTCTTATATATCTTCATTGTTCATCTCTCATTCAACCAAAAATTATTTTTGTAGTTTTAAAATGAAACAGCTGTCGACAAAAGTGACAAGCAATGCTCATGGACAAGACTCATCTTACTTCTTGGGATGGGAAGAATACGAGAAGAACCCATATGACGAAATCAAGAACCCTAATGGGATTATTCAAATGGGTCTTGCTGAAAATCAGGTAAATATATAAGTTTGGTTTTTCGACCAATGGAAAATATTAATTAGTCTATCTTTTCTGGTACTTAATATGATGTTCTTTATATGCAGCTATGTTTTGATCTCATAGAGACATGGTTAGCTAAGAATCCAGACGCAGCCGGACTCAAGAAGGACGGCCAGTCTATTTTCAAAGAGCTTGCTCTCTTCCAAGATTATCATGGCCTACCCGAATTCAAGAAAGTAAGCAATTAAAAACAATTTCTCCTTCATAGTTCAAGACGCAAGTAAAACTAATAGGGTCTACCTGTCCATATAGGCTTTGGCAGAGTTTATGGAGGAAATAAGAGGGAATAGAGTAACATTTGACCCACGAAAGATTGTTCTAGCTGCTGGTTCAACCTCTGCCAACGAAACTCTCATGTTTTGTCTCGCAGAACCTGGAGATGCTTTCCTTTTACCCACTCCTTACTATCCAGGGTAATTTCTACACCATTATTTGATATGTAGTTTACTTGTCTCCCAAGAAACCTTAGTTGACGTTTGATTCCTTTATGTGTACAGATTCGATAGGGATTTGAAATGGAGAACCGGAGCAGAGATCGTACCGATTCATTGCTCGAGCTCTAATGGGTTCCAAATCACTGAGTCAGCTCTTCAACAAGCTTATCAGCAAGCTCAGAAGCTCGATCTTAACGTCAAAGGGATCCTTGTTACAAACCCATCTAACCCACTTGGAACGATGTTGACCAGAAGAGAACTAAACCTTCTCGTTGACTTCATTACCTCCAAAAACATTCATCTCATAAGCGACGAGATCTATTCAGGTACCGTTTTTGGGTTTGAACAATTCGTTAGCGTCATGGATGTCTTAAAAGACAAGAAACTCGAGGACAGCGAAGTCTCCAAACGAGTCCATGTCGTTTACAGTCTTTCCAAAGATCTCGGTTTACCCGGTTTTCGAGTTGGAGCAATATACTCCAACGACGAAATGGTTGTTTCGGCCGCGACGAAAATGTCGAGTTTCGGTCTCGTTTCTTCCCAAACACAATACCTTCTCTCTGCATTGCTTTCAGACAAGAAGTTCACAGGTACATACCTCAACGAAAACAAGAAAAGACTCAAGATTCGTCAAAGGCAACTCGTGTCCGGTCTTGAAGCCGCAGGAGTTACTTGTCTTAAAAGCAACGCTGGTTTGTTTTGTTGGGTCGACATGAGGCATCTCTTGGACACAAACACGTTCGAAGCAGAGCTTGAGCTTTGGAAGAAGATTGTGTACGAAGTGAAACTGAATATTTCACCCGGTTCATCGTGCCATTGTACTGAACCGGGTTGGTTTAGGGTTTGTTTCGCCAATATGAGTGAAGAGACACTCGATTTGGCGATGAAAAGGCTCAAAGAATACGTAGAGTCAACCGATAGTAACAGATTGATTTCAAAAAGCAGTCATGAAAGGATGAAGAGTTTGAGGAAGAGAACTGTCTCTAACTGGGTTTTCCGGGTTTCATGGACCGACCGTGTACCTGATGAACGATGAAATTAATTCTTCGTCCCAAGTTTGAGACACAGCAAATTTTCACATTTATAAAAATAATCCGTTTTTTAATATTTTGGAAAATGTCCCAACATTTTCCAAAATATTTATATCACTATATTTGTGTTTTCATATAACTATGTTTTATTAATTATTCATATTTGTACTGTTGCAATTTTTTTTGTTTGGGTGGAGTGTTACTAGATAAGTGCACTGTCCAAATTTTGATTTGCAATAGCTATCATATAAAAATATATCATCTTGTAATGTCAATGAAAACTGCATGTGTTCCATACAAATGTAAGAGTTAATTTTATCTGTAAATCTCTACATCTCATAAAGTTTGACAATTCTTTTGCAGTATACAAAAATATTAGCCATGGATACACACGCAGCTCTACATCTCAAAGAGTTAATTTTTTTAGCTTTCATTGAAAGTTAATGAATGTTGAAAAAGTTTGATGTTTACAGGTTCACGAAAATATTCAAATTTTGATTTGTAATGAAAATATATACTATCTAAATATCCAAAAATATTTGAGAGTTTTTGAATGAACAAAAAATCTGGTACAAAAGTTTTCTCTCTCCAAAATAATTTATATATTTACATTAGTCCGAGCTAAGTAAAAGATTGATTTCAATTGCAATATTCAGCACCGTAATTTCTCATCTCTTCATCAAACATGTGTTTCAAGAAAAAAAGAGAAAACAAATGGGTTTTCATCTGGTGAAAATGTGGACAAAAAAAAAATCGGATTTCCCTCAGATAGTGCTCAATATTCAAAACACATAGTTCTTAGTAGGCCTGGGATTTTTGTCCGAACCGAATGGGCCGAACCGGACCGAACCGGTTTTTTTCGGTTTTCGGTTCGGTTCGGTTTTCAATTCGGTTCAATTCGGTATGGTTTTGAAAATTAATTCAGTTTTCGGTTCGGTTCGGTTCGGTTTTTGATTTTCAAAAAAAAAAAAAAAAAATTTAAAAACCGAAAATAACCGAAAATATCCGAAAATAACCGAAAATCCGAACCGAAAATAACCGAATAATCCAAAAATAACCGACTTTAACCGAAATAACCGAATTTAACCGAAAATATCCGAATATTTTGAAAAAATTATACCAAAATTAACCGAAAATTTAAAAATTCGGTTATTTTCGGAAATAAAATTGAAAACCGAAATAAACCGATAACCGAACCGAACCGAACCGAAATTTCATTCGGTTTATTTCGGAATTTTTTTTAAAAACTTCGGTTAACCGAAAACCGACGGTTCGGTTCGGTTCGGTTTCGGAAAACCGAAGTCGCAGGCCTAGTTCTTAGGCTTCATTCGGATATTTCTCTAATACAATTCTTATCATATATCGGGTTTTGAGTCGAATACGGATTCATATTTCAGGTTCAATTATAAATGCACATGCATATGCTATAATGTGGGCAAGATTGCAGGTATATTACATTATGAGCCATGTCATATGATGCAACGATTGTTAGAATTATCTGCATACATTAGTCATTTTATTTCTTTCGATTGGAGAAGTCTATAATAGTCCAATCATTTTGAAAGAATGTATACTTTATTAGTAGTAGTATTTTATTTTTGTCAACTTCGCAATAGTAGCAATTTAAAATCCAAAAAAGTCGTCAATTGAGAAACTATCAATTATCATTTTATAATTATCATAGACATATTCAATCTATTGTTACTGGTTTATCATATACCGGTCGTAGATTATAATCTTAAATAGGTACATGTAGACATGATATATACACATATATATATATATATATATATATATATATAAAACTAACATTCTCTAGATAATAATTTGAAAAGGCCATGTGCTTTGTTGATAGTACGTAGTACGAACGAAATCATCGAAACCATACAAAAGTTATAATGTTACTCGTCAATTAACTATAAAAATAAATCTAAGACCATGATTAACTCGGGTTCTTAAAGTGGAGTTCTTAGTTTCGGTTAAGAACTGTTTCTTAGCTTTTAACTAAGAAAAACTAAGAATCATTTTTTAAATAAGAGACATAATAGTTTGTTCTTAGCCAAAAAATGTAAAAAAAAAAAACAAAAAGATGTCAAATCATGAATTAAGAATTTCAAATTAAGAATCTCGGTTAATCATGCTCTAGCAGCACATCGTTTTTTTTTCTTTTTTGTTCAACACATAATATCGATCGTGTTCCCTTATTTGTATGAAACGCGGTGAACCCGCTCGTAGCGACGGAGAAATCCTTACATGTGAGGAGCAATGTTTTGGTCGTCGGCTTGTATAAAATATGGTATACTCCCAAGTAAAAATAATAATATCGACACATAAAAATGATTTTGAGAATTTTAGTTGATATTCATGTGTTCAGAGAATTTTAATTTGCAATCAATGGTGTACCTTAGTTGCATACGACCCAGCCAGAGCTTGTCGTATTTATCATCGACCATATATACGCAATATGCTCTTGTTCAAGAAAGAAATTATTAGATTTTGAGATTTGTGAGTTGGTTTCGATAAGATTTAGATCACCAACAATATCTATAACAATTAGCAATCTGGTCGGTTGTTTATAGAACGGATGGTAGCTTCACAAATAGGAATTATATCTCCCATTGATTGGTATGTGTCCAGATCCTTATTATACTTCATTTTCCTAGAAAGTAAGAAAGAACACACATTATCTTTCTCAAAAAAAGAAAGAAACACATTAACATGCCATATTTGAGCAAAGAAGAGTCATTTACAAGTTTTATTAACACTCTAAACTCTAGGCAGTTGCTGCTATTTAACATGTCATGTTTTCATTTGGTTGGTTTTTTGAAATTTAAAAATCAGTAGTTAGGTGGTTAGCTTTTACTTTTAATCTAAAGTACATCTCCGCCATACATCTTTTAATCCGACGAACCCCATCGGAACAGTCAATCTCGGAGTTCCTCCTTGGCTACATAGCATGAACCGATAGAGCTCCGCCGTTGAGCCTCCTGTAAATCACGATCTCCACCGTAAATATTTTCTTTTTTCAAGCTTCTCCTCCGATGTGTGGCATGAACCACTAGAGGCCAGTCGTTGAGCCTATGGTGAACTGCGATCTCCCTCTATCTCGGACTTAGTTCTTCATCCTTGTTGTTCCATGTGATGAAGAGGAAGTCGCCAAGCTCTCGTCGGACACAAGCTCTCGTCAGGGACAAGCTCTCGTCGGAGAGTCCGACAGTCGTCCCCGTCAGTGCTAGGTCGTCACTCTCCTCACCCTCGTGGTTCATCTTCCTCTGCGTTTTCAAGTTGGTGACTCATAAACCTCTGTCGTGCCTTCTTTCATGAGCGTCTGAAACCCCTCATCGTCACCGGGTCATTCCGAAGCGATCCACCACCTATTAATGATTCACCACCGCTGGTCTCTTATTCAACCAGGCTCAATCGGCTCCGTGACCTACTGCTCCTCTGCAACAGTCAGCGAACCACACCGGGACATGACCTGTGGAACCACAAAGGGATCCATTCCCAAATCAAGTTTCTGATATTTGTACGACTGGTCCTTTAGATTTAGAATATTTACAATTTGGCCTTAAAACTTCTTCTTTTGCAAAGTTACTTTTCAATTTCGCACAAACTTCCAAAAGAGCAAAGTTAGCCTCTACTTTACTCAAATTAGTATGCATATACAAAATTAACACCCAAATGCAATGTAAATGGTTAAATGCGGTGGTGTGTACATATAATCGAAAGTGATAACAATAGAGGTGCACAATGTGGTGGTGTACACAAAGAAGTGTGAACATGTGTACTATGTTGCATGTTTATCCACGTGTACAATGTGGCAATGTATCAAGCTATCCGTATTTGAATATGTATATTTGTATTACGCTACCAGTGTATCAAGTTATATACATGCACATTAGTTAATGTTTTTGGAAATATGTTTTGCTTTGTGTACTTATAAGAAAGGTTATACGATATAGTAGTGTACACAAGATAAGGTGTACATGTGTACGCATAGTTAACTTAGAAAATAATACTGATTACACAAGACAAACAAAAGATCGAAATCGTTACATCACCCAAAGCAATGCCTAGTACAAATTTTGTTTCAGATAATTCTACTATTTTGACTAATTTTGTTTAAGAAAATAAATATTTTTATATCTTCTTTTCTCTTAATATTTTTTATGTTCTACCATGTAAACACTAACATGAATCTTAAATTTACATTATACAATGTACACAATCGATCAATATTCTTTAAGCATAGTTCTCAATATTTTAATGCATGACATCTGGTGTATAGTCATATACAATTAACCATGTACAATCAACCATGATAATAGTATACATGTTTACAAAAATAAATGGAAGATGTGTACATGTGTGCACATATAACACATGTGTGCAGGGGTGATAGTCTTGTATGTAAGTGATACTTTTCGTATATACTGAGAATTGATTTTGATTTGTGTATATATAATGGAAAGTGATAATAGTAGAGGTGCACAATGTGGTAGTATACACAAATAAGTGTGAACATGTATACTATGTTGCATGTTTATCCACGTGTACGGTGTGTCAATGTGTCAATCTATCTATATTTGAATATGTATATTTGTACACAGGTACACCCTGCAAAGTTAAGAGCCGAATTGAAAACATCCAGAAAGTTCGAAGACCTGTTTTATAATTATGAAAAGTATGGTCTGTACAATTAAAAAAGTGTGAAATCAATTTGAAAGGGTATATTTGCAAATCAGAAACGTATGGGTCAAAAATCAATATATTCAAATGTCTAGGGACCTGATGTACGATAAAACCAAAACTGGCCATTGTTGCTCATCAAGCTTTTGCAACGAAGGCGATGAGATGGAGGAGATGAAAACAGCGAGACGGTGAGAAGAATGCCACAATGGCGTCGACGAAAAGGAGGCAAAAACGATATGGAGACATAGGTGGTACTGTTGCTGCAGAAGAAAGGCTTGTAGACAGGATGATGATGTTGTAACCATGGATCTATGTTTCTTCAAGTTTAAAATTCACAAAAAAAAAGTGATTTGTTGTAGTTTTCTGCAACTATGGAAAAAAGAAGAGAAAAATATAAGAAGAGAGAAAGAGAAAAAAAGATTAGTAATATTAAAAATTAATTAAAAATGTACATTAGTTAAGTTTTAGTTAGATTTAGGGAAAATGTATTGGGAAAGAAGAAAAGTGTGTGCTGAAGGTTAATTCCCACTACTATAATAGTTTGACTTGTTAGTTATTTATTTACGAAGTGACTATTTTATTTAGAAAAAAAAAGTTGTTAGAAGAAAATATCTTGATAGAAAAAACTGCCTTATTGTGTTATAATAAACTTGAAACCCAATACATGATTCTCCTAAATGAAATAAAAACTCGAACTACTAATTTTCAACGATTCTAAAAACATTGTCATACAACTAATAAATTGCTTCCCCAGTTTTCATTATTGCATCCTGACTCTAATACACTGTTTCCATGGTGGTTTCCATGGCAATTGTTTCCAAAGTAGAGCGGTAAGAATAAGTTCCTTACCACTTAAATCTAGATTTAGCACAAGTAGAGTGATTGTCTTGTCGTCAATCATGGCCATGAAGTCCACACAGGAGATTGCAACAACGAATTGGAAGAAGAAGAAGTCAGTCAATTCGTTGCGAGTAAATATAAATTTCTTCTCTATTAGGGAGAAGAACAATACGCATAACAATTGTTTTAAAAAAGGCTTCCAAGATGCCATTACGGAGAGAGAGAGTGAATATTTGCAAATTGCAATACACCAAACGCACCACTGTAAATACACGCCGTAAAACAGAACTCATAAAATGATGGACATCTATACACCTGATCTGGAAGCTGGTCAATGCTATACAACAAAGAAAACAGTGAAAAAATTGGAGTTTCATCGCATGGTCGATATCCAAATATAAAGATGGCATCAAGACAATTTCTTCATATTTTATTTTATGTGTTGTATTATTTCTCTTAATTTTATTTGCATTTGGTTGCATGTATGTTATCTTATATGTAATGTTATATTTAATATAAATGAAACTAGTTGTTAAAAAAAACCCATGAAACTGCCTCTGAATGTAATTCTTTCAACATAGAATGCAGTCACATGGGCTTCACGAGCCCGTGCCATAACTTCCACATGCGATGCCATAACGCAAATTAGCGTACAGTACATAAACAAGAGTCGATGAGAATCAAACGCCTCTAGTGACTGTGGTCAACATATATTTAAACAACTTTTATAAAGTTTATGTAAATTTTGAATTTATATTCAATTTATGCACAGGTGTTAAATAGTTTGTGAGAAAGAAAAAAAATACTATATAAGAAGTTCAGTCTGTCTGAAAAAAAAAAATTCCTCTACGTATTAAGTAACTTTCCAAAAGCACACGTCTAAAGGAATTACAACTTTAATGCGAAAGCAACGAGTCCATTTCAGTACACACGCCCTTCATGGATCCATGATGGGCCATAAACAATCAAACTTCGGTCTTATAAGGAATTTTAATATAAGTATTGTTCCAAGAGGAAACCATATTTTTGCTAGAACAAGCATGGGATTAACACTAGTATACTACTAATTACAGAAAATACTAAGATACCTATATCATATACATGATAAGCATTTTTCACTTGTCTTAAATTGATAATTGCTGGAAGTACAAGTATTGAAAATTTGAATTGTACTTTGAAACTTTCAGTTATGATACACGCATATTAAATACAATAAGATTCTTGATATAGAGTATTTGCCAAAAAAAAAAGATTCTTGATATATCAATGTATCCACAATTTTGATACAATTTTTTTTTTTTTGGCGCATGCCGAATGTATTGCAACATCAGGATTTTTATTTAGGACAGACTGTTATATGATATTTAATTGATTAATGGATGCATGATTTCTAAATCTCCTATATATTAAAAGATAACCACGTGTCATCATCACAATGATTCTCATAATCTTTAAGGAAATAGGTTGGTACATCTAAATATATAATAAGTTTTTTTGTTAACTAACCATAAATTAATTATTAATGTTCTCAATTTTTTTCTTAAATAAAAATTACGGAATTGTCTAATGTGGCTAAAATATATATGACAATTAATGATTTTGAATAATAAAGATTTTATACAAATTATTGTATTTTCTATCAGTTTTGTTAACTTTAAGTTATCCCCTATATATTAAAGGAGAAGCACTTTTAAAACTTACCTTAAAAGTTTATTCACAAAGTCTATGACGTGTCTTCATAAGAAGCTTTTATTTAAAAAAGCGCTGATGTGTCGAATGGAAAACGTTTCTCATAAAATTTTCGACTTTAATGCAAACTACTACTTTCCTTTTAAATAAATCTCTGCTTAAAATATACTTCGAAAAACACCTTTACGTAAGAAGAAACAACACACATCGAGTTCACATTACACTGATGTTCTTCAAGATATAATCACATCATTTCTTAACTTCTAAGCATACGGTTGAGACTTATTTAAAAGTCTAACTAATAAAGCGGTTCTCTTGCATGTATATGAAACGATCTCTTACATACACCTTTTCTACCTCCGTATAACCATAAGGTTCGATCTCTTTAACAAAGATAACACAATTACGATCTCATCGAAGTGATCAGCAGAACACAAATATTCAATCTTAATTGCGTAGGAGAATGGTGCGTAACGAATCTTATCGAAGTTTCTCAAAACTCAGATTATCGCAAAAAGGGATGATTAACTAACGCAAACAGTTACAGTTGGTACTCAAAACAGAGATGATCAGAACACACTGACCGTTTTGCAGCCATGGTGTTTACCGTCGATCAGCCATTCTTATACAGATGCTGTTTCAATTAACGTGGGTTTTTATATAGAGTTTCCTCCTATTTTCTACCATGGCCAATGGTTGCATCTGTTCCAATATAAGGGTAAAGAATACAATATCATTTCCATAACAAAAGGTATCCGTGTAGCATAATGTCACCTAAACAATGATCACACTATTTGCGATACATGGTTTATTTTATGATTTTTGCATTTGCTTAGAAGGTTTTGATGGAAGTTCATTTACTGTATTACTATATCATGTAAATTAATGTATTTGCCATTTGATATTTAATATATATATATATAGGGGGGGGGGGGGGGGGGGGGGGGGGGGGGGGATTCAGAAATACTGTTAATTGTGTAAACTCAATCGAGAACTTTGTTACAGTTATTATGATAAACCGTGGAACTTATTAGCATATTTGATATTAATTTGATCTTTGATAGATATATATATCAGACGATTCTGAGAAGTCATATGTTAGTGTCATCAAAATAAGTCAGAGATATAACCTTTATGTTAGTTATATATGTTACAACTAATTTGTAAGATATGTTATATTCTTATGATATTTTATATAGTTATTAAAAGTATGTTATACACGCAATAAATCTACGTAACGAGCTATATAGAAAGCAAGTCATAATGCTTGGTTCACAAGGCTGTCAATATGATATATATAGAATGATTCCTTAAAAAATAACATATTTTAACTAAGAAATTAATTCTGTCTTTTCTAATTAACAAAGCTGTAATATCTTTTTTGTTGTGTGTACAAAGCTGTAATATCTAACCTAATGTTTTCAGTATAACTATATATGGGATGGGATACCACGCTGTCATAATCTCCATCGCAAAATCTAAGCCCAAGAGTATTAATCATATAGAAGATGGCAGAAAATTAGTCTTCAAAAAAAAAAATAGCAGCAAATTTTTGACCAAGTTACAGAATTGAAACCGTATCCGTATCCTCTATATATTGTATTCTTGTCATCACTAGGATAATTCTTAAAATCGTTAGAGAAATAAGTTGGTCAATCTAATTATATAATATTTTTTTTATTAAACTAATCATAAATTCATTATTAATGTTCTTTATTATTTCTTTAAATAAATGTTACACAATTGCATAATGTGGCTAAAGTATATATGACAATTAATAATTTTGAATAAAAAAGATTTGATAAAAATTAATTTATCTTTTATCATATTTGCTTAATTTTAAACTATTAAAATAAATTAAACAACCACATTAACCATATAATACAAAAAATAGATTTTTCTGTATGTGTTATTTTTTGAATTTAAAAAAATGAACATAAATTAGTAAAACTGTTAAAAGTTTTACATTCAAATTTTGTGATCCATGGTTTAAAATTTTTTTTATGAAAAAATGCAAATGATTATAAAATCATATAAGTAAAAAGTCTAAGTTTAATATAATTATTAAGATAAAAGATATGTATATATATATATATATATATATATCATTTTAAATTAAACTATATACCATATACAATAAATAAACATTTTAGTTTTTAAACTTACCTTATTTTTTTTGATAAAAGCTTTGAACAAACATTGACAAATTAATTTTTTTTAAATTATAAATTACTACAAATATTAATCCCACAATAAAAGTTTTGTTATCAGTAATTTAAAATTTTTGCTATAAATGGTACAAATGATAAAAAAACACTGAGGAGAAAGCATTATTTAATAGACATTAATATTAAAAATAGTAATACTATGTATGTTAATATCATTTAAATTTAATTATATATCTTATAAAAAATATTGTTTGGATTTATAAAATTTATTTATATGTTCACACCAATTTAATTATATATGTAATAATTACTGATTTTTAATGATTTAATATATATTTATTAATTCATAATATGTAAAAACATATAATACATAAAAAAAATTAATATAATATTTATCCCGCGCAAGGCGCGGGTCTTAATCTAGTTAAAATATATTAAACAATCACATTAACCATATAATAAAAATATAGAATTTCCATATGTTATATTTTGAAATTTTTAAAAAGTCTCACATTGAAATTTTTATGATCCATGATTTAATTTTTTTTAATGACAATATACAAATTATTACAAAATCATGTAAGTATAAAGTTTCATATATATTAATATCTTTTAATTAAACTATATACCATAGAAAATACATAAAAAAATTAATTTCGAAATTTTTTTTGAACAATATTTTTTTGGTAAAATCTTTGAACAAATACTGACAACTTAATATTAAGTTTTAAAATTTGCGCTGAATGTTTATAAAAGTTATAAATTACTAAAACTTTAAAAAATATTGCACAATAAAAATTTGTTATCAGCGATTTAATTTTTTTTGTTTTAAAAAGATACAAATAAGTAGAATGCATCATTTAGCAATATATAAATATTAAAAATATACTATTTATCTATGTATATATTATGTCAATTTAATTATATAAATTAGAAAACAGAAAAAGTGATCGTTTGGATTAATAAAATTTATTTCTGTATTCACACTAATTTATTTATATACATAATAGTTACTGAATTTTTATTATCCAATATATATTATTTTATAATATATAAGAGAACATATAATAAGTAAAATAATTTATACATAATTCTTTTTTTGTCAGCGATTGCATTGTTATGTTTTCATTTTGTTGTTTGAAGAGAATGTTTGGAACATTCAAATGGCTTATCTTTCAGAGACTACTTTGGAACGTTTTTCGAAGTCATTAATAATATATAGACTATTGCATTTGGAGTCAATTTGCTCATAATACAAAAATAACATGGATATTAACAATCTGCCTATAACAGTAAACTTTGGTGTCTACCAATCAATGTACCATCATGTGGGATTTAGGGTATTCACCTAATTAGCAAAGAAGTTTTGTATATAGAGTGCAATTTCTCTTGCATTTGTCCATATGAAAGTGAAAATACGAGAAAATTCAAAATATCGTTTTTATAATGTGAAGTCTTATTCAATTTTAGCCTTCTAGGACTGATCGACAAAACATTCTTCTTGTTTAACCTATTTTACACATGAGTTTCCTTATAAACACAGCTTTTGATGATAAGTTCATAAAATACACTCAAGAAAAGGAAACACACTCAAGTTTCTTTATAAAAGTATAAATAGAAACTTTTTGATGATATAATAGACGACTCAAGTTCTTTATAAAACAGGGTTTAAATTATTTTCATCGACAGTGCCAATTATTTCTATACGACTCTCTCAGTCTGATTTGATTTTTGAATAGGCAAGGAATGTGCATGCCAAACTCCTAAGGGAACAAAATCTTCGTATGACACCATTTGATTCTGTGAGGAAAACAAGAAACAGACTAGTGACTAAAGAGAGGTGTCATTTCTTTGAGAAGTTGGGAGTTGCACACATTCACTTAGTATTTGATAATCAAAACTTTTTTTGGTCAAAATGTTAGGTATCTTCATATCTTGTTATCCACATAAACTTCTTATTGTTAACCCTAATGGTTGCCAGCTAATGTTAATAGCCCTAACGAGTCCGACGGGTGGGGGTGATGAGACAAAAATAAGTTGGAAAAATTCACAAAATATTAGAACTTCAAGCTGTAGAAAACAACAGGATCACGGACAGCCCAAAGACTGGGAATACTAATAATATATTAATGTACGTTTCATCTTGCAAAATATTAATTAACAACATTTCTTTGAATCAGAATAAACAAGAGAGCTTATGTCCTCCCACCTTATGGTGCTTTGATCTGCCGAAGTACTTGTTTCTCCTAAAAACAGGTCGACGGCTTCGTCATGGAAATTCCTAAACCGTTGATGACTGATACTTGTGTTACGCAGTGGAGAGTTTGTGTTGGTGCTCAAGATTGAGTTCATGGAGAAACCTTCTCCTGATCCTAAGTAATTATTATTAGGGTCTAACAAAAGTTGAGAGATGTTGAGATGATCAAAAGCGTTTGTTCTCTCTGGTTCTTGATCTTCGATCTTGACCATGTTCTTGATGATCTCTGGCTTACTATCTTCCTGGCCACCGGACGAGTTCATGACAAGAGTTGGTACTTGATCATCATTATGATGAAGAAACGGAAGTTGCTGGGGTGGCCATGTGAACATTGTTTGGTCTTGTCTCATCATGAAACTAGTTTGGATTTGTTGTTGTTGTCTCTTCATCATCACCATCATCTCTTGTTGCTCAATACAAGCTTCTTGAAGATCCTTGCGTTGTTTCATGATAAGCTTCTTCTTTAGTCTCGTGTTCCATTAGTTTTTTATATCGTTGTCTGTTCGTCCCGGCAATTGAGCAGCGATTATAGACCACCTTCATAAAATTCATACATTATATAACATATTAATTAAGAGTTTCCACATGATATTAATGTATACTAATAGTTATATTACCTGCTACCAATAGTAAGATAGAGGTTACAGATGATGCTTTCTTCATCCTCGGAGAAGCCACCATGTTTGATATTTGGTCTCAGATAATTAAGCCACCTCAGCCTGCAACTCTTCCCACATCTCCTCAGACCTTAATCCATGTCTCAACCAAAAAACAATTATGAAAACAGCATCTTTAGATATCAATTAATCTTCTTAAGAGAGCAATATAGAGATCAGAAAGATGATTACAATATCATTATGGTACCATAATACGTAACTCTTTCACATATTTCAAAACATACTTGAGTTTTGAGTTAGAACGCTCTTTTTATAACAAGAAAAATAGTATATATGTATGTAGATGAAGAAAAGTAATTACTAATACCAATTTTGTGAGGCAAAGCAATCCAATTTCCTCCTGTGCCCCTCGTTTCGATGTATGATTTTAGCTTTGCATCTTCCTCTGGAGACCAAGGCCCTTTCTTCACGTTCGCTTTGTCACAACACGGTGCCCTTCCCATTTCTCTCCTGGTGAGAAGTATGCTTTCCGATTCTAAATATAAGTCTTGTTCTTGAATTATGGCTCTATTATCTCTCTGTAATCAAGATTTTTTAACGTTGGTGGGAATGATGGTGTGGATGTGTGTGTGATTATAGGGGAAATGTTATATGAAAGCAGAGAAGAAAGAAAGGAGGATATATAATAGCTGGAGATAGTGTACTGTCATACGATGGTAGATATCAAAAAGTCTTCCTAAGAAAAGATGTCAAAAAGTAGGAATCTCTTTAAAATTGAAAATGAAAAAGTTACTTTTTGGAAATTAGAAAAATATTAAACCCAACATAACTAAATACTATACAACAGTGAAATAAATAAAATAAAATAAAAAGACAGAGAAGATAACGAAGACTATTTGTACTCTTAAAAAAAGTTCTCAATGGTTTTGTTTTTGAACATTTTCTCCAAGGCTGTAAACTGGCTGGTATCTATAGAGTAAATTTTTAATCTGAATTATAGTTTACACCCGTCCATATACAACAAAAAAATTAGAAATATTTATTCTCAAAGACATATTATGTGTTTCCAATTACAAAATAAAACACTTTTAGCTAGAGAGCACATTATACATGGATAATGTCCCATATACCCTCAAACTAAATCAACTAAATATGAGTTTGATTAGTTGAATCTGTAGCTTTCGATTTTTTGTTCTAAGATTTAGGTTTTAAATTTTTAGTTTTGACTTTCATTTATTTTGCTGTAGAAATTTTTTCAGAACACTAAATAAAAACTCTAGAGAAATTGTTTTCTAAAGCTAATATATTTCCTATTTAAATATTTTGGCTTTGGATTCAATTTTAAAAATAAAAGCATGATTGCTTTTAAAAATGACTGTAGAAATTAAAAGTCTGTCTACAGCTTCTGAAAAAAAAAATCATAATTGCTTTAAAAAATAGCTCTAAAAATTAAAAAGGCTGTCCACAGCTTCTACCATCATTACCAATCATCCCCTGTATATTTTTCATTCTACATAAGAACCAATCTCTTTTTTTTTCGTTCTTTATCTTTATCTCTTTATGTCTTTATCTCTGTCTCTGACTAAATCAACTATAACTTTTTTTTAACAGCTTAATAATATGAATCGTTGTTATAACGATTTTTCTTTGGTCTAAGTCATAATGAATTAAAAACCAACAATAACAAAAACCAATAATAAAGTGTCTCAAATCCATAATGTGTCCTTTAGGGCATCTCTAACAATTAATGACACCAAATTTGGAGTTGAAATTACACCAAATTTGATATTTTGGTGTCAATTTTCTTTTGTCATCTCCAACAATAACACCAAAACTTATACGAAAAGCAATATTATATATTATTTGATGTTTTCAGTTTTAAAACTTTTATATTTCTATTATTTGTAATTGATAAATAATAATTTTGTTACATCTAGATTATATTTATATTTTATTATTTGTAAGTGATAAATAATAATAGTTATTTACTAATTTATTTTGAATATAATAATAAAATAAAAATTAAATTTTTAATTATATGAAAATAAATTCAAAATACAAATAATATAATATTATTTATGTTTAATTACAAATTTGATAGTAATTGATGTATATTATTAAATGAAACATATTAAAATATGTATTTTAAAGATTTGGTGTGATGAATAGTATTACACCAAATTTAGTGTAATACTATTCACATTACACCAAATTTGGTGGGATAGTGTCAAATTTGGTATTTTGTTGGAGATGAAATCACACAAAATTTGGTGTTTTGGTGTCTTGTTGGAGATGGACTTAGTGTAACGCTCTCAAAAAATTATCAGTCATGTAAATTATCACAATGCAATATATACTCTATATATTGTAGATAAAATGAAAAAGCACTTTAGTTTTTTTTTTAATCAAAAAAAGCACTTTAGTTTAATCCATGGATTTAGCAGATAAATAGTTTATTCTACTTTTCAAAAAAAATTTCACTTCTTTTATTTTATTATATTTTTTTCTTATCATTTACTCTGTGTTATCCTGGAATTTACCAGTCACAACCTAATTAGTTTTTTTTTTTTGAACATTTCTAAAGTTTCTTTCTAATGTATATTGACTGTCTTTAGATTTTTGTAATCGTGAAATAGAGTAAGATGACTTATGTAGTACTTTACACTATTTTTCTTATTGGAAATTCCTGAATTCGATCTGTAGGCCCATAAATTCTTACGACCATAGCCAACCTCTGATAAACATGCATCTCCTAAGCAAAGTTCGAAATAGGGTGCATGCACAATCTCTCTTTTATGACACCGTTTAAGAGTTATGACCACTCACTAAAAGAAAACACAAGTTTTACGAGGGCAGTTTTCCTCGTTAATTCGTCGTAAAAGCAGTGTTACGATGAATTAGCGAGGAAACCCGTTTCGTCGTTATACGTTTGTCGTAACGCATATATCCTCGCTATTTCGTCGTAAGATAGCGAGGAAATAATTTCGTCGTAAAAGCGAAGGAGGATATTTCGTCGTAAAGACCACGTAAAGGTTCCACGTAAGGACGTCGCTACATTTTCTCGTAAATACCACGAAAAACTTTCCTCGTAAAACCCACGTAAACAAATACTCGTAAAATAAACGTAAATACTTTGAAAACTTTCCACGTAAAGAAAACGTAAAAACCTTGATAGATTTCCACGTTATTTCCTTGTAAATGTTTCCTCGTAAAAACCACGTTAAGCTTCCACGTAAAGAAGCCGCAAAATTAGCTACGAATTTACTTCGTTTCATTATTTTATAGAAATATAAAAAATTATTAATTATAAATATAATTTAAATTATTTAAATTATTAATAAAATTAAAATTCTAAAAAAATCAAAACCAAAAATATTTTATATATAAATAAGTTTTGAATTCATAATACAAGAACCGAAATTAAAAAGAACTAAGGGTGGTTGTGGTGGTCGTTAATCGCCTCGTAGAATTCATCACTCCTCGCCTGAACATCCGCCTCGGCATGTGAGTCGTCGGTCGGTGACTGGCCTGGGATAGGATTTTGTTGTCGCATGTTCCTCAACAAAGTCGCCCATTCCGGATTTGTGGCCGCTACAACATCCAAGAAGCCCTCGAGTCCACCCATACGAGATCGCAGCTGAGTAGACTCTCTACGCAGCTCTTCGGACTCCCTACGCAGCTGAGAGACTTCATCATCCCGTCGCTGACCATAAGACGATGTCGCTCTCGGAACATCGTTGACGGAACCAATCCCCAACGTCCGTCCCTTTTTTTTAGGGACAACCTTAAAAACAAAAAATAAATTTTGTTAGTAAAAATTTAAAGTTAAATTAAATGAATATTTAAGAAAATTAAAATTTTAGAAAATTTACCTCCTCGTAAAGCTTATCCACTTCAGGTGTGGATAAGGTGACGGGTAATCCATCGGTGGACTGTTGGGTCAGCTGGGTCTGGCGTTCTTCAACCCGAGCAGCCAAATCGTTGTAGATTTGCTCGGACTTGCCATCTATAAATCGGCCCGCCTTGTTCTTGTGGGTCCTCTCGTAAAGTTGCATAAGAGACGGAAATTCTCCCGTCTCTTTGGCCTAAAAAAACATTTAAGAAAGTTGTTAATTAGAATATATATAAAAATATACTAAAAATTTAATATAATTAAATTTTTAATTACCATTTCCAAACGGACACCGGCGTGGGGTTTTTGGCCCGTAGTGTGAAGCATCGGCCCGTTCCCGTGCTCATCGACTGTGTTACGGGAGTTAGAGCAAGACTGGGCGATTCTAATGGAATCAGGAAGACGCCAATATCGGATGAGGCCATCCCAGACATCCGTGGTGAGCTCAGCGGGTTTGCCACGCTCATACCCCTTCACGATCCAGTCACCCTTCCAGTTGGAGACCGTGTCCAACAAGCGAACTTTCGCCTTCGCGACAAACTTCTTCCTCACCCTCTCAGTGATCCCCAAGGCCCAATTATATTTTTGCTGTTGGAAAAAATAATTTATAATTAATTTTTCAGAAAAAATAATTATATAAATAATAAAAAAATTTAAAGATATATATTTAATTAATAGAACTTACAGCGTAAATTTTGAACCACGTCTTTCTGACGTATTGGGGCGTCGTTTTCCAGTTCGGATGTGGCATGGAGAAGTAACCTTTTATCGTGTCGGTTACGTCCGATGCAAGACATCCGTCAATCCCCCACCTGAAAAATACAAATTTAAAATATAAATTATTTTTTAAAGTTATAAAAGAATTTAAAAAGAATAAAAAAATAATGAAACATACCATAAAGTTCCGTCCGGTCGGTCGGGGTCGATGACTGGTAAACCTTCTCTGCCTGGCAGACGGAGAATGTCCTCTACGGTGTACTGCGAGTAAGGAGCACTCGGAGGCACCATCAAATCGGGATGAATCTCGGCCGCGGGCATCGGAGGTGCCGGCATCGGAGGAGGCACAGGAGGAGGAGCCATCTGGGGAGGCACGTGAGGAAACGATGGTGCACTAGAAGAAGGAGATCCAATGACTCTCTGAGTGTACTGAGTCTCGGGGACAGTCTCCTGACCCGAAGAACCGGGAGCTGAAGAAGACGACGGGTCTAAACGACTACCCGGCTCACCGAACATCTCTCTGTAATGGGCAGTAAGTCTACCTTTTCGAACCTGAGAAAAAAATTTAATTTTTTAAATTTTTGTGAACAATATACTTCCCAACATTATCCACCTAATCAACACTAAATAACATAAGATCCGTAAACCTATCTAAATTCCCTATACTAACCACCTAATCTATCCTAAACTAATCAAACTAGAGAGGAATTAGAGAGACTTACCATTGCTACGAATTAGGGAGGAAGTGGAGAGGAAGTGGAGAGGAAAGACGGAGCGAGCTCGCTCGGGATATATATAAGATTACTTGTCCTCGTAATTTCCTCGTAAACTTACGAGGAATTACAGAGGCCCGCGTTTTCATTTACGACGAATTAGCGACGAAATACAAAGGCCCGCGTTTTCGTTAACGACGTTTTTACGACGAAACGGGTTACGTGGAATTAACGAGTTAAACAGTTACGAGGAATTAGCGAGCCTTTATTTTCTATAAATACCCACAACTTTCCTTCTCAAACCACACACAAACTCACAAAACACACCCTATCTCAAATCACACTCATCACCAAAATACTTTTCAAATTAGAAATATTTGAAAAAAAAAGAAGAAAAGAAGATACTAGAATTTATGTGGGTGAGACTTAAGTCTCGCCACATATAATTCCAGTATCTTTCTTTTTTTCTTTTTTTCTAGTTTTTATACTATGAGGAAGTAGCTAGTTTCGCTTTTCACCAAATTAGAAATATTTGGAAAAAAAGAAAGAGAAGAAGATATTAGAATTTATGTGGGCGAGACTTAAGTATTATAATTGCTGGAAGTCTTGCCACATGTAAATCTGGTGTCTCTCTTCTTTTCCTTTTTTTTTCTAGTTTTTAAGTCTACGAGGTTTTTACGACGATTTCTGTTACGAGGTGTTTACGACAATTCAGTCCTACGTGTAATTAACGAGTGCCTCCTTCGTCATTTATTTTACGTGGTATTTACGTCAATTTACCTTTCGAGGTGTTTACGACGATTCCGTCCTACGTGGAATTAACGGGTTTCGCTTTCTTTATTTTTTTTTACTTTCGTCGTTATTTCCACGTAAGCTAACGAGTTCTTTACGACGATTTTGTCCTACGTGGAATAAACGAGGATTACGTCGTACATTCGACGTCAAATTACGAGGAATTAACGAGCAGTACGTTTAAATCCCTAAAATCCGAAACCCCAAACCCCAAAACCCCATATTCCTTATCTTCTACTTCATATATTCCAAACCCCATCTTTATTTCCATTCCAAACCACAATTCCCACATTTACTTATTTATAAAACAAACTCCCACAATTTCTTATTCATAAAACAAACTCCCACATTACCTTATTCATAAAACAAACTCTCACATTACCTTATTCATAAAACAAACTACACAAAATCAAATACATCAATCGGATACATCGACATTCTCGTCATCACTAGAAATATCATCATTTTCATTAAACTCGTCTTCTACAGCTTCGTCTGTGGCATCATCGGTAAGATCTTCGTATTCGTGATTATGCGGATCAATGAGAAGGATGTCATCAATTTCTTGTTCAGGTTCCTCGACTTCATTTATCTGTTCTTCTTGCAATGGTGGTTCTTCTCCACTGATGATTCGTCCTCGAGGTGTAACTTTGATCACTGCTAACCAATTTATACCCGAATCTCTCATCCGAGGGTATGGAAGGAAGCTAACTTGGTCTGCTTGTGAAGCTAAGATGAAAGGCTCGAATTTGTTGTACCGACGTCCACCGTTGACATCAACTACACCAAATTTGTTAGACCGAACACCTCTGTTGACGACGGGGTCGAACCATTCACATTTGAAGATGACGCATTTCAGCTTCAGTATCCCTGGAAATTCGACTTCAATAATCTCCGTCAAGATCCCGTAGAAATCTGTTTCCCCTTTCACACATATTCCATAGTTACTGGTCGCCCGCTGTCTACCATACTCATATGTGTGAAAAGTGTAGCCTCGTGTGAAATACATCTGTGATGTGGTGACCTTTACAAGTGGAGATTGAATTACTTCGTGTAACCACTTAGGATAATCTGCATCGTCGTCATAATCAACCTGCAAAAATAAAGAGAACATTAAAATACAAATCATGTATGAAAAAATAGTTTGAGTTATAATACCTGATTCCGCAACCACTTAATGAAGTGCTGATCTTTCCTTTTGTCTACGTCACTTGTGGATATACCAGGAAATGTTTCTTCGACTTGAGAAACAAATAGGCTGTAAAATTAATCACATTTCATAGGAATGAATCTCTTGCAATTATATAATTAATTATATGTGTTTTGAAGTGTCCATATATGTTACCTTTCAAAATAACGCATCAATGGATCCTCGCAATTGAGTAGAATATAGGTGTGTGCACTATGAGCGTCTTGTTCACTCGACCACCAAACCTCTTTAGACTTCCCACCGAGTCGTCCAATCTGGCTAAAGATGTCTGGAACACCAGCAACTGCATATGTTGGCGCAACTCCACCATCATCATATCTTCTTGGAGCTCTTCTACGGGTACGTACTTTTGACGCAAAGTAGTACGATGTGAAGTGAGAAACTTCTTCCGTCAAACTTCCAGCAATTATAGAACCTTCAACTTTGGCGAGGTTCTTTGCTTTTCCCTTCAAATATTTCATGGCTCGCTCATACTGATACATCCATCCGTAATGTACAGGTCCACGAAGCAATGCTTCATATGGGAGGTGGACAGCTAGATGCTCCATGACGTCAAAAAATCCAGGAGGAAATATCTTCTCCAAGTTGCACAATAAGATGGGAATGTTCTCCTGAAGCTGTTCTACAACTTCTTCTTTAAGAGTGCGTGTGCTCAGATCCCTGAAAAATGCTCCAATGCCTTTTATATTCCAAAAACAATTAAACACATTGTTAGTCGTATATTATTTTGCAAACTAGACCGTTATAAAATTATTGTGATATAAAACACTACGAACCTGCAAGTGCTTCATGTACGTTTGTTGGAAGTAGCTCCGCAAATGCAAAGGGCAGTAGTCGTTGCATAAAGACATGACAATCATGACTCTTCATCCCAGAGAACTTTTGACCCTTTTCAACACATCTAGAGAGATTTGAAACATACCCATCGGGGAACTTCACTTCTGATGCCACCCAGTTGAACAACACCGACTTTTTTTCTGAAGACAGTCTGAATATCGGAACGGGAACTTGTCCATTGCTTTTAATATGTAACTCGCTTCTTGAGCAAATATCCGGCAAGTCCAACCTCGATTTTATGTTGTCTTTTGTCTTCCCTGGGACATTCAATATTGTATTCATGATGTTCTCAAAGAAATTCTTCTCTATATGCATCACATCGAGGTTGTGGCGCAGAAGAAGATCCTTCCAATATGGCAACTCCCAAAATATACTCTTCTTGTGCCAGTTGTGATGAACACCGTAAGAATCAGGCATATTACGAGGGACATGCCAATTACCACCCCAACGAACTGTTTCGTTAGCTCCGTAGTAGTCGATTTGTGCTTCAATTTGTTCTCCAGTTAGATATGGTGGAGGAGTGTCTCTCACAACCCTTTTGTGCCTAAACAAATTCTTGTTTCTTCGGTAAGGATGGCCAATGGGAAGAAATCGACGATGACAATCAAACCAACTTGTCTTCCTACCATTCTTCAGTTGAAACGCATCTGTCGTTCCATTACAATATGGACAAGCTAATCTCCCATGTGTAGTCCATCCAGACAACATCCCATATGCAGGAAAGTCACTTATGGTCCACAAAAGCATAGCTCGCATCGTAAAATTCGTCTTCGTTGAACAGTCGTACGTCCTCACCCCTGTTGACCACAAATCCTTCAACTCTTTTATCAGTGGTTGTAGGAAAACATCCAGGGACCTTTTTGGATGGTTCGGACCAGGTATCAATATCGTCAAGAATAGCAACTCCCGTTGCATGCACATCTCCGGTGGCAGGTTGTATGGCGTAAGAAAGACTGGCCACAATGAATATTGTCTCCCTGACATTCCGAACGGACTAAATCCATCTGTGCATAATCCGAGATACACATTCCGGCTATTGCTAGCAAAATCCGGATGTACTTTGTTGAAATGTTTCCAGGCTCTTGCATCTGATGGATGAGTCATCTCACCATCCGTCTGAGTATGCTCGGCATGCCATCTCATCTTTGCAGCAGTCTGCTCTGATTGATACAATCTTTTCAATCTGTCTGTAATTGGTAGGTACCACATCCTTTGGTACGGTACCCTATTACGTCCCCGTCCTTGCGGCTTGAATCGTGGCTTCTTGCAGAATCGACATTCTTCTAGCTTCTCATCATCTCCCCAATAGATCATGCAGTTGTCGATGCAGACATCTATCATCTCCGAAGGCAACCCAAGACTATAAACTAATTTCTGAATCTCATAATAAGAATCAGCAGACACATTGTCTTCCGGCAAATACTCTTTAAACAAGTCCGCCCATTCGTTCATGCAACTTTCAGGTAGATTGTGATCAGTTTTAATATTCATCATTCTAGCAGCCAACGACAATTTAGAGAGACCTTCTCTACAACCACTGTAAAGTGGTTGATTCGCCGCGTTTAACATTCCGTAAAACTTTTTTGCATCTATATTAGGTTCTTCATCTTCATCATGAGCTACGAATGCATCAGCTACCATATCATGAACCCTATCATAATCTACCATCTCCTCCTGATGGTAACTATGTTCATTATGCAAATGATGATTAACCGGTTCTTCCTGAAAATTGCTATTACTACTACTAGCTTCATTCTGATCATAATTATAACCTTCCCCATGTTGAAACCAGATATAGTAATTTGGCGTGAAACCTCTATTTATTAAATGCTTCCAAACATTTTCACGGTTTGCCAATTTCGAATTGTTGCATTTCCGACAAGGACAGAACATCTTACCACTTTCTTGGGCGAGCGGTGTTGAATCTGCTTGGTGCATAAATGTCTCCAGCCCCGCAAGGTATTCTTTCGTCACTCTCCCGTTAGCATCTCTATGCATATACATCCAATTCCGCAACTCGTAAATAGTCCCAGAGCCAGCCATTTTTTTTTCTTTCACGTTTTTTGTTGTTGGTGTGTTTAAAATGATGTTCCAACATCCATATTTATAGAAAATTTCGAATCTGGTAGTTGTAATTTTACTATGAAATTACGACAAAAATTAATTGTAGGGCCAAAAAAAAAACGTGAGCCACCTACCAAGTTGGTGGATTCAAAATTTCCTCGTTAAGTACACGTAAAATATTCGTCGTAAAGCACTCGCGAAATTTACGTGGCTTTTACGAGGAAAAACTATTTCCTCGTAAAAGCCACGTCAATTTACATCGTCTTTACGACGAATATGTTTTGTCGTTACCTTACGACGAAATAACGATGCTTTTCTTTCTCCACGTACTTTCCTCGTAAAATCAACGTTTTTTTACGACGATTATTTTTCCTCGTTAAGCCTCCTCGTTAAAGATACGTTTTCTTGTAGTGACTAAACTACCTAATAAATGTTCGCATGAAGTATTATGTATTGGATTCTTTTCAACTATGAAATTTATGAATTTTGCATCAGAAAATGAAAAGATACGTACCAAACATAGATTACTACTAATTATAAGTAAAAATTCGTTATGGTAGGTAAGAAAATTGCCTAACTGAAGAAATGTTATCTCGGATCCGGTAAACTAATCAAACCCAATATAAAATTGAAAAATACTTCATAATAATCTGAACTGGAGAAAAAAGAAGCCGATGAAACTCACGGACTCTACCTTAGATATCTATTTATCACACCCGTAGAAAAAAAAAGTTTAGAAATGTGTTAAAGATGCGTTGCTTTTCGTGACCAAATTTTTTGAAATACTTTTAGGACAGCAGGTAGAGTGAGTAATCTGCCTCTAAAATATTTGTAATATGTCTCTGGAGTATGAGATTTTATTAACAACTCTTACGTTTAATAATAAAGGATTAATTAGATCAGTTTTTCTACAGTAGAATCTCATTATAAATACCGAACATAACTATTGTGGTTGACAAGTCTCATCGAGATGAGTTGTATGTAAATGGAATTCATCAAAGGGGAAACCAGAAAAAGAAGCAAGTTGGTAGCTAAAAGACAAGTCGAAACCTAAACTATAAAATGTGTTTTAGTTATGGCAAGAAAGATCACTACAAGCGAGATTATCCTGCTAGGAAACATAACGCATGTGAAATATATATGCTGCAAACGAGGTCATAAAGTTTTAGAAGAAGATATTGAAAACGATTTATATACAGAATTCATACAAATTCTTTGATTCTAGATATGAATGCATAATTTCATATGACTGTTCACGAAGGACGGTCTGAGGCGTACAGAGCTGGGAAGATGAGTTCATTTCAGTTGGCTAACAATATGGCTTGCAACATCATTGATACTGCGTGTGTCAGCTTCCACATGCACGATAGTACCATTAGAACATTGGAGTGGTTGGTTGGACTCTAGAAAGTGATTTTAACTTTAATTTTTATCTATAATTTTAAAAACCACTAACCATGTTTTATATTAGTTTTTAAAGCTACAATTAAAAAAAAAAAACTACAGCCAAAAAATAAAAAACAATATCTATAAAAGTCTTATTCTCTAAAACTCCATTTTTTTAACCGTAGGAAATTTTAAAGTTATATTTCTTAAATCTAAATAAAAAAAATCAACATACTAAATTTTAAGGAAAATTTTCTACAGTTGCAACTCAACCAATCACACCTATTGACTGATGTTATGGATGTTTCAACAGTGAAAAAAAATCAGATATCCTTAGAAGCACTTTATAAAAATGGATTCAAGTTCAAGGTGACGAAAATGTTTTAATGAGCGAAAATCTCCAATAACCATTGAATCCATATATTTAAATTTTATGTCCATTTTGATTGAAAACATTTAAATCTTGCATTTTTTACTAAAATTTTAAAAGTACACTATATTCTTCTCTTCAACTTTTGTATTTTTAGTTTCAAACAAAAAAATTCTGTAATCTTAACTTTTTTATAAATTGATATTATTCAGTAAATTGTAAAAAAGGAGGAGTTCAGTCCGACGCTTCTAGACGAACAAAAAGGTTGACTTGAGTAGAGATTGGAAACAAAGGTTTTTAAGTCACTTGGAGAAATAAAGTCACGAGGGATTCTAATTATCGAGTTCTTTCACACTGTTTCTATGTCCTTTTATATGAATTTATAAGAAAATATAACTGAAAAGGTAAAAAAAGTTATAAACTTTGAAGAAAAAGTTTAAATAATGTTCAAATTTCAACACCACTGATATCAATTGGTCTTGTAGCGTAGGCCATCTCATCTTCTTTTTGAGTTTTCTAATATAAACACACATAAAAATAAATATTTATTGAATCATGGTTTCAAGCTATATCTCTGTAATATTATTTGATAAGTCAGTTTCCTACGTGTCGCGCTTACGTCAATTCTTACGACATTTATTTACAGAAATATCTTTAATGAATTAAAAATATTGAATTTAAATACTATTATTAACTTTTTTTGAGTTTCCATTTTACTTATTCCAAATAACATATATAATAAAAAGAAAATATTTATAAATTTTTAAAAAAAATTAAAAATGAAAATATATGTATATATAATATGATTTCAATAAAAAGGAAAGTTCACAAAATAATAATATTCGGTTTAAAACATACTTTTACAAAACAAATATATACTTTCAAAATAATAAAAAATAGTTTCTTTATATGTATATTATTGAGATGAAAACAAATATATATTCTTTTATAATGTGTTTTCATAAAAAAAAGTTCACAAATATAATCTTGATATTAAAAAATAAATATTATTTCCTTTTAAAACATACTTTATACAATAAAAAAATTCAAAGTCATGGAATTATTTTCTTTATAACTACATATTTTCTTAGATGATTGCATAAAATAATTAATAACATAAACCGATTTATGTTTAATTGACTAAAAATAGTTTCTAATTATTATTATTGAAATGTTTTTTTTTCATAATCTTTAGCTGACTATAATATCTTACAATTACAGCAAAAAAAACACCCATAAATTATATATTTACTTATATAATATGATTTCACAAAAACAATCACAATTTTAGTGCTGATTTTTAAGAGATATTAAAAATGGAACCTAAATTTTTTTTTTATGATAAGCATATTTTGATCAAATAATTAAAAAAATAAATAAATAGCATATAGTTTTAGTGAGGTATATATATTATACATTATTATTATTAAAAAATATTTTTTCTTTTTAATTTTATGTTTTTTTTATGTATATGGAACTTAAAATACCCATAATCAAGGGAAAGTTGCCATAAATGAGTCAAAACTTGATTTTGAATACAAAAAGTGTATCCCAAATTCAATCAAATGCAAAAGTAACCCAAAATTCTAGTGAAATTACAACAATCTTGTTATAACTAAACAAAAAACATGTATTGAGTTTTACCATTATAACCCTCTGCATGAGAAGACTTACAAAGACTAAGTTTTCTCTAAGAAGACTTTTTTTGTAAGTCTTCTCGTTCAGTAGATCTTAAAATTAATTTAAAATCTTTATAAAAAGTATTTTGGTGAGAAAAAGTGAAATCATGTAATAATAAACATTTCTAAATGATGTAAATTTAGTTTTACTAAAGTTAAATTACTTTCAACATAGATGAGTGAAAGTAGATTAACTCAGGATAGTCCTTGGTTTAGGATTTTGTAACATATGTTATAATATTGTTGGTATATTTAAGGTTAGATTTTGAAATCTTATATTTTTTTTTCAGAATTTGACATATATGTGTTTAGTGACTATCTAATAACAAGATTTAAACACTTTCTAAGTATCTTAAAAGTTTAAGGAAGTGTTTTTTGTTTAGTTATTTGATTATAGGGTCTGGAGTACTCACATAAGACTTTTTGGTCTTCTGATATATCCCACCTAATTTTAGTACAATTTAGGACTCCCACCTAAATTTTAGAAGAATTTAGGTTTCCCGCCTAAATTGAAGTCTTCCAGAAGTCTTCTAGAGGAAGTTTTCTCATGTATTAGATCATAAAAGTAATTAATAAATTTTATTAAAATATTTTGAAAAAGTAAAAATCAAATCATGTATTAATAAACATTTCTAAATAATGGAAATATAATTTTACTAAAATTGAATTATGTTTAACGTAGATGAATGGATGTAGATTGAGTCATGATAGCCTTCAGTTTAGAGTTTGGTAACATATGTTATAGTATTGTTGGTATTTTTAAGGTTAGATTTTGAAATATTATCTTTTTAATTTTTTTTAGTTTGACATATATGTGTTTAGTGACTATCTAATTACTTGATTTAAGCACTTTCTAAATTTCTTTTAAGTTTAAGGAAGTGTTTTTGCTTAGTTATTGGATTATAGGGTCTAGAAGACTCCGAGAAGACTTTGGTTTAGGGTTTAGTAACATATGTTATAGTATTGTTTGTATTTAGGGATTGATTTTAAAATCTTACCGTTTTAAAAAACAATTTGACCTACATGTGTTTAGTTTTGTGTATATTAAACACTTTATAAGTTGATTTTAAGTTTAATGAATTATTTTTGTCATTTAATTAGTTATTTGATTAGATTATGGTTTGAAAAACTTCTAGAAGACTTCCTAGGAAGACTTTGAAATGACTTCCCAAGAATTTTTCTGACATATTTCCGCCTAAATTTTAGTAGAGTTTAGGTTTCCCGCCTAAAGCGTAGTATTCCAGAAATCTTCCAGAAGTCTTTTCATGTATTTGATTTTAGGCTGTAGAAGATTTCCCAAGAAGTCTTCTCTTGAAAACTTTCCACGTAGTCTTTTGTATCGAAAATATTTAACCTAATTAGAATCTTTGTCTTCATATATAAAGAAAATTTAAACATTCTATTTCTTCCTTTCAAATGGCTCCAACAATAATGTAATGTTTCTCACTCTAAAACTCTCCAACCTCTCTCTAATCTCTTTGAACATCAAAACACCAAACTTTAAATTCATTTCTCGTATTTTTATTATATCTTCTCACTAATTTATCTTTTTTTGCAAATTTTTTATTACATGGTTCTCATATTTCATTCATTCAAAGGTAGATTTATAAACTAAGGATATGTATTATTGTGTGTTTTATATATTAGATTCTAAAATTCTATAGATTGCAGCGACGTTAGAAGGTTTGGTAATGGTGGAGGAGTACAATGATAATTCGAGAAGCTGCGATGAAGAGGTGAGGGTTGGATCTGGAGAAGAAAACAAATGATTGATGTGGAGGAGATCCATTATGAAACCAATGATTTCACTCGGGAAATCTCAGATGAGATTTAAAAAAAGAAAAAAACGAGATGTGAAAAAAAAGAGAACTGGGACCCACTAATTATAATATAGTTATTTTTTGGTTAGTAAACCTAACGATAAATGAGCAAAAAGTTAGAGAAAGTGTGTGGGTAGAAGAAAGTGACCATAGTGTTATTAATAAGTGTAAATGTGACCCATTATGTAAATCTTTCTACTTTGAAAACAAAAATTGTGTTTTCTGTTTTGTTTGTGTACCTCATTCATGTACACGAGTACATAATGTCACATGTGTACATGTGAAAGAGAGAATTTTGTCTTTCTAAGTGTGGTTTACGTGAATAAAAGGAGTTCTCATTTTTTGAGTGAAGCTTAGTTTAAATCTTGATACCATACACGTTCATATTATATTTCCTACCTTGTCTTTGTAACATGTGTGTACATGTGTTCAATCGATTTTGTGTACATATGTATAATATTATATATTATTTATGTACAAATAAGTTCGAAACATGTCTCACTGGACATGAAAACATTGTTATACATACATTCTTAAATAAGTACAAATCCATAACCCGAAATAATTTACTCAAATTGAATAGCCTTCTTACGTCTTTGTTTAAAAGACTTCCACTTTTATGAATATATCAATCAAAAAGGGAACAATAAACCAAAATGAAAAACAACAAGTTGAGAAACATAGCACAAAATTCAATTTGGTTTGCATTATATGAGCCGAGAAGATCCAGACGACAAGAAGATGAGAGGGCAGCCTTGATAATATATAGACCATAACGGATTACTCAACTTACCATCACCATCATCAACATCATTTCCATTGTCATCTCCCTCTTCACTGTGCGTATGTACGATAAAGTATAATAGCGTACATGTGTATAATAAATATGAAGGCTGTACATAATATTAATTTAGTTATGGGCATGATGCAGTTGTACACATATATGCACATAATAGTAATTTATTTATGAGAATGATACTTGTAAGATACTCAGTGTATCAAATACCGTCAACGTGTACACAAATATTTCACTGTGCACGTGTACAACATTATACAAAATATCGCATGTACACCGATTCATTTATACATTGCTCAAGTTAAGATATTTTATAATTCTAATGATTTTGAGTATAGTTGTTAAAAAGGTGTATTTAGAGGTTTTTAGTACACATGTTTGTTCATTTTATTTGATAGGATCTATAATGCAAATCTGAAAGTTTTAGATTAATTCAGGAAGACTTATTTGCAAATCAGAAAGTTTGGGGCAATAGTGGAAATAATTAAAATTACAAGGACCAAATATGAAAATTAAGAAAACTTGATTTCAAGGTTCAAGAATGACGATCTAATCTCGGATACAGCAGCGGCTTCCTTTTACGGTCCTCTGGAGGCACGTAGAGAGGCTGGGATCACCACGATGATGATGAAGCTTCCCATCAGATTTTAGGACTGCAGAAAAGAAGATCTGTGTAGAAGAAATGAGCTCCATCGTGTACCTTTGAATTGTGGTGGAGAGCTTGTCGATTTACATCAATCATAAAGTTTATGGTCCGCAACGGTAAATCAGTCACTATTAGTTGAATTCATGGCTCAATCTAAATTTTGCAAAGATAATCTTTTGAAAAAAGAACTGAAAATAAAAAAAATAATAAAATGAAGAAGATGACAGATTATCAGATAAAAAAGATAAGATAAGAAATAGATGAGAGTGGTAAGACCTATGTTGATTTAAAAAAAAAAAGATGAGAGTGAATCCTACTAGTTACAATGTAATTCTGTTTTAACTTGAAAAAACTAAACGAAAATGTGATGAAGTTGGAGAAAAGTGTGTCTATAGAAGAAAGTTATCATATTGTGTCATAATAAACTTAAAATGATTCTGAGTGTAATATTTTCAAAACTTATCAATGGGTTTTCAACTTTGATATTTCAAAAGATCTAACAAAAAATAAAAATAAAATATTTCAAATGAGGTATTTGAGGATATTTTTGGATGGATATTTCAACATTTGAGATACTCATTCATTCTTTTGTCTTTTGTTTGGTTTTCTAATATATCAAAGTTGAGATACTCTATAATAGAATTGCTTTTATAGCTAAAAATTATCAGGGAAAATTGTTTTTTTTAGAGCAAAAAAATGATAACTATGTCCCTTTAGACTAATCTCATATACTTTATGTCTCATTAGACTAATTATTTTTAAAATGGTAATAATGCCCTTGAACGTGTAATTTTTAAATATAATAAATAATGGGTTCGATCAAGCGGGATCGATCAAGGTCGAATGGATCGATCGATCCTGATCATTATGCAGAACAAAAAAAATACGGAGCATATACTGATCGACCTGGTCCATTTCACTCGATCGACAAAGGTCGATTTCATACGGATTGACCGATCTCGAGTTATAGACTGATTGATCCCGTGCCCAGGTAAGTTTTCCAAATCGATTTTCTGGTTTTCTTCGGTTATATCCGGTTTGATTTCCACTTGATTTGAACCGACCAAACACGATTTCAACTCCTAAAACTCGATTTCTTTGGGATGAAACCCATAATTTCTCATCTCATTCACGAACAAAGGGGGAGAAAATCAAAGTCTCAAGTTCATAAACCCTAACTCAATTTTACACTGATTTGGACGATAATGTGAAAAAATTTGTGAAAATTTTGTAAACAATCAATGGAATATAAAAAACGGCGTGAGAAGAAGGTTACCATGTTTTTTGTTCTTAGTTTTTTTTGTTTAAAAAAAAATCATTTTTTTTTCAAAATATGAAAGTAAATATTCCCAAATATTTTGCCATATTTTTAGGAACTGATTTCTTATCCGTAAAATATAGCTAATATGTAGAAATCGGTTTCTACAGGTTTTTAAAATTATAGTAATATGTAGATTTTGATTTCTACATGTTTTAGATTTACAGTAAATCTGTAGAAGTCGGTTTCTACGTGTTTTAGATTTATATTAATGTGTAGATTTTGATTTCTAAAGATTTTAAATCGGTAGGTTAAGCGTGGAATATGTATTCTAAATATTTTTAGAATACTCTTAGTAGATCACGTATTCTAAACATTGTAGATTCAATGAAAAAAATAAATTTCGTTTTCTACTTCGTCGAATGCCATTTCTTCTTTATTTAGAGCAAAATCTGAAAATTTTGAAAACATTTTTAGAACCAAAAAAATACCACTAAATTTATACGGGTATTTTATCAATAGTTACTATTTTTCAAATTTTTTTGCTTTAAAAAAACAATTTTCCTATACAGAGACGAATGGACATGAAAATCGAGAGCTTGAACTTGAATAAACCGCAGTCACCTCTGCTTTATTTGACCTTGTCCAGCCGGAAATTAATTTTATATGTTGGTCTTCAAAACAAACACAAAGGATACCGACATCTACTGATCTTCAAGCAGCCAAGTCGTAAGATATCAACTCTTAAGATCAACCCAAGTTTTTTAAAACAATCCAACTTGTAGTTTTACGAATAAGAATGACAGACTCATATACGAGAATGAAAAATAAAACCGAAAACACCAGTGTAGAGGTTTTTCTAACTCAGATTAACAGTCCAGTTCATGTTGTCCTCGCTCAGACCCATCTGCAAGCTTGTCAGAACGGTGTAGAGTTTCTCGGAGACAGGTCCAAAGCTACCTTCTCCATAAGATACTCTGCGTGTGCATATTATTCAGGATGAAAAACACTCTTGTGAAATGCAATAAAAGTACATATTATAGCTTGTTTAATACCTTTTGCCTTTGTGGGTAATGCTTCCAACGGGAGAGACAACCACGGCGGTTCCTGTGCAGAAAACTTCGTCCGCTTCTAGTAACTCGTCCACTGTCACATTCCTTTCCTCCACCTGCATGAACATGCTCTGTCACCACTAACTAACTAGTTGTGGTAAGATGCGAGTATAATTGAGAATTTGAAGAAAGGGAGAGATTACCTTAAACCCTTGGGTACGAGCCACGTCGATTATACTTTTCCGCGTAATCCCTGGTAAAATGGTTCCTTTTATTTCAGGAGTAGATATCACTTTGTCCTGCCAGATAGAGTAAGTAAACAAGAATACTTTTGGTCAAAAGCGTTTCTTTAAATGAGAATCAGTAGCTTGAGACTGACAAGGGGAGAGAGAAATCTATATGGCATCATTGGAGTTTTTACCTTGACAATGAAGATATTGCAAGAGGAGACCTCCTCAAGGTATCTTTTGTGAAGGCAATCAAGGTACAAAACGTCGGAATATCCTTTAGATTTCGCAATCGACTGTGCTTTTAGTACCTATGTTATGAGTTGTATGTGTGAGTAAGTAAGCATACTTTCAAAAGCCAGTATCAATTTATTCACCAAATAAGATTTTTACTTACTGCAGCGTAGTTGCCAATGGTCTTAACACCACCGGTACCACCAGGTGTTGCACGGTGAAATTCACTCTCCACAATCAAATTGATCGGTGCCACACCTTCCTGAGAGAAGTTGCATTAAACAACAATCTACAATAATGTTTAGATCTTTACTGAAAGGAGGAGGCAGGCCGAAAAAACCTTGAAGTAGTTTCCAACAGGAGAAACATAGACAAGGAAAGTATATTCTGGAGCAGGGGCAAGACCAAGAACAGCTCCAGTTCCCATTAGCAACGGTCTAATATACAAAGAACCTTTCCCTGCAGGTGGAACCTGATAGATAACAACAAACACATGGATTAACTCATCATAACAGCAAACAAATTTATTAATAAACTTTATTTGCATATCATTCATTTACCCAGCGTTTGTTTGCTAATACGGTTGCTTTGACAGCTTCGACAAACTGGTCAACGGTAGGAGCAGGCATACACATCCTCTCGGCACCACTTCTCATACGCGTTGCATTCTCTTCAGGACGAAAGAGGAGGATGTTCTTACCGTCTTGCTGTCTGTAAGCTTTCATTCCTTCGAACAATCCCTACAGACACACACTAGTAAGACTCAATAACAGTAAAGGAGGTGACATTTTGAAGAAACAAAAACCTGTCCATAGTTGAGAACACCAGCAGATGGGCTGACTTCAATGTTCCCAAAACGTTGCAATTCACCCTTTGAGAACTCCCCATCGAGGTTGCATTTCATGACGTACATGTAATCAGTCGGCTTCAGACCGAACCCTATGTTGTCCCAATCTATGTCTGCTACCTCCGCACTATATTCAAGAATGTAATAAAACCCCCAATCTCATCATCAATTAGCAAAACAAATAATAAGGGTACCCCAAAATGATTTTGAATACAACGAACCTGGAAGGCGAATTGGAGAGGACGGCGTTGCAACGAGTAAGGGAGGTTCCGCCATTGGAAGAAGAATGCTGAAGCTGTGAATATAATCGGAGAAATGGGTAAGATGATGATAAATTAATTAATATAAGAGTGGAGAAGGAAGAAGAAGAGACCTTGATGGAGGAGGAAGACGAAGACGAAGGCGATGATAAGTTTCGAGTCGTGGAGAAGTAGTGGAGGCGCGTGGTTAAGGCGCGTGAAGGACAAAGTAGGTAGTTTTGACTCAGGCTCGGGGAAATGGTTGCTCTCTCCATCTCTTTCTCAAACAACAAAAACAATTATGTTATGTGTAATGGTTTTGCTTCTTCTTCTTTGGGTGTCGAGACGACAATGGGTGACGGACGAGGCTTCTTCTCTTTTGCCCTAACCCCCTATTTTCATGTGTTTAAATCTTTTTTTTTTTCTCAATTTTTTAAAATGTACTCCCCAATAGATTATGCAATGTAAAAATACGTTTGAGTAATTTAGCTAAAAGGCTGTGAACAGAAACAAAAATTCAGATAGAAGGCAAATAAAAAAAACATTTAATAGAAAAATTCGAAAATGTTTACATAATAACACTCAAGATGAAAAGTGATTAAAACACAAGAAACAAAGATTACAAATTAAATACCTAAAAAGTCTATTCACCTAACTACAGGCTACTTAAGTAACTCCAAAAATAATAAAATAGGTGTGTTTCATGTGTTTCTGTGTTTATCCTCTACTTATATATGAAATGGGTCTGTAAGAGGATTTGGATTAAGGTTATGAATTGGATGCACGAAAAAAGCAGACCATCTGCTGTTGCAGGAGAAATGCACTTAAATCACTCATTCACCATTTTTTGTTTTTAAAATTTATTTGGCAGGAAAACAGAATTTTTTGTTCTTTTTTGAAAAAAACAGATCCCCCACATACAGTTCTGTCCACTACTATTTGGTGATGTTTTCCTTTTTTTTTTACCAATAAATGATTTTATTACCAATTATTAATATATTTTATAATCTTCTATAATATTTTATATGTAATACTAACCATAACTAAACTACAATATTATACATTTACATAACTAAAAATTCACATATCATATAAAAAGAGAGATAAGTAGACAATGATATTTTTTGTTAATGGAAAATAGAAATATTTGGTTAATTACAAATATTTTCATTTTTTAATTTTAAAAATTTAGTAACATAACTTTAGTGAAATATTTATTGTTATTTACGTATTGTATTTGTATATTATGTATAGTATTGTTATTTTTATTATTTAAATATATAATATATTTTTAAATTGCTTTTATCATTATAAACTGTAATTAATGTTTTGAAAATCGGACCGGAGGGGTGGAACGGTAGATCAAACTGGTCAGATCGTGATTCATTTTTTTTTACTTGTTTCTGGTTGTGTTAAAAACCGGATTTGAGTTATACCGGTAAATCCAATCAAAAACCGGTCAAACATGCTAAAATCATGATCTGGTTCGATATTAAAAGCTGTTTTTAAATTAACTTAAAAATTGTAATTTTATAAAAATCATAAAAATTTCATATGTTTTCTAATAACCATTTAAATAAATTGATTTTGTCATATTTTATGTCATTTTATTTTATTTTGATATCATTTTAGATTCTAGCAATGATAAAATTGCATCAGAATAATTTTGTAGCTATACTTATATATATAGTTACTTAATTTCATTTAAAATTTAATTTAATTTAATAGTTACTAAATATGAGCAACCGAGAAAAAGCTTCCATTTATTTCTGACTTGTGTCACGTGTGATAGCAGCGGCGAACATGTGGTGAGCAAACAAAGGCCAACCCAGGCCCATGATTTGGTTAACTTTTTAGTCTTTCTAAACGTTTTTGAAAAGCCTTAGACTTCGAATGGGTGATGGAGATCAAAAAATGCAGATCAAACAGAAATGCAGTTCAAGCAGAATAAATACAGATCAAACAGAACAAATGCGGATCAAACTAATTTAATAAATTTTTGTATCTAAATAAATGAAAAAATTATGAATTTTTTTTTGTTATCAAATTTATGAAAATTAAATATTTAAAATAAAAGTTATTATAAATAAGTAAAACACATTAGGTTGACAAAAATAAAAATAAATATCATCATTTAGTAGTGAAATTTATTAAATGATGATAGTGAAATTATATGAAATTTAATAGTGAAATTATATGAAAATGCAGTACAATGACAAAACATATAAAGAGTTTTCTTGTTTTGCTTTTATTTTTGTATCTTTATTGAGTTCTTAGTTCTTTCTTACCATTTGGTTCAACTATAAAAATAATATTGTCAATTTTTATATATATTATTCAATTAACAAAATTTTCATTTAATAATTTAACATAATGTGTATAATATGTTTTACATAAAAACTATATAAGATTTAGAATATCTAAATTAAGTATATACAGTAGAATCTCTATAAATTAAAATATTGGGACTTTGAAATTTTATTAATTTATAGAGATTTTAATATACAAAAGTTTCCTCATTTATATTTATTATTTTAAGTAATATTTATTTTAAGTAATATTTATTTTAAGATAAGAAAAATATTTGATTTTAGTGGATAAACATTAATTTTTATTTTTGAAATTTGACATTTATATTAATTTATTATATTATTTGGTATATATGATATATATTGCATATGACTTAAATATTGTTTTGAATATAATATTATTAAATTTCATCAAAAATATATTGAGTGTGAATAAAATATAAATATAATTTGATTGTGAATATAAAACAAAAAAAGAATAGGTTCTTACTTATATAAAATATGTATACATATATATATTGTTAATTTGTCATTTTATTGGAACCATATATTTACATAGAATTTTCTGAAAAAATATTATGGTATTACTTTATCGATTTGTGTCAAATTTTGAACCGGTCAAAGTTGGGACCGGTGAAATTTATTAATTTAAAGAGATATTAATTTATCGAGTATTAATTTATAGAAGTTCTAATGTATGTGGTTATAAAATTGTATAAAATGTAATATATATATATATATGCTTTCTCCTAAATAAAATTTAATATAAATATGTAAAGAATATATTATATTATATATTTGTATGAAAAGTTATCTTAAAATTCTTTAAAAACGAAAAAATACTTATTGAGGATATTCGTTGTGAAAAAATAAATAAACTAGTTATCAATATTTGAAAGTAAAAGAAAAAAAAATCAAAAAAAAGTTACTCAAAAAAAAAGTAGAGAAGGAGTGATTGGGCTCCTGCTTTTGGTCCACACGTTTTTTCCTTGTTCTTGCAGGACAAAAAAATTTCAAACAGATTTGTGCTGCATACAGTTATATTTATTTTTTATTATTATTACTTGTTATGCATTTTTAATGTTGATTGAGAACTAAACACAGATTAATCTGAATATTATTTTCTCCTGCTTTTCTTCTGCATTTCTCATGTCCTACATTCAAATCCTTAACCTTTTTAGATTATTATGTTATTGTTACATAATTTTATCATGAATCCATACATGTATGTATGTAATCCAAAAGAGTTCTCTTACAAAAGAAGAGACGACTTTTGAGATCAACTTGCTCTTCAAATCTTTCTTTTTACTATTCAGAGTTTTCATGTATTTCACGGACTTCATAATTTTGCTTCGTAAGGTACACATTTTACGGTCCAATATATCTCTAATAACTATGATGTTAATAGAAATAAATATAGGAAATTTAACAGTTCTATTACAAAAAGAAGGAAGTCTAAGTGGTTAACTCGCAATATAACTGGTGTGAGTTGTGATTCTATGGAAAGAATAGTTACGTGTGTTGATTGGTGGGAGTCTATAGCGATAACTAAAAATGGTTATCCATTTATTACAATTTCAAATCAATTTTTTACATTTAAATTTCCAAATAAAACTAACATGGATGTTTCTGAGGTAGAATTTGGTGCTATACTTGTAACTGTTGTATAAAGATGGAGCTCTCTACAAGGAAAATCTAGTTTAAATTATAGGATGATTGTACGAAAACGAGGATGGCTCTATTTCGGCGGATATAGAAATTTCAAGCATGTGACTAAAACATCAAACATAGGTGGATGTACAAGATTAAAAAGGTTTATTTATTTAAATATTTATTTTAATACGTAGGATTATATATTTCTCTTGGTGTTTTTGGTTTATAACTTGTCTTAATATTTTGCTTGATGATGTATTTATACTTTTATTTTATGATGTGTTTTACACTATGATACATTGATTTTATAGAACCTACTAGTTATAGAGCCATGAAACATTTGTGTCATGTGATTACAAATGAAATTAGTAGAAGATGTTATCAACCATATTAGGTATTTTGAATGTTGTTTTTAGTGTAGATTTACAATTTGTTTTTGTTTAGTACTTTTTATGTCTTATATTCATTTGAATTTACTATTTTATTATAATCATTATTATGGATATTGTTCTTTTTATATTTTTGGTTCATTTTAACTTTTAGTCGCATGAGACTTTAAAACGAACAAATCCACAACATGTCTCTGCGACTGTTACTACGAAATAACAAAAATTTGCTACACATAATTGCGAATCATATATTGTAGATCAATACGACATTCAAACGAACATGGCCTATATTGTCAATGGGGGGTGGGGGGAGGATAAACAAAGAGTACATATCTCAAAAATAATTTTTCTTTCGTTAGTGAAAAGCCGAAAATGAATCAATTATCTGACTGATTTAATTGATGTATATATTTTTTTGAACAAATTTAATTGATATGTATATTACAAAATTTAAAGGTAAAACAAGGACTTCACAATAAAAGTGACTTTTAAAAAGATCTATATAAGACACAATACACATGACCAGGAGACCTTAGCTTCATCATCATGCCTCAACCACTATCATACATTATCTGCTTTGACCATAAGCTTTTCATCATCAGTAGTATGATTCGTATGAACAATTCTCAAACTTGAAATACTTGAAAACCGTTAATATCGTAGGAACACAAAGGCGCTTGACAATAGATTGATGAATACAATGAAATGAAAAGGTAAAACAGTAACTAAGAAGAATTGTGTCTTAAGCCTACCTACAAAGTTGAGTCGCACAACAAAAAAAAGATAATGAATTGAGGAAGCTAGCTAGAATCAATAAAACAAGACTAAACTAAGAAAGTGAACACTGGACGATTACAAACATGTTAAGGAAGTTATGTTTACATGGACTGGTTTTGAAATAATGAAGTTAGAATCAATCTATCACTGTTTCATTATTTCTTCTGTGTCCAAAGTCTTATAGACTTGTCGAGCGAGCCAGATGCGATCAAGTTGTCTGTCGGGTGGCAAGCCACGCTCATGACAGGCTCAGTATGACCCTCAAGTTTCTGAAGCAACTTCCTGGAGTTCAGCTTCCATTAGTGATGGAGAAGGCAGAGGAAACGGAGTACTGAGAGTTGGCGTGGCCAGTGTATGTTTTAATGAATTTAGCAGAAGAAATGTTCCACAACCTCCGCAAAATTTGAGAATACATTAATTACGAATCATGAACTCAGGAAAACTAAAATCTTCTCCAGTACCCTACTGAATCCAAACAAATCAAACACCAAAAGATTTTTGAAGCTAGACTCTCCAAGAACTAAGATACACGACCACTCTTGAATACTCTTCAAAATCATGATCAGTAGCAGAACTTCACTAAAGCTATTACCTATTCCTTGATTTAGAAATACCCTTAAACAATGTTTCAAATCTAGTTTTGGATGGCTTCTCCTACACCGATTTCTTTCTACACGTGATCTACAATACAATAAGCGTTACAGAAGTAAATGATTGGAGCATAAGAACTCACCAACGTGTTATCGTGGGTGCCAACAAGGATGAACTTGCCGTTGGGAGAGAATCTAACAAAGGAGACAGGAGGATTCTCATCGTCGATCAGCGTCTTCACACAATGCCCAGTCCCCGAATCCCACACCCTGCACAACCCATCGTAGCTACTCGAAATAATAAGCGACCCGTCGCGATTGAAATCCACGGAGGTGATGGGATCGGAACTTTCAAGCACTTTCCCGTTTTCTAGTCGAAGGAGCCAGAGGCGATCATGTTCGACTGCGGATTGAAGTTGACGCAGAAGGGGTAGCTGGTGTGTCCGTGAAGGGGACTCTTGATCAGGGAGCCGGTTTCGACGTCCCAGAGCTTCAGGGTTTTGTCGTCGGAAGCTGAGGCGATGAACCTCGCGTCTGAGGAGAAGGCGACGCGGAGATGCAGTTTTGGTGGCCGGTGAATACTTGTAGGGGTTTGGCGATGGGGGGTTGATGGCGTAAGTGCGGATTGTTCTGTCGGAGGAGACGGCGTGGTCGTGGGAAGTTAGAGTTTGGGAGTGAATGATGGAATTTCAAAATCTGTGGATTGAATTTGGATAATTATGGTTTTGGCTTGGGAAAGGGAGCTATGACCAAGGAAGGTGACGAACCGTGTTTTTTTGGGTTTTCAAACAATGGGGTGTATTTGGAAATTAATAATACTATTGGGGTTGTTTCGTAAAATTAATCTTGTGAATGGTTCATGTGCTAATTAATTAAGCCCATAAGGGCAGTATGTAAGCCCATTACTCTAACATTTATACTAAACCTAAGCCCAATGAAACCCAGACACTAACGAACACAATGACGCCATTAACGCCACCGTGAAGCTCATCATCACGTTCCTCCTCTCTCCGCCGAAATTAACCTTCTCCGTCGTCGTCCCTGTTTCCTTAGAGACACAATTTCACACGTGTGTCTCTCATCGCCTACTTGAAAACTCGAACTCTGGTTTGTGAATCCTCCATTGTTACTTCTCTTGACTTTGTCGACTGTTTCTTAAAAGCCTGTTGTTTGGTTGCGATTAGCTCAGTAACATTGTTTTAGTTCCGATGAGTTTGTCGAAGTAGATCATCGCCGTGTGAGATTGTCGAAGCTCCTCCTGTTTAGCTCATAACATTCTACATGTGTCTTGTAGTTTTAAAGACAAAGAGATGGAAGCGAGAAGCGAACTGAACCTTAAAGTTTACGATATTTTCAAAGAGTTTATGACAGGGTAAGTTTATTTCGATTGATTGGTTCTCCTACATTTATGTCCTTGTGCTTTCAAGTATATTATGTTTAAATCTCTGTTATTGCAATGATTATAGGATCACAAAACTTGAGGAACTAGGGAATGCTGCAAACACTTTTCTTCTACGGTTTCAGCAAGGACTCTGTACGTTTCTCACTTTGTATTGTCTTCACTTTTACCACATTCCTCTCTCTCTCTGACACCTTTTCTTATCCCCAGGCTTGCTCAAATGCTCTCCAATGCTCACTTCGTCCACTTTGATCAAGAACCTTATCAAGAGCAATGAAACAAGACGGCTAAAATCGTATATAGATTCCGGCTGTATTAACATCGATGATGCTGCAAAAAGCACAAAGGCTTGTAAGTGATCAACTCTTTTAATCTTATGTGAAAGCTTCATTTTTATAAACATTCTGCTTACACATTTCTCCATTTTTTGTTCACCAAAACTACCGGAATAAGAAGTGCATACATCCCTATCAGGACTTTCTGACCATCTGATCAAAGGTAGTGATGTTTTTACTGTTTATCACCAGGTTGCTTGTTTTCCCATTGGTTAATGTTTCTAATCTTTAAGATGTGGGAACTGCAGCTCAAAGTCTGTTATCTGAGCTTGAGCGTCTCACCGATGAGGCAGCCCTTGCAATTGAGACTGCAACAACAACACAGCTAGATGTAGAATCATGTGATGAGTTACGACAGGTAACGAGTGATGAGGTAAGATTTCAACATAAACTTGTTTCTCGAAGAAACCAACTTGTATATCTCTAAAAAAATGGTTACAGAGAAGAGTAATGTTGTTTGAATGTGTTTGGTTTCAGGAGAATGAGATTGTACATTTTCTTCAAGAACCTGAAGTTATAGAGTACGCTACAGTTATTGCAGTGGTTTACAGTATGGTGAAGCAGAACTACGTTATGCAGGTGTGTGAGAGTTTGAACATTTAGATAATCTGCATGCTTGATCATTAAACTTTCAAAAATGTTACTGAAGAGAGACGGACACTGTTTTGCAGGAAAAGATTGTGAGATCGCTTAGTTTGAAGACATCATTTGATGAGCTAGATTCTTACACTATGATGTGGTCATTGCGTCCGTTTGTAGAAGACAAGATTATGAACAGAGCATGGAAATGTATCTACTAGTACACACATTATTCAGTTAATTTTGTTTGATTAATTTGTTATTTTGCTTCCTATTCATTAACAAGGAAAGAGGCGAATGTATCAGTCGTTTACATTTTAGAAGACCGGTTTATACTTTTATGTATGTTCAATCTAGTAAAACCAAATTTACCTAACTGAAATAGGAAAAAGACTATAATTTGGTTTTAGTATATCTGTTAATTATTAAAAACCGTAATATAAGGGGGGCTTATTGTACTGATGATTTGAGAGAATTCTAGTTTTTGTTCAAATCTCTCCTTATTGTATTTAGAATTTATAAAACTTCTATCAAATCCACCCTTATTGGATTGATCATTTATTCAAATTCCTTCAAATCTCCCCTTATTGAAAAAGAAGGATTTCACTCCTAATATTTATCAAAAATTATTTGGAATTATTAGATAATTGGTTTTATAGACAAAATTCACTAGAAACAAATACCATCTAATGAGATGGTATTTCAAAATAAATAAGTATGAACAATTGTTTTTTCTTCGTTTAATAAATTATACGTCGTCTGTCTTCTTCATGAGCTTGTCCTCTGTTTCGAACTAAGAGAGGCATACATCGCAATCAAAAGGGGTAGTTCTTGAGACCGATGATGGATTTGTAATGAAAAACAGTTATGTGTCGATGAAGGATTGGCCAACTACTGATTCGTGGAGGTGGAAAAGCTGGCCTTGAAGAGCAGTGACGTTGTCGAAGTAATCTTCTCTGTCTCTTCTCGGTGGTGTGAGGAGGAATCTGACTAACAGATGAAGGAGACCTGAGATGAAGAAGATGATCGATAGGATTATGATTATCAAGAGAATGTTTGGACTAGTTTGCTGTTTAGGTTGAAGTTTGTGTTGGATCAGATAGTTAATGGTGGTGGTTGTGGAATTGATGAAGGAGAGAGGCAATTCTGGGTTGTTATTTCTGAAAAATCCCAATTCATATTTTCCTGAGAAAATTTCATGAGTTTTGAAAGAAACAGGAAACTTGAGAGGAAGAGTCAAGCTTTGTTGTGTTTGGTTTCAGACATGGAAGCTCTCAGCGAAAGAGCGAGATAGAACTACTCTGTTTTTGATTCTTACGAGATATGTTTCGTAAAAGGAAAGAGATAAAAAAGAGAGTGATGAATAAGAGCAATACATAGGTTCCAGTGCTATAATTAGTCGTATAAATAATTTTAACTCCTGCAAAGTGTTTTATGGAGACTGGAAAAGGTGTGTATGCTTTGTTTTTGTGTCATGCGGCAAGGTCAAAAGAGAAGAGACGAGTCAAATATTTAGCTTGAGAGATAAATACAAATTTTGTAAACAGAGATGAAGCTGTAAAATGATTTTTCGTAGTTTTAAGCTGTGAATGATCTTTCGTAGTTTTGATGAAGCTGTGAAATGATATTTCGTAGATTTGAGATGAAACAGAGATGGGGCTGTGAAATGATCTTTTGTTTTATGTTGTTTGAAATATTAAAAATCTCCAATTTTTAGAAAAAAATCCTACCAAAATCACTCATCTAAATTCCTACCAAAAACTTCAAAATCCTTATCAAAATCTACAAATTCAATATAGGTTCCACTAAATTTAAAAATCCCAAAAATTTCTCAAACCCTCAATCCAATATAGTGCTGACAACTTATTTTTTTACTAATTTATAATCATATAAAATAAAATTCAAAGATATTCAAACAAGACCAAACCATAATATAATTTAATATAAAGATGAACTTTTATAAACTGAATAATTGAGGAAAATCAAAATCTGGTCTAAATTAATCACCCTATTTATAACTAGATGTTTTGCCCGTACATGCGGGAATAATTATTTTACGGATATTTATTAATATATAAGTATTGATTCAAAAATCAGCATAATAAATTACTGTTTATATTTTCAAAAAATTAAATTGAACATCAAATTATTTATATATGACAAAGATTTTGTATCAAAATATATATGATTTTTATTGCATTTAGAAAAAATAGAAAATCAAATGTAATATTATTATTTTTAAATCTTTTATACACTCACTATATTCATCATATTTTATTTTTTTGTTTTTTATTTATTTATTAGTTATCAAGATCTTCAGTTTCATCTTTGTCGGCCAAATTTTATGATATTAATTTATAATTGGATATCAAATAAACATATATAATTTTCAATAAGAGTATCATGATTCTTAATCCAAACCAATACGGAAAACACACCACTTGATTCCTAAATAAAATAATAAAAGAAATATACCTTTTATAGAATAAATTTTCAGCGGTAGATTTTAATAGGTTTACTTTAGATATGTCTTCATTTAAGGTTTAAACTTTATCAAATATAATTATACCAATATACAATTTAGAACTACTTACTCGTATATAGAAAATTATAACTTTAATATAAGATTTCATATGTATTTTTTAGTTAAACGGAAGTAACACCGACTTCGGAAAGAAATGCTCTGTGTTAGATTTTTTTTTGTCAACTCTATGTATTAGATTATTCAGAGAAACATAGTGATCTTATTTAAAATAATTTATTATTAATTATTAATATATATATACATAAATAAACACAAGAATTTAATTGTTATATTTATTTATATCTATTCAACTAATTCATGAGCTGTCACACGAATAGAGGAAAATTATGTACTATCAAATAAATATTAAGTTTATGTAACTAAATAATCAAAAAATTAAAATTATATTATACTATAGAGATTATTCAAAAATAATGATTTAATTAAAATATGATAAATAAGAAAACTATGCATTGATTAAAAGTATTGAAAAGATGACAAATCAACAAAATTGCCTACAATTATGGAAAAGATGACAAATCACATGGATAAAGGAAAAATCTATACTAACAAATAGATATTAAGCTTATATAACTAAATAATCAAAATTTAAATTTAAATTAGGCCAAATCTCTCAAATAGCTCTTTTTAAGTTTTTGTCACAAATATAGCTTTAAAAAAAAAAGACCAAAAATAACATATTTTTATTATGCAATAAAGATTATCTAAATAATGACTAATTAAAATAATTAAAAATATGACAAATAAGAAAAACTATGTATTAACTAAAATAATTGAAAATATGACACATAACTAAAATTGTCTTAAATCATGGAAAATAAGATAAATCATAAAAATTGCTTCATAGATAATAGTCCTGGGGATAATAGTATAGATGAGGCCTAATAACACAAGCAATTATAATAGGCCTATTTTGGGCCTAATATAAACACAAAACTTATGAAGGAAAAATCAAAGAAATTTCTGCGCAGATCTTGGGGGATTGTGGCATCTTCGTGGCTGCGTGTGACGACGTTGCCACGAAGAAGAAGAAGATGGATTACCGGAACAAGCTTGTTCTTGCTCCTATGGTTCGTGTGGTAAGTTCAAAAGCCTCAAACTAGCTCCCAGACCTTTGCTCTTGCTCCTTATTATCTCTCAAAGAGGTGTTGTTGTTGTTAGGGAACGCTCTCTTTCCGAATGTTGGCGGCGGAGTACGGCGCCGACATTACATACGGAGAAGAGATTATCGATCATAAGCTTGTTAAATGCCAACGCCGAATCAATGGTGAGTATTGGTATCTTCCTCGTGGTTGTTAATTGTGAATTTGAATTTGATTCATTTGGTACTTCAAGATTCTCATAGCTTGACTGGTATAGTACTTCAATCTGCTTATTCTTTATATTGTGGGATATCTTTTTCAGCTACTGTGTTTATTCGTTTAGAACTAAGCAAAGATGAATTCAAATCTATATTAGTTTTGATAGATATTAATAAGTTCCTCTTTAGTATTCCCCTGCTTATTTTCATGAATCATATAGGCTGCTAGTGAGGAGTTCTATCAGATTCTTATTGTACTTGTTGTCCCTCTACAGTTGCTTTCGGGACAACAGAGTTTGTGGAGAAAGGGACAGAGAATGTCGTCTTTAGCACATGTGATGAAGAAAGAGAGAGGGTTGTTTTTCAAATGGGGACTTCTGATGCTGTTAGGGCTCTCAAAGCTGCTGAGATTGTGTATGTTCCTAGAGTCATATTATCTCTACCAAAAGTTCATATCTTTTTATACGAATTTTGAAAGAATCATCATTTTTGTAGGTGTAATGATGTTGCAGCTGTTGATATTAACATGGGTTGTCCCAAGGCTTTCTCTATTCAAGGAGGAATGGGTGCTGCTCTGTTAACTAAACCCGAGCTCATTCATGATGTATGGCCCTCTGAATCCTTTTGCAAATTTGTGCATTTGTATCTGGCTGATCAGTTTTTGAATTCTTCTCCATCCCGCAGATTCTAGCTACACTTAAGAGGAACTTAGACGTACCTGTTACTTGTAGTTTTAAAGACAAAGAGATGGAAGCGAGAAGCGAACTGAACCTTAAAGTTTACGATATTTTCAAAGAGTTTATGACAGGGTAAGTTTATTTCGATTGATTGGTTCTCCTACATTTATGTCCTTGTGCTTTCAAGTATATTATGTTTAAATCTCTGTTATTGCAATGATTATAGGATCACAAAACTTGAGGAACTAGGGAATGCTGCAAACACTTTTCTTCTACGGTTTCAGCAAGGACTCTGTACGTTTCTCACTTTGTATTGTCTTCACTTTTACCACATTCCTCTCTCTCTCTGACACCTTTTCTTATCCCCAGGCTTGCTCAAACGCTCTCCAATGCTCACTTCGTCCACTTTGATCAAGAACCTTATCAAGAGCAATGAAACAAGACGGCTAAAATCGTATATAGATTCCGGCTGTATTAACATCGATGATGCTGCAAAAAGCACAAAGGCTTGTAAGTGATCAACTCTTTTAATCTTATGTGAAAGCTTCATTTTTATAAACATTCTGCTTACACATTTCTCCATTTTTTGTTCACCAAAACTACCGGAATAAGAAGTGCATACATCCCTATCAGGACTTTCTGACCATCTGATCAAAGGTAGTGATGTTTTTACTGTTTATCACCAGGTTGCTTGTTTTCCCATTGGTTAATGTTTCTAATCTTTAAGATGTGGGAACTGCAGCTCAAAGTCTGTTATCTGAGCTTGAGCGTCTCACCGATGAGGCAGCCCTTGCAATTGAGACTGCAACAACAACACAGCTAGATGTAGAATCATGTGATGAGTTACGACAGGTAACGAGTGATGAGGTAAGATTTCAACATAAACTTGTTTCTCGAAGAAACCAACTTGTATATCTCTAAAAAAATGGTTACAGAGAAGAGTAATGTTGTTTGAATGTGTTTGGTTTCAGGAGAATGAGATTGTACATTTTCTTCAAGAACCTGAAGTTATAGAGTACGCTACAGTTATTGCAGTGGTTTACAGTATGGTGAAGCAGAACTACGTTATGCAGGTGTGTGAGAGTTTGAACATTTAGATAATCTGCATGCTTGATCATTAAACTTTCAAAAATGTTACTGAAGAGAGACGGACACTGTTTTGCAGGAAAAGATTGTGAGATCGCTTAGTTTGAAGACATCATTTGATGAGCTAGATTCTTACACTATGATGTGGTCATTGCGTCCGTTTGTAGAAGACAAGATTATGAACAGAGCATGGAAATGTATCTACTAGTACACACATTATTCAGTTAATTTTGTTTGATTAATTTGTTATTTTGCTTCCCATTCATAAACAAGAAAAGAAGCGAATGGATCGGTCGTTTACATTTTAGAAGACCAGTTTATCCTTTTATGTAGGTTTGGGCATTTCGAGTCTCGGGTATCAGGTACTTCGGATAGGGGTTAGAGGATCCATTTACTACTTGACATATTTTCGATTCGGTTCGGATAGTTTCGTGTTCGGTTCGAATAGTAAAATTAGGAACCGGAAAATACCTGGAAAAAAAACCGGTTCTCATTTGGTTTCGTTTTTGGTTCGGGTAAAATACGGTTATTTAGGGTAAAATATTAAAACAATTAGAATGATTTAGATAAAAATTTCAGATATTTCAGAAACTTTGGATGTTTCGGATAATTCAGATACTTTATAATTTTCAAATATCTTTTGGTACTTTTAATAGATTTTTAAATTACAAATATATATTTAGCTATGTTATATGTATATACAATTAATATTTTTATATATTCGGGTACCCGTTCGGTTCTCGGTTCGGTTTCGGTTCGGTTCAGTTATTTCAGAAATATAAATATAGGAACCGTTCGAATATTTGAAGATCTCGGTCCGGTTCCGATTTCGGATATATTGGTTCGGTTCCGGTTCAATTCAGTTATTTCGGATATATAAATATAGGAACCGTTCGAATATTTGAGGGTTTCGGTCCGGTTCGGTTCAGTTATTTCGGATATATAAATATAGGAACCGTTCTAATATTGAGGGTTTCGGTCCGGTTCTGAATTTTTTTTGTCCAAACCTACTTTTATGTGTGCTCAAGCTAGTAAAACCAAATCCAACCGAATTTACCTAATTGAAATAGAAAAAAAATATAATTTGATTTTAGTATATCTGTAAATTATTAAAGACCGTAATATATATAGTGCCAATAGTTATTTTGTGTCGTTAATTTTGATTAAAATATTTTATTTCTTTTTTTTATGTGCTGATAACTTATTTTTTATTAAGTTTTGTTAATTGAAAAGTTAAAAGTAATGATATTAATATTTTTATGGTTTAGTAAATCTAATTTCTAATCATATAAAATAAAATTCATAAAGTTTTATAAAAAATAAATATAGTAATGAGTTTTGGTTAAAACAGAATAAACTAAATACCAAAGATATTCAAACAAGACCAAACCATAATAGATATATAATATTTATAAACTGAATAATTGAGGAAATCCAACAAAGATCAGAACTTGGTCTGAATTAATCACCCTGTAATAACGCCCAATGGAAAACACAAGCAAATATAATGGGCCTAGTTGGCCCAGTTATAAACACACAACTTATGAAGGAAAAATCAAAGAAAGTTTTGCGCAGATCTTGGGGGCATCTTCGTGGCTGCGTGTGACGACGTTGCCACGAAGAAGAAGAAGAAGAAGATGGAATACCGGAACAAGCTTGTTCTCGCTCCCATGGTCCGTGTGGTAAGTTCAAAAGCCTCAAACTAGCTCCCGCCTTCGCCCTTGCTTTGCTGCTTATTATTATTGATGGAGGTGTTGTTGTTGTTAGGGAACGCTCTCTTTCCGAATGTTGGCGGCTGAGTACGGCGCCGACATTACATACGGAGAAGAGATTATCGATCATAAGCTTGTCAAATGCCAACGCCGAATCAACGGTAAGTATTGGTATCCCCATTAATTGTGAATTCCAATTTGATTCATATGGTTTTTATCTTCATGAATCATTCTTATTGTGTCTCTACAGTTGCTTATGGGACAACAGAGTTTGTGGAGAAAGGGACAGAGAATGTCGTCTTTAGCACATGTGATGAAGAAAGAGAAAGGGTTGTTTTCCAAATGGGGACTTCTGATGCTGTTAGGGCTCTCAAAGCTGCTGAGATTGTGTATATTCTACACTCATATTCTCTACCAAAAGTATATATATATCTTTGGAAAGAATAACTGTTTTTTTGTTCTTTCATCATTTTGTTAGGTGCAAGGATGTTGCAGCTGTTGATATTAATATGGGTTGCCCCAAGGCTTTCTCTATTCAAGGAGGAATGGGTGCTGCTCTGTTAACTAAACCCGAGCTCATTCATGATGTATTGCCTCTCTCTCAATTCTCCTTTTCATATATATATCTGACTGATCAGTTTCTGAATTCTTCTCCATCCCACAGATTCTAGCTACGCTTAAGAGGAACTTAGACGTACCTGTTACTTGCAAGATCCGCCTGCTAAAATCACCAGCGGATACTGTTGAATTGGCTAGGAGAATCGAGAAACTTGGTGTACCAGCACTTGCTGTACATGGGAGGTAATAATAATACATACACCATTGTGAGTTGTTAGTTCTCACTCCTTTTATCTGCTTCTTTATATACCAAAAACAAATTGGTAACTGGCTTCTCCTTACATATAAATATAGGAAAGTTGAAGACAGGCCAAGGGATCCTGCTAAATGGGACGAGATAGCAGATGTAGTTGCCGCATTGTCCATTCCCGTTATTGCAAATGGAGATGTTTTAGAATACGATGATTTCTCTCGCATTAAAACTGCTACAGGTACACTTTACTTCAAGAGATTAGCAAATATCTGAGTTATATAACCTTGTTTTTTTTTCTTTTGTTCCTTGCAAAGGCGCTGCTTCGGTGATGGTTGCAAGAGGGGCTATGTGGAATGCGTCAGTTTTCTCTCCAAAAGGAAAGTCTCACTGGGAAGATGTGAAAAAGAAATACATTAGAAAGGTTAGCAAATGTCTCTTAAGGGTATAACTTAATTTTTTCTGATTTGTGGGTGTTTTTGTTGCAGAGCATCTTGTGGAATAACGATGTTAAGAGCACAAAATACACGATAAAGGAGATGATAGCGCATCATTCTTGTCTTGAATTAGCAGAAGGAAAGTCTCTCAACAAAGCAGACACTTTGGCAGATATAGCGTAAGCTAACCTCTTACTTTAACTTGTGTGTTTATTGGTTTTTACTACAGAACGAATCACATAACGGAATCGAAACTATAGTCCACCGTAGTGGCTCGAGTCTTAGACCAATTTGATTCAGTTTTGAAGTCTAATGTTGTTTGTTGATGTTTCAGGAAGCTTTACGAGTTGGAAGATTACTATTGGACAGTGAAGAACATTCGTCCCCTGACACATGACTTGGATTCTGTTTTGCGAGACTGAAACAAAATGCCATACTTGCTTTTTGTTTCGAGTCTTAGTGTAATCTCATTTTTATGTTTTATATATAGAGGGATCCCATTGTTTTTACTTGAAAGAAATTAGAATCTTTTGTACTGGAAGCAGTTACACTATTGCAAACATGTAATCATGTATTCTCTTCATCTACCCTTTTCTCTCTTACATGGATTCTTTGTAACCAAACTTTCCCTAACTTAAACGCTACATGAGTCTAGCCTTGAACCATGCGGAATTTGCAATACACAGCAACTTTGGTACCTCTATCTATTCCAATCGTTTCACCTTGCATGGCATTAATCTGGATGAGCCTCTTTTCTTTTTATTGATCAGTTGCGAAAGGCACACTAGTACTTTTATGTGACCCGAATTATGATATATTTTGAATTTTTAAAAACAACTATAAATTACTAAAACTGTTAAAAATTTTACCTTCAAATTTTGTGATCCATGATTTTTTTCTTTTATGACAAAAATACAAATGATTTCAAAATCATATAAGTAAAAAGAAATTTATTTAGAACAATTTTTTTGATAAAAGCTTTGAACAAACATTGACAACTTAATTTTTAAAATTATAAATTATTAAAAATACTAACCCCACAATGAAAATTTTTTTATCACTAATTCAAAGTTTTTGCTATAAAAGAAACATATGACCAAAAAACCGTATGAGTAGAAAACATCTTTAATAGAAATTAATATTAAAAATATACTATGTATGTTAATATCATTGAAATTTAATTATATATCCTATCAAATAGAAAAATATTATTGTTTGGATTAATAAAATTGATTTATATGTTTGCACCATTTAATTATATATGTAATAGTTACTTATTTTTAATTGTTTATTATATATTTATTATTTCATAATATGTAAAACATATAATACATAAAGTAATTTATGGTGAAATTTCATGTTTACCACTTTCATGGTACCACTTTTCATTTTTATCACCACTAAAGGGACATTTTAAAAAATATCTTCTTCATTAAGTGGCAAAAGACTTTATACCCTTGTTGTCTATATATATAATAAATCAGTATTTAAATAAATAAATAATAATAATAATAGTTATAATAAAAATAATAAGTTTTTATGTTTTTGAATTATACTTTTTCAAATTCGAACTTTTTTATAAATCGTTTTTTTCGAATTTTTTTATACTCTCCACCATCCACGAGGTCAGATTGTCTCTATATCTCTCTCTACTCTGTCTCTCTCTCTACTTTATCTCTCCCTCAGTTTCTCTATTTTGAATCTGACGTTATTTTGACAAAGGTGAACCCACAGCGGAGCTTCTCCTCCTCTGAAGCGGAAACGGAGAAGACAGAGGAGGAGGAGGAGGACGACTGTGAAGATATAGGAGTGACGGTGGTTTGTTCGTGCGACATTCACCACCAGCACCAAGTTAAATCTCCTGGGTACTTCTCTTCTTAAATCTTTATTAGGATTTCGATTTGGGGAATTTTTAATCAGAATCTCTGAATAAAATCATGGACGATTTCCATGTAAGTCGTCTAACGGACCCAAAAAAAAAAATTTAAGTTTTATTTTTCAATTGCAAAACTAACCTGAAACGACTTACATGGAAGTCGTCTAAGTATAACAAAGTATTGATTTTTTAATTTTATACTGGACGACTTATGTGTAAGTCGTCTAGGAATAGTCAAATTTTTTAACACAGTCTAGTCAAATGCAAAATTAACCCGTTTACCAAGTCGGCTCGAGATTTTTTTTTTTTAACAAACAAAGATGGACGATTTCCATGTAAGTCGTCTCTAAAAACACATTTAAAAGTTAATTGCAAAATTAACATCTGCATTGACCAGAAGACTTCCATGTAAGTCGTCTATAGCCAGAAGATTTACCCGGAAGTCGACTGTGCGAACAGATCTGAAAAAATACTGATTTCATAGTTTTAACCAGTGAGATAACTTGTTTAGCACAAAGAAGTCTTCTCCAAGCACCCAAAATCTCAAACAAAAGTGACCCACCGAGAATCGTAAGTTTCAATGGCTCTATGAACCATAAAAAATTTAGAATCAAAATCTTGGGTTTTTCTAGATTGATATGAAGAGAAAGTGAAAGAAATGTTATTTTTAGTTCATAAGAATTGAGAAAGAAAGAGTGTAAATCGATTTGAGGTGCATTAAGAGCTTCAAATTGGTTGTTCATGGTTATTGGTGTATTGATGGCAATGATAATCTTGTAAATACTTGAAGATGATGAGGTCGAGAGAGAGTAAAAATGCCATTTTTGGAAGAAAAAAATTAATGGCAATTTCATGAATAATATGAACTTGTGGGGTGAATAAGGCAAAAGAAAAGTCCAAAAAAAAAACAAGGGTTAGTTTTAGGTTTGACTTTGAGTATTATGTCATTTTTGAAAATAGCCCTATTTATTTGTTTGTTGGAAAACCAGCAAACCTGTAATCATAAAATACCAATAATAACATGTTCCATCATATCCTTAAAAATTAATAGTAGCTAACTATTAAAATTTATTCTATCAAATATATATATTATATATATATATATATATATATTTAATTTAAATATTTTAGCTATAAGATTTATATTATTATGTATATGGTGAGGGTTTTGAAATATTTGTTTCTTGCATTTGGATTAAAGTACAATTGTATATATACAAGTTAGTTGGCATACATAATTTTTATATTAATAAATAAAATATAATGGATTAGTTACTTAAAATTAGTGTTAATATAAATTGAATTCATTATTTAAAAAATAATATATTAGTTATTTAGTTCTTTAATTTTAGGTTAGGATATATATTTAATAATAAATAAGTTAGGTATAAATAGAAATAATAGAAACCCAAAAAGATATGGTCTAACCTAGACTATTTGTAAGTAGATAAAAATTGCTTACGTTTTAATAGGGAGAATCGCATTAAAAACTCTCAAAGTATCTCTTAGTGACACTTTAAACCTTGAAATTTTTTCACTATTAATTTTAAACTTCAAAATGACATTTGTATCACATAAAACCTCCAAAGTAAAAAATATGGAAAGCTAGAAACATGTTCATATTTCAAAAGAGAAGATCTGCTTGGAGGACAACTCTCTCCCTGGCGAAAACAGATAATGAAGAATGGAGAAACGCTCAAGGTTTTATTGATTCAACACAACTCCCACCTGTGATGACAACTCGTGAAAATCGAGTTAATAGATGGAAAAGACCCATGGAGGATTGGATCAAATGCAATTATGATGGTTCATATAAGGCTGGTTGTAACACCCGTCTCCTTCTCTCTCGAGAACGGCGTGCTACTAACCATAAAATACCGAATTAAACCGATTTATTCAAAATCGAACAAATTAACATAACATTTAATAGAAGAATTACAAAAGAAATACATTTTTGAATTTAAGTATAAAAATATATCAAATAAATCGAATGTAAAATTCGTATAAATCATTAGTTAAAACCAAAATAAAATACGATGATCCCAAGACACCAAACCGTCCAGATATCCAACAACTCGGCAAGCTCACCTGCAAGGGGAAGAAGAGGGGTGAGCAACAGGGGAGTCACTTCGTGAGGTATGGGATGCTAAACACGCAAACCACTGACTTGAGTAAATAGAACTCCCACTATGGAAGTTTAGCTCTAACATGAACACACACGACGCCTAGCGCGTCACACAAACCAAACAATGCGATGATAGCATAAAGCTAGTCCATACACCCCGCATCTCCTCATATGGATATATAATACATAGCGTCGCTAGTACAATATGTCTCTGTACCCCCGCCCTCTCAAGTAGCGTCCATGGTACAAACGTCTCTGCACCACACGCCCGCACAAGTAGCATCGCAAGTCCAGACGTCTCTGAACCCCTGCCCGCACAATCAAAGTAGCGTCGCTAGCCCAGACATCTCTGAGCCCCCGCCCGCGCACATAGTCCCTACTCATAACTATGTGTACATACATATATATATATCGCATTTCTTAACATCACACAATCCAATCAAAGGTTGAATCCTCTAGACCCCTAGTTCCAGTTTACAATGAATAAAATAACTAACAATCAAGACTCAATTCAAATAGACGGATCATGATTCGAAATCTAAACTACGATAGAGAGAATTCTACACTGGTACGGGATTTACGGAATAGACCCTCACCTTTGCCTTATCGAAAAACCGAAAATGGCTCCAACAATAAATGTGATAACTTGATTAGCAAGAAAGCTATGATATCCCCATGGATCTCGAGCTCTCGACAATGGCAGACCAGATCGGAAAATAATAGACGCAAAATAAGAGATATAAATATCATATAATAGATCTAGGGTTTAATTATGAAACTTGCAGCACAAGAAATTAATATAATATCTTTTAACCTTCACGGCTTGGAATCGTAGTGGCGGATCTCAGCCCCAAAAGTGCATGGCCCTCACCGGTGACTCACTGTTGAGGATCACGGCTAGTCATCAAGTTGAAACGGCTCCGGTCGTGGTGATCAGTGCCGGTGGCGTCAAGATTCGATGACTCCAGCTTGTACGTCTCTTCTCCACAATGACAACGGATCTCTTGTACGTAAGTAACACGAGCCACTCCTTAGGTGAAGGCGCTGGCTCCGGTGGGATGGCTCACGGTGGTTGATGGTGGAGGACATGGCTCCGGTGGTGACTAGCGTTGGTGGATACGTCACGTCTTCTCGGTCAACAACACATGAACAAATGAATAAAATGGAGGAGAAGAAGAGAGTAACACAAGTGATGAGGAAGAGAGATGGGAGTGAACGTGAACAAGAGTGGAGAAGATGGAGATGGTGATCGTGAATAACAATGAGAGAAGAGGCGGCTTTGCTTACACTTTTCTTTAGGTTACAAGGAAGAGAATATATATGTCGATATAGACATATTACGGCTGCGTTTAATATAAAGAAGGATGTGGTTATTAATTAGATTTGACCAAACCGGTTTATATTAATATTATAACTAAAAGAAGATAAAACCAAACCGATTTGAAAATCCGGGTCGTTACACTGGTACAAATACTGCAAATTTAGGTTGGATATTTAGAGATGCAGAAGGCGTTTTCAAATACTGCAATCCAACATACTCAGCTTTAGAAGGGGAGTTCAAATCTCTAATCATTGCTACGCAAACATCATGGTCATGAGGATTTTCTAAGGTTATATTTGGAGATTGCAAAAATTAGTGGATCTGGTTTCACGAAGAAAAATCAGCTTTGGAATGTACAATTATCTTCGAGAAGTCTGGAACTGGAATACAAAATCTAAAGAAGTGGAACATCGATGGGTGTAGCAACAAGCCAGCAGACTTACTTGCAACAAAAGTCTCACAAGATAACAGTACATTCACGATTTATAACTATGTGCCTGCTGTATTAAATGATGCCTTGCATCATGAGTTCATGACTATGTCATCTAAATAAGATAATCATATTCCGAGAATTAAAAATTGAACAAAACTTAGTATTGATGATGAAACTTACTATGAAGTAGCTGTCTATACATTTAATGAGGAGATTGCTTACGGATATTGATGAATGTTTATACACATGAAAATTCATAAATGTACATTGATAGAGATCTAATGATTTTTTTTCTTTAGTTTTTGTTCTCTATTTTGCAATTTTTTTCTCTCAACTTTTTTTCTATCACATTGCTATGCTGAATATTTTTTTTTTCATTGAAAAGACGATGATTTAGCTTCTTCCTAATGAGAGATTAAAACGAAAAACATAAGTTTTAACATACACATATTTATATATATAAATAAGTTCGCAAAAAAATTTAGAAGTTTATTTTTAAAAGACAAAAATAATATTTTACATTGATAGAAATCTAATTATTTTTTCTCTTTAGTTTTTTCTTCTCTCTTTCTCGCTTTCATTTTTTCTATTACATAACTTATAGTTATGCTCCGAAATTTTTTTATTTCATTGAAAATGATGATGATTTAGCTTCTTCCTAATGGGAGTTTGAAACTAAAAACAAAAATTTTAAGATACAAATATTTATGTAAGGAAAACATAGTTTGCAAAATAATTTAAATATTATTTTTAAATGATAAAATAATACTTTTACTATGAATTTTGATCAAAATATTTTTTGTAAATATTTATAGACGTGTATGACTCAAAATATTTTCAGTTATGTTCACTTATACAAATTCAAAGTTCAAACTACATTTTATTATTTGTTTCCCAAAATAATAGATATTAAATTATACATAATCCAATGAGAATCTCTGAAATATTATTTGAGAAATTAGTTTCTTATGTGTCGCGCTCACGTTAACTCTCACGATGGTTGATTACACTAATATCCTTAATGATATATTACATTTAAATACTATTATTGAATTTTTATTTAGTTTCCTTTTTAAAATTTTCCAAATAACATATATAATAAAGAGGAAATATTTATAAAGTTTTTTAAAAAATTAAAACGAAAATATATGTATATATAATATGATTTCAGCAAAAAGGAAAGTTCACAAAATAGAAATATCCCATTTAAAAATATTTTTAAATAACATAAAATATACTTTTGAAGTAATAAAATAATTATTTGTATCTATATTTTCTTAGATGAAAATATATATTTGCATATAATGTGATTTCATAAACCAACACTCACACACATAATCTTGATATTAGAAAAAGAACTATTATCTCATTTAAAACATAATTTTAAACAATACAAAAAATATATATTTTCAAAGTAATAGAAATAATTTTTATATATCTATCTATTGTATTAGATGATTACATAAATTGGTATATATTTAATTGACTAAAAATAGTTTATAATTAGTATTATTGAAATGATTTATTTATTTTTCATACATTAAGCTGACTATAATATCTTTCAATTACAATAAAAAAATCTATAAATTTATTTTTACTTATATAATATGATATTTAAAATACAGTCACCCATTTTTTTTTAAACTGCTTATTTTAAAGAGATTAAAAAGATAAAAAGAATTAACAATAATCTGAGAATTCAGTTTTGCTTTGGTATTTTAATTATAGTCATATTAATCGTTTAAGATAATTTATAAATTACATATTTATAAATTCTTACATATGTGTATGATCACGGGAGATATTTAGTTAACATAATTCATAGATATTTTTTGTAACAAATTATATAGTAACATCCCTTATATATTAATTGAGAAACAATACAACATTGTTTTGTAGCTATGTGTCAGCAAAAGAATGAAATTCAAAATTTTTAAGAAAATAGATTAGTCAATCTTAATTTATACTATACTTTTAAAGTTAACTATATAGGGGAAATTACATGTTTACCACTTTTATGGTACCACTTTTCATTTTACCACCACTAAAGAGACATTTTCAAAAATACCTTCTTCATTAAGTGGTAAAAGACTCTTATGTCCTTGTTATTTATATATATAATAAATTATTCTTTAAAAAAAAAATTATGTTTTCGAATTATACTTTTTCAAATTCGACCTTTTTTATAAAAAAAAAATTTTGAATTTTTTTCGAATTTTTATTTATTTTTTTTTCAAATTTCTTTCTGAAAAACGAAAATTATGTTTGAAACTATTTAAAAAAAAACATTTATATATTTTTTAAGTATTTATTTATATATTTATTAGAATCCTAAATTTCACATTCCAAAAACCCTACCCCTTCAACTCTAAACCCTAAGTCTAGATTAGTTAACCCTAAGGATATAATTGTCTTTTATCCTTCATTAAAAATGAGGATAAAATTGGTTAGTGTAAACATGAAAAGTGATACTATGAATGTGCTATTTGTGGCAATTTCCCAACTATCAAATTGATAAATAATGTACAAAAGAATATTTTCGCACTTTCCTTAAATAAAATATATGAAATTACCTAATATGATTAACGTATATATGATAATTAATGATTATAAATAATAAATTTTTGATAACCATTTTTGTATCTTATCTATTTTTTGTTTAATCTTATATTATTAAAAGATACTAAACAATCACATTAACCATATAATAAAAATATTTTTTCTTATATGTCATATTTTGAATTTTAAAACAACTATAAATTACTAAAAACGTTAAATATCTTACACTAAAATTTTATGATCAATGGTTTAATTTTTTTTGCAATAACAATATACAAATGATCATAAATCGTATGAATATGAGTCTCATTTAATAGACATTCATACTACATATTAATATAGTTTAAAATTAAACTATATAACATATAAAATACATGAATATGTTAATTTCTAAATTTGTATTAAAAAAATTGAAACCTTTATATTTTAATTTTAAAATTTGTATTGAAAAATTCGCACATTAGAAATTTTGTATTATCATATGAGCATGGATTTTCAATAATAAATATTTATATTAAAATATATTATATATCTATATCCATGTCATTGAAATTTAGTTATATACCATATAAAATAAATAAAATAATTGTTTTGATTTATTTACCAAAACAATATCGTAAATATACAAGAGATATTGTTTTGATTTATGTGTTTACTCTAATTTAATTATATACATAATACGTAAAGGAAAATACCCTAGGATAGCACTAAAAAAGTTTCTATCACAAATATAAACTCTAAGAATCAAAATGATCAAAATGTTTCATTAAAGAGGTAAATATATACTTATACCCCTAGGGTTAACTAATCTAAACCTTAGGATTTAGAGTTAAGGGATGGGGATTTGGGTTTGAGGTTCAAAATTTTATAAAATAGAAAATAAATATTAAAATTTTGAAAATAAAAATTTTAAAAATAGTTTCAAAAAGTATTTTCGAATTATAAAAATAAAATTTGAAGAAAAAATAAAATAAAAATTTGAAAAAAAAATTATAAAAAAGTTCAAATTTGAAAACATATAATCTAAAACTATAAAAAATTATATTTTTTTTATTTTTTTGTTTTTTTTATATATCTAGGGTATTAGTGTCATTTTATCTATTAAATGAAATATTTTGGTCATTTTCCTACTTATGGTCTATTTTGTGACCAAAACTTGAAAATGATCTATTTATGAGAACTGTCCATACGTAAATGAACACAAATAAATAATAATATATTAAATTATTTTTATATATAACGTTCATTCCGCGTGCGGATCTTAACCTAGCTATTTATTAGAATCCAAAATCCAGCCCGAAAGGAAAACCAATCCAATTAACTGTATTCCACTAAATTTGCGAAGGTGGTCTGGACTTTGTTAACTAGATGCTCTCCGTATACAACTCTTTTGGAAACTTGAGATCTTTTATCTCCTGGATACTTCTCTTTGAAGATATCCAGTGGGTCAACCATCGCGTCAAAGTTAGTCTGTTCAAACAAGATAAATGATTCAAAATCCGAGTCTAGAAATACACAAAAATTAACTGTTATACAAGTTTATTACACCTCGTAGAAGAAAGCGATGCATACACGGTATAGAGGAGAGTTATTGATCACTCTATGAAGTGTGGATTCGTATACTCCATTTGAAAGTATCTGCATATTTGATTCCCAAATGTTTTCAAGAATTGTGAAAACGAAAAGAGAGAGAGAGAGAGAGAGAGAGAGAGAGAGAGAGAGAGAGAGAGAGAGAGAGAGAGAGAGAGAGAGAGAGAGAGAGAGAGAGAGAGAGAGAGAACAAACAAAACCTTTAACATGTCACCGATGTTACAAATAAATGATCCAGGGATTGGAATAGCTGATACCCAATCACCAGCCAAGTTTTTCACCTTTTCGGAGACAAAATAAAATCTAAAGCCATTTTTCTAAGTAACAAAACCAGAGAAGATCATGGTAATAATATATACCTGAAGAGCAGTTTTATCATCGTCTTGATTTATAAGCGTCAACAAGCCTACAAATCACGGATTTTCATAAAACCAAACCAGCTATGGTACAAAAAAATATATTGATATATATTCAGTATCTTAAGTATGAGTTGAAGCTTACTTACCATAGTCAGTGTGAGCTCCACTGGAATTTCGTAAACAGAAAAAAAGAGACGAATTATCATCCGTTTACCACCTAATAGAGTTAATATAAAAGAAATGTATCCCTAGTAAAACAATAATGATAAAAAGTTTATTACCATCCGATAACATTTTCTTGGTTTACACCTGGATAACCAATAATACGCATTACCCAAAAAGGATCCCCAACCATTTCTCCCTCAAATTCATAAGGTGATCCACCAAGAGCTAAGGAGATTCCTCTTAGGATGTTTCTAGAGAGATCTTGAAATCATGAAATAATCTCTAGTTAAGTTGGAAACAAACACACACACAATAAATACGAAATGGATGAAATACACGAATACACACCTGTGCATAACTTAATATACTCATCCATCAACCCTTTGTACTCTTGAGGATTTTCTGGCCTTCAGATAAAACGTCACACAAAAAGTAAAAAAGAGAAATATAGTTCAAAGAAAGACAAAGCTACTGTGATCAATTAAAATGTGATGACAATTTTTTATATTTTGACATTTTAAAATCGTGATTTTTACCATATTATATATTTATATAAATTATCAAGTGTTCAATGTTTCAGAAATGATTTCATTTTTTTTAGTATGAGCTTTATTTTCATTTTAAATACATCTTGAAATACCATTAATCTATGAAAACCAAAATTTTAGTGTTTTAATTTTTTCACAATTCTATTATTTGACTAGCTTTATTCAGTTAAAATGTTTCATATCCTATCATTTGACTAACTCTACTCAGTTTAAATGATTTGGCCATTCAGTATATTATAATAATTTGACAAAGCCACTATTCATATGTATATATCAAAGATTGTTAAAAATATTTTAAAACTATCTATCTTATTAAAACATAATCATCATTTGTAATAACATTACCAATATATATGTGGTTTACGATTTGTGCCACTCAAATTTTAACTATTTAGTCTTATATTTTTTCTTAGAAATTATTGTTTAAATAACTAATTAAATTCATAATTATTATTAAAATATATACATAAATATTAAACCAGTTATAATTTAAGAATGAAAAATACAAACTAAAATTATTATTATATTTTTAAACGCGGCAATCTTAACTTAAAAATACAACATTTTCATCAAGATTTAAAATTTAAATATGGGAACACCTAAAACTAAATATTTTTATTTAAATTTAAATTTAATTTTTAGGGAAGATAATCTCACCTATTAAAATCTATTATTCAATTAAAGCTGGTAAAATTCCGTCTGTCCCTTTCGTTTATTTTTTTACCAACACAAAGGTAAATGCAAAAATTACTTACCACTGGTTTAACCCTTCCAAGACCTTTCCAGTTTCCCCATACTTTCCTTGCTTGAACTCTCTGTAACACTGCCCATAAGAGAATAAATACATATTAGTAGAATCACAACTGCTTGATAGATCAAAATTGTTCAACACATTGACTAGTACGTTGGACACCACTTACATCAATTGCTTCGTGGAAATCTTGTTTCCCGCTCGTATAGTTCACTCCAATTCTCTGATATCCTCTGTGTAACTCAACACCATTAATGATCCTCCACAAAAACAACAGCTACGAACGTATTAAAGCATTAAAAATTTTGGCTTTCTGTTTTAATATGATGTATCTTTATTTTCAAACGAACATGAAGTTGTGTTTTGTTCCTGGTCTCTTGTTCTGTTGGAAATGCCACCAAACTCTCATTTAAGTAATGCATCACCGATAAAGTATAGATTGTGTCTATAGTTGTGAACAAAATAGCTGCGTTGTAATTAAAACGTGATACACGTTTTAGATCACATTTTCAGATATTTGAAAACAAACCTATATCCAGCTGCTGGAGTAATCTTGATCTTAAGTTTCTCCTCATATGGAAGCTCGAAGAATCGATGGGTCATCTCTTTCACCTTCCTCATAAGACTCTCCGAAATTCCATGACCAATCTGCTCCACCACACTCACCAGTCCAAATCATCAAACCATGCAGAACATTTTCATAAAACCACAAGAAAAAGGTAAATTCAAATTAACTTTTTAGTTACCACGTAGAAGAATCCGACGTCCCGACAAGCCCGATCTAGTTTTGTTTGATCGGAAAACGGTGATAAAAAGATGTGGGTTTAACAAAGACGTTTTATTATAGTCGGAAGAGACGTTCAGTCGGTTACAAGAGAAGTAAAGAGAATGCGACAGAAGAGAAGCCGGCAACTCGATGAGTTACCGGAGAAGTACAGATATCGGCAAGATGAAGCAAAGGTGAAAACCCTAATCTAGCCGCCAAGTGTTAGTCAGATGATTTCGGATCCCCATCTCGTTTCTCTTCCTTCTCCTTATATAGTCCTCTGATGTGTCGTTCTTGACCTAGCTTAAGTCGTCTTCGTGGGCCTTCCTTATTGGGCCGAGAGGCCCGCATCCGTCCGAGCGGTCGCTGAGCCGGGTGCCTCTTAGTCGGCGTCGCTCGACTCGAGATACTGTAGAGGCAAGCCGAGTAATCAACCGGTTTAAGCCGACTATTTGAGCCATCGCTTTCCTTGGTCTGGGCCAGGCCTTCTATTCTTTGGGCCTTGTGGGATGATCAAATCCATCCTCTACAGTAAGTCCCCCCAGTCCATCGGTGAACGGAGAGTCGACAAGCTCATGATGGATTCTGGAACTCGAAGGTTCAAAAGAATAGAAGTCCTGTCGGGAGTTTGAAACGATGGGTCGACGAGTCACGGGAAGGCTGCGGTAATGCCTTCTCTCGGAGTCGTCGAGTCGCAGGCTCCCAGATTTTGATCGGCAAATCCCGGCTAATTCACCGGTTTAACCGATCTTAGGATAACCGTTTGGTTAATTAAGATAAGAAGCCGGAAAGTCGCGGGAGTCGATGGGGTCTTTTGGGGGAAACTCGAGGCCCGTTTAGGCCCATTTAGGTTTAATAATGATACCTCGAATCTTTCCCCCTTTTTCCCTTCACGAGTGTCTCGGGGAGTCGAAACGCCGCGAGGGTCCGCTGGGTATTTAGGGGGAATTTCGAGGCCCATTTAGGCCCGAATAGACCTAATGATGATGCCTCGAACTCCTCCCTCTCTTCTCCTTATAAATACGCGGATCCCCTTTCATTTCTTCAAGTTTCCTCCGCGATCAAAGGTACTTTCTCTCTCCTTCCTTTATCTCTCTAAGTGTTGTAACCTTCATTCGACGCGATTTTCACTATGTCATCGGTTCCGAGATTATCGAGGCAACAGAAAGGGAAATTGGTCGCGGCGACGTCGACGCCGGCAAGGAATCCCGACGGAGGTCGTCTCGGGGATCTTGAATCTACCCACCATGCGGCGATGATGGACACCGCCAATTTGTCTCGTTCCCAAAGGCTCCTGGTCGCAGATGCTACGAGGCTTGCGAGGGAAGGGAATGAGAACGTTTTATTATGGTCGGAAGAGACGTTCAGTCGGTTACAAGAGAAGTAAAGAGAATGCGACAGAAAAGAAGCCGGCAACTCGATGAGTTACCGGAGAAGTACAGATATCGGCAAGATGAAGCAAAGGTGAAAACCCTAATCTAGCCGCCAAGTGTTAGTCAGATGATTTCGGATCCCCATCTCGTTTCTCTTCCTTCTCCTTATATAGTCCTCTGATGTGTCGTTCTTGACCTAGCTTAAGTCGTCTTCGTGGGCCTTCCTTATTGGGCCGAGAGGCCCGCATCCGTCCGAGCGGTCGCTGAGCCGGGTGCCTCTTAGTCGGCGTCGCTCGACTCGAGATACTGTAGAGGCAAGCCGAGTAATCAACCGGTTTAAGCCGATTATTTGAGCCATCGCTTTCCTTGGTCTGGGCCAGGCCTTCTATTCTTTGGGCCTTGTGGGATGATCAAATCCATCCTCTACAGTAAGTCCCCCCAGTCCATCGGTGAGCGGAGAGTCGACAAGCTCATGATGGATTCTGGAACTCGAAGGTTCAAAAGAATAGAAGTCCTGTCGGGAGTTTGAAACGATGGGTCGACGAGTCACGGGAAGGCTGCGGTAATGCCTTCTCTCGGAGTCGTCGAGTCGCAGGCTCCCAGATTTTGATCGGCAAATCCCGGCTAATTCACCGGTTTAACCGATCTTAGGATAACCGTTTGGTTAATTAAGATAAGAAGCCGGAAAGTCGCGGGAGTCGATGGGGTTTTTTGGGGGAAACTCGAGGCCCGTTTAGGCCCATTTAGGTTTAATAATGATACCTCGAATCTTTCCCCCTTTTTCCCTTCACGAGTGTCTCGGGGAGTCGAAACGCCGCGAGGGTCCGCTGGGTATTTAGGGGGAATTTCGAGGCCCATTTAGGCCCGAATAGACCTAATGATGATGCCTCGAACTCCTCCCTCTCTTCTCCTTATAAATACGCGGATCCCCTTTCATTTCTTCAAGTTTCCTCCGCGATCAAAGGTACTTTCTCTCTCCTTCCTTTATCTCTCTAAGTGTTGTAACCTTCATTCGACGCGATTTTCACTATGTCATCGGTTCCGAGATTATCGAGGCAACAGAAAGGGAAATCGGTCGCGGCGACGTCGACGCCGGCAAGGAATCCCGACGGAGGTCGTCTCGGGGATCTTGAATCTACCCACCATGCGGCGATGATGGACACCGCCAATTTGTCTCGTTCCCAAAGGCTCCTGGTCGCAGATGCTACGAGGCTTGCGAGGGAAGGGAATGAGAACGTCGCTGTTAGAGACGCGACTGAGTGCGCGAGAGACGGGCAGAGCGGGGCGATGCCTGTCGACTCGGTTACTTTGAGAGCTCGCCCTATGGAGGGCGATCCTCCTGAGAATGACGATCCCGAAGCTGAGTTAGTCCCGACGACCTTCTATCCTGACGGGATTTTCGAGGAGCTTCCGAGGCTTCTACCCGACCTGCTTCGCCCTGCCTTCGTGGCTGGTCAAGACTGGGAGGGTGTAGAAGAGACTAAATCGACCCCGAGGAGCGTGAAGAAGGTTCTTCGATCCAAGGGCGCTACGGGCGTAACTTTCCTTATCCCCACGAAAGAGCAGAGACCTTGGTCTCCTCCGATCGGATATCAGACGGTATACGAATCTTACTTCCAGGAGGACACTCGCTGTTGGTTCCCGATCCCGCGACTAATCACTGCGTACGCTAGGCGGCGAGACATCGCGATTAGCCAACTATTGAATGGCTCGTTGCGACTGGCCGTCACCCTATCGGTTTTAGCGGAGCAGATCGATATGCCGATGAGCGTCAGATCTTTCGAGGAGATGACGTCGATAACCGACATGAAGGACGGGACCTACTCGGTGAAGATGCGACCAAACTGTAACGTATGCGCCGGTCATCCGAACAAGACGCAGAATTGGCATCGCTCTTACTTCTTTCTTAAATCCGACGACTCGGCTTTCGAGGAGCCTCCTCAGGAGGACTATCGGGTTCTTTGGAACCGATCCTGTGGTAGAGTATCTTGTCGCGAACTACGTCTGACTTTGTTGTTCCTAATGAGATTCTCCTTTTCTTTTGTTCGCAGTTGGCCATCCTACGTCTCCCGTCTATCCCGAAGATTTCCTGAAGAGCGTTCAAGCCGTCGCTTTGCTTAGAATCTACCGTTGGTCTGAGATCACCGTCGAGAAGACCTACGAGCTTAAAGACCGGATTGCTCGAAGTGCGTTCTCTCGCCGTTTCTTGTATATATTTTTTTTGGCCGTATGGCTCGCTTGTCGCGTGCTGACCTCTCTGCCTTGTGTTTTCAGGAGGGTGGAGATCAGATCTTCCGACAGCTCTTCCTTTTCGCGCGAAGAGACTAGAAATTTTTCCGAGAGATATCCAGAAACAAGTCAACGAGGCCAAGAGAATGGGAACTCTTCCAGACTTGGGAACCCTCGACGGCTGTCCCTCGCGCTGGCGAGGTTCCTCCTTCCAGTGCTGCGAATGCGAAGAAAAGTAGGAAGAGGAAGAGGGGTATCTCGGGAGTCGAGGAGAGTGCCGAGGAAGCGAGCGGCGTCCCCCTTTCTGGTGATCTTCAGAAGAAGAAGAGGAAGAAGACCAAGAGGTCCGTTGAGGCTCAGTCGGAGGGTCCCGAGGAGCCAACTGGTACTGAGGAGGAAGAAGAAGAAACTCAACCTGAAGAGGAGGTTTCTGAGGCTGAAGTCTCGAGAGAGCGAGATGATACGAGGGAAGCAGATGGATCTGAGGCTTCCCTTAACGCCGCCATCCCGGACGGTTCCGACGAAGATAGTGGTGAGTCGCCGCTTTTGATGAGAAGGCACAACGACGAGATCGACGATGAAGTACGATCTCCTGTTCTGACGCTTCCTAGCGAGGAAACTCCGGCTATTACTGGGGCGGGGGCCGTTCAGACCGGCACATCTCCTCGCGGCTCTGCTGTCTTAAGGAGGGCTCCCGGGATTAACTTTCCGGATAAGGTCTCTTTCCACTACGAGGGGCCGGCCCCTCTGGCGTAAGTTCCCGAGAAGTGCGGGGAGCTTCTTCGCCAACTCAGGGGGAGGGCGAAACCTCTTCCCGCCGTGAGGGACCTCGTCTTTGGGAATGAATACGAGGAGGCTGCGAGGGCAAAGCTGCTGGTAAACGCTTCGATCTCTCCCGCTTCTTGTTTCATTACTTGATTTTTTTTTTTCTTACGATTTTCATCTTCTTGTTCGTCTAGGGAGACGGCGCGATGAACGTCGTAATCGATAAGTACGACACTGCCCTGAAAGGAGTCTCGACTGAACTTGAGCTGGCCAAGAAGGAGCACGCGGAGAAAGAGGAAGCTTTTGCTCGTCAGCTGAGTACATCGAAGGCTAACGTCGAGAGGCTCAACGGGATGGTTACTCGTGCGATGGCTCGAAGGGACGAACTCAAGGCCGACTTGGTGGCATCTCGCGGGGTTATCCATGAACTCGAGCAGAAGAACGCCGAGCTCGAGGGCGAGAAAGCTTCGCTCGCTGCATCTCATGAAAGAGAGATGAAGCGCCTTAGGGATTCCAGGATCTTGGAAGTGACAAAGGAAAGAGGAAGGGTTGAGGCTGAGATGTCTGCAAAGGCTAACCGTCGCTTCGCCAGGATTCGCTCCCGAGAGGAACGTCGAAGTCTTTACGACAAGGCTCGGTTGCTTCATAGCCAAGCTTTTGGGACCAGAAAATGCCTTGAAGCCTTGAAGAGGGCTGGGAGCGACATCTTGCAAGCCACGATCGATCTTTTCGCGGAGCAAGAGAAGAAATACGAGCAGGAGGCCGAGGAGCTCAAGGTTGGCGAGATACCCGAGGGGGATCTCACGCTTTCTCCTCTTATACTGGATTCCCAGTTTGTAGATGCTCGTATTTTGGCGAGTCTTGATCCTTACGGGTCCAATGCCGGTCTGATCGACCCAGAGACCGCAGCAAATCTTGTTACTCCGCCCTCTGATCCAATCGATGGACGCCGCGACGAGCCGACGCCTTTTGTAGAGGGTTCTTCGGCTGCGTTTGAGGGGGAGATGCCTAATCGGGGAACCAACGCTGCTGAAGACGGTGGTCCTGTCCTCGTGCTCTCGGACACTTCGGCTGAAGGATCTCGTCGAGGTAATGAGGAGGTTGCTCGCGAGTCGAGTGTCAGGGCTTTGGAGCTTTCTGCCCTCAACGATCGTGGGAGCGACCGAGAGGATTAGCGTCTCTTGTATGTTGTTTTCTTTCGAGTCTTATACGACTCATTGTTGTAGTTTTTTCGAACCTTTGCCTTCGAGGCTTTTATTTTGTTGTTTTCTCGCTATCTCGAACTCTTTTGGTGATTTGGACTGATTTACTTTAGATTTGTCTATCAAAATCGCGATTTCTCAAGATTTGAAGTGACTCTGTTCGTTCGGTGTAAATGTTGTTCGAGATGTCGAATCATTATAATTTTAAACTTGTTGTGACTTTGTCTCGATTGACCTCTTTGAGTCGCGACCGTTTGCCACTTTTAAGTTTAAATCGTTAATTAAGAGTCTTCGACTTTGACGGTTCCGAGTCGATCCTAATGTAATTTTCAAGTGTTTGGTTGGCCAGACCTTACTTAGTTAATTATAGGATGAATCGGAGTCATTGTCTCGGCCGTGTTGGTTTAGGTCGCAACGCGGTCGATTCCCGTGAATACGTGTCTGATCAGGACGTATTCAATCGTGGGATGCGAGTGCCGATACGTTTGTTCGAGGAGCCGGGGCGTGCTCGAGTAGGCATCGCTTAAGTGATCGTCTGCTTCGGAGATCGATTCCTCGGGGAGGGTTTATATTTTTTTTTTTTTTTCGGCTGGACCCTTTTTCTTTGGGCTGCCTACGTATCCCTTTGCGGGAATCAAGCCATTCGTAGTTCTTAGATTGCGAGTGAAAGTGGCCTTTGTGGCGCATTCACTCGATTTTTTTTTTTTTTTTTTTTTTTTTTTTGAGTAAAAGTGGCCTTTATGGCGCTTTTACTCGATTAGTAGATTGCGAGTGAAAGTGGCCTTTGCGGCGCATTCACTCGGGTTGGTGTTTCCAGGCTAAGGATGGAAAAGGCGGAGATGTTTGGAGTTCCAGGCTCTCGGTACTGCTTCGCCTGTCGAAGTCTCGAGGCGGTATACTCCTGGCTTGATGACTTCGACTATCTTGTATGGTCCCTCCCAGTTGGCTCCGAGCTTGCCGGCCTTCCACTCCTTAGTGTTTTCGAAGACCTTTCTTAAGACGAGGTTGCCCATTTCGAGAGGACGCGACTTGACCTTTTTGTTGTAATAGCTCTCGATTTGATGCTGGTAATTCTGGATGCGGAGTAACGCTTGGTCGCGCTTTTCCTCGATATCGTCGAGTGCATCTAGGAGCATATCGCGGTTGAGTTCAGTGTTCTGTGGCATTCGCGACCGGCGTAGACTCGTCACGTTCACTTCTGCGGGAGCCATCGCCTCGATGCCGTAGGCCAACGAGAAGGGTGTAGTTCTCGTCGCTCCGCGAGGAGTGGTTCTATGGGACCACAGGACACCATCTAGTTCGTCTGCCCAGCATCCTTTCTTTAAGTCGAGTCGTTTCTTCAGACCGTCTATGATGGTCTTATTCGTCGATTCGGCTTGACCATTACTTTGCGGGTTTCTCGGTGTCGACATGTTGAGTCGTATGCGCCATCTGTCGCAGAAGCCCTTGAAGTGATGCGAGATGAATTGCGAACCGTTGTCCGTGATTATCTCGTATGGGAGCCCGTGTCGGCAGATTATGTTCTTCCAGACGAAGTGTTGTACCTCCTTGTCGGTTATGCTGGCATAGGCTTCGGCTTCAACCCATTTGGTGAAGTAATCAGTGAGGACCAGGATGAACTTCTTTTGTCGAGATGCCGGCATCGGACCAATGATGTCCATTCCCCATCTCATAAATGGATATGGAGCAGTCAAGGTGTGGAGAAACTCCGTTGGGCTGTGTATGGTTTTGGCGTGATGCTGGCACTTATCGCACTTGCGCGCGTATGTCTCGCAATCGGCGTTCATGGTTGGCCAGTAGAATCCGAGGTTTTTAACTTTTAGTGCGAGAGCTCGCCCGCCCGAGTGGTTGCCTGCTGCTCCTTCGTGTGTCTCGGCCATGACGAGTCTCGTCTCGTCGCCGGCGATACACTTGAGTAGTACCTTTGATGCAGTCCATCGGTGTAGTTCCCCGTCTAGGACGACATAATGCGTGCTGCGTCGTTTCAGTCGCCGGGCATCCCATTTTTCGACGGGCAGTAAACCTTCCGCGAGGTAATCGATGAGTTCCTTACGCCAGTCTGTTGAGTGATCATCTGGCGAGGGGAATTCCACTTCGTCAATGTCCATCGCGTCGTTGATCGCTGCTATAATCGCGGCCTGTTCTGCCTTCGTATCGATGCTTGGTTTCTCGATTTTATGGATCGGGATTGTCCTTTTGACCTGGTCGTGTAACTTGCTTCCCAGAGCGGCGAGGGCGTCGGCACAAACATTTTCTCCGCGAGGAACCTTCGTGAGTTCGAAGAACTCGAAGTCTCGCGTGAGGTCTTGGACGAGTTTGAGGTAGGCGTCCATCCTGTCGTTGCGGACGTCGTAATCACCGAGGTACTGGCTTACGACGAGTTGAGAGTCGCAGTAAGCGCTGATTCGTTTGGCTTTCACCGCCTTGGCGAGACGGAGCCCCGCGATGAGGGATTCGTACTCAGCTTCGTTGTTTGATGCCGCGAAACCGAAGCTGAATGATTGACGGATTAGCTCTCCTGTTGGTGATTGCAATTGCACTCCTGCTCCTGATCCTTTACTCGTGGATGAACCGTCGACGTGGAGGATCCAGTTTACGCTTGGTAGGATGAGGTCTTGTTCCAGCTCTGGCGTCAACTCGATCAAGAAGTCGGCAAGGACTTGTGACTTTGCTGCTGTGCGATTTTTGTAAACGATATCATGTTCGCTTAGCTCCATCGCCCATTTGGTCAACCGTCCCGATTGGTTAGTATTTTGCATAACCGTTCTGAGTGGTTGGTTGGACAGTACTTCGATCGTGTGCGACTGGAAGTAGGGTCGCAGTTTTCTTGCCGAGGTGACGACGGCCAGGGCCATTTTTTCTAGTGTTGGATATCTCGTCTCGGGCTCCGTCATTCTTTTACTTGTGTAAAAGATTGGTTTCTGTTCTCCCCTGTCTTCTCGAATCAATACGCTGCTGACGGCGGAGGATGTAACGGCGATGTAGAGAGATAGTGTGTCGCCGGCTTCTGGCTTCGATAGAACGGGTGGGGTCGTGAGATAATGCTTGAGTTGATTGAACGCCTCTTCACATTTTTCATCCCAGAGGAACCTTTTGTTTCCCCTTAGTAGCTCGTAGAAGGGAAGACACTTGTCGGTCGATCGCGAGATGAACCTGTTGAGAGCTGCAATGCGTCCCGTTAGTCGCTGCACTTCGCGGCTGTTTTTTGGGCTTGGAAGGTCGAGAATCGCTGAGATCTGCTTGGGGTTGGCTTCTAATCCTCGCTGAGTAACGATGTAGCCGAGGAATTCCCCGGAGGTGACACCGAAGGTACATTTGGCCGGGTTGAGCTTCATCCCATAGTCGTTCAAGATCTTGAAGCAGTCGCGCAAGTTATTTAGGTGGTCGTCGGCCTTGAGCGATTTGACTAGCATATCGTCGATGTACACTTCTATGGTATTGCCAAGCTGATCAGCGAACATTCGATTAACGAGTCGCTGATAGGTCGCACCGGCGTTTTTTAGCCCGAAGGGCATCACCTTGTAGCAATAAGTCCCTCTGTCGGTGATGAATGCCGTCTTCTCGCGATCGTCGGGATGCATCAGGATCTGGTTGTAGCCTGAGAAAGCGTCCATGAAGGTTAGGAGTTCGTTGCCAGCGGTTGACTCGACGAGACGATCGATGTGAGGGAGTGGGTAACTATCCTTTGGGCACGCCTTGTTGAGGTCTGTGAAATCGACGCATATGCGCCATTTGCCGTTCTTCTTCTTGACGACGACCGGGTTGGCTAACCATTCGGGGTATCGAACTTCGGTAATAAAACCCGCGTCGAGGAGCCTGTCGAATTCGTCGTTCACTGCTTTAGATCTTTCTGGACCGAGTTTCCGTCGCTTCTGTCGGATGGGTTTGAATGTCGGGTCGACGTGCAGTTCATGGGAAGTAACTGCGGGGTCGATCCCCTTCATGTCGGAGGTCTTCCAGGCGAACGTTGAAGCGTTGTCTTTGATGAAAGAGATGATCCTCGAACATAAGTCGTCGGACAGGTAGACGCCCACTCGGATGATTTTCGTTGGGTCGGATTCATCAATTGCGACTTCGCGAACTTCCTCTTTCTGGGGGTATATCTTGTGGAGTGGCTTGCTGACGGAGTTGACGAGGGAAGCCTGTTGCTGCATCTTTACAGTTGCAATCAGCAGTTCTCTCGCGGCTTGTTGATCTCCCCGTATCGTCTGTGTTTTTCCGTCTTTGCCGGGAAACTTGACGCATTGATGGTACGTCGAGGGAACGACTTTCATGGAATGCAACCATGGTGTTCCGAGGATGGCATTGTATGGTGCTTTGGCTCGGATGACGGAGAACTTGACGGTACGGGTTATACCACATGCGTATACTGGGAGGCGAATTGTTCCGATCATTTGATCCGAGGCTCCGTTGAAGCCAGTGAGGGTGCGAGAGGAAGGCTTCATATCTCTTAAATCGACTCCCATTTTGTCGAGTGTGTCGCGGAAGATGAGATCGACTGAGCTGCCGGTATCGATAAGTACTTTCGCGACTAGGCACTCTCCGATGTCGAGGTCGACGAGGAGAGGATCGTTGTGCGGCATGTGGATACCCTTGGTATCTAGTGCCGAAAAAGTGATCTGGTGATCATTTTCGACTGGAAGTGGCCACTTCTTGGAAGTGGTGGCTTGTCGCTTGTAGTCTTTGACGGCTCGAACTGAGTCGCCGCAAGGAGGCGATCCTCCCATTATGACGCTAATGTTTGGCGTGCGGGTAGCTCGCAATGATTCGAGTTACTTCCTTAAATCATCGGTTGTGTTCTCGAACTGAGGAGCTTCCGCGGGCTTTTTCTTTTTTGATTCGAGACGTCGTCGCAGATCGGACTCTTTCGAACGGTTGAGTTGGATTCGCAGGTCATCGGCCTTTGAATTGAGCTGGTCACGAAGGTCGCCGTCTTGACCTATTCTCCTGGCGCTGGATTTTGAGATGGTTGTGCGGAGGTCGGCGCTTCCTACGTGTTCGTTTGTAGCGCTCTTTCGCTTCAATAGGGTGCGCAGGTCTTTATCTGTTGTCGGGGTAGTAAGAGACTGCTCGACTTGGCTGTTCAGTTTGTCGCGTAAATCTGGCTGTACTGTCGAGGAGTCGTCGTCAGAGGAGTCGCAAGGATGAGAGAGTATGACTTCCACTCGCCGCCGGCGACGCGGATGTTCGTCTTCTGACGAGTCGTTGGCGGGGCCAACATTGTTGACAGGAGTGCGCTCAGGGCTCGCTCTTTCCTCGCTCGGTGCCGTGTTTGGTTGAGACCTCTGTGCCTTCTTCTCCTTGTTTTTACTCCAGCTCTTGGTGTTTTTCGGTGTTGTTGGAGAAGTGGGCATTTGAAACGTTCCGTTAGTGATCCCGTCGAAGAATTGCCCGATGAGGACTTTGCATTCTTTTGTATCGTGGGAATCCCTTTTGTGGTAGAGGCACCATTTCTTTGGCTCTTCGGAGTTTGAACTCGTTGGCTCGGACGACTTCGATTGTTTCGAGGCGGAGTCTCGGTCCCAGTGATTCCAGGCTTTCTCTCGCGTGACAGCTGCTGTTTTTGGTGATTCCTCATCGCCCACCGAACTAACGTAGCCTCGCTTCTGAGTGGTATTCCCACCGGAGGAGTGCTGGCGGGGCTCAGGGTGGGTGTCGTTTGTTCGGGCAGGTCGTTGTTTCGCTGCTGCTTCTTTTGCGAATTTTGCTCTTGTGTCTTCTTCCATGCGGATGAAGTTGTTCGAGCGAGCGATGGCATCGGAAACAGATTTCGTCGGGTATCGGTAAAGATCCTGGCGGAACGTGGAGTCGACGTGCAGAGTGTTCATCAGAGACTCGACAGCGATATGGTCAGGAATATCGACTTTCGAGACGATAGCCTTGAACTTCTCCATGAAGTCGCGGAGACTTTGGCCGCTGGTATGAGTGAGGTTCCACAAATCTGACACGGTCGTTTCTTGGTTGGTGAACATGATGTAATTTTTCAGGAAGGCCGTCGAGAGATCGTGGAAACAATCGACGGAGTTTTCTCTGAGGCCTGTGAACCAAGTAAGGGCCGGTCCTTCTAGGGTTTCGACGAAGAGTTGGCAAAAGCCAGCGTCTTTGTCTTCGTCGGTCAGATTTGCGCGTCGCATCGCTATGTTGAAGGACGTGACATGAGTAGAAGGGTCGGAGAGACCTTTGAAAGTCGGGAGGCGAAGTTTTTCCATCTTCTGGAGTCGTACGGCGGTGACCCTCTGCGTGAAGGGCGTACGGAGGGATTCCGCGAGTACGTGCTCGATTTGGGGCGCCGAGGTCGTCACCTGGTGGATCTTGGAGTTGATGTCGAGGACCGACTGTTTCAACGCGGCCAGCTCGCTTGCGGTGTCTGCGTTGATATTGTTACCGACGCTCTGGTTATCGATACCGGCGCTCTGGTTGTTGTTATCCCGCGCAGGAGCGACGTTGGTGGTCCGTTCAGTGGCGAACAGGTGTCGACGGTACTGCGCCGTTGAAGCTTCGGCGTTTGCAGCGATAGGGGCGAGTATTTTTGCTATCGCTGTGATTTGGTCGACCGCCGCCTTCTGCGCCGCTTCTTGCAGAGCGAGGCGTGCCAAGATGGTTTCCATAGACGCAGGAGGGGGGAGCGGAGTCACTGGTGTAGGCGTGGGTGTTACCTCGGGAGCCGGCATCACCTCGAGAGCTTCGCGCTCCTCGCCTGATGAAGAACTGTCGTTGCTGACAACCATAGTACTAACGTTACTTTGCTAAAAGGCCCCACGGTGGGCGCCAACTGTTTGATCGGAAAACGGTGATAAAAAGATGTGGGTTTAACAAAGACGTTTTATTATGGTCGGAAGAGACGTTCAGTCGGTTACAAGAGAAGTAAAGAGAATGCGACATAAGAGAAGCCGGCAACTCGATGAGTTACCGGAGAAGTACAGATATCGGCAAGATGAAGCAAAGGTGAAAACCCTAATCTAGCCGCCAAGTGTTAGTCAGATGATTTCGGATCCCCATCTCGTTTCTCTTCCTTCTCCTTATATAGTCCTCTGATGTGTCGTTCTTGACCTAGCTTAAGTCGTCTTCGTGGGCCTTCTTTATTGGGCCGAGAGGCCCGCATCCGTCCGAGCAGTCGCTGAGCCGGGTGCCTCTTAGTCGGCGTCGCTCGACTCGAGATACTGTAGAGGCAAGCCGAGTAATCAACCGGTTTAAGCCGACTATTTGAGCCATCGCTTTCCTTGGTCTGGGCCAGGCCTTCTATTCTTTGGGCCTTGTGGGATGATCAAATCCATCCTCTACAAGTTTTTGGACAACCTCCGCCACGCCAGTATCGTCCATCATGTCGGGATCATTGCATTTGACAAGTAAAGGACTGATGTCTGCAACAACACTGTTTCATTATAGTTCCCTTGGCATAATATGAAGTGAAAGTTAATTTTGATGATGAGAGAGTAATCATATCTGCTTGAAAATAAGGAATCTAGGTTTTTTTTTAACGTACCGATAATTGGTAAGTGTGGCTTGAAGTTTGTAGCCATCTCAGATTAGACATAGACGGAAAATCTTAGCGTTGGTCTTATTATATAACACTTTAAAAATTTGAATATACCCTAAATGGTTATTTTCTTAATTTTCGATCAACCCCCCCCCCCCCCAGTTGTCTCTTAAGATCCTTAGAGGCCAAACAGCTAGCTACGCTGCCACCGCGGCCCCAGTGGCCAGTGGGAAAAGATAGCCCGTGATCCGTTTTACTCCACCATGAACCATATCCAAAACATATGGGGAACATATGTGACAATGTATTATTGGTAAACTCCAAAACGAAACAGATATGTCTATGTCACGTGTTTAAAACGTTTAAATATATGTGAATATATTTATCTGTTTCGTACAATTTAAAGAAAAAATATTAATAGCTGACAAGAAAAGTATTAGTAAAATTTAGGATAAAAGACCGCAAGATTCCATCCATCTGCCATATTCATTATTTTATAACAATTTGCAACGTTCAGAATACATTGTTTTGTATATACTGGATTATATAGTAAGTTACTTAACGAGTACTAAAGATTGTAATTAGCGTAATTCTTTTTTCTTGAAACAAATTACCGTAATTCTTATACCTTATTTCCCATGCGTAGAATATGCGCGTCTACGGTATCGAATAAAGTTTAATAGTAGTTGATTAAGTTAACCAATAAAATAAGTAATGACCAAATTGAAGAAACGCAATGTGATTATTTTTGCGTTTTGAGCTAATGTCCCTCATGAGCATCTATAAAAACACTATATATAGTTTTTTTGCTCTCCAAAACGAAAATTCAGAACTTCAAATTTAAAGTTTTATATTTTTATTTACGTTTTAATTCTTATAATTATACATCACATTTATAATTTTTAACTTTTACCTTTATCATTTTAATCCTTAGAGGTTGATAATAAAGCCTCTGTAAGTTTGACAATTGGTTAATGAAAATAGTTCTTTAGCCAAAAGAAAACAACAATGCGGTTATTACATTCCAATGTGCCCGGTTCAATATCTGGTCCAATCAAAACGATTTGGTTTCACAATTTTTTTTCATATTTTAACAAACTAAAGTTGGAAGATATCTTTCTGGAATAATTTATTTAGAATATAACATTGTTTTAGAAATTAAAATCAATTAACCAGTTATAATGAACAAAGTTAAAAACAATTATATATATTATTTTCTAAATGAAAAGACAAATACTTCTTCGTATCTCAAACGTGATGAATGTATTTTACTAACAATTTAGTTCCTTTTTCCATCTCATTTATAATTTTTATTTTTGATTTTCATTCCAAAAATAACTATTTCTTCTATTCACCATATCATTTTAAAATAAGAGAATTTGTACTCCCTACACACAACATTTACTCTATTTGCACTTCATATTCTATTTCCCCCCAATTTGCTTTCCCCCCAATTTGCTTTCCCCCATCATTATCATTTTTCCCACATTCTATGGTATCCCACTTCTTTTAGTATATTGAACTAATTTTAACCACTCACACAGTCTATAAAGAAAATCAACCTTCTTGGGCCTAAGCCCATTTAGTATGTATACTTAAAAGGCCTTTTAAGCACAGTTAAACCTCCCGTCGCTTAGATCTGCGAAGAGTTCAATCTTATACATCGCCTCCTCCGTGTCCACACGCATAACGCCGCCATCGACGATTTCTCTCATACTCACTGGTAATTTAATCGGAGATCTCTGTTTCTTTAATTCCTTTTGGTTTTAGGTTGCGATTGATTCCTCGTTTAGTTTTCGCACAGATCGTTAGATTTGAATCTGAACCAATCTATTCGATACTTCGTTTTAGGGTTTCGTGAGGTGATTGAAGTTCGTTCATAGAGAAAGATGTACAACGGAATAGGGTTACAGACCGCGAGAGGATCTGGGACTAACGGTTACGTTCAGACGAACAAGTTCTTCGTGAGGCCTAGGAACGGTGGTAAGCCCCTTAGTGGCGGAAAACGGTTTGCGGATGATCAAGATTCTCATAGCTTGACTGGTATAGTACTTCAATCTGCTTATTCTTTATATTGTGGGATATCTTTTTCAGCTACTGTGTTTATTCGTTTAGAACTAAGCAAAGATGAATTCAAATCTATATTAGTTTTGATAGATATTAATAAGTTCCTCTTTAGTATTCCCCTGCTTATTTTCACGAATCATATAGGCTGCTAGTGAGGAGTTCTATCAGATCCTTATTGTACTTGTTGTCCCTCTACAGTTGCTTCCGGGACAACAGAGTTTGTGGAGAAAGGGACAGAGAATGTCGTCTTTAGCACATGTGATGAAGAAAGAGAGAGGGTTGTTTTTCAAATGGGGACTTCTGATGCTGTTAGGGCTCTCAAAGCTGCTGAGATTGTGTATGTTCCTAGAGTCATATTATCTCTACCAAAAGTTCATATCTTTTTATACGAATTTTGAAAGAATCATCATTTTTGTAGGTGTAATGATGTTGCAGCTGTTGATATTAACATGGGTTGTCCCAAGGCTTTCTCTATTCAAGGAGGAATGGGTGCTGCTCTGTTAACTAAACCCGAGCTCATTCATGATGTATGGCCCTCTGAATCCTTTTGCAAATTTGTGCATTTGTATCTGGCTGATCAGTTTTTGAATTCTTCTCCATCCCGCAGATTCTAGCTACACTTAAGAGGAACTTAGACGTACCTGTTACTTGTAGTTTTAAAGACAAAGAGATGGAAGCGAGAAGCGAACTGAACCTTAAAGTTTACGATATTTTCAAAGAGTTTATGACAGGGTAAGTTTATTTCGATTGATTGGTTCTCCTACATTTATGTCCTTGTGCTTTCAAGTATATTATGTTTAAATCTCTGTTATTGCAATGATTATAGGATCACAAAACTTGAGGAACTAGGGAATGCTGCAAACACTTTTCTTCTACGGTTTCAGCAAGGACTCTGTACGTTTCTCACTTTGTATTGTCTTCACTTTTACCACATTCCTCTCTCTCTCTGACACCTTTTCTTATCTCAGGCTTGCTCAAACGCTCTCCAATGCTCACTTCGTCCACTTTGATCAAGAACCTTATCAAGAGCAATGAAACAAGACGGCTAAAATCGTATATAGATTTCGGCTGTATTAACATCGATGATGCTGCAAAAAGCACAAAGGCTTGTAAGTGATCAACTCTTTTAATCTTATGTGAAAGCTTCATTTTTATAAACATTCTGCTTACACATTTCTCCATTTTTTGTTCACCAAAACTACCGGAATAAGAAGTGCATACATCCATATCAGGACTTTCTGACCATCTGATCAATGGTAGTGATGTTTTTACTGTTTATCACCAGGTTGCTTGTTTTCCCATTGGTTAATATTTCTAATCTTTAAGATGTGGGAACTGCAGCTCAAAGTCTGTTATCTGAGCTTGAGCGTCTCACCGATGAGGCAGCCCTTGCAATTGAGACTGCAACAACAACACAGCTAGATGTAGAATCATGTGATGAGTTACGACAGGTAACGAGTGATGAGGTAAGATTTCAACATAAACTTGTTTCTCGAAGAAACCAACTTGTATATCTCTAAAAAAATGGTTACAGAGAAGAGTAATGTTGTTTGAATGTGTTTGGTTTCAGGAGAATGAGATTGTACATTTTCTTCAAGAACCTGAAGTTACAGAGTACGCTACAGTTATTGCAGTGGTTTACAATATGGTGAAGCAGAACTACGTTATGCAGGTGTGTGAGAGTTTGAACATTTAGATAATCTGCATGTTTGATCATTAAACTTTCAAAAATGTTACTGATGAGAGACGGACACTGTTTTGCAGGAAAAGATTGTGAGATCGCTTAGTTTGAAGACATCATTTGATGAGTTAGATACTTACACTATGATGTGGTCATTGCGTCCGTTTGTAGAAGACAAGATTATGAACAGAGCATGGAAATGTATCTACTAGTACACACATTATTCAGTTAATTTTGTTTGATTAATTTGTTATTTTGCTTCCCATTCATAAACAAGAAAAGAAGCGAATGGATCGGTCGTTTACATTTTAGAAGACCAGTTTATTCTTTTATGTAGGTTTGGGCATTTCGAGTCTCGGGTATCAGGTACTTCAGATAGGGGGTTAGAGGATCCATTTACTACTTGACATATTTTTGATTCGGTTCGGATAGTTTCGTGTTCGGTTCGAATAGTAAAATTAGGAACCGGAAAATACCTGGAAAAAAAACCGGTTCTCATTTGGTTTCGTTTTTGGTTCGGGTAAAATACGGTTATTTAGGGTAAAATATTAAAACAATTAGAATGATTTAGATAAAAATTTCAGATATTTCAGAAACTTTGGATGTTTCGGATAATTCAGATACTTTATAATTTTCAAATATCTTTTGGTACTTTTAATAGATTTTTAAATTACAAATATATATTTAGCTATGTTATATGTATATACAATTAATATTGTTATATATTCGGGTACCCGTTCGGTTCTCGGTTCGGTTTCGGTTCGGTTCAGTTATTTCAGAAATATAAATATAGGAACCGTTCGAATATTTGAAGATCTCGGTCCGGTTCCGATTTCGGATATATTGGTTCGGTTCCGGTTCAGTTCAGTTATTTCGGATATATAAATATAGGAACCGTTAGAATATTTGAGGGTTTCGGTCCGGTTCGGTTCAGTTATTTCGGATATATAAATATAGGAACCGTTCTAATATTGAGGGTTTCGGTCCGGTTCCGAATTTTTTTTGTCCAAACCTACTTTTATGTGTGCTCAAGCTAGTAAAACCAAATCCAACCGAATTTACCTAATTGAAATAGAAAAAAAATATAATTTGATTTTAGTATATCTGTAAATTATTAAAAACCGTAATATATATAGTGCCAATAGTTATTTTGATTTATTCTGTGTCGTTAATTTTGATTAAAATATTTTATTTCTTTTTTTTATGTGCTGATATTTTAGTTTTTATTAAGTTTTGTTAATTGAAAAGTTAAAAGTAATGATATTAATATTTTTATGGTTTAGTAAATCTAATTTCTAATCATATAAAATAAAATTCATAAAGTTTTATAAAAAATAAATATAATAATCAATACTATTAAAAGGGAAGGAGTCCTAAAAAATATATGAACAGAGCATGGAAATGTATCTACTAGTACACACATTATTCAGTTAATTTTGTTTGATTAATTTGTTATTTTGCTTCCCATTCATAAACAAGGAAAGAAGCGAATGTATCGGTCGTTTACATTTTAGAAGACCAGTTTATCCTTTTATGTAGGCTTGGGCATTTCAATTTCGAAGTTTCGGTTCGGGTATTTCGGGTATCAAGTAGTTCGGGTAGGGGGTTAGAGGATCCATTTACTACTTGACATATTTTCGGTTCGGTTCGGTTCGGATAGTTTCAGGTTCGGATAGTAAAACTAGGAACCGGAAAATACCCGGAAAGAACTGGTTCTCATTTGGTTTCGTTTTCGGTGCGGGTAAAATACGGTTATTTAGGGTAAAATATTTACAATTAGGATGATTTAGATAAAAATTTCGGATATTTCAGATACTTTGGATATTTCGGATAGTGCGGATACTTTATAATAATTTAGTTATTTTCAAATATCTTTTGTTATTTTTAATAGATTTTTAAATTACAAATATACATTTAGCTATGTTATATGTATATACAATTAATATTGTTATATATTCGGGTACCCGTTCGGTTTCCGGTTCGGTTTTGGTTCGGTTCAATATTTTGGAAATATAAATATAGGAACCGTTCGAATATTTGAGGGTCTCGTTCCGGTTCCGGTTTTAGATAAATCGGTTCGGTTCTGGTTCGGTTCAGTTATTTCGGATATATAAATATAGGAACTGTTCGAATATTTGAGGGTCTCGGTCCGGTTCTGATTCGGTTCACTTATTTCAGATATATAAATATAGGAACCGTTCGAACATTTGAGGGTTTCGGTCTGGTTCTGGTTCCAAATTTTTTTGTCCAGATTTACTTTTATGTGTGTTCAAGCTAGTAAAACCAAATCCAACCGAATTTACCTAATTGAAATAGAAAAAAAATATAGTTTGATTTTAGTATATCTGTAAATTATTAAAAACCGTAATATATATAGTGTTTACTGTTTAATTTTGTTTAAAGTCAATAGTTATTTTGATTTATTTCAGTGTCATTAATTTTGATTAAAATATTTTATTTATTTTTTTATGTGCTGATAAATTATTTTTTATTAAGTTTTGTTAATTGAAAAATTAAAAGTAATGATATTAATATTTTTATGGTTTAGTAAATCTAATTTAATCATATAAAATAAAATTCATAAAGTTTTATAAAAACTAAATATAATAATCAATACTATTAAAAGGGAAGGAGTCCTAAAAAATATACCTATAAAAGTCGTTTGGACCATTTTATTAACTAACAATACTTTTGGTCTTACCATAATATTTAACTAATAACAGTACATAAACGAAAAATTTTCTAATCATAATTTATGTATTGTTATAGTAGACATTTATTGTTACCTATATAATTGAAAATGTTAGCATCAGTTATGGGGTTAATTTTATATCCACCTATATATTTGAAAAATATATATCTTTTTCAACCCAAATATATATTTTCTCTGGTATTGATTTTTATTCAATCAATATATTGATATCATTGAACGATATATTTTTGATGAGATTCTAATAATATTGAGTGAATCATGTACTGAGTGAGAATGATTAGAATAGGAAACATCATATCAAAAAAAGTGGGATACCATAGAATGGGGGGGAGGAGAGGGGGGGGGGGGGGGGGGGGGGGGGGGGAAATGGTAATGGTGCGGGGAAGAAAATTGGGAGGAAATAAAGTATGGAGTGCAAATAGGGTAAATGTTGTGTGTATGGAGTACAAATTCTCTTAATTTAATAAAATGAGCCGTTAAATATTAGTACGCTTAGGTGGTAGTCGAGTTGTTAATATATAGGTGGGTGTGTGTTAATTAGAGTAGAACCTCTATAAATTAATAATGTTCGAATTTTGAAATTTTATTAATTTATAGAGATAGTAATTACAAAATTTTCTTATTTAGATTTCTTATTTTAAGATAAGAAAATATTTAATTTTAGTGTATAGATATTAATTGTTATTTCTGAAAAAATTTATATTAATTTTATTATATTATTTGGTGTATATACTATATATTGCATAGAGCTTAAATGTGGTTTTAGATATAATATTACAAAATTTTATCAAAAATATATGAAGTGTTAAGATAATTTAAAGATAATTACATTGTGTTTATAAAACAAATAATATAATAATAGGTTATTAATTATATAAAATATGTATACATATAAATTATTAATTTATAATTTTCATGAGACCATATATTTACATATAATTTTCTAAAAAAAATATTATCTTATTATTTTATCGATTTGTGTCAAATTTTGAACTGACCCAAGTTGGAACCGGCGAAATTTATTAGTATATAGGGATTATTAATTTATCGAATATTAATTTATAGAAGTTCTACTGTATAAGGCTGAAGTATTAAAAATTGTTAAAGGTAAAAAAAATTCTGAAAATATGATGGCACAAAAATAATATGTCATCATTTTTTTTTTTTGATTAACATAATATGTCATTATATTGTAAGGATAATTATTAAAATGATTATGTTAGACTAAATTATTATATGACTGAAGAATAACTTATAGTTAATGAATGGGTGCAACAAATTTTGCAAGTAGATTTTTGAGATGCTTTCCTTTTAATAGTATAGAAAGATATAAGTTGTGATGTATGTCACAACTTTTGTAATTTAATAAATTCATTGTTATCAACTTATTACAGAATTTAAACATGTAACAATATTTTATATACTTTGTTTTATTTTTTGTATTTTGATAGTTAATATACATATAAATAAATGTGACCAGAATTGTTTCTATATATATTTACCCCAGTTATAATTTCTATACTACTAAATATACAAATTTCATTTTAAAATTTGAACACTCGAATCCGTATAAATCAATAGTGTTTATTTAAACCAAATATATAATAATTTTATGTCTATTGAATCAAACAATAAACCGCATTTTGAAAACGTTTGGTCCGAATCGCGTTCTATGCCAATGTTTTTGTGAATCTATATTATCTTATAGAAATTCATTTAAAATAATAATAATTTAATTCTAAAATTAAATCTGCGCTTAGAAAGTGCGGATCAAAATCTAGTAAGTTTTGGTTAAAACAGAATAAACTAAATACCAAAGATATTCAAACAAGACCAAACCATAATAGATATTTATAAACTGAGTAATAGAGGAAATCCAACAAAAATCAGAACTTGGTCTGAATTAATCACCCTGTAATAACGCCCAATGGAAAACACAAGCAAATATAATGGGCCTAGTTGGCCCAGTTATAAACACAAAACTTATGAAGGAAAAATCAAAGAAAGTTTTGCGCAGATCTTGGGGGCATCTTCGTGGCTGCGTGTGACGACGTTGCCACGAAGAAGAAGAAGAAGATGGAATACCGGAACAAGCTTGTTCTCGCTCCCATGGTCCGTGTGGTAAGTTCAAAAACCTCAAACTAGCTCCCGCCTTCGCCCTTGCTGCTTATTATTATTGATGGAGTTGTTGTTGTTGTTAGGGAACGCTCTCTTTCCGAATGTTGGCGGCTGAGTACGGCGCCGACATTACATACGGAGAAGAGATTATCGATCATAAGCTTGTCAAATGCCAACGCCGAATCAATGGTAAGTATTGGTATCCCCATTAATTGTGAATTCGAATTTGATTCATATGGTTTTTTATCTTCATGAATCATTCTTATTGTGTCTCTACAGTTGCTTATGGGACAACAGAGTTTGTGGAGAAAGGGACAGAGAATGTCGTCTTTAGCACGTGTGATGAAGAAAGAGAAAGGGTTGTTTTTCAAATGGGGACTTCTGATGCTGTTAGGGCTCTCAAAGCTGCTGAGATTGTGTATATTCTACACTCATATTCTCTACCAAAAGTATATATATATCTTTGGAAAGAATAACTGTTTTTTTGTTCTTTCATCATTTTGTTAGGTGCAAGGATGTTGCAGCTGTTGATATTAATATGGGTTGCCCCAAGGCTTTCTCTATTCAAGGAGGAATGGGTGCTGCTCTGTTAACTAAACCCGAGCTCATTCATGATGTATTGCCTCTCTCTCAATTCTCCTTTTCATATATATATCTGACTGATCAGTTTCTGAATTCTTCTCCATCCCACAGATTCTAGCTACGCTTAAGAGGAACTTAGACGTACCTGTTACTTGCAAGATCCGCCTGCTAAAATCACCAGCGGATACTGTTGAATTGGCTAGGAGAATCGAGAAACTTGGTGTACCAGCACTTGCTGTACATGGGAGGTAATAATAATACATACACCATTGTGAGTTGTTAGTTCTCACTCCTTTTATCTGCTTCTTTATATACCAAAAACAAATTGGTAACTGGCTTCTCCTTACATATAAATATAGGAAAGTTGAAGACAGGCCAAGGGATCCTGCTAAATGGGACGAGATAGCAGATGTAGTTGCCGCATTGTCCATTCCCGTTATTGCAAATGGAGATGTTTTAGAATACGATGATTTCTCTCGCATTAAAACTGCTACAGGTACACTTTACTTCAAGAGATTAGCAAATATCTGAGTTATATAACCTTGTTTTTTTTTCTTTTGTTCCTTGCAAAGGCGCTGCTTCGGTGATGGTTGCAAGAGGGGCTATGTGGAATGCGTCAGTTTTCTCTCCAAAAGGAAAGTCTCACTGGGAAGATGTGAAAAAGAAATACATTAGAAAGGTTAGCAAATGTCTCTTAAGGGTATAACTTAATTTTTTCTGATTTGTGGGTGTTTTTGTTGCAGAGCATCTTGTGGAATAACGATGTTAAGAGCACAAAATACACGATAAAGGAGATGATAGCGCATCATTCTTGTCTTGAATTAGCAGAAGGAAAGTCTCTCAACAAAGCAGACACTTTGGCAGATATAGCGTAAGCTAACCTCTTACTTTAACTTGTGTGTTTATTGGTTTTTACTACAGAACGAATCACATAACGGAATCGAAACTATAGTCCACCGTAGTGGCTCGAGTCTTAGACCAATTTGATTCAGTTTTGAAGTCTAATGTTGTTTGTTGATGTTTCAGGAAGCTTTACGAGTTGGAAGATTACTATTGGACAGTGAAGAACATTCGTCCCCTGACACATGACTTGGATTCTGTTTTGCGAGACTGAAACAAAATGCCATACTTGCTTTTTGTTTCGAGTCTTAGTGTAATCTCATTTTTATGTTTTATATATAGAGGGATCCCATTGTTTTTACTTGAAAGAAATTAGAATCTTTTGTACTGGAAGCAGTTACACTATTGCAAACATGTAATCATGTATTCTCTTCATCTACCCTTTTCTCTCTTACATGGATTCTTTGTAACCAAACTTTCCCTAACTTAAACGCTACATGAGTCTAGCCTTGAACCATGCGGAATTTGCAATACACAGCAACTTTGGTACCTCTATCTATTCCAATCGTTTCACCTTGCATGGCATTAATCTGGATGAGCCTCTTTTCTTTTTATTGATCAGTTGCGAAAGGCATACTTAGGAGTGTCAAAATGGGTCAAATGGGTCAACCCAACCCACAACCCAAATGGGTTTACTGTTAATGGGTTATGGATCAACCCAAACCATATATGGTTTGGATTGATCCATGATCCATTAAATTAAATAGGTTAGATGAGTTAATGGTTGACTCATCAACCCAACATCTTTATAATGAATTATTTTTAAGTTAAGACCAAACGTTTTTTATGGTTTTGGCGGAAAAAACGCATTTTTGTGGAAAAATGAGTTTTTGCATTTTCGGCGGGAAAACGCGTTTTGTGATTTTTGTGGAAAACAAGTTTTTGCAATTTAGGCAGAAAACCATGTTTTTGTGGGAAAACGAGTTTTTGCAGTTTTGGCGGGAAATCGCGTTTTGTGATTTTAGAGAAAAATGTGTTTTTGCGGTTTTGGCGGGAAAACACGTTTTTGGGTTTTTTTGCGAAAAACGCGTTTTTGCGGGAAATTACGTTTTTGCGGAAAATTGCGGTTTTGCGGTTTTGGCGGGAAAATACGTTTTTGTGGTTTTGGCGAGAAAACGCGTTTTGTGGTTTTGTTGGGAAAACGCGTTTTTGCGGGAAACCTGATTTTTACGATTTTGGCGAAAAATTGTGTTTTTTGCGATTTTGGCAGAAAAATGTGTTTTTTGCGGTTTTGGCGGGAAAACACGGTTTTGCGGGAAAACGCGTTTTGCGGAAAATTGCGTTTTTGCGGTAAATTGCGTTTTTGCAGTTTCGGCGGAGAAACCGCAAAAACGCGTTTTTGCAATTTTAGCGGGAAAACACGTTTTTGCGGGAAAACTGATTTTTATAGTTTTGGCGGAAAATTGCATTTTTGCGGTTTTGGCGGAAAATGCGTTTTTTTTTGTGGTTTTGGCGGGAAAACGCGGTTTTGCGGTTTTGGCGGGAAAACACGTTTTTGCGGAAAACTGGTTTTTCAGTTTTGGCGGGAAACTGCATTTGGTGGTTTTGGCGGGAAAATGTGTTTTTGCGGGAAACGTGGGTTTTGCAGGAAAACGAGTTTTTGCGGTTTTGGCGAAAAAATGCATTTTTGCTGTTTTGGCGGAAAAACTTATTTTTGCGGTTTTAGCGGGAAACGCATTTTACCACCGAATAAATGATTGAACATTTGAGAAATTCATGATTTTTCAATTCTATTAAACCTTAGAATTGGGTAGTTTACTCATGGTTTTCTTAATTGAAAACAAAATGGGTGAGAGTTGACCCAACCCAATAAACCCATTAACTTGCTAACCCATTAACTTGTTAACCCATTAACCTATTAACCCATTAAACTGTTAACCCATTAACCCATTGGATCAAAAATAAACAGTTCATTTGGGTTAATGGATTAACTTGGGTTGGGTCAACCCATGACCCATTTCGACACCCCTAGGCACACTAGTACTTTTATGTGACCCGAATTATGATATATTCTGAATTTTTAAAAACAACTATAAATTACTAAAACTGTTAAAAATCTTACATTCAAATTTTGTGATCCATGATTTTTTTTCTTTTATGACAAAAATACAAAACATTACAAAATTATATAAGTAAAAAGTCTAATTTAATTAATTATTAAAATTAAAAGATATGTATATATAATATATATCGTTTTAAATTAATATATATACCATATAAAATACACAAATATTTTAATTTCGAAATTTATTTAGAACAATTTTTTTTTGATAAAAGCTTTGACCAAACATTGACAACTTGATTTTTAAAAATTAAAAATTATTAAAAATATTAACCCCACAATGAAAATTTTGTTATCACTAATTCAAAGTTTTCGTTATAAAAAAAACATATGACCAAAAAACCGTATGAGTAGAAAACATCTTTTAATAGAAATTAATATTAAAAATATACTATGTATATTAATATCATTTAAATTTAATTATATATCCTATCAAATAGAAAAACATTATTGTTTGGATTAATAAAATTGATTTATATGTTTGCACCATTTAATTATATATGTAATAGTTACTTATTTTTAATTGTTTAATATATATTTATTATTTCATAATATGTAAAACATATAATACATAAAGTAATTTATGGTGAAATTTCATGTAACCACTTTCATGGTACCACTTTTCATTTTTATCACCACTAAAGGGACATTTAAAAAAATATCTTCTTCATTAAGTGGCAAAAGACTTTATACCCTTGTTCTCTATATATATAATAAATTATTATTTAAATAAATAAATAATAATAATAATAGTTATAATAAAAAATAATAATTTTTTATGTTTTCGAATTATACTTTTTCAAATTCGAACTTTTTTATAAATTTTTTTTTTTCGAATTTTTTTTATACTCTCCACCATCCACGAGGTCAGATTGTCTCTATATCTCTCTCTACTCTGTCTCTCTCTCTCTACTTTATCTCTCCCTCAGTCTCTCTATTTTGAATCTGACGATATTTTGACAAAGGTGAACCCACAGCGGAGCTTCTCCTCCTCTGAAGCGGAAACGGAGAAGACAGAGGAGGAGGAGGAGGACGGCTGTGAAGATATAGGAGTGACGGTGGTTTGTTCGTGTGACATTCACCACCAGCACCAAGTTAAATCTCCTGGGTACCTCTCTTCTTAAATCTTTATTAGGATTTCGATTTGGGGAATTTTTAATCAGAATCTCGGAATAAAATCATGGACGATTTCCATGTAAGTCGTCTAATGGACAACTTCCGTGTTAGTCGTCTAGAAAAAAAAAAATTTTAAGTTTTATTTTTCAGTTGCAAAACTAACCTGAAACAACTTACATGAAAGTCGTCTAGGTATAACAAAATATTGATTTTTTTAATTTTATACTGGACGACTTATGTGTAAGTCGTCTAGGAATAATCAAATTTTTAACACAGTCTAGTCAAATGCAAAACTAACCCGTTTACCAAGTCGGCTCGAGATTTTTTTTAACAAATAAAGATGGACGACTTCCATGTAAGTCGTCTCTAAAAACACATTTAAAAGTTAATTGCAAAATTAACATCTGCATTGACCAGAAGACTTTCATGTAAGTCGTCTATAGCCAGAAGTCTTCTCCAAGCACCCAAAATCTCAAACAAAAGTGATCCACCGAGAATCGTAAGCTTCAATGGCTCTATGAACCATAAAAATTTTAGAATCAAAATTTTGGGTTTTTCTAGATGGATATGGAGAGAAAGTGAAAGAAATGTTGTTTTTAGTTCATAAGAATTGAGAAAGAATGAGTGTAAATCGATTTGAGGTGCATTAAGAGCTTCAAATTGGTTGTTCATGGTTATTGGTGTATTGATGGCAATTGTAATCTTGTAAATACTTGAAGATGATGAGGTTGAGAGAGAGTAAAAATGTCATTTTTGGAAGAAAAAAATTAATGGTAATTTCGTGAATAATATGAACTTGTGGGGTGAATAGGGCAAAAAAAAATCCAAAAAAAAACAAGGGTTAGTTTTAGGTTTGACTTTGAGTATTATGTCATTTTTGAAAATAGCCCTATTTATTTGTTTGTTGGAAAACCAGCAAACCTGTAATCATAAAATATCAATAATAACATGTTCCATCATATCTTTAAAAATTAATAATAGCTAACTATTAAGATTTATTCTATCAAATATATATATATATATATATATTATATATATTTAATTTAAATATTTTAGCTATAAGATTTATATTATTATGTATATGGTGAGGGTTTTTAAATATTTGTTTCTTGCATTTGGATTAAAGTACAATTGTATATATACAAGTTAGTTGGCATACATAATTTTTATATTAATAAATAAAATATAATGGATTAGTTACTTAAAATTAGTGTTAATATAAATTGAATTCATTATTTAAAAAATAATATCTTAGTTATTTAGTTCTTTAATTTTAGGTTAGAATATATATTTAATAATAAATAAGTTAGGTATAAATAGAAATAATAGAAACCCAAAAAGATATGGTATAACCTAAACTATTTGTAAGTAGATAAAAATTGCTTACGTTTTAATAGGGAGAATCGCATTAAAAACTCTCAAAGTATCACTTAGTGACACTTTAATCCTTGAAATTTTTTCACTATCAATTTTAACCTTCAAATTGACATTTGTATCACATACAACTAAAAAATATGGAAAGCTAGAGACATGTTAATATTTCAAAAGAGAAGATCTGCTTGGAGGACAACTCTCTCCCTGGCGAAAACAGATAATGAAGAATGGAGAAACGCTCAAGGTTTTATTGATTCAACACAACTCCCACCTGTGATGACAACTCGTGAAAATCGAGTTAATAGATGGAAAAGACCCATGGAGGATTGGATCAAATGCAATTATGATGGTTCATATAAGGCTGGTACAAATACTGCAAATTTAGGTTGGCTATTTAGAGATGCAGAAGGCGTTTTCAAATACTGCAATCCAACATACTCAGCTTTAGAAGGGGAGTTCAAATCTCTAATCATTGCTACGCAAACATCATGGTCATGAGGATTTTCTAAGGTTATATTTGGAGATTGCAAAAACTTAGTGGATCTGGTTTCACGAAGAAAAATCAGCTTTGGAATGTACAATTATCTTCGAGAAGTCTGGAACTGGAATACAAAATTTAAAGAAGTGTTAGACCAGCAGATGGGTGTAGCAACAAGCCAGCAGATTTACTTGCAACAAAAGTCTCACAAGATAACAGTACATTCACGATTTATAACTATGTGCCTGCTGTATTAAATGATGCCTTGCATCATGAGATCATGACTATGTCATCTAAATAAGATAATCATATTCCGAGAATTAAAAATTAGTATTGATGATGAAACTTACTATGATGTAGCTGTCTATACATTTAATGAGGAGATTGCTTACGGATATTGATGTATGTTTATACACATGAAAATTCATAAATGTACATTGATAGAGATCTAATGATTTTTTTTCTTTAGTTTTTGTTCTCTATTTTGCAATTTTTTTCTCTCAACTTTTTTTCTATCACATTGCTATGCTGAATATTCTTTTTTTTATTGAAAAGGCGATGATTTAGCTTCTTCCTAATGAGAGATTAAAACGGAAAACATAAGTTTTAACATACACATATTTATATATATAAATAAGTTCGCAAAAAAATTTAGAAGTTTATTTTTAAAAGACAAAAATAATATTTTACATTGATAGAAATCTAATTATTTTTTCTCTTTAGTTTTTTCTTCTCTCTCTCTCGCTTTCATTTTTTCTATTACATAACTTATAGTTATGCTCCGAAATTTTTTTATTTCATTGAAAATGATGATGATTTAGCTTCTTCCTAATGGGAGTTTGAAACTAAAAACATAAATTTTAAGATACAAATATTTATGTAAAGAAAATATAGTTCGCAAAATAATTTAAATATTATTTTTAAATGATAAAATAATAATTTTGCTATGAATTTTGATCAAAATATTTTTTGTAAATATTTATAGACGTGTATGACTCAAAATATTTTCAGTTATGTTCACTTATACAAATTCAAAGTTCAAACTACATTTTATTATTTGTTTCCCAAAATAATAGATATTAAATTATACATAATCCAATGAGAATCTCTATAATATTATTTGAGAAATTAGTTTCTTATGTGTCGCGCTCACGTTAACTCTCACGATGGTTGATTACACTAATATCCTTAATGATATATTACATTTAAATACTATTATTGAATTTTTATTTAGTTTCCTCTTTAAAATTTTCCAAATAACATATATAATAAAGAGGAAATATTTATAAAGTTTTTTAAATAATTAAAACGAAAATATATGTATATATAATATGATTTCAGCAAAAAGGAACAAAATAGAAATATCCCATTTAAAAATAGTTTTAAATAACATAAAATATACTTTTGAAGTAATAAAATAATTATTTGTATCTATATTTTCTTAGATGAAAATATATATTTGCATATAATGTGATTTCATAAAACAACACTCACACATATAATCTTGATATTAGAAAAAGAACTATTATTTCATTTAAAACATAATTTTAAACAATACAAAAAATATATATTTTCAAAGTAATAGAAATAATTTTTATATATCTATCTATTGTATTAGATGATTACATAAATTGGTATATATTTAATTGACTAAAAATTGATTATAATTAGTATTATTGAAATGTTTTATTTATTTTTCATACATTAAGCTGACTATAATATCTTTCAATTACAATAAAAAAAATCTATAAATTTATTTTTACTTATATAATATGATGTTTAAAATACAGTCATGCACCCATTTTTTTTAAACTGCTTATTTTAAAGAGATTAAAAAAAATAAAAAGAATTAACAATAAACTGAGAATTCAGTTTTGCTTTGGTATTTTAATTATAGTCATATTAATCGTTTAAGATATTTTATAAATTACATATTTATAAATTTTTACATATGTGTATGATCACGGGAGATATTTAGTTATCATAATACATAGATATTTTTTGTAACAAATTATATAGTAACATCCCTTATATATTAATTGAAAAACATTACAACCTTGTTTTGTAGCTACGTATCAGCATGAGAATAAAATTCAGAATTTTTAGGAAAATAGGTTAGTCAATCTTAATTTATACTATACTTCTTAAGTTAACTATCAAATTGATAAATAATGTACAAAAGAATATTCTCGCACTTTCTTTAAATAAAAGATACGAAATTACCTATTATGATTAACGTATATATGATAATTAATGATTATTAATAATAAATTTTTGATAACCATTTTTGTATCTTAGCTATTTTTTGTTTAATTTTATATTATTAAAAGATACTAAACAATCACATTAACCATATAATAAAAAATATTTTTTCTTATATGTTATATTTTAAATTTTAAAACGACTATAAATTACTAAAAACGTTAAATCTCTAACACTAAAATTTTATGATCAATGGTTTAATTTTTTTGCAATAACAATATACAAATGATCATAAATGGTATGAATATGAGTCTCATTTAATAGACATTCATACTACATATTAATATAGTTTAAAATTAAACAATATAAAATATAAAATACATGAATATGTTAATTTCTAAATTTGTATTAGAAAAATTAAAACTTTAATATTTTAATTTTAAAATTTGTATTGAAAAATTCACACATTAGAAATTTTGTATTTATCATATGACTATGGATTTTCAATAATAAATATTTACATTAAAATATATTATATATCTATATCCATGTCATTGAAATTTAGTTATATACCATATAAAATAAATAAAATGATTGTTTTGATTTATTTACCAAAAAAATATCGTAAATAGACAAGAGATATTGTTTTGATTTATGTGTTTACTCTAATTTAATTATATACATAATACGTAAAGGAAAATACCCTAGGATAGCACTAAAAAAGTTTCCATCACAAATATAGACTCTAAGAATCAAAATGACCAAAATGTGTCATTAAAGAGGTAAATCTATACTATTAAAAGGGAATCATTCCTAAAAAATCTACATAAACAAGGTTGTTGGACTATTTCATTAGACTTAACTATTTATTTAGTCTTACCTTATATTTCTCTAACTATATAAATATTTTACATAATTTAAATGAATTCATTTATTATTCTCTCATAATCTATTATATAATTACTCTAACAATAAATCCATATGAATATATAATAGATTATTCAAATGTGATCATTACCACATATAATTCTATTAATAGTATAAATTTTGAATGGTTTAGTTATGTTTAATAGGTATATAATTTGTATTTTGAAATTTTAAGTACTTATTTGGTCCTTACTTTGGTTTCTATTTTTTCTATGCTCGATTATTTATGAAATTCAGCTTAATTTTGAGTTTTTTTTTCCAGTTTGGTACGGTTCAATGCACTCAGATAAATGTACTCAAACCTGTATATTATCTCTTATATAAGAAGAATTTATTTAATTTCAAAAACAAACCCGCGCTTTCTAAGCACGGGTCAAAATCTAGTATACACTTATACCCATAGGATTAACTAATCCAAACCTTAGGTTTAGAGTTAAAGGGTGGGGATTTGGGTTTGAGGTTTAAAATTTTATAAAATAGAAAATAAATATTAAAATTTTGAAAATAAAAATTTTTAAAATAGTTTCAAAAAGTATTTTCGAATTATAAAAACAAAATTTGAAGAAAATAAATAAAAAAAAATTCAAAAAAAAAATTCAAAAAAAAAATGATAAAAAAGTTCAAATTTGAAAACATATAATCTAAAACTATAAAAAAACTATATATATTTTTTTATATATATCTAGGGTATGAGTGTCATTTTACCTATTAAATGAAACATTTTGGTCATTTTCTTACTTGTGATCTATTTTTGTGACTAAAACTTGAAAATGATCTATTTATGGAAACTGTCCATACGTAAATAAATACAAATAAATAAGAATATATTAAATTATTTTTATATATAACGTTCATCCCGCACAATTGCGCGGATCTTAACCTAGTTATTTATTAGAATCCGAAATCCAGCCCGAAAGGAAAACCAATCCAATTAACTGTATTCCACTAAATTTGCGAAGGTGGTCTGGACTTTGTTAACGAGATGCTCTCCGTATACAACTCTTTTGGAATCTTGAGATCTTTTATCTCCTGGATACTTCTCTTTGAAGATATCCAGTGGCTCAACCATCGCGTCAAAGTTAGTCTGTTCAAACAAGATAAATGATTCAAAATCCGAGTCTAGATATACACAAAAATTAACTGTTATACAAGTTTATTACACCTCGTAGAAGAAAGCGATGCATACACGGTATAGAGGAGAGTTATTGATCACTCTATGAAGTGTGGATTCGTATACTCCATTTGAAAGTATCTGCATATTTGATTCCCAAATGTTTTCAAGAATTGTCAAAACGAAAAGAGAAAAAGACAGAGAGAGAGAGAGAGAACAAACAAAACCTTTAACATGTCACCGATGTTACAAATAAATGATCCAGGGATTGGAATAGCTGATACCCAATCACCAGCCAAGTTTTTCACCTTTTCGGAGACAAAATAAAATCTAAAGCCATTTTTCTAAGTAACAAAACCAGAGAAGATCATGGTAATAATATATACCTGAAGAGCAGTTTTATCATCGTCTTGATTTATAAGCGTCAACAAGCCTACAAATCACGGATTTTCATAAAACCAAACCAGCTATGGTACAAAAAATATTGATATATATTCAGTATCTTAAGTATGAGTTGAAGCTTACTTACCATAGTCAGTGTGAGCTCCACTGGAATTTCGTAAACAGAAAAAAAGAGACGAATTATCATCCGTTTACCACCTAATAGAGTTAATAAAAAGGAAATGTATCCCTAGTAAAACAATAATGATAAAAAGTTTATTACCATCCGATAACATTTTCTTGGTTTACACCTGGATAACCAATAATACGCATTACCCAAAAAGGATCCCCAACCATTTCTCCCTCAAATTCATAAGGTGATCCACCAAGAGCTAAGGAGATTCCTCTTAGGATGTTTCTAGAGAGATCTTGAAATCATGAAATAATCTCTAGTTAAGTTGGAAACAAACACACACAGAATAAATACGAAATGGATGAAATACATATCTTGAATACACACCTGTGCATAACTTAATATACTCATCCATCAACCCTTTGTACTCTTGAGGATTTTCTGGCCTTCAAATAAAACGTCACACAAAAAGTAACAAAGAGAAATATAGTTCAAAGAAAGACAAAGCTAATGTGATCAATTAAAATGTTATGACAATTTTGTATATTTTGACATTTTAAAATCGTGATTTTTACCATATTATATATTTATAAAAATTATCAAGTGTTCAATGTTTCAGAAATGATTTCATTTTTTTAGTATGAGCTTTATTTTCATTTTAAATACATCTTGAAATACCATTAATCTATGAAAACCAAAATTTTAGTGTTTTAATTTTTTCACAATTCTATTATTTGACTAACTTTATTCAGTTAAAATGTTTCATATCCTATCATTTGACTAACTCTACTCAGTTTAAATGATTTGGCCATTCAGTATATTATAATAATTTGACTAAGCTATTATTCATATGTATATATCAAAGATTGTTAAAAATATTTTAAAACTATCTATCTTATTAAAACATAATCATCATTTGTAATAACATTACCAATATATGTGGTTTACGATTTGTGCCACTCAAATTTTAACTATTTAGTCTTATATTTTTTCTTAGAAATTATTGTTTAAATAACTAATTAAATTCATAATTATTATTAAAATATATACATAAATATTAAACCAGTTATAATTTAAGAATGAAAAATACAAACTAAAATTATTATTATATTTTTAAACGCGACAATCTTAACTTAAAAATATAACATTTTCATCAAGATATAAAATTTAAATATGGGAACACCTAAAACTAAATATTTTTATTTAAATTTAAATTTAATTTTTAGGGAAGATAATCTCACCTATTAAAATCTATTATTCAATTAAAGCTGGTAAAATTCCGTCTGCCCCTTTCGTTTATTTTTTTACCAACACAAAGGTAAATGCAAAAATTACTTACCACTGGTTTAACCCTTCCAAGACCTTTCCAGTTTCCCCATACTTTCCTTGCTTGAACTCTCTGTAACACTGCCCATAAGAGAATAAATACATATTAGTAGAATCACAACTGCTTGATAGATCAAAATTGTTCAACACATTGGCTAGTACGTTGGACACCACTTACATCAATTGCTTCGTGGAAATCTTGTTTCCCGCTCGTATAGTTCACTCCAATTCTCTGATATCCTCTGTGTAACTCAACACCATTAATGATCCTCCACAAAAACAACAGCTACGAACGTATTAAAGCATTAAAAAATTTGGTTTTCTGTTTTAATATGATGTATCTTTATTTTCAAACGAACATGAAGTTGTGTTTTGTTCCTGGTCTCTTGTTCTGTTGGAAATGCCACCAAACTCTCATTAAGTAATGCATCACCGATAAAGTATAGATTGTGTCTATAGTTGTGAACAAAATAGCTCCGTTGTAATTAAAACGTGATACACGTTTTAGATCACATTTTCAGATATTTGAAAACAAACCTATATCCAGCTGCTGGAGTAATCTTGATCTTAAGTTTCTCCTCATATGGAAGCTCGAAGAATCGATGGGTCATCTCTTTCACCTTCCTCATAAGACTCTCCGAAATTCCATGACCAATCTGCTCCACCACACTCACCAGTCCAAATCATCAAACCATTCAGAACATTTTCATAAAACCACAAGAAAAAGGTAAATTCAAATTAACTTTAGTTACCACGTAGAAGAATCCGACGTCCCGACAAGCCCGATCTAGTTTTTGGACAACCTCCGCCACGCCAGTATCGTCCATCATGTCGGGATCATTGCATTTGACAAGTAAAGGACTGATGTCTGCAACAACACTGTTTCATTATAGTTCCCTTAGCATAATATGAAGTGAAAGTTAATTTTGATGATGAGAGAGTAATCATATCTGCTTGAAAATAAGGAATCTAGGTTTTTTTTTTAACGTACCAATAATTGGTAAGTGTGGCTTGAAGTTTGTAGCCATCTCAGATTAGACATAGACGGAAAATCTTAGCGTTGGTCTATTATATAACACTTTAAAATTTTGAATATATCCTAAATGGTTATTTTCTTAATTTTCGATCAACCCCTCCCCCCCCCCCCAGTTGTCTCTTAAGATCCTTAGAGGCCAAACAGCTAGGTACGCTGCCACCGCGGCCCCAGTGGCCAGTGGGAAAAGATAGCCCGTGATCCGTTTTACTCCACCATGAACCATATCCAAACATATGGGGAACATATGTGACAATGTATTATTGGTAAACTCCAAAACGAAACAGATATGTCTATGTCACGTGTTTAAAACGTTTTGTAGAAATTTGAATATATTTATCTGTTTCGTACAATTTAAAGAAAAAATATTAATAGCTGACAAGAAAAGTATTAGTAAAATTTAGGATAAAAGACCGCAAGATTCCATCCATCTGCCATATTCATTATTTTATAACAATTTGCAACGTTCAGAATACATTGTTTTGTATATACTGGATTATATAGTAAGTTACTTAACGAGTACTAAAGATTGTAATTAGCGTAATTCTTTTTTTTTTGAAACAAATTACCGTAATTCTTATACCTTATTTCCCATGCGTAGAATATGCGCGTCTACGGTATCGAATAAAGTTTAATAGTAGTTGATTAAGTTAACCAATAAAATACGTAATGACCAAATTGAAGAAACGCAATGTGATTATTTTTGCGTTTTGAGCTAATGTCCCTCATGAGCATCTATAAAAACACTATATGTAGTTTTTTGCTCTCCAAAACGGAATTTCAGAACTTCAAATTTAAAATTCTATATTTTTATTTACGTTTTAATTTTTATAATTATACATCACATTTATAATTTTTAACTTTTACCTTTATCATTTTAATCCTTAGAGGTTGATAATAAAGCCTCTGTAAGTTTGACAATTGGTTAATGAAAATAGTTCTTTAGCCAAAAGAAAACAGCAATGTGGTTATTACATCCCAATGTGCCCGGTTCAATATCTGGTCCAATCAAAACGATTTGGTTTCACAATTTTTTTTCATATTTTAACAAACTAAAGTTGGAAGATATCTTTCTGGAATAATTTTATTTAGAATATAACATTGTTTTAGAAACTAAAATCAATTAACCAGTTATAATGAACAAAGTTAAAAACAATTATATATATTATTTTCTAAATGAAAAGACAAATACTTCTTCGTATCTCAAACGTGATGAATGTATTTTACTAACAATTTAGTTCCTTTTTCCATCTCATTTATAATTTTTATTTTTGATTTTCATTCCAAAAATAACTATTTCTTCTATTCACCATATCATTTTAAAATAAGAGAATTTGTACTCCCTACACACAACATTTACTCTATTTGCACTTCATATTCTATTTCCCCCCAATTTGCTTTCCCCCCAATTTGCTTTCCCCCATCATTATCATTTTTCCCACATTCTATGGTATCCCACTTCTTTTAGTATATTGAACTAATTTTAACCACTCACACAGTCTATAAAGAAAATCAACCTTCTTGGGCCTAAGCCCATTTAGTATGTATACTTAAAAGGCCTTTTAAGCACAGTTAAACCTCCCGTCGCTTAGATCTGCGAAGAGTTCAATCTTATACATCGCCTCCTCCGTGTCCACACGCATAACGCCGCCATCGACGATTTCTCTCATACTCACTGGTAATTTAATCGGAGATCTCTGTTTCTTTAATTCCTTTTGGTTTTAGGTTGCGATTGATTCCTCGTTTAGTTTTCGCACAGATCGTTAGATTTGAATCTGAACCAATCTATTCGATACTTCGTTTTAGGGTTTCGTGAGGTGATTGAAGTTCGTTCATAGAGAAAGATGTACAACGGAATAGGGTTACAGACCGCGAGAGGATCTGGGACTAACGGTTACGTTCAGACGAACAAGTTCTTCGTGAGGCCTAGGAACGGTGGTAAGCCCCTTAGTGGCGGAAAACGGTTTGCGGATGATCAGGGAACCGCTGGTTTATCCAAGAGACCCAACAAAGACATCCTTGAGCATGACCGTAAGCGTCAGATCCATCTCAAGCTTGCTGTGCTTGAAGACGAGCTTTCAGATCAGGGCTTCTCTGATGCCGAGATTGCGGAGAAGCTTGAGGAAGCAAGGTTGAAGTTTGAAGCTGCTGCTGCTGCCTCTGAGGAGAGTGATGCGGTTGGTGATTCGAAGATCTCTGATACACAGACTCATCAGGTTGCTGCGAGGAAGGAGAAGCAGATGGAAGCTTTTCGAGCTGCGCTTGGTTTGCGTGATCCAGAGCAGGCTGAAGAAGGGATCATTGAGGAGGAGCCAACGGGGGTTGTGAAGGAGAGGCGAGAACATTCGTTTTTGGACCGTGGTAGTGGGAGGAAGGTAGATGAGGATGTAGAGGTGAAAGGTGGTAAGGGTAAGGAAAGCAAGAAGCAGCGTGGTGATGATGTGGATGAAGCGAAGCGTCAGAAGAAGAAAGGGAGCAAGAAGAGAAGACATGATGATGACTCATCTGAGTCTGATGCTAAGGGTCGTGACCGCAGAAGGCGCTCTAAGAAGAAGGCTAAGGGGCGTAAACAAGAGAGTGACAGTGAGAGTGACTCTAGCAGCTCCGATTCTGACTCCGACAGTGACAGCGGAGAGAAGAGGAGAAGGGAGGTTACAAAGAAACGTGGTAGAAGCAGAAGAAGTGTTTCTTCTGAATCTGACGTTGAGAGTGACGACAGCAAGAAACTTAGGAAGTCACACAAAAAGAGTCGACCCACCAACCAATCTGTTTCGAAAGATTCAAGGGATAAACCTGATGAAGGAAGAGGTGGGCGGAAGAGGCATGATTCCGATGTTAGCGAGCCTGAATCTGAGGATGAGAAACAACAACTGCGAAAGAAAGAAGAAGCCTACCGCAGTGGACCAAAGCAGAAAAGAGACCAGGAAGACCTGGAGTCTGATCATCTTAAGGACATGCATAGAGGTGGCAAGAAAGCTGCAAGAGACTCTGATGACAGTGAGACCGAGTATGGGAACAACAAGAAACAGCTGCGCAGTAAAGTAGAAGTTTACAGTGGAGGAATGAGCAAGAAGAGAGATGAAGAAGAGATCGTGTCCAAGCATGATTATGATAGGAAGCAAGTTGCAAGGGACTCTTCTGATGACAGTGAGGCTGAGTATGAAAATAGGAGGAAGCTGAAGGATGACAGTTACCAAAGAGGAAGGAAGCAGATAAGAGAGGAGGACCACAGTCGCTATGGAAGGGACAGGTATCGAAGCGATGATGCTGGTCAGAGACGTGGAACTGTTAAGGATGTTGATGATAGGTACAGAGGTCAAGCGAGCGAGGAAGAGGATGAAAATGATAGGGGTCGATACAGACAGAGACGTGAAACGGTTAAGGAGGATGATACAGAGTACAAGCGTGGCAGGGAGAGGTACAGAGGCGATAAGGAGGACAGGTATAGAGATGATGTTGCTGCTGGAAAAAGACATGTGATGGGTAAGGAAGACGAAGATGATGAACGAGTTAGCAGCAGGGAGCGTGAGTACTCAGACAAGGGTCGAAATCATTATGATGGCCGATCAAGCGGGAAGAGGTCCTCCAACGGTGATAGAGATTAATGACCTTTGTTTCATATGTATGTTTTAAAGTTTCCCAAACATTTTGTGTGTTTATGGGTTTGTTGCAACATAAGCCTTGTTTTGTTTGCAAACGATCTTTCAGACTTTCATTAAGGTTACATGTTGGTCTAAAAGTTCAAGCCATAATAATTAGACTCGATTGTTTTAACCGGACTGAACCAAATACCAAACTAAACCGAGTTGGCACCAAAAATAAACCAAGAAATGATTACTACCAAATATTTTTAAAAAAATATACAGCTAGATTGTGACTTTCAAAACACGAGATTATTTTGTTGATAAAATTATTAACTCATTTGTTAGTTTTTATAGAAATAAAAAAAATCTATTTGTTCAACATGTTTCTACTTGATAAATATTTTGTATATTAGATGAAATAACTTGAAAAAACAATAATTGTAAAAATATCTACTCATTAATTGTTGGCTGATTTAGAAAAATGAACTTTTTAAGGATTTAAATAGTAATATAAAAACAATTGGAATTTATTAATTTGGATATATGTAGAATTATAAGCGTATATTTTAGGAGATTTATGTAATATCGATTTTTAGTTAGAAATATATCAAATAAAACTTATTCAAGTATATTTCACTTTATTTTAAATTTTATAGTATTATCTGAATTTTGATCCGTATATAAAACAAAAAAAATTCCTCTATACCAAACAATACCATTAAAAAAAGTTTAATTTATTTTTTGTATATATAATAAACAAATTTTTTACTGTATATATATTAAACTCAATTTGATATTTAATTTGTTTGTGATTCTGGTAACCGAATATTAAACACCATTTTTTATATATGACAAAATAATTAAAGTTAGTTAGTATATTGTTTCAAAATTTGAATTACATTATATTTATATTTAAATAGTTGTTTTGATATATGATGATTACTAAAAATATCATTTGTACATTGTAGATGAATTTTAAATCTTAACTAAAAAAATAGTACATTATCATTTGGTATATTATCACGTGTACTCTGATGCTCATGTAAATAATAAAAATAGTATATTGTTTTGTGACATATATTTTGTAAGTTTTTGGTTAGAAATTAATTATATAGTTAACATTCACGTCATTATAAATCAATTATATAGTCAAAAATATATTACTAATAGAAGTTATGTAACATAAAAGATGTAATAGCTCTGTAACATATAACTATGTAATTTAAATGGTCCTAATAAATTTAATAACATTTTGGAATATTCCTTAAATAGATTTATTTTGTTGGATGGTTTTAATTAATATGGTTCACTAAAATTAAAGAGTGGTATGAAATTTAAATAACAAAAAAATTAAAATTATTTTAAAAATCTAAGGGAATGACACAACAATGTAAATAACTCTAAAAAGTAAATGCAAAATCTTAGTAGGTATTTCACTTTAATAGCATAGATATTTAAGAGATTTATGTAATATCGATTTAGAAAAGAATTACATTTTAATTAGAAATATATCAGATAAAACTTATTCAACTATATTTTATTTTATTTAAATTTGGGTTACAGTATTATCTAAATTTTGACCCGTATATACAACAAAAAGTTCCTCTATAGCAAACAATAACATTAAAATAACATTAATTTAATTTTTTTATATAAAATAAACAAAATTTTAACCTGTATATATATTAAACTCCATTTGATATTTAATTTGTTTGTGATTATGGTAACCAAAAACACCATTTCTTATATATGACAAATTAATTAAAGTTGGTTAGTATATTGTTTCAAAATTTTAATTACATTATATTTGAATTTAAATAGTTGTTTTGATATATGATGATGACTAAAAATATCATTAGTACATTAAAGATGAATTTTAAATCTAAACTAAAAAAATAGTACATTATTATTTGGTATATTATCACATGTACTGTGATGCTCATGTAAATAATAAAAATTAGCATATTATTTTGTGACATATATTTCGTAACTTTTTGGTTAGAAATTAATCATATAGTTAATATTCACGTCATTATATAGTCAAAAATATATTATTAATATATGTAGTGTTATGTAACATAAAAGATGTAATAGCATTGTAACATATTAATATGTAATTTAAATGGTCCTAATAAGTTTAATAACGTTTTGGAATATTCCTTGAATAGATTTATTTTGCTAGCTGGTTTTAATTAATATGGCTCACTAAAATTAAAGAGTGGTATAAAATGTAAATAACAAAAAAATTATAATTATTTTAAAAATCCAAATAAGGGAATGACATAGCAATGTAAATAACTCTAAAAGTAAGGACAAAATCCTAGTAGATATTTTGTTTTAATAGTATAGATATATATATATATATATACATATAGTTATTAATTATATTTGTTTCTAATAACGAAATATCTAAAAGTTTGATTTATAATTTTTTTTGAAAGTATCTAAAATTATCCAAAAAGATTTAATTAACCAAATCAATCTAAATAATTGTAATTTAAAACATTTAACATTATCCAAAAGTTCTGGATTAACCAGATTTATTTGAATATTTGTCTGAAATATCTAAAATTGTTTAATACTTTAAAGTTGTTAATCTTAATTATCCAGAACTATCCTAAAAACTAATCCACATAAAATCAACATCTGCGTTGGCCCATGATCTAGTGAAATTGATCAGTTAGTGGGACAATAAATGCAAAAGAAACTAAAATAAGGTAATGGGATTAATTTGGAATGAGATCTCATCTGTGGACTACAATAAAAACCTATAGACTAAAATCTAGAGGTAATTGATGATCTCTTGCATAATATAATCTGAAATCGAGAGAGCGCGGGACGACAGTACAGAGACGAGGGAGATTTTTTTTTTGTTCAACGACGAGGGAGAAGAATTATTAAAAAAGAAAAAAGAAAAATAAAATTAAAAGAAAAAATCGCAGCGGAGACGAAGAAGAAGAAGAAGAGTTGAGGAAGACGAAGAAGGTTGAGCTTTGTGTTACTCTCAACTTAGCTACCAACTCTCCCTTTCCGCAGATTCTCAGGTACTGACTTCTCTTGCTTCGCTCTTTTTGCTGTTAAATTTGATCGCCAATTTCTCAGTGCTCCGATCGATCTGGCGGTGGTTTCGACGTGATTTCGTTTAACCTAGATGCGAAATTTCATCAAATTATTTTGGTTGAATCGGAGATCAGATTAGAGGTTAAATAAACGTGTGTTCGTTCTCTTAGGGTTAAACAATGAGACCTAACACCAGGAACAAGAACAAACGGCCAAGACCATCAGACGCTGCTGATTCCTATTCTCAAATTCTCCGGTACTATATCTTTCACTTCTTTGCATTTTATTTACTCCCCCTTTGAATCTAATAACTGATGCGAGAAGATAATGCGCAAAACAGATGAACAAACACGAGAAAGTAAATCGACACAGATAAATAGACACTAATCTCAATGTGGTTCAGTAAAGATAAATCTTATTAATTAGAGGCTAACTGTATTTTACTCTTTTTTTTTTGGTTGTGCAGAAAGATCCACGAAGCTAATGATGTAACTGATGAAGACGTGAACCAACTTTTCATGATATCCAAGCCACTTTGTCAAGGCTGCCGTGTCAACACTCGTGACAACCCCAACTGTTTCTGCGGTCTTGTTCCTCCGCCTAACGGAAGCCGTAAGTCTGGTCTCTGGCAGAAGACTTCCGAGATCATACAAGCTCTTGGTCCTGATCTCTCCTCGGAGCTTCGTGATTCTGACTCTACGCCGGCTGGTTTAACCAATCTCGGAGCTACTTGCTATGCTAATAGTATACTCCAGTGTTTGTACATGAACACTGCGTTCCGTGAAGGAGTTTTCTCTGTCGAGGTTGATGTATTGAGACAGTATCCTGTCTTGGATCAGATTGCGAGGCTTTTCGCGCAGCTGTATGCTAGCAAAAAGTCTTTTGTTGATTCGGATGCTTTTGTGAAGACGCTGGAGTTGGATAACGGGATTCAGCAGGATATTCATGAGTTCTCGACTTTGCTTCTCTCCTTGCTTGAGCGTTGCTTACGCCATTCTGGAGTTTCCAAGGCCAAAACAATTGTGCAGGATCTCTTCCGCGGTAGTGTCTCGCATGTGACCACGTAAGATTAATCTTAAGACTACTTATTTGGTTTTCGTAATGCAAGAACATATCTGCTTTTTGGCCTATTGTTCATCTGTTTATTTTCTTGTCCTGTAGGTGCTCAAAATGTGGGAGGGAGTCGGAAGCTTCTTCAAAGGTCGAAGATTTTTATGCCCTTGAGTTGAATATCAAGGGCCTCAAAAGTTTGGATGATAGTTTGAATGATTACTTTAGCTTGGAGCATCTCAATGGGGATAATCAATATTTTTGTGGGAGCTGCGATGCCAGAGTAGATGCCACACGCTGCATTAAGCTGCGAACACTACCTCCTGTTATCACTTTCCAGCTCAAACGATGTGTTTTCCTCCCTAAGGTGGTTTTCTGATCCGTAATACGCCTTCCTTCTTGACTCAGTTGTGCACGTAGTTTCTTTGAACATCTCTACCTCTTGTATGCCTTTGTGGATTACTCATGAGTCATGTTATCTTCGGCTGATTGATTTATGTATTTTCTTACTCATGAGTCATGATCATCCTCATACCTTTTCCTTTACCTTCTCCTGATACGTTTGTATGTGTAAAAATTGAAATCTTAGATAAGACATTGTTAAAATTTCCTGATTTTTTTTTGCTGGATCATGTCAACAGACTACGGCTAAGAAGAAGATTACGTCCTCGCTTTCCTTTCCTCAAGTGCTGGATATGCGATCGAGATTGGCAGAGTCTTCTGAGAATGAGTTGACATACGAACTCTCTGCTGTGTTAATCCACAAAGGAAGTGCTGTGAACAGTGGACATTACGTTGCTCACATAAAAGATGAAAAGACTGGCTTGTGGTGGAAATTTGACGATGAGCAAGTGTCTGAACTGGGTACACATCCATTCGATGAAGGTTCTTCTTCAACTGCACAGTCCGAGAGTAATGGTGCCGCTAGTAGTGGGAAAACCAAAGATGTCAAACAATCAGGTTCTTCTTCTATTAAGTCGGAGGTTTTCTCATCCACTGATGCTTATATGCTGATGTACAGTCTTAGATGCGGTAAAAAGGAAAGTCAGGAAGGACAAAGAGAGAACCCTATTGACATAGCCAACGGAGAAGTTGCTAGTGGTCAACAGCCGGAAGGTTGTTATCTTCCGTCACATCTCGATAAATGGATCAGTGACCTGAACGCAACATTCCTTGAGGCGTGCAAGCAATTTGATTTAACAAAGGATAGTCAATTGAACACTTTGATTGAAAGGAGGCAAGAAGTACGGACTATACTTTCAGAAGCTGCTGTTCAGTCACTTGAAGAACAATATTTTTGGATCTCCACAGAATGGCTTCGTCTATGGGCTGATACGATTTCGCCCCCGTAAGTTAATCTCCTCGTACATGCATTTGTTGTTATATACCAGCACCAACTGGTAGTGTTGATATGATTTTCGATTTAGAAAATTAGATCAACATCCATGCTCTCAAATGTTGTTGATTATATTTGTTCTTTTGTATACAATGTAGCGCTTTGGACAACACCCCGTTACTTTGTTCCCATGGGAAAGTTCTTGCCTCAAAAGTTACTTGCATGAAGCGTATAACTGAACTTGCATGGACGAAGTTAGAATCAAAGGTTAGTGCCTTTCCCTTTTCCAGGACAAAAACTTTTCTTGTCTTCAAGTTTTGGATCAGCTGCCATCATAAACCATGTGTCAGACTTCTGTTCTAGTATCATGTCCTTGAATTATTTATTTCATTTATTTTTGATACGTTCATTTCCTCTTATGTTTAGTTCAATGGTGGACCAAAGTTAGGGAAAGGGGACTACTGCAGGGAATGTCTTATGGATGGTGCTCGCATGGTTGTCTCTTCTGACAGTTATAGGGATCGAAGAACATTCATGAAAAACATAGCAACCGATGTTCTTTCGGGAAAGTGCGAGGACGGAAATTATTACGTCTCTAAAGCATGGTATGCATTCAGTTGTCCTGTAACTTATAAGTTTGTAATAATACCGTTTTTGCTTATTTCTGCGTGTTCGACTATTGATGCATTTGCAGATGGCGACTTTAGCACTTAATTACTACTACTATTATTATTATTATTATTTTATTATTATTATTATTATTATTATTATTATTATTATTATTATTATTATTATTATTATTATTATTATTTTGTGGGGGTGTTACCACAGTTAGCTGCTTCTATGATAAACGCCACTGGGACTCGCACTAACATGTTTCAAAAATCTTGCTCCTTCTAAAGTGTAATATCACGTTTCCAGGTTGCAGCAATGGGTGAAAAGGAAAAACATTGATGCTCCCAGTGAAGCAGATGCAGGGCCTACAAATGCAATCACGTGCAGTCATGGAGAGCTGATGCCTGAGCAAGCGCCAGGGGCCAAAAGAATTCTAGTTCCAGAGAATTTCTGGTCATTCCTTGTTGAAGATGCTTTAAAAGTGACACCAGAAGATACTTCGGGTTGTCAATGTTTCCCTCTGGACTCCATCCAATGTTCTCATTGCACATCCGAACTTTCTGAGGTTGCAGGCGTCGAGGATGCATTAAGGTTAACCATTGTTTACTTGTTTTTTCTCTTGGTCATGATACTCTTTAGATATTTTATTACGTTCGGTCTGATGCAACAGAACAATAAAGGCCAAGCAGCGCCAAAATCACGATAAGTTAGCCACGGGAAAGGGTATAGCATTAACGCCACAAAGCCGATATTTCTTGTTGCCATCTCCATGGCTAGTGCAGTGGAGGAGCTATATTAACATGACTGGAAAAAATAGTTCCTCAGTACCAGAGCCTGAACTTCTTGATGGAGTCATTAATACTCTCACATGCCAGAAGGTAAGATCCATTGCTGGGCAGTGATTTGGTTTATATATGTACAGAAGTGCTTAATTCCAAATTGGGTTTCCTGACTGCTTTCTCTATTCCCCTCTCATACTCCTATTTAGATGTGTTAGTAACGCTGGTGAATATAAACTGTCGTATATCAGCAAGCCTTCTTTCATCTTCCCACTAGCAATTTGAGCATAAAACTAATGGTTTGTTTCTATGGTTATTGGTTTCAGCACACTCGACTCCTTGAAAGGCTCCCTGAACTTGTCTACCGACGTGGCTCCTTATTTCAAAAAAATCCATCTGTAAGTACATTACATACAGTAATATGCTTCTTAATCAGTATTGCAGTCGTTTGAATTAATAAAAGCCATGATCAGAATGGAAAACTGAAAGTGTTAATTACCGGCACAGGAGAGACTGACTTGTCTCCGTAGAATTAAGAATAGTATATGTAAGACATTATTCAGGTGTAGAGAGATGGCCTAGTGTTTCGTAACCGGTTTTATTAGGGCTTGGGAGGGTTTAGGATCTCTAGGATAAAGGTACTGGTTTTAATAGTTTGGTTATGTGGTTCTGTGGTTTGATTGTCGTTTCAGTTTGAGAAATAAGAGAATTGTGCTCTGAATTGATTTGAACTCTTGTTTTCTGCACATTTTTCTAGACGGATAAGCTGACAATCATCCCTGAGGATGACTGGAAGTATTTCTGTGAGGAGTGGGGAGGGATCGTGGAGAAGGGAGTCTCTGCTCTTATTGAGGCTGGTAGTAATACGAATCAAAGTGCATCCCAGGACGTTATTGACCTTGATCAGGATTCTTCTCCTGATGTTAATATGGAGATTGATAATCAGCAGCCTATTATCAGGACGTTCCCAGAGGTAACATCTTGAGTTTGTGATATTATATTGGAATTGTAATGCTGGCTTAGCTTTTCGCACGAGGTTCAGATGTGTTGCACTAAGATTTATATTTTTGTAGAAGTAGATGTGATCATTTGCATTACATTGATTAATCGTTTTAGGTTCATAGAGTTGCGTTTGACAATAGCTTTTAACCTCGCTAGGTTTGTGAGGAATGCATAGGAGAGAGGGATAGCTGTGAGTTGATGCAGAAGCTCACTTACTCTGAAGGAGATGTATTTGTCTGCCTGGTGCGCGGAAAGGAAGCTCCAAAGTCGATGTTAAATGCATCTGACTCGAGCTTTGAGGTGGACCGTCGTACTTCAAAGCGTTCCCGGAGAACTAACTATGGGAAGCAGACCAGCCTGAAAGTTTCTGCAACGACCACTGTGTACCAGTTAAAGATGATGATATGGCAACTACTTGGGGTAATGTCTTCTAACTCGAGAATAGTCTTAGAAAGTTTCACTAGGTTACTTGTGGATGAGAGACAATGACATGTGTGCTGTAATAAAATGCAGGTGATGAAGGAAAACCAAGAACTTCACAAAGGCACACAACTGATTGATCAAGAATCTGCAACCCTTGCAGACATGAACATATTCCCTGGCGACAAGCTTTGGGTGAGAGATACCGAGATACATGAGCACCGCGATATTGCTGGTAAAGAAAAACTTTCATAATTATTTCAGTGTAGCAAATTACCTAGCTAAAGTTAGATTTATCTGTTAAAGAATAAACAACCATCTTGATGTTTTCAACAGATGAGCTTTGCGATACGAAGTCAGGGCCTCAAGATATAGAAGAAGGTTTCCGGGGCACATTATTGACTGGAGATATCTCTTTTGAAGCCTGCTAGTAATTCTCTCAGTTAGCTGTGCAGGAGATGGATGACAGTTTTTTTTTTTGTAAAGGCAAAGGCTTTGAAGCTTTATTTTGTGCGCAAATATATTGGTGAAAGCTTGCAAATGCCTGAATCCATAGATGTTTAGTCGTGGAAGGATTTGAAGCTGTTGAGGCTTTTTCTGTGTGTTTTTCGTGTACGGTTTATTTTAACGTACATTTTGTGTTACAGAGCTCCTGCTGTGCATATTGAAGTTCTTTTACGGAAACTTTTGTTTGTTTGCGCAAAGGTTATTTTATAGAAACTAAAACGGGAGCTCAGTATTCGTTATCAAATCCATATACAAACATTCATCCCTTTAACTCATATCTTGCTTGCTCTTTTGGCTTAGCGGACAGGAGTTGCTCCACCAACACTCTTGGATTTGGAGAGAAGCAAGTCTTTGAGCTGCTTGTAGTTTCTCAGTTCGTCCAGTGCATCTGATGTACTTCGAGCCATGGAAAATTCAGACTGTGCCTGACACCGAACCTTCTCCCTGAACCCCAGACATTGACGCCATGTAAGCGCTCAAGTCTTGCCGCAATGGTGGTGCTGTCTTCAGCATTTGAACGAGAACTCCAACCGCTGCGTCCTGTGACTCTCTCCCTATAGGTAGCGACTGTGATATAGAACTTGAAATTTTCCTCCGGTCAAGACTTTTGCTGCACCGGAAGAAATGCAAAATCTATGGTATGAGCTGCTCATTGATCAGCTTTGTGTGAAAAGATTTAAGAAATGGGTAGAGCCAGTTGACGTGTACTGGAGTCCTGATTCGTCAACATCATCGAAATCAAAAGGGCATGAACAATCAGGGTCATCCAAATCATCTGCAGAAGATAATCTACTCGGGCTCCTCGAAAACCCGAATCTTGGTGAGCCACTTGAAGACAGGAGATTTGATTCAACCACTCCACAAGAAGGAGGGAGTGGATTCCTATCAACCATAGCTGAAGAAGGAATGGGTCACTGGAGCAGTCCCTGCCCTCACATTAATCCTTGGAATGTTACTCCCTGAAACGTATCTTGGAGTAGAAGGAGAACCCAACCGCGAAAAGCGAGGTGAAAGCTGGTGACTGTCACCACCAAAACCATCGTGGAAATTGTGTAAACCCGGTGAAAACGACTGGTTCGGTGTGACGTAATGTCCTGAAGGTCTGTGAAAGCCGCTATGTGGACGACAAGCTCTACCTTGAAAAGAAGCTCATAGGATCCGTAGCAGGACTCCCAAGATAATATCAGTTATGATTCTTGGAGGCAATGTGATGTGAGCACCAAGATTAAACTCAGACAAGTCAAGTAACAGAGGCGCAAAGACGACCAGGAGGTACAAACGAAACTCTTTCACATCTCCAGAGAGTACATCATCACGGAAAGATGAAACCTTGTAAATCAAGACGAACTCAGCTGCCTAGAGACACGATACGCAGGTAAGAGCCGAGTCTGCGCATAAAGGGAACGCAACAGAATGATTGCTTTCTTGTAAACCTTGTGGTAACGAGTTGAGGAGAGAAGATGAGTGGGTTCTCGTAGTGAACAACCCAACGCTCCATCACAGTCTCGAGATGATGATGAGGATGAACAAGTATGATGTCGATGATCATTGAGTCTACTAAGATGTTTCTATGCCAAGAATGTAACTTGTCTAAACCCCAAGGACGGTCTCCCATTATGAGATTGTACCATTTATCGCTCTTTTTGAGGGTAAGACTCGATGATGAACGAGCACGACGGGAACCCCTGAATCGATTTCTGAAAATAGCAACTGAGATTCGAATATAGAGGTGATGGAGTGAAATGGAGATCACGAATCGTCGTTTTGGTGAATGGTCTTTTTTCTAGGATGGCGATTACGATACCAATGCAGCAGAGAGTGAAGGTAAAGTGAAGGTAAAGAGAAACTTCGAGCCGTGACAAAGAGAGAGCGAGTGCGAAGCTTATTGGATTATCTGAGACTCAACCAACGAAGATGATGATGATGTTCATGAACAAACTATACAGTGGTATTAGGATACTGGTTTAATGAAGATAAAACATATTTAATCCAAATCGTGATGAGTAGTAGTATACTGGTTGGTGATTAACGAATGCGAGAGAGCCCAGTCTTGCTCTGTTTCATTTCCTTAAGGTTTTGAAGTGTACGCACTACATTTAATGGTGACTAGCAGTTAATGGGTATAGAGGATTTACATGTTTAGGGCCCCATTTGTGTCTACTCTCGGAACATTTTAAATTTTACTAACCCCGTTAACATTGTCTTCGTATTTATTTTTAGCTTTAAAACCATGTATGGGGGTCACGAACTAATAAATCAAATCTACGCAAGCTTTTTGGGTTTAATTGGCAGTTTAGCAACAAACTTCTCTATTATAAAAATTGAAGTTATAGGGTATGCATGATTCTTTCCTCATAGTCGTGCCAACATTTATGACTAACAGAAGCGCGGTTAAAAATAAAAGTCTTCATTTAAATTACAATAATAAAATACTATTGTCATAAGGTATAGAATCAACAACCTAAATATTCATTCTTAATTTTTAAATATAATTTTTTTTTTACAAAACTGATAACCAAAATTTGAATGCTTATGAATCTTTTTTCAATGAACAAATACCCAATATTACTTAAATTTTTTTCTTTTGTCTTATTTTTATAATATTAGCTATTTTTATTATTTACTTTTATCTGCTTAGTTTACTATTATAACTACTAAAAATGTCACTAAATAGTCATAAGACCATTATAACCGCAACAATAATTCTCTTCATCTAATCCCGTATTAAGCATATCCAAATGAATATAAAACTTTTAACATAAACCATATACATACTTTCTATTGTGTAGGATTAGAATAATATAATTAATAAAGGATGTTTTAAGCAAAATAATAACTAATGAAAGAAGTCCTATTAATTTATTTTTAAAAACGGCTGCCCTGACCGAAAGCTTCAAATTTTACCATGGAGGCACGGCTCTCGATAGACTTTAGGATTCTTGGTCGCACCACTTTTGATGGTTAATTAATTTGTATTATTTCGTTGTAAGTTTTATTCTTCTTTCCTTTTTAAGCTGTTATGTACATGCGATTTCATAATCAAAATTGTTTGACTGATTGGTATTGTCGATATTCCTTTTTTTTACAATAAACATTTACAGATTCATGTTGATTCTGTAAATCAAATCGGTAACTCTGCATCTAAATCGGTATTGTTGATATAAATTTATAAAAATATAATTCGATCAATATAAATGTAAAAATCTGTTGGATAACAATGTATATGTGACTATTTGTAGCCCCACTACTTTACTCGGTAATCAATGTACACTATTCATTTAAAAAAAAAATCAAAATTAAGGCTGAGAGTGTACACCACATCCATACTGCCATACATGATACATCTGATCACTGACGCTAATACAAATCAACGGACCAAATTTACTGTGAGCAAATATTATGTTTACATAAGAAAGAACAAATATTATATCTTTGAACTTCAGTCAACCACGGCACTACGATTCTTGATTATTATATTACACACTAATCGTATTAATACTATATGAATAAAAAAATTGTTCTATAAATCTCGTAAAAATGGAAATTTCGTCTTTTTCTTTTGTATGCATGATAAATTATTGAATTTCAAATGTGATATCAAAAAATAATATTGTTCATTTTGAAAACAAAAGCGTATATTTTATTTTGGTCTATTCTTTTAAAAATCCAAGTTATTTATTGTTCTCCATAATAATAGCATATAAGTTCGGAGTGTTTTAACTTTTAAGTTTCTAAGCAATTCGAAAGGAGAAAATGTTGACCCAAATAGAAGAGAGGAGAAAAATAAATATCAACAACAGATAAATACATTGAACCTGGACAAGCTAAAGCTACCACACAAGATGCTTATTAAAGGACATCGTCAAACCCTAACACTCTAACTCCAAAAAAGAAGAAAACTAAACCACAATATATATAATATATCCAAATTAAATCCTTTGTACGTAGAGACTGCAACTTATTTAATTAATGGCGAAAGAAGGAGGTTACATGACGGTGGCGGCGGAAGAGATGGAGGAGTTACGGAGGAGGAGCAGAGAACTCGAGAGAGAAGTAGAGGAGATGAAGACGGCTATGTTGGAGTTGTGGCGGCGGACGGTTATGACAGAAGAGGCAGAGGAGAGACTCTGCTCGCAGCTAGCGGAGCTGGAGGTAGAGTCTCTAGATCAGGCTCGTGACTATCACGATCGTGTGGTCTTCCTCATGGATCAAATCTCACGTCTCTCTTCTTTATCGATCGTTTCCTCGTAGATTTTACTTATACGACTGTTACTTGTATATTGTTGTGGATGTGTACTGCAGAGTACAGATCCGTCTAAGGATTATATGTATATGAACGGATCTATATGGACAAATCTTATGTTTTCAACGAGCAATTGTTATTGAAATATTATTTCTGATACTTTATGCAGAATTTTCATATAATGGTCCGACTTTTGGAAAAATTTAGAGAAACTTTTACGGATTTGTCTTGTGAAAAAGAGTAAATTATGGTGATATTATTATTAGTTTTTTTACTAATGAAATAATAACATACGAGTTGAGTAGTCAATATATGTTTTTAGTAATTATACTCTCAGATCCTGCCATCCTGGTCATCATTTGATTCTTCTTTGAATGAAATTCAGTGAAAAAACAGTCTATAGTTATATATACTTTTTAACCTGTTTTGCAGATTTTTACTGTCAAATTGTAACTAACAAATATAACATGTGGAACTATCACTTATGTTCCTTATTTGGTTGGAAGATTCACCAAATGTGGTATATTAATCAATATATGATGTGCGTATGTGACAAAAACAAAATTTGTGTGGAAACCACGGGATCCAATATCATTATTGAATTTCAAAGAAATCAAACAAACAAGGTAGAAAAACAAGAGAGAGAGAAAAAGTTAGGTTTGCTCTCTAGAATCTCTCCCCCCAAATCTCTTGAAACCCAAGCGCCGTCAACATCTGGATTCTAATCCGGTGGAGGAGATCGATGGCAAGCTTGCTGTACTGGTCTTCTTCGCCACCCCAGCTTCTTCTTCTTCCTCTATTTTGCCTCTCTCTCCAATCCTTCTCCTCTCCATCTACTCCGATATGCTTTTCTCCTCTGGACTTCTTCGGCTCGCCGGAGACTTAACAACGGCAAGGCGGGCGTCTGTCAATCCGCTGGAGGAGAAGCGAGGTTTAGCAAGCTGAAGCGATTAGTGGAACCAGTAGGAGATCTCTCGCGACATAGGGTCTTTTCTTAGATCTGGGTCAGATCTAGGGGTTCACGGTTTGTCAGAAACGGAGAGCGTCGCTACCTCGCCTGGAGCCTTCCTTACCGTCCTCCAGACCCTATGTCGTTGTTTTGCTATCCTCTGGTCTGTGTGAGTTCCTCTTCTCTGTTTCCCGCAGGTACACAGTGTAGATGCCATCGTGGAGGTTTACTCTGTTACTAGATCTGTCTCTTTGCACAGCAGTGCGTATGGTGCTTTTGGTTCCGGTGAGCTCCTCCTCTTCGCAGATCGGCAAGGGATCTTGGGCTGTTCCGTAGTTAAGCCTCCGTGGCGTCTGGAGTTTCTCACCTTCGCCGTAGCTCTCTCCTGATTTGAGAGCTCTGCCTCTCACTGTCCTAAAATCATTTGATTGTTTTATGGCTGCCCAAAGATGTTAGCTGCCTTTCTTTGAGTCTCGTCGAGTCTTCCGACTTGGTCTGTGGCCGGTTTATGCCGTTTTCCTACCGCCTGCCTCCACACCATGAAGCTCAAGAGTCTCTCAAGGATTGCTGTTGTTGGTATTCCCGGAGTGTAGCGTTGTATGGGCTGATGCAGAGCTTGGTCACCTCTTCTGGCTAATGCGATTGCAGCCTCCCGCCCAAGGGGTCCTCTGGTTATCAGTCTTCTTTGAGACCTAATGATTCCTTTTGCAGGTTCCAGCTTAAGGTGGTTCAGCCATTACAACTCTTTAGATGTATAAGTGCAAAGCAACACATCTTTAGTCTTAGCATTAATCTAGTTCACTAGATTAGTCCTATTATGTTCTACAAGCTTTTTTAACTTTTTTCGGCTTGTACAACTAAACTAGTCAAAGCTCTTTGGTTCAGGTTTCACAACTTGTAATCTCTTTCATTACTAGTTAATGATATTAACATTCTTAGCAAAAAAAAAAAAAAGAAATCAAACAACATATATATAATTTTAACTGGAATGGATCAATCGGTGCAGTGTTATATGTTAGTGAAGTGAAAATTGAGTTTTACAAGCTGAAGAAAAACAACTTATTAAGGTGTTTGTCATTTTGTGTACCAGTCATGACGTACAACATAAAGTAGTACAAAAAGTGATATGTGTCAAGCTGTGTAACTGATTTGAAGACTCGAACTGGAGCCGAATTAGAGCACCTCCAACAATAAGAACTCCAAAAAGTTTCAAAAACAAAAAAATATTAATATTTTAGTAAACTATAATTAGAGAATTAAAAGTTAATTGTAAAATAAAAATCCAACCACTGTATTGGTTACAAGTGTTTTGTGGATATATAGTAGGGTTCTAAAAATCATGATATATTAACCTTTTCCATTCTCTCTCCTAATTTTATTTCTTTTTCTTAAAATGTTTAGAACCCCTCCTAAAACCATGGTTCGAGGGGCTCGTAGAGGTAAACTAAAGATTATTTGGAGGCTAAGCAATGTATAGTTTATGTTGGAAAGGGATAAATCATCAAGGAAAAATTTTCAAAAGGCTTTGTACGAGATTTGGAAATATTCGATAAAAGAATATTTACGAATATCTCCTCCTTGAGTAGCATGAAAGGGTGAGCCATGAAATCTACTAGTATAAATAGAGAGAGACGTACCTTGTGTTATGTACGATGTACCACCACAAAAAAAGGACCGTAAGCATAAGGGTTTCAGTGTGTCTCACAAAATATAAGGGATAGGGGTCATGAAGGGGTCATGAATTAGTTTGATCCTTGAACGTGTCTCACAAAATATACGGCGACACATCTAAAATATATAACACTAATCATGAAAAATGAATATCAATGTATAAAAATGTAAAAATCAATATCCGCGCAGGTGCTTAATAATTAAAACAACAAAAACAACTGATATACCTAACCAAACCACATCATATTACATGCTTTCCATATCTAGGTGTGGTACCAGTCTCAACCCGTCCCGCCCTATTCTATTTTTTAAATTTATGATTTTTGTTTTGTAAAATTCAGCAGTAAAGAAAGCTGAATGGTGACCTATTTACTGTCCCATAGTGCGTTTTCCTTATCCCGCTGTCAAGGCCATAGAGCATCAGGCTCCGAATGGTAACAGCGGGTTGGACGGTGCGGGACAAGCGGATTGATTAGTGCAATGCGGTTTAAGAGCGGTTTGTGTTATAAAAACGCATACTGCGAGACAAGTGCGGTTCATCTAATAGACGCGGTTTAAAAATGTGTGAATGGTGACTAAAATAATAAAAAGTGTGGGACAAATGTTTGAATGGTATTTAACTGCGGTTTGTATAAGAGAAACGCATACTGCGGAAAAACTGCGGTTCGTCTGAAATAAACCGTCCAAAACCAAATATAAATGGTGACATGTATATGAATAGTGTAGTTGCAGGATACACATAATATATTTATTTTTACAAACTAAAATATCAGTGATACTAATATTATTTTCAACATAGTTTTTTTTTATTTCAAAAAGTATTTTATACATATGAAATATGAAATTTAATATATAATTATTGAAACTTTATAGATAACATTATATTTTATTTAACATATTATAAATTCGCAAGTTGTTTTTAAATATAATTAATTAAGTTTGTTATTTAAAATAGAAAACGTAAAAGTTTATATCAAAATTTTACTATTGAATTATTATTATGTAATTTTATAAATCATAGAACAATCGATAATTGTTTTTGGTTCATTTTTTTGGTTTTCGGTTCGGTTCAGGTAACAAAGTCAAGAACGAGCAAATATTCGAAATGAACTTGGATCCCATTCAATTCCAATTCAGTTCCAGTTTATGGTTAATTCTATTTTTATGAAATATCAGATTATTAATTAAAAATATATAATTTGGATAATTTTAAATATTTTTGACAAAAATATTCTAATAAATCAGTTTTGGGGTATTTGGGTTTTTTTCAGTAGGGTATTTCAATTTAAAAATAGTATTATAAATTGTTTGATTATTTAAAATTAAATATAGTGAATATTTATAAGTATATAAATTATATTATAGAAAACAAAATATTTTATCATAATTCATTTGTCAACTGAATAATACACATTTAAACTTGAATTTATGTGTATTATATAAATAAAAATACTAGCTAGTAGATATATTTGTGTTATTTAAATAATTATAAACAATAAAAACTAAATTTATTTATAGTGGGCTGTTTAAACCACACCATGTGACCTTCTTCTGGAACGCAGGTGCGGTCTGTCCCAATCTCTCCCGCTTTCAATATTTTTCTTTTAATTTATTATTTTCTGAAAAGAAAATAAAACACAACAGAATAGTGATGAATGGCGACACATTTACCTTCCCGCTACGTGGTTTGCTGGTCCCGCACTTAACATTCAATGCTTATGTCAGAAAAACGCATACTGCAGGACAAGTGCGGTTTGTCTAAAAAAAGCGGTTTAATAAATATGTGAATGGTGACCAAAATAATAAAAAGTGCAGGACAAATGCTTAAATGATATTTATAAACTAAATAGTGCTGGAAAAATATAAACTAATATTCTACTTAATATTATAAATATATTTTACATATTTTAAAAGTACAAATAAATTACAATCAGAAAATAAGTCCATTTTATTGATTTTCCTATAATATATTTCCAATATTATCTATTATTGCATCATATGTCATTCATCTGTTCCCTCAACTGTTTTCACATCATCCAAATCAGTATGAAAATCAGTTTTCTCTTGTGTGTTGAAATTTCCTGTCTCTGGCTCTCTGCCATTATTTCAGCAAAATCTGTATTAAAAAAATTATGTCGGTATTGCGGTACGGTTTAAGTGCAGTTCGTGCGAAAAATGGATACTTCAAGATAATTATGGTTCATCTAAAATTATAAAAAACAATGTTAGAACGTTTTTATTTTATCTTAGTTGTGTAATTTTATAATGATACTAATATAATTTAACAAGTAATTAAATTTATAAAATATTCAATCCACACATATTTATCTATTATGAGCAATGTATAAATACAAAGATACATTTTACACTTATTTAAACCTAGATATATTGATTATTTTATATACTTATTATTTTAATTCACAAGTTTGTAATAACTAAATAAAATATTAGTAGAGTTCATATTGGTAACTAATAAAAGTATATATAAGATTAAATTTCTATATTTTCTAAAAGATAAAATAGAAAAATATCAAGAGATGCATTTTTTTGGCCATTCAAAAAGTGCTTATATATGTGTTATTTTGTATTTAACAGTTTAGAATAAGGAAATCATTTTTAATGTTTTGCTTTGCTACCGCTACAGTTACCTTTCCCACACCATTTATCTTTCTTTCATTTGTAGGTGCGTTCCAAGAAAAAACATGTACCGCACTTCATTTTCTTTATTTATTTATTTATGTTTTAATAAAAGTCAAACAATATAATTTTGGTTGAATGGCGACATATTTAACGTCCCACAGTGCGTTCCTTTCAAACCACCGGTAATACTCACAGCCCTAGTCTCTGAAAAATAATAAAATAATCAAAAAGAAATGAGAGAAATACAAAAAGAAGAAAAGGAGGAAAAATCTATTTTTAGTAGAGACTATTCTGGAGAAAGCTGTCCACATGTCATATTATTATTGTGCAGTTTAATTTATGCTGTTTAAATTTATTTATTTATTTAATTTGTGACAAACCATCTACTTTATTAAAACAGAAGTACACTTAGAGAATAACCCTAAAAGTTCAGCAATATTTACAGTCAAATGCCATTGAGAATTAAATTAGTCTTATCTTAAAAATGATTGTCTTTTCCACTTATTCATTGTTCTCCTAAAATAACTGAGACAAACTACAAAAAAGGAAACATATTATTAATAACTCAAACAATCACATATTCATTTTGAAAATAAGCTGACAGGTTTAGATGAATTGCCGTATAAGATGGACAAACAATCACATATTCATTGTTTTTCAGTTTGTGTCTATACAATTATGATATCAAACACGCGCATATATATACACACTGATATAGACACATCATAATACTATAATTTATACGCTGTAGTTTGATAGCCGTATAAGATGGACAAATCTGCCCACCCTGTAGATTATATTCACCAGCTTTTTTATTCACCCACCCTTACATTATTGATCATTATAAACCAAAAAAAAGTTTGTTTAACTTTAAAGTTTTAAACCAACAAATCCGCCCAGCAATATTGCAGAATCTACTACTTTCTTTCTAAACAAGATTTTCCCTTCCATTTCGGATCAAGGAAGATATATATGAAATTTAACCCATAACTACAAAATAATAAATGCAATATTCGAATTTCAGAGATATAATCTTACCCTTTCCTATTTTGTTGGTTTCACAATAACAAACAATTAAGAGAATATCCTACATATTAATGCAGATACGAGATGCCATACGAGATGCCTTAGGTGGTTATTGATCCGACTTCGGAATATTTGCAGCATCTACAACTTTGTTTCTAAACAAGATTTTCCCTTCAATTTCGGAACAAGGAAGATATATATGAAATTTAATTTATTGCTACTAAATAACTACTAAACAATAAATACAATATTCGAATTTCAAATATATAATCTTACCCTTTCCTATTTTGTTGGTTTCTCAATAACAAACAATTAACAGAATATTCTACATATATCCGCAGATACGAGATGCCATCATGTTATTGAGCAGCGATCTTAATCCCTTTATCTTAGCATAATTTCGTATATTATTTTCATTTATTTCTCATAATATGCCTTGCAAAATAAGCAAAGATATTTCTTCTCACCTAGGGTTTAGTCTCACCACTATATATTCTACCGAGTTCAATTTATATTCTACACATTCATTTACGACTTGCCTTCACAAAAAAACATGTCTGCTAACAAAAAGTTTCATTTGATCAGCGATCTTAAACCCTTTAAGGATGTGTGGCGTGTTCAAGTGAAACTAATTCACTCATGGATACAAAACCCACCTTACGCTGATGAAACATTAGAAATGGTTTTAGCTGATCAAACTGTTAGTTCTATAATCTTTTCATTTTTAGATTTTAAATAGTTTTAATATAGTAGATGTTTCTCTCTGATACAGTCATTTGTTATTATTAGGGTGCATAAGTTCATGAGTGCATTTTCTATAATCTTTGTATTTCTTAGAATTTTAATAAATCATATGTTTATTTCTGATACAATCATTTGTATATATTAGGGTGCTAAAGTTCAGTGCTCGTGCAAGAGAACTCTCATTAAGCGAGTTCAACGTAACCTTACTCTTGGAAAGTGGCGTGTTATTCAGAACATGAAGATTTCTGGAACCGGTGGCAAATACAAACCTACAAATCTTGCCTATAAGATGAGTATCACAAACGATACTGTTTTTGCAGACTCGGATCTCACTGACGATAGCAGCTTTTTATCTCTAGCAAGTTACGAAGAGATATTGAATGGAAGTGCTGATACTAAGTGTCTTATTGGTATATAATTTTGAACTGCTTATCTTAGATTATTTTTATCTTTTCAATACTACATATTCTGACTAGCATTACTATATTTACTTGTGACAGACATAATAGGCCAAGCTATTGATATTGGTGAAGTTCAGATCATCCAAGTCCATAACGAAGACAGGAAAAGGGTTTTGTTTCGCATACGAGACAACAGGTTTTGTATTTAACGCAATAAAATAACTTAGATTTTATGTGCTTGATTTCCGTAAAAATAAGAGAGTTTTCAGTAAAATTAAATGTTTTCATGTATGTAAAACAGTGGTAATGCTTTGGCATGTTGTCTGTGGGGCCGTTATGCTGAGCAAATCGAACATCATCTTGAGAATCATGTTGGTGAAGACATTGTTTGCGTGATTAGATTTGCTAAAATCAGTGAATTTGGAGGTAAAAAACATGTTATTCTTAAGTTGTTTAATAAGTAGATGTTTATGCGGTTTTGAATTTTTTTTGACTATCAATATTGTAGGTGAAGTTCAAATAACAAATGCATTTGATGCATCACTTTTGGATCTAAATCCAACTATGGCTGAGGCTTTGGATTTCAAAGAGAAGTACAATATTTAACTCAGCAATATTTTAGCACCTAATATTTTTATGAAAATTAGAATTTTTTTTATATATGTACACAGGCTCAAAAATCAAGTGCTTGCTCTTGCTGGGAATGATAACCAGCGTGACCCTAAAAAGGAACTTATCAAAGTTGCTGATGATTGGGATGATGTTGGTATCATCCCGATTTCTGAGTTACATGAAACTTCTGAGGTTTGTTTGTCAAAGCTTACACTTACAACTAATATGAATTACGCATCATAAGTTTATCACATATTAATTTTGATGTACCATATTTGATACCACTAATTGTAGCTCGAGAACGTTAAGATCGTATGTTCTGTGGAAGCAGTTGATACTGATTGGGCGTGGTACTATTTTGGATGTAAGAGTTGTGGGAAGATTGTTACTAGGATCAGAAGGTCTGTGTCTGGAAAGCTTGCTAAACCTCTGTTCCGTTGTCCTGGGTGTCGTACCAATGGATCTAATGTGCTTCCAAAGTAAGTGTGTTTGCTTTTTTTTGTGTAAATTAACTTTTTATCTATAAGTTTCTATGCCCTAAATTATAGAAACATGTTCTCCTAACATTGAATTATTATGGCAGATTCAAACTTCATTTGATTGTTCGTGATGACACTGGAGACTGTAAACTCGTGTTGCTTGGCTCTATTGCAAAAACACTCATCGGTTTGGAAGCACATGAGATTTGGGATGGTTCTTATGAAGAAGTAAGCTTGTGTCTATACAATTATGATATCAAAATTGTCTTACCTAAATTAATGTTTTTCAGATTGAAGATCCTGAAAATTTGCCGCAACCAATACTGGATTTGGTAGACAAATCTTTCTGTTTTGGACTCTGTCCCTCTGATTCCGGATCCGAGATCTATAAGGTGTCAAAGGTCTGGTCTGGAGATATTATTCACCAAATTGAAACTGAATCAGAGCCAGTAACACTTATAGAAGGTTGTTCGTCCACTGTGTCTTCTGGTGGGGTACGTGCTTCTGAAATCTAGAACGATATTATGTTCTGTTATATAAAGTTGTTGCATAACTTTTTGTTATTTCTTTGGAATGTAGGTTATGTTGCAGGATGTTGACACTCATGCATCATCAGAAGATTGTGCAACTCCTTTCTCGAAAAGAAAAGAAACTGATTCAGAACTGCCAGACATAACATCTACTTCAAAGAAGTTGTGCACTCCCACAATCAAGACTGAGAAATCTAAGATCGATTAGTTTTTTCAAATCTGAAGGACTACATTTGTTTCCTGCTGGCCAATACCTATGTTTTTTGCTTTGAGTGTTTTTATTTTTGGTTTTTGCTTCCGTTCTTTGTTTCTGCACTTTAATTTTTGGTTTTAGCTTCTGTTGTTTGCTTCTGCACTTTAAGTTTTTTAATAAGGATGTATTCTTTATTAAGGATTCTTTGTTCTCCGATCTTTTATAATAAAGTAGCTGCCTTTTCTTGGTTGATATTTTCTATAAAAATTATCATCAACTAACTTAACTAACTAAACAACTTAGCATATTTAAATGTTCGTCTAACTAAAACATATCTATAAATCACTTAATTTTTTATGAAAGTATATTTTTTTATGAAAGTATTGAAAACCTTAGACATTCGAAATCATGGTCTTACCCTATTATTCATGTCATTGAATATCATTACAGCCAATATGAATGTTCCGCAATACTTTACTAAAACATCAGAATATAATATTTGGACAAAATTAGATAGAGGGTCAGAATTAGGAAAACTTATTAAATATAACAAATCTAACTTTTTATTTTTAGGCAAAAAAAAACAATGGAAAACAAATATGACGTCATTATATGAAGTTTCCAAAAAAAAATATTTATATAAACTTATTAATATTATACTTTTCGAAAACAAATATTCATTTAACATCTATACACTTTGGAAATTTTGTTGCCCTAATACGAACCCTTTTGTTTTTAAAAAAACGTTTTCAGAAAAAAATTGGGTATTGAGTTGCAATCACAATCATCACGTCAAACACCCATTGCTATCTGAAAAAACTAAGGTCAAAACTTCTACTCGCGTATTATGAAAAGGAAAAGAAACGGGGTTCATGGTAGTGGAAACGAAAATCCTCCTAGCAGTTCTACTTATGGTAGACAAATAAGTCCCGCAGTCTTACAGAACCAAGCACGGCCAGTTCGTGATTGCTCCGATTCTACTGTACCATTGACATCTATTTTTAATAGGGTTTACCAGACCATCGGATCCTCACAATCTACAACCACCTTACACCCAGTACATGCTGTACAGGGTAGTAATTCGGCTTCACCTCACACACCATCTACTGCTCCAGTTCGTTTGTTTGGTAAGCCTATTGTTTATAAATACTAATTCTCAAGCTATTACTTTTATCATCAGTTGTTCTAACATCGTAATATGTTGTCACTTTGATGCCGGCTTAGGTGTGGATTTGACTCTAAACCAACCATCATGTTCAACAGTTCATAGGAGTTGTTTGACTAATGCGAACTGTGAGTTAAACTAATATCAAGACTTAAATATGTACATGTTCACTTATAATATCATCTGTAACTATTTTGTAGTGTCATTCAGTCGAAATTTTCCAATTACAACACCTCTATCCCAGAATAAAAAGAGAAGAAGAAAGCCCCCACGTTCTGTCTTGGATGATATTACCAATATTTCACATTCTTTATCGAATGGAAATGAAGAAACAACTACAAACATACATCTTGATATGAATCAAGAGGATGATGAACTTCTTGAGGATGATTTTGTTGGAGGTACTAATCCCTACGTGTATAATCTGCTACATTAGTTATATTGTCAAGATATTTATGGCCTTTGTTTTAGGTATCTCTGGTCATGAAGGCGAGCTTGATTTTGATTGTAGTTCTCAAGAAAGTACAGACTCTGAACATGAAGCAGACAATGTAGAGGTTCATGCTACACCAGCCAATGATCCGTATCGTCCACCACCATTTTGTATGAAAACGATTTTGGAACGCTGCCAAAATCGTAAGCAGAGGTCAACTAAGGTTCTAACTAAACCAAAAGAAGAAGGTGTTGAACATGTCTACTTTTACAACTATTTTAGTAAACTGACTTTACAAAATAGAAAATTTCTTATACTGCTTATTATGTTGCACCTGAACAGAATATCTTGATGAGGGCGATCCCGATTACTCATGCTCTCATTGTGGTGCTATTATGTGGTATGGCGAAAGGTTAAACAGACGTAGAAATGCTTCAAAGCCTACATTTTCACTATGTTGTTTGCAAGGTCAAGTACAGTTACCATTACTAAAAGAACCACCAATGGTGCTGAAAAAGCTGATGGAAGGAGATGACAAACTAAGCAAGCATTTCCAGAAGAATATGAGGCCTTATAACATGGCTTTCTCATTTACTTCCCTTGGGGGGAAAGTTGATAGATCAGTACAGAAGGGCATAGGACCTTCTATGTTTCAGCTTCAAGGAGAAAATTATCATCTAATGGGAAGTCTACAACCAAATGATGGAAATGAAGCCAAGTTTGGTCAGCTATATATAGTAGACACTGAACATGAAGTTGAAAATAGAGTGAACTGTTTGAGGTAATGTTAAACCTTGCACTCGTGATAAACTAGACCATTACTCATTTCGAAATTACATTGCACTCAGAATATAGTTTAAATCATTTATTGATTTCTGATGTGTATGGTTTCATTGATTTTACAGCAAAGGAAAATCAAATTTCAAAACAAAGAAGAAAGATAGGCTCAAGGACGAGATTATTGACATGTTGATGAAGATGTTAAATGAAGTTAATCCTTATGTGAAGCAATTCAGATCAGCTAAAGATCGATTTAGGACAGATCCTGATGATGCGTTTCACATGCGTATTGTGAGTGATCGCTTACAGGATGGAAGAACTTATAATACTCCCACTGCTACTGAAGTTGCCGCACTCATTCCTGGTGATTTTAATCTAGATATGGATAACAGAGATATTGTTCTTCAGCAACAATCAGGAAAGCTAATAAGGATAAACGAAATTCATGCTTCGTACCTTGCACTGCAGTATCCTCTATTGTTTACTTATGGAGAAGATGGATTCAGATTGGGTATAAAGAAAGGGGTCGCAGCATCAAAAAAACTTAAGAAGCCTAATATCAGTATGAGGCAATTCTTTGCTTATCGTCTTCATGAGCGTAAGAATGAGTCTCACTGTCTCTTACATTCTAGGCGGCTCTTTCAGCAATTCATCGTTGATGCCTTCACAACTATGGAATCAAACCGCCTACGCTATTTGAAGTTCAACCAGTCTACTCTACGGTCTGATAGTTATGATTCTATAAAGGAGTCTGAAAATGCTGGAAGGATTGATATGCATGAGCAAGGGACATAGTTCATATTGCCAGCTTCTTTTGTTGGGAGTCCTAGATATATGAAAAACAACTACTTGGATGCTATGACAATATGTAAGCATTTTGGATTTCCGGATCTCTTCATTACTTTTACCTGCAATCCTAAATGGCCAGAGATCACAAGGTATCTGAAGAAAAGGAATTTAAATCCGGAGGACAGACCAGACATTATTTGTAGGCTATTCAAGATGAAACTTGAATCATTGATGGACGATTTAACCAAAAAGAATATGCTAGGACAGACTGTGGCATGTAAGTTTAACTACTGAAATTATTACAGTTTATCTATTCGTTGAAAATTAATCACTAACTTTTTGGAAATTTTATTGTGACAGCAATGTATACTATCGAGTTTCAAAAACGTGGCCTACCCCATGCCCATATTCTCTTATTTCTCCACCCCACCAGCAAGCTTCCCAACACAGACGACATTGACAAGATTATATCTGCGGAAGTACCTAACAAGGTGGACGAACCCGAACTCTATGATGTGATTAAAGATATGATGATTCATGGTCCTTGTGGAGCTGCTAACATGAATTCTCCATGTATGGAGAATGGATTGTGTTCAAAGTCATACCCAAAAGCATTTGCTGTGAAGACCACAATTAATAAAGAAGGGTTTCCTATTTACAGAAGGCGTGAGCAATCAGAAGATTTTGTTGAGAAGAATGGGGTTAGATGTGATAACCGATATGTTATTCCTTACAATAAAAAGCTATCTCTTCGTTATAGAGCTCACATAAATGTAGAGTGGTGCAACCAAGCTGGCTCTATTAAGTACTTATTTAAGTACATTAATAAAGGACAGGATCGTGTAACTGTTGCTGTTGAACCTCCTGCTCATATCATAGACAGCATATTGGCAAATGGCGAAGGAAATGCACCTGTCCAGCCTCCTGCTAATACAGATTCACATGTGACTTCAGATTCGGCCGGAAATATTCATGATGGCACTGAACGAATTCTTGAGAAGAAGAAGAATGAAATCAAGGACTTTTTTGATTGCAGGTACATTATATATTTTTTTAGACAGTTATTTTCAATACAAAATAGTATTCGGTTTTTGTTGATACAGATTGTTTCATTGCAGATATGTTTCTGCTTGTGAAGGGACTTGGAGAATTTTCAAGTTTCCAATTCACTATAGGTCTGCATCAGTTGAGAAGCTGAGTTTTCATCTACCCGGTAAACAAATAGTTTTCTTCAAGGGGAAGGATAAACTGAAAGCTGTTGTCACTCGAAAACTCATCGAGAATACAATGTTCCTGGCATGGTTTGAGCTGAATAAGATTGATGATCTTGCAAAAACTCTAACCTATGCGCAGATACCAAACTTCTTTACATATAACAAGAAGCAGAAGAAGGGGATCAGGCGCAAAAGAGGTTTTAGCATTGGGAGGATTAACTATGCTCCGCGGAAACAGGAAGATGCTTACTTTTTACGTGTGCTGTTGAACATCGTCAAAGGTCCTACCAGTTACGAAGACTTTAAAATATATGAAGGTGTACTTTACCCTAGCTACAAGGCAGCATGTTTTGCTCGTGGGTTACTAGATGATGATCAGGAGTACATAGATGATATTTTAAGGAGAAGTTATGAAAGCACAGCAAGTGAACTGCGACAAATATTTGTTATGATGCTGATGAACGACAGTTTATCTATGCCAGAGGTTGTTTGGGAACGTACATGGGAATGCCTTTCGGAAGATATTGAGTATAACCGAAGAAAATATTTTAAACGACCAGGTAATTTTTTTGAAACTACTCCCAAAACCGATTCATCAAAGCATTGTTTTTGTAGTATTCTGACTTTCTCTTTGTTTTGATTTGTAGGGTTATTGATAACTGACGAAGATAAAAAGAAATATGCCTTGCAAGAGATTGACAATATTTTGAGGCGCAATGGTAGTTATCTAGGAAAATTCGAGACTATGCCAAAACTGCAAAAGACAAGGACCCAGGATTCAAATGTCTTGATACTCGATGAGAGAAACTATTCACGTGAGTCACTCCTACAAACTATTGATCAAGACTGCCAGAAAATGACAGAAGAGCAAAAAAAAGTATATGATGAGATCCTTTCTTCTGTGGATGATGGAATTGGTGGAATGTTCTTTGTTGATGGATTTGGTGGTACTGGAAAAACATTTCTCTGGAAATTACTGTCTGCAACTATTAGAAGTCGAGGTGATATTGTGCTAAATGTTGCATCCAGTAGCATTGCTTCGTTGTTGTTGCAAGGTGGTAGGACTGCTCATTCAAGATTTGAGATTCCACTAAATCCCGATGAATTCTCTTCATGTAATATATCGCATGGATCTGATCAGGCTAATTTGGTTAAGGAGTCTTCACTGATTATATGGGACGAAGCACCAATGATGAGCAAGTTTTGTTTTGAAGCACTTGATAGAAGCTTGTCTGATATCATGGGCAACAATAGCGTCAATCCTTTTGGTGGAAAAGTCATTGTTTTTGGGGGTGATTTTAGGCAGGTTCTCCCTGTAATTAATGGAGCTGGAAGAGCAGAAATTGTGTTGGCGGCGCTGAATTCATCATATCTTTGGGAACACTGTAAAGTGCTTAAACTCACAAAGAATATGCGATTGTTATCAGGTTGTTTGTCAGTTGAAGATTCAAAGGATCTTAAGGAGTTTTCAGAGTGGATACTGAAAATTGGGGATGGAAAAGTTACTGAGCCTAATGATGGCGAAGCAGAGATTGAAATTCCTCCTGAGTTTTTGATTACAAACGCAGACGAACCTATAGAAGCAATCAGCAAAGCTGTTTATGGTGATTCTATTTCCCTTCAAGAAAACAAGGACCCTAAGTTTTTCCAAGAAAGAGCTATTTTGTGTCCAACAAATGAGGATGTTAATATGATTAACGAGTACATGCTGGATAGACTTGCTGGTATATTTTAATGCTTCACGCCTTATTTTCTATAGCTTATGTTGTTTCTAATAGTGTTCTACCGCTTAACTTTTTTATTACAGGTGATGAGAAGATCTACATTAGCGCTGATAGTATAGATCCATCAGACAAGATTTCTGTAAACAATGAAGCATTGGGTCCAGACTTCCTTAACACTATCAAGGTTTCTGGTTTGCCAAACCATAGCCTTAGACTCAAGGTTGGTTGTCCTGTGATGGTTTTAAGAAACATTGATCCGTCTGCTGGTTTAATGAATGGAACAAGACTTCAGATCACTGAACTAATGGATTTTATGGTTCGAGCAAAGATTATAACTGGAGAAAAGGTGGGGCGGACAGTTGATATCCCTAGGTTGTCAATAACACCATCAGACACGAGATTACCATTTAAGATGCGCAGAAGGCAATTACCTTTGGCTGTGGCGTTTGCAATAACTATAAATAAAAGTCAAGGTCAATCATTATCTGAAGTTGGTATCTTTCTCCCAAGACCCGTGTTTTCACATGGACAGCTCTATGTTGGTATTTCAAGGGTTACATCTAAAAAAGGTTTGAAGTTATTGATTGTGGACAAAGATGATAAACCTCAGACGAAAACTATGAATGTTGTGTTCAAAGAGATTTTTAACAATCTTTGACATATTCAGTGATCAGGTATGTGATTTACATCTACTTTGCGTGATTTAGTGATTCGTTTTTTTTTAATAGTTTACTTTTCTTATCATGATTCAGACACACATGGAATTCAAGATGACTGGTTGAAAAGATGGCTGTTCTAGACTCATCAGTGTTTTGACGTTGTTTTATTTTACTCTAGATTATGCATTTGTTTTTATTTGTTACAAGCTACAGTGGATTTTCTCTCTCAAGAATTGAAATTTTATTTCTTTTTGGTATTGTTACATAAACATTCATTCCTAAGAATCCTTAAATGCATTATTATTCAACCGATACTTTTTGGTATTGTATTTTCTAATCCTATATGACTCTACAATTTTTCATCTAAAGTGATACCAATGGCATATTCTGTTACCAATAACTTCAATCAATATTCATCAAATAATCTCCGGTTAACCTGCCTAACTACCATTTTTCAGTTCCAAGCCTAATTACTATATTGTTAAGCTATTAAAAATGTACTAACTTGGATACGGATTGCATCATGTTTAGTCTCTCTCCTATGTCCTTCACCGCCTGACAAAGCTCTGCCTCTAAAGATGCCCATCAGACACCTGCTCATAAATATATGCATAGATAAAATAGATGACTATAATCTATATAGTAAAGATCTAATTCTACTATAAGACAATTCAAAAAAACTGTAGTCATATACTTATCTGTCTACCGCAAAGCTTCGGTAGGAATTTGCTTCATGGCCATCAGTTTTCCAAAAAAAATAATTTGTTCTGTTAAATGAAAAGCAAAAATTAGTTACCACCTGCTATTTTACAAATATAAAATATTCCATTGAATTTAACCAAGCACGATCCAATTCTAATTGATTCTGGTGTTCTTCGTACAATTACAAATCATTACATTATTTGGTTGTTAAAAAAATAAAGATTAAGTGGTAGTTATAGATCAAAAACAAATATGTGAGTTTCAATTTACCTTTTTGTTTTAAAGATAGAACTACTGACATGAAGTCATCGGTGGATCTAGGAAGTTTGATCCTAGATCGTATGAGATGAAGTCGTCGGTAGATCAAGGAAGTTTGAATATCTGATGGTTCCATGTCTAATATCTCCAAATCACTGTAAGATCTGCAAGTTCAATATATATCTAAACAAAAAAACGTAATTAAAGTACTCGATTAGGGTTGCAGATGATAACCTTGCATTAGTTCTTCTGATGGAATTAAATTTCTCGATCATCTATCTTTAAGAATTACTTCGAGGTGCAGAATCGACTACGTTTTTGACCTTTCTCCTCGAGGAAGATAGAGAGATCGCATAAGATAGAGAGAGATAAGAGAACATCAACAGTTTGTTATTCCCGAGTTTCCAAAAATAAGTTCTGTTTCCCGGAAAAAAAAAACTGTTAGATATGGGCTTATAAAATTATGGACCTTTTGCAAATCTAAATGACCAAATATTTTCTATTTAACACACTTTGAAGCTTTCAATTAAATTTTAACTATTTCAATATTAATCAAAAATTTAAAAAAATCGTATTATAATTTTGTATTATGTGATGTATTTTTGTCATCATTTATACTATAATTTTGATACATTACATAAACAAAAATATACACCCGCCCGGTCGGGCGGGTCATGATCTAGTCGTTATTATAAGGGATACTCTTTTAAACATATCAACCGATGCTGATGTTCTTACCATTCCCATTTCCGAGACGACGAGAAAGTTCCATGCGTACATTTTACAATTTTAACATCTTCATCTTAGTCGATTAAGTCATGACGGTATCCGACTAAACCAAGCCTGCCGACAATGGATTGAATTGAATCTTCAAGTTGTTTGAAGTTTATTTTCAATCCCAAGCAAAGTTTTTTTTTCTTTGAACAACCATCCCAAGCAAAGCTAACCAAAGCAAATACGTTGGCAACTTGGCTCTAATTAAACTGAAGTGAACCGAACATAAGTATATGATTTGGAAGAGTCAAACTACACCCGATAAGCAAGGAGATACATTGAACCTGGACGTAAAGGAATTCAATCAAGTTATGTGTGGATATTCTGAATTTGTCTACAGATCCTTTTGGCAATAATTGTTGAAAATATCTATTTCATGATTTATTTATTTTTTTTCCTTTTCTAATACTGTATAGATTTATCCATTATTTTAAATATTTCATATCACTTGAATTGGTCTTCGATTTCATTATTTGTTTAAAAAATAGATAAAAAAATTCTTGGTTTTTTTGTTCTAACCTCATGCAATTATTATTATTTGATACTTTTTCTCTTTTTATATTCTTTATTATTTATCTGAACAGGGTGAGGAAGAAAGAGACAAAGCTCGCGAAGTAAACTTGTTGAGATTCTCTTCTAGCAAACTAAGTTCTTACAGAAATAATTATCTCCCAGCGCCATTTATTCAAATAACTGATGACGCATCACATTTTGTAGGTGTGAATCGTATTAAATCAGGATAGAAAATATAGTACCGATATTACTTCTCGATTTTTTCTATTATCTTCTTTTACATTGAGAGTACGTATTTATTAAATGTGTTTATATCTTCTTAATCATTATTAAAATGAGTCAAGTTATACAATATATAATATTAATATGATTTTTTATTTTTTTAATAAATTATGGATCGAAACGCATAATTTTATTAGATCAGAATAAAATTTGGTTGCTAAATCTTATGTAGCTCCTGAGATTGAACCTAGTATTTTTATCTTTAAAATTTATATAATATTTTATGGGTGGAGCCGTAGAGGTAACAGATCCAAATGTATTAATAGGATGTTCATAAGATAACCGTCCAAATGCGTCAACTTTAGCACACGGACATTTCAAATACAAGATTTAATAACTTTAATGGTTTATTATAGGTATCTGATAAGGAGATGAGGTTTAGATTCATCTTAAAAATGGTGTTCAACTAATGTTGAAAACAAAATACACATTGTTGAACTATTTGGCTCTGGAGTGTGGCCGTCGTGCCACATTATTTAACATGTTGCGCTCATACCTTATTAATGAACTTGCATATTCTAGCCGGTATGGATTACTAGTAACTAGTAATACGTCGGATATACGTATACATCAATATGGATATACATAGTATATTTGTGTTGATGTAACTGAATCATATGATTCATGTCCAAACTATGCTATAAACCTTTTTGTGTAATTGTTAAGATTTATACCAAACTTTTTATTTTTTGTTACAAGAGATGTGATCTTGAAAACCACTTATTACAAGACAAATGAAAAAGGAAAAATGAAAAACAGAGGCAGAGACTTGATGGATGAGACTATGGTGGTCTGAAGGAGAGTGAGCGGATGTAGCATGAAATTTTTGAGGAGACAAATCACACATAAATATATAAACTAAGATTAAAATGTAGTTTTTAATAAGAAAATATAGCTAAAATTTAGGTATATTACAAAGAAGTTTTTGAAATTTTTGTGGGTGCAAGTGTCACCTTCTTGATGAACCTACATCCGCCACTGTGAGTAGTAGACCTGCAACATTGACGGATCAGTGGCTGAGGTGGACGGAAAAGAGATGAGTCTGTCCCTGCTGAGATGGTCCACCTGCGCTATAACACCTGCTTCAGAGGTTATTGTGGCCGCGAAAATCCTCGAGTTTCTTTCCTACCAGATGCAGTATACGATGGCATGCAACAACAGCTTCAACACAGCAAGCAAACCTGATGAAGCAACCACCCGCGGGTGAGATATAGAATGTTATTTAAAGAAAATGCTAGTATATTCATTACCAATTGATTTTGCGTTAGGTGTCCATAAAATGTAATACTATATGTTTGATGTTCTCACAATTTGTGTGATTCTCAGTTTAGTTGAAAATATAATTTAATTTAATTTTTGAAATAAATATTTAAGAAATTTTAGATAGATGTATTAGAAAGAAAAAATTATGGTACCAATAAAATGGATTCTCATACCCATAAAATAGATGTATTATTAGTAAGCCATTTTTCAAAAAAGAAAACTATTGAATTATTTATCAGAAAAAGATCTGCAATAGTCAAATACGTATAATGCGCCACGTGTGGTTACTTTTCAAAGAAACACGACAGACACTGATTTGTCAGAAGAAAACAAAATAATGAGAAATTCAAAAACACGAGATACATTGAACCTGGACACTTAGCATGCCAAGGCCAAAACGCTTATTAAAAGGATCAACGACACAATAGTGAAGTACACAAACAGAGGCAACGGAACCACCAAATCAAGTTGTTTCCAATATTCAAAGAAAATGGGAAAAGGAGGAGCTTATCTGACGGTGGCGGCGGAAGAGGTTGAGAAGCTACGGAGGAGGAACGGAGAATTGGAGAGAGAAATGGAGGAGATGAAGAAAGAGATGATTCAGTTGTGGAGGCGGACGGTGGTGGCGGAAGAGGCGGAGGAGAGACTCTGCTCGCAGCTGGCGGAGCTGGAGGTTGAGTCTCTAGATCAGGCGCGTGAGTATGAGTCTCGTATACACTTCCTCGTGGACCAAATCTCTCGTCTCTCTTCCTCCTCTCTCGAAGTCGTTGTTATGAATTCGTAGTGTCGGAGTATATGTATAATATATAATATCTGTAAAAATGGCTAATATGAATCCTAAGATCTATACCAGTTTTAAATTTTTTTTTTTTTTTGGTTAGGAGGATCCAAAACCTCTAGAGCTAGTCCGATGTGTAAAAAAAAAAAGTAAAACAGATCAATACTGTATTAAAATTTCCATTTTCATTCAACATTTATATACCTAGAAAACAATTTTTTTTATGGTTCTCATCAATTTGAAAATCATAAAAAAGAATAAAAAAAACTGGACGTTGATCTTGGTCCATTAACAACTAAGAATATTTTGGGACAGAATCCTACCAACTATTAGAGTTAACAATTTGTTATATCTTATTTCCTTCATCAACGCCAAGCAGAGTTTACATTAGAATATGATATCTTTTCTGATGGTGTGATTTCATCAATCAGTGCTTAGAGTTTTCTACGTGAAATAGAGATTTGTTTTTTTATTCTTTACAACTTTACGATTACGGACAACTGTCAGACAGAGACGTCTCATCACATCAAATATTTTTTCTGAGTGGTAACAATTATATCATTCTATTGAAGATATTTTGATAAACAAAGAATAATTAGGTGAACAGAGAATTATAACAAACAAATATTAGATTGGGTAAATCGAGGTCCAACGTCAACGAACCATTTTCAATATTCATATCTATGGTAATGTCGTCATGGATTTTTTTGATAAGTTTACTGTATTTCACAATGCCTTCTGTGATTTGCCCATGTTTATGGTTAAGCCAGCCGTATATATGATCATCTTATACAAAGCATATCCAATTTATTTATTCAGAATATAAAATGCTTTCAAATATTAAAGAGAATCAAAACATTGCTAGTAGAGGCAGAAGAATCTAACAAGAGTAGTTCTTCCTAGCAATATCAGCTAAAGGAAAGCATTAAAACAAGACCATACATTTGTGTTTCAACATTCCTTACGGCCAAAACAGACTGATTCAAGTAATGACCATATAAACAAAAGGCTCATCAGCTACTACTTTCCTCGTTTACCCTTTATCTCAGGGTCCCTGCACTCAAAAACAACAGAGAACGATTCGACCCAGTTTCAGTAATTGTAACCGATTCAGTCTGGAAGAGCGGAGAAGGTTGGTTTACGAACCTCTGGATATGGTCTAGTATCAGAAGTCTCGGCCCTGGTGGGATGCTCACATCTCTTAGCGCACTTTCATTCAAAAAAAAAAAACGATAAGTCACTAGTTAGTCTTAAGTTGCTAAATAAACAAAGGCTTGAAGAGGATATGTAATACGAAAGTACCTGTCGGTGAGTAATGGTAAAGTGGGATCTGTTAGAAGTCCTTTCTTGAAGTTCTTCTCATACTTCTGTAGGCCTAGCTTCAACAGCATGGTTCTTGATCTGGTGTAAAACGGGTCTTCAGGACTCGGTTTCGAGAATCTTTCTCCCAACTGAGTTACAAAATAATTGGGGGTAAGAAGAGATGCTTATTATGCATGATTCATAATATATATATTAAGAAAGAAACACCCAAATGATATAACTTGCCTTGAAAAATATTCCTTGGAATACAGCGAAACCAGCAGCAGTAGTGATTGCGTTAATAGGCTGTCCTTGCAAGCCTTGGCTCACCAAAGAGTAGGCAAATCCAGAACCTAGTGCTGCAACCACGCTGCAATGTCAAACCATTATTCTCTCAAACACTTGTATTCTCAATGATAACCAACAGGTAAGCCAACGAGTAAGTTTCCAAGAATAATCTTACTTAACCACAAACACTTAAGATAGATAGAAAAAGATCATGATCAATGGTCATTTGAATGAAAGCTCAAGAAGAACAAAAACAAAACAAAATGCCTGAAGGTTAGGTACCAAATGTGAGTTTTTTTGGTATTGTGGTGATTCAATTAAGTAGTAAAACACTATTGTTGACATGTTAGAAAACAACTTAAGTAACTAACACAACTTGTGCATGTAGGCGAAGAATTTAGAGCCTAGGACCGCACTAAGTATTGACTACAAGTAAGTGAGACTTACGCAGATTCAAGATCCTCTTTGCCTCTAATCCGTTTCATAACACAAGCAATTCCAGCATTAACACCAGTAATCGCAGCAAAGTTCCGAGCTTGAACCCATGGCCCACCCACAAGCGCCTTCAATCAAGAAACTCACTTCCATTGTTTCACATATAATTAGTAGATGGGGGAAGTTAAAAAAGAAGGAACCTGAGCTTGCTTCATCGACGCCATGGCTTGAGGGTCAGTCTGAGGCATCTCAGGGGAGAGTGTTCCCATGAGTCCTCCTATGAAAGCTCCCTGCACGCCGCTCATCGTGGACACCACGGCTGCTTCCACCGGTATCGATTGCTTCGACAGCCACGTCTTCAAACCCACTTCCACCTCCTTGAACTTGACTTGTACCTGCTGAATTGGATTCTGCTGGTCGTTGAATAAGCTCGATATCGCCATCATCTCTCCTCTCCTCTGCTCACCTTCTCCGCCGCCTACACCCATTTTATCGTTTTCTTTTTTTTTCTCTTACACGACCTTTTTGAGTTTTGTTTTTCGGTTCTGCTTCCTGCTGTCTTATCTCCTTTCTTTCAATCTCTATTGGGTGCTTACTATTCTAACATATTATGGGCCTCATGGCCCATGTTTCTTCTCTTTTTTTTTCTTCGCCGACTTTGTTTATTAGAAAGCCCAAATGATATTACATGAGTATTTAGAACATCACCAATGCACGTCTCCATGTTTTCCTCTAGAATAAACATCTCTATTTACAAAGATGAATTTTTTTCAATTTTATAAAATTTCTTTTAATGGGTCACCTTTGATTCATATCATCTGTGCTCGTTGTTTGTGTGGTGTTTATCTCTCAACTTGTTTAGTCAAGGTAGTTATTAGTTTGGTGTCGGGATGCTTCTACTACTCCCCGGTTCTTTCAGCTATATGGTCCCTTCCCTTTTTCCTAAGTTCTTTCGGGGTTGGGGTCTTGGTTTCTAGACGAAGCATGTATACGATCATCATTCTCTTGCGAGGAGATGAGCATTTCTTGTTCTAACGATACATTCTCACGGGTCACGATTGTCCGTGTGTAAAAGTTGTTCATCTTCGATTACGTTTTTCCAAGTGAGTTTTCATCTTCCTTGGTCCTTATATCTTGGGTGCGATGTTCGGCTTGATCTTGTTTGATTAGGGAGCTAGTAGTCTATGGTTTACGATTGCTGCTTTTTTATTGGCTTAGAGTTTCCCTTCGGGGTTGGGTTTGCTCAAGTTATGTGGTTATTGGTTCAGCTCGAACGTCTCTGGTTACTATGAAAAATTCGCAAGTATCGATTGGTTCACCAGTCCCAGTTGTAGAGTTGTTGTCTCTTTAATAATATTAATCTTGTGTTTTAATTTGACTAGGTTGTTTTTCTTTGGACTTACCTTCTCTCTTTTGGGCTTTGTTTCCAGAGATATCTTTGTGTTGAGTCGGCTCTCGTATTCCATCTTGTATCCTTCCATCAAATATCTAATGAAATTTGTTTCTTTGGTGAAATATATATGCAAGTTCTTCGAATAATTTTAGACATTAACACCTAACAATTTTTTTAACATTAATTTTTAACATGAACTTATCTCTTGGTTGTTTCTTTGGGATTTTCTTTATGTGATAGAATAGTCCATGGTACGTAAATAAGTTATGGAGCAAGATCACAAGATTAAAGAGCTAATCAAGAGTTGTTAAAATGAACTAATCAAGAAATCAAATTGTTTTTTTTTTTTTGTAAAAAGAAAGAAATCAAATTGTTTTGGAAGACATTAATGTTATTTTTCTCTTTAAAGTTAAGATGGAAAAAGAGCTAGTAACAAGATCTTGTCAAAATCGCGTTTTCCATTGTTTTCGATAAGATTGGAACTTAGAAGCAAATACAAAAGAAAAAGAAGACGCAAATCGGTTAAAGAAATGTTGATATGAAATTCTCATGAAGCAAAACTGATTTATATTTAATTGAATCAAAGAAGAATCATTATGACATACACAGAACAACCAAAGCCAGTTAATTAAATCAGGTAGTAGAAAATTAAATCAAGGTGGTATACAACAACATTCAAAATATATTCCACAGCTTTAATCCGATCAAACAATGACGACAGCTTCTTTCTCTTCCTTTACTGGTTCGGCCTCAACCTTTTCAGGTGCAGCAGCTACCGCAACCGCCTCAACGTTTTCTGTTGCAGCCGCTACGTTCTCCACTTTCTCAGTTGCTGCTGCAACCTCACCAGCAGAAGATGACTCCTCCACGGCTGCTGCAACCTCTGCTTCAGCAGCAGGAGCTGTTTCCTTGGTCGGTTCGACCTCAGATGTCTCCTCAGCTTCGACAGAAGTTGTTTCAGTGGTCTCTGTCTGGTTTTGTTTCTCACCGCTTTCTTCTGTGTTGATCTCCTGTATTATCATACCAAAACATCATAACTTGTCAAGCACGGTTCTATAACCTAATTTTCAAATATAAAAAACCGAAATGGTTATGTCGTGTACCTTGGCTACTACGTTTTCAGACACAGGCTTAGGAACAGAGCCTTCGTTGTTCATGTCTGACTCCTTGGGTCTACTCGCACAGCCACCCATTATTTATTTATAGTTTTTGTGGTTTAGGGTTGGGTTTAGACTGTGGAGTTTGAAAAATTATTTTGCTCTTCGATTACCCGAGGATGGAACAAACGAAGAGAACATAGTCAGGTTATATAGATGAAGATGATTCCGAACTTCATGGATAGCCCTTGTTTTTTTTTTGGGTGGTTTGAATAATTCAAGTTGGAAATGACTAAGATTAGTTATTTACAGAAGGTTAGGGGATTATATTAGAGTTAATACCTAGCCAGGAGCATAATTAGGGGTTTCTGTATTTGAAATTGATATGGTCAGAGTCAGACAAATGGAAGTTTGTGGACCTCTCGTCCCTTGAGACTTGCGCTCTATTTTTAGCCGTTCCTAATACTAATAAAACTACTATATGTAAATCTTTAATTAATTCGGTTGTTTTTAGAAATTTGCATTACTCAAAACCATTTTGTAAGTTCTAGATAAAATTTCAAAACCTGTGGAAGTGGTAACCTGCTATGAACAGGTCGGGTAAAATATATTCTCGAGAATAATGGATATCAATTTTTGGGACGATCAACTGACCAGCTCTAACTACCGCACACTTGCAAGCTACATAGGCCAATTGTAAGTAACTGCAACAAGATATAAAAGAAAAAGACCACTAAACCCAACCGAGTTCCTCATAAGAAATGTACAAGTGTAGCAAAAGGGAACACGCCAGAAGCAAAACGTTAGCAGAAAATATACACCGTTATAGTTTTAACAACAGTAAAGGCATTAGTGCTCGGCCAATCAATCACTATGCATGTGATATTCTGCGGTCAGTAAGATGGTTACTAAGGTCCTCAAACGGAAGAAACAGATACAAGAAGAAACGTACATATACCTACCTGTTGGACTAATATGATGAAGAAAGAGGGTGGCTAACAAGCTTGAGAGGGCAAATAATTTAGTCCAGGTTTGAATGAGGTCAGAGCCGGTATTCAGCATAGTCAAGTGAATATTGGTTTCGATTCGCGATATATGAACATAATAGACCTTCAAATTATTTAAATTTCTTTTAAAAGTTGTTATTAAATTGTTTGTGCCCCCTAATCTCAGGCCGTCCCTGAATGAAGTAAGCCTAGTTTTGAGAATAAATAAGTCAAGACATTTTAGAATATTTTAAAGATCAAATTAAAATACATTGTCATATGTAAATTAGTCTATCCAGAACGAGAGAATAAAGAATATGTGAATTACTAATCTCTTCTTAGGGGGGCTTATTGAATTAGGGGTTTGAGAAGGTTTTCAAGATTTTAAGATTTAGAGGATTTTGTTAAATTCTATAATTTTGATGGAGGGTTTTGTTGAATTCAGGGATTTTGATTGAGAATTAAAAAGAGACTTTTGATAGGATTTGGTAAGATATTTCCAAAATATTTTAATAATAGTTTCGGCCACAACCTTCTATTCCTATTTGTAACTAAGGTCTATGGATATAGGTTGGTAGGGGAAAAAAATTATATTTGCGGTTGTTATATATTGCTATGATTTTGTGGCTAAAGTATTGACATATATATAGGTTGCCGGATGAATTGATCTATTAATATATTGCTAATCTATGTTTCCATATAACAGGACACAAATAAAGATGCAGATTTCAAGCTATCACAAGCATGTTTGGACTTGGTTTTGTCGGTATTGTTGGCCACTTCTGGTTTCTTTCCTGCTTCTTTCATAATCATTTAGCTATAAATCCCCATGTTTGCATCTCACCTAATCCAGCAAAACTGTTATACTTGCGGTATCGCAGGTACGGAGGTCTTGATAAATTCATAAAACTAAAGCTTCGATATGTACCAAAGTCAACACGTTTTGTGGCACAGTGGCAGCCGAAGTGGCAATGGATGGATGGCTGGATGGATGGATTTTCTTTCAAAAAGAAGAAGTGGCAATGGATGGTCTTATCTTTGGCCCCATAGATCTACTTATATTCTTCACATAATGGGATAAGCTACGGGCAAGATCAAGTTAAAGAAGAACTCAAGAGAGATTTTCTACCAGCTCTAGCTCTTGAAGGCGGAGCATGGCCGCTTCTTCAGATCGCAAACTTCTGATACGTTTCCGTTCAATACCAGCTACTTTACGTCAACATCTTTTGCCTGATATATTGTTTTAGGAGATGTTGAAGACCGCAAGAGAAGTAAGGTTTGTTAGCTGAAGAGGTATCTTTCCATGTACCATCTCAAGCTACTGCATACAACACTGATGCAAATGTCTCAACCCTCCAAATAACTCATTCTGCCTCAATGGAAACTGATCCAGTCCCTCCTATAAGCTCACCAGCAGATAATTCCACAGCTATTAGCGCTTCTCCATCTGATATAGTATGTGTTCCGGAAATACACAATTTAACACTGATTCAGGTTTCATTGGGAACATCACTACATCAACTTCTGTTTCACCTACTTCTTCTGCTCCTTTAGTCTTTGCTGCTGCAGGTACACTATCACTGTCTATCCCTGTGGTGGATTTGAAATGTAAATCCAGTGTAGATGGCCTTCCAGATAGTTGCTTACAGTTAAGTGATGCAAAAGGATCAAACAGATTTGCTAATCTAGCCATGTTAGAAGAAGATATATAGCTGGATGTTGTGACCTCCCTCTCTCAGTCTATGTCCCCATCAGTCGAAACCAGCACTCAATTTGTTTATAACTCTTCCCTGCCTTCAACGCCATCTTCATTTCCAGACCTTTTTGTGGACAATGTTGTGGCTACAAGCTCTGATAGTTTAGATTTGTCGCAAAGATCTCGTGGAAATCGTAGTAAATATGAAATAATCTGTTTTTTTCTTAAATTCCATCTCTTTAGATGGTATCTATCTTATTAAAACTCAAGTACAAAATTGGAGTGTTTGGAAACTTGAATAGGACTTTTAAAAATTTGGAGTGTTTGGAAACATGGATTGCAGTCTTTTAAAAAAAAATATTTTTGTTTGAAAACAAGGATAGTAGTATTAAGAAAAAAAGTAATGGGCTTATGTTTTTTTAAAAAATTGAAAGTTATCTAGGCCACTTTTAAAATATACCAAAATGGGTCAATCTAATTCCCTAAAATTTTTTTTTCTAAACTAACCATAAAACAAAATTTAAACTTTATATACATATTTCAAATCAAAATAATAATTCAAATTTGATTTATATCAAAAATTGATTCAAAAATATACATATATTCAAAAATGGATTTTTACTAAACTATTTTTCAATAACCATTATAAAAAAATATTGTCAATATATATAAGAAAAATATAATACAAAGCCCAATTTGAAATACCAACTCAAATTATGGTTTTCATATTTCATATTAAGTTTTAAAAATATAATATATGTAATTATTTATATGATGGTATGTATAAAATACTATTAATTATATGATTACTTATATGATGGTACATATAAAATACGATTAATTATATGATGATAAAATACGATATATAATAATGACTAGGGATGGGCTTTTGGATACCCATACGGGTATAGTTCTGATCGGTTTGTATTTTAGGTTTTCGGGGTCAAAGATTTCAGCCTTATTAGAATGTTTCTAAATTTTGGTTTGAGTTCGATTTGGATCTTTGCGGGTTTGGTTTGGGTTTGGATAACTAATTTAAATTATTTTTAAAGTCTTAAATCATTATATATTTTAAATTTCTCAAAATGTATAAATAAAATAATATATTACGTATAAATTTGAATAACATATGTCATAATACTTAAGCTTAACATATCAATTGGCTTGCTTTAAAATTTTGGATATGAAATCAATAATTATTTTAAGTATTTTTGGTGATTTGAGTATACTTTAACTATTTCAGATATTTACTTTTGACTATCTATATATATTTTCAAGTATTTAAACCAATTTAAAAGTATCATTTTTGATGTTTTATATACGTTAAATCTAAAAATAATTAATATATATAAGTATATAAATCTATTTTTAGATAAATTCGGATACCCAAATACTTCGGTTCAGATCAGATTCGGTTCTCTAAATAACAAAATTTTGAATAATTAGAATATTTAATCAATTTATGTTTGGGTTTGGTACTATATCTTTGGATCGGTATCGGTTATGTTCCTCGGATTCATTTTTTCAAATCCTAATAATTACATGAAAAACAAATATCAACATATTTTTCAAAATATACACCCGCGCGCCTGCGCGGGTCAAAATCTAGTTTTGTTCTATTAGATTTGAAGTGTAAATGATAGTTTTTAATAATCCAAAATAACTTTTCATGAATTCATTGATGAAATCCATATTTTCCAATAAGGGGTGATTTAATAGGGTTTTTATAAATGATACATCCAATAAGGGAAGATTTGTAAAACTTTTTATAAATACCTAATCCAATAAGGGAGGATTTGGCAAAAATCTAAAATTTTATGAAATCCCTAATCCAATAAGCCCCACTTAGTCTCTATGCACTTCAACGAATATTACTTTCTGAAGGTCTATATATTTTCATTCAACATTGTGTGTCAACAAATCTCTCTCTATATACAACTTGTTATTTAAAGCAGAAATAGATCCCATAGATCTTTAATCAGAACATATCCTTCAACATAAATCCAAAAACTTCTTGCGCAGTAAAGACTTGCTTATACTGTAAGTTTTGCACCATCCCAAGAACCTATGTTACCTCCTAACTTGTTGATAATGTGTTCTTCAGAAGCATACCATTTGGGTATAATCTTGGAGGCGTAAGGGTACATGTCGTTAGCAGACTTCTTGATGGTATTCTCCACGACTTCTGAAGCCAACGCAATATCTGAAATATGTCTCTGTTTGGTCTGAGATAGCTGACAGATCATGAAGATGATAGCAGCAAGAACCGACTTAGGGGTTCTCCTGATATCGAAATTCTCAGCCATTTCAACAGCCTCTCTAATAGCCTTTCTTTCTTTTTCACTTAAGTCGAGTTTAGAACAGAAGCGGCGAACAAGTTCTCCTGTCTTGAGTATCACCTGAGGAGGAGCATCAGAAACAGCCTCGTCTTGATCTGACCTTAGAAGACGCTTTATCCCCATACTGGCCTTGTTTATATCCTTCAAACTCACGCCATTAGCCACCGTGGAGATCTCTTTCAACGTCCTCGAGAGTTTCAACTCACGACAAGCCGTTGAAACAGAGGCAGCACAGAGAGCTGTTAACTGCTTCCCTCTGCGTAACTTCTTGCTTTTGTCAACATCAAACTTGGAGACAATCTCGCAAGCCCTAAACTCGACACCTCTTATTAGGTCAAGATCCTCAGTCATTCTCTTGATTTCGTTGCACGCTTTCTTGAACACATCTTCTTCCTTGTTCCTAACGAGATTCTGAGCCCGGGACAAACCGAATATGTCGTTGTTTTTAGGGACGGAGGACAAAGTGTTTTCTTTGCGTGTTTCGATGATGGTGCCGATACCGCCGGATTTGAGAAGAGGGTTGGTCGGATCACCTACACGGTTAGGGTCTCGGTCGCTGTTGTCGTCGTTAGCGAAAGTTCTCCATTCTTGGCAGTCGTGGATGTAGTGATCGGAGATGACGAGGCTACACTCTGTGCAGATTGTGTCGCCGGTTCTTAGGTCTATCACTGTTTCGGTAGATTTCTTGCAGTCCAAGCAAATCTCCATTTTCTCAGGTTTAAGAGTTTCTTTCTTTTTTTTTTTTTGGTAAAATGTTAAATATTATACCATTTTCGAGTTTTGACAGAGTTTACAGAGACAACTAGTAGCGGAATTGCATAATGAAACTAAACAGACGGACAAAAGCAACAATGAATTGAAACCAAAGAAGAGCGACAAACCTAATAACTAGCTAAACAGCGAGACGCGCTAAGACCAAGCGAAACCAGAAGGTCGGAGATAGATAGCCAGTTACCACGAGCTACCGATAGATAGGCGCCCTCAAACCTAGAAGCTACGGCTCCTGCAGCTTCCTACCACCTTCCCAACACAACCAACTCGAAGAATCATAGCACAGACTTACTACCAAACCAGACAGACGCACCTCCGACGGCACGAGAGAGAGCCTTCACGCGACGATGCCGTCGTTCAAACGGCAGACCTGAAGATTGCCGTCTCCAAACCCGACCCTTTGTGACCGTATACACCCATTGAACCGAAATCTCATATAGAGAGAGCGGACCGTACAAAAGCTAAACCTCCAGAAGTGAACCTACAAGAGAAGCAGCAAACCCAAGTGCCGAACTGCCGCATAGAAACAAGAGAATGGCCGCATCGACCATAGGAAAAACAAGACAATGTCACCCTTAATGGGTAGAACGAGGAAGATGAATGGCCTCACCGCCGAGAGCCCCAAGGAAGAGACGAGGTATACAACCGGGAAAACCAGAATGCCGCTAAAAAACGGAGCCAATGAAGAACAACCGACCACACGCGCCGCCACCACATGCTGCCGGACCGTCACGCGCCGTCACCACGCGCCGTCGCTAGTACCACGCGCTGCCACTGGAGAAACCGGAAGATCGAGTCGAACGCGACCTCCGAAGAACCCCACGCGCCTCCACCACAGACCACCGGTGGAGATAAAGGGGACGGACCCTAGACTCGCGAGATCTCAGATCCGAACCGATACCGAAGCTTTGCGTACCACCGCCGCCACACTGTCACGCCGGAAAGGAACACAGGCACCGGAAAGGCCTCAACGACGCCACACTCACCTCCACTCGCACACAAACTCAACCTTAGCAGAGGAAAACTGATGGGTAGAAAGCCCTAGACGAGACCTTCGCCGGTAACGAGAAGGAGCAGCCGACGTCCTCAAGCGGCGCCACCTCCTAGCTTCCGACTAAGGAGACTCCAGAGCAGACGGATCTGAACCCAGATCTAAACCAAGGAGGAGTTATACCCGCCGCAGAGAACACAGAGGGAGAGACGGAGAAGAAACAGAAAACACGGGGAGGGGGCTCCGGCGGCCACGCTAAGGACGCGGCGGCGACCACCGGAGAAACGTCGCGCTGAAGTCTTGTCGAGTAGAGAGAAGGAGGAGAAAAACTTTTAGGAGAGAGAATATCCAATCGGTCCAATCGTCAAGTCCCCTCTAAGAGTTTCTTTCTTCTTCTTGGTGTAAGTGCTTTCTTGTTGTGGGATGGATTGCAACTTGAGTGAGTGGGTTCATTTGTTATCCAAAGAACTGTATTTATAGAAGATGGAGATGGACGATAATAGAGTAAAGGAAATTTTCCTTTTTTTAATTAGTGAAAAGAAAGTTTCCTTTTTTTCCCATTTGTTTTAAGATCCATCAATTAATTTAGTCTATTATCTCATTTTTATTGTCACCGTTCCAAACAATATATGAAAATATTTATTGGTCATTTATTTGAAAATGATCTATTATTTATTATGCATATTTTTCTATAAAATTATATGGATTTGTATCTAATTGTTTTATACCAACAACAAACTATTTTTACAAATAAAAGGATACGATCTATTTTCCCATAATAATCTTACAATACTAAAAGTTGAATATACTCAACATTCAGGCTATCCACATAAGCATAAAAATTTAACCACAATTTTTATACTTTTGCCACATCAGCAGTAGAACGTAAGTTTTTCTTTGCGAATGAATCGATAGAGCTCTTTAATTCCGTTGAAACTAATAGTCTCTTCACCTTTCTTTCTGTCTCATTATCATCCCTTTAATTACAAGTCTGTATGTCTTCCTTTTCACTTCTATTCACAGATTCATTAAACCGACGATAAAGTTTTGAGTCTTTGACCTTCACTGATCTTTCTCTCACACTCTCATAATTAGATCAGCCAAGATGGTCTGTGGAAGGGACGCTTCGGAGATGGGGTAGGAGGTTGCCCAAGCTGCAAAGAAGACGGGACGCGTTGCCGAAACACATGGCAGCACTGTGAGTTCTTGATTTTGTCTTAGGTTTTAATCAAATCTTTGCAGTTTGCACTCAGGTTTAGCTATCATTAAAAGGTTTATTCTTTGAAAATCTGAATTATTTTCTGATAATCGATCTTTAGTTTCTATCAGTGAGAATTGCACCGAGTTTTTCTGATGCTGCTATGCACATCATTGCAGAAGGAGGATAGGAAAAGATTTGCCGACAAACGTTTAAGAATGTTCTCGAAGAACATCTTTAAAACTCTTTTCAATGTTACCTGTCAACCTCAGTGATTGATTACCTATTTTCTGAACATGTTTCAGGTTTCCTTTCAACGGCAGAAGTCTACCGGAGAGATTTTTCACGGCGAGACCTTTAGTGACATGATTCACAATCACCGGGAAGAGAATTGCTGGTGAAACAAAAAAAAAAACTTCAAGCCTTAACAAGTCTCTGATTTTGTTAGGGATCAAACTTGTGCTTCACAGATGTTAAGAGTGAAGTAATAGACTTTAGCTTCTGGGGATAAATTGTCAGTAACAGAGCTTGAAATTCTATGACATGTAGTTGTATCTCCGAGAATTGCCTCGCATTTCATCATTGTCAAGGATTTGTCTCTACGATGTTCCTGAAAGGTAAAGCCTCTCCAGAATGTTTACCTGAGTTTTCCATGAGAGGAGAGCCTGACCTTCTTTATTTATATGGAGAAACATGGGATGGAAATAAAGCAGAAGAGTTTAGGAAAGGAAGAAGAAAGAACAAAAAAAATGTGTGTTATGTGGGTATCTTCATATGAGTCATGAGTCTCTTACACATATTTTTAAAATAAAATTGTGAATTGGTTTATATTTCTCTCACAGGTTGAACATGTGGAGAGGGAAGAGAAGTCAGTGGGTGGTGCAGCTTATATATCGACGGTCATATTCAGTCCTCTCATTGTTGTTAAGGTTATATGTATCAGGTCTGCAATTCATGTTATCTAATATATAATGAAATTGGTATTAAAACTGCAATTCCTGTTAAGTTTTATATGCAATTTGTTTAACCGCACATGTGTTAATATCCTCTCAAGTCGCAGCTTCTAGCTGTTAGTTCAACTTCAAGTGTTACATTATCTTTTCCACTAGCAACGTTCTTTGGCACCAGTGAGACTTGGGAAGAGATAACGTGCCGTGTTTGGAAATATATATATATATATATATATAAAATAAACTCAACAATATAGAGGTGTATATTGAGATACTCTGGTTTTACTTTATTTTCTGGGATTGGAGTTGACATTTTTTGTATGTTTAGAGGTTTTTGAATGGCTATAAACAAAAAAAAAACTAAACACATTTGTTCTACTTCTCAATATGATTACAGGACCCGGCAAATCCAATGGCTATTCAGTGTGATGAGAAGCACTGTCATCCTCTTGGATGTGAAAGCATTCAGCTGTGGGGATAAATGAGATGCTAATGCGCCAAATGTACAAGCAGTCATGTGATCAATAATGATTTTAAAGTCATTTATCCAACTCTCTCAGACTATGATGTTCGATATTATTATCTCTCAACTTCTAAAGGTAAGCGACCAATTTCTTTTTGAATCCTAGACTGCGCATTCTCCAGGTTTGTATTCCTCTCCTTCAAATATAATATTTTATTGCTAAGGGAGGTCTCTAAACATGATCGTACATGTTACTGATTTAGTGAAGATTCTCACTATTTCTTTTCATCCCAGGTTTTCTCTTTCTATGTGATTGAAGAGCTCGACAAAGCTTCACTGAAGCGGAAAGAGCTTGAACGGTCTGAAGTAAAAAGCAGTCTTCCATTGTGGACAGTATTTAATGGCTCCACAGATCCCATGTTCTCAAACTGTGAGTAACAATGGATGCTTGGAGAAGATGGAGAGCATTTGTGCGGATCAACGAGGGAAATTGACTTCACCTCTGTTGTAGTCATGATTATCATCGCCATAGCCGCCACTGGAGTCGTAAATACAGTGGTAGGAGGAGGATAATAAAAGGGGTTAGGGTGTTGGAAGACTGGCGTTGAAGATGGGTGCGAGGGAGAGATATATGGGGAGAAGGAATCTGAAATTGCGGGAGAGAAGAGATGACGCTGTTGTTTTCCTCTACAGATTTCTAGAGATGGATAAGCTTCACAATATTTTATGACTCTCTGTCTCTTTTGATTCGGCTCACTTCTCCTAGAAAAGGTTTTGGGTTTGTTCCACGAAGAACCAACATAGTAAATTCGCTTAAAACAAAAGAAATGATAAAAGTATGTTGCAGGTAAATACAACATGCGTCAGAAAAATATCATGCAGAAAACCTATATCTTTTTCTAGATTAAGTCATGGACCTGAAGCTCCACGAATATGATCATGTTCATTGGTTTCACCACTGTGGATGTATTTGTATCCCCGCTTCCTATGCTGAAGATAAAAAAGATAACATTTTAGTCAATGAAAAAAGAACGCCAGATGCATAATCATGAATGCACCAGTCCATAACGTTCAAAACATCCATAACCAATGGTTTTCTTTCAGATGTTACAAGCAAGCCCGCAGCAGAAGGATATAAACCAGACTATAGAAAAGATATTAAATTTTTATTTTATCACTCACTCAATCAGGAGCAAAGTTACGAAGAAATACACTAAGCAAAAAATGAACAAACAAAAAGAGAAGAAATTACAAAAGATAGGGATGATGACTACAATGTGTGTATATATATGTTTTTATAAAATTCTTTGTTGAAATAGATTTGAGATTTATTTAGCAATTGCATTTGTGGTGGATTTGATAAGTAACAACTAAATTTAGTTTGGCCTTCCAAACCAAAACACTAATTTAAGAAGTTATTTAATTAGTTACATTGAATAATTGTCTATAGCCACGGTAGTTTCCGTGAGTAAAGCTAAAGATTTCGTGACTATATAGTGTAATAAACACGAAAAGTCACAGAAAAAAACAATGGCTATACGATCGTGACCATTTTTTACCGTGATTTTTTCGTGACTAAAACCATTTCCAACCCATACCTATTTTTTCCTCTATAATTCCCACAAAAATAGAGTAACTCTATTATAGAATAAGTTTTGCTCCAATGGTTTACTCTATAAAAGAGTTACTCTATTTTTGTGAAAATTATAAAGAAAAAAATAGGTATGGATTGGAGATGCTCTAAATAGTCACGTTTTTGCCACATACAATCTGGTGACTAATTTGGTCACGCTATAGACATATAAAAATTGTGACTATTTTAGTCACGTTCTGTTTATGACTAATACGTGACTATTATTAAAAAAAAAAGATAAAAAAAAAATATTTTTATTAATTAGTTATAAAATATAACAAATAAAAAAACATATTTCTACGTTGAGCCTCCGCCACCGCTTTTGTCACCTCCGCCTCCGGTTCACCTCCGTATCACACGTCCACTACCGGTAAGCTTTCATTCGTCTCGCCTCCACCGCCGCCTAGCCTGGACACATTCACCAATCTCCATCTTCCTCTTCTCGAACTCACCGAGTCATCTAAACTGAAACCACCGAGTCATCTCAGGCTCTTGTGAAAATTCATTTCGTTGTTCAGAGGACCAGTTCGTCACACTGCCTCCGATCCTCACGCCACCACCGCGTCTGCTTCATCACGCCACCACTTCTCCTTTGCGTTTCATCACTTATTTCATTTCTCAGATCTGTAAAAAAAATAGCAAGCAATTAGTATAAGAAGAAAAGGGAAATAAGACGAGGAAGATGACGATAAACGAAGAGAATAAAAAAATCACTTAATCATAGACGTTCTATGTTAACGTGTAACGAAGAGAGCAGGAGAAAAGATTCAATCTGAAGAAAGAAAAGAGTTGAGTGAAGGAAGAAAGAGGAAAGAAAAGAATAGATCATTTGTGTCCGTTAGATTTTTCTCTATCAATGGTGGATAACAAACAAAGTGCAATCCGCTCTTTCATAAACTAGCCAATGAGAAACCACCTACTAATTAAATAAGTATTTTTTATTGTTTCGAAGTTGACGCAGACGTAATAACATAAACTTGATAGTGTTTGTGTTTACGAGTTAGAAGTTCAGGGTTTGGGGTGTGTTTTACGAGTTATGCTTATGGTCCAATTCGTTTATAACTGAATAACTAAAAGTAGCCTGATGTAAAAAAACTTTTCTTAGAGAAGGTAGAAGGTTAAAATTATAGTAAACAATAACATGTGGTTTGAAATTTAGGAATAAGGTTCAAAGTTTAAGTTTATATTTGGGATTAAGATTTTAAAATAATTTAATGGTTCATATTATATAGTTTATGGTTAAAATTTGAAATTTAAAGTTAAAGTTTAGAGAGTGAATTTGGAGTAAAATGAAAAGTAATTTTAAATCAGATATATGATATATGTTTTGGAGTTTGGATAAGTAGATGCGTAGTATATTGTTTGGGGGGGGGGGGGGGGGGGGGGGGTTTATATTAAGGTTGGAATCAAATTTTGAGTTTAATCTTGAAGATTTAAAGTTAAAATATAAAAAAATGTTAGATTTTAAAGGTTTTGTATATATTGTAGGGTTTTAAAATTTTGTTTAGGGCTTACTATTTCGTTTAGTGTTTAGGGTTTCAAATAGTCACGAATATATTAGTGACTAAACCGTGACAAAGATAAATTTTTTTGTAAATTTGTCACACTTTTATTCATGTTTATCTTGATGATCATTTTGTCACCAAATATCTATAGCAAAAGCGTGTTTTTCAACAGTCACGTTTTTTATCTGTGTCTATTTCGTGACTTTTTTTGTCACGGTTTTTGTTTCGTGACAATTTCATGATTTTCTTTGTCACGATTCTAGTTTTGTGACAATTTCGTATCTAATTTAAAAATAGTCACGAACTATAGTGACCATTTCGTGTCTATATGGATTTTTTCTACTAACTGAATACGACAGTTTCTAAGTTTATGAAAAGATTAACACAGGAAATTAGATTGTGTCCTATGATATCACAAAAAACTATTTTATAAGTGCATTTACAACCAAAAAGGAAAAAAAAATCCAGTAGTAAAGAAAGAAAAGAAAGATTATTTAACAAGCGATGACGAGGAGGACGATGCCAAAAAAAAAGAGCATTGGTTCCTCACTTAGTAAACATGAGTGAGGGATCTTATTTTTCGGCAAAGAAGCTTAGCTTATTTCTGGAAAAAAAAATGTCAAGTTTTTCAGAAAAGCCTGATTTTTTCTTTGGTTTAGTTTTGTTTATGTCATATTCTAATTTGTATTGTGTTTTCATGAACTATGCCCCGGTTTGGAGGACAATACTCTTTTGTAGTTTTGGTCAAACAAAGTTTGCCTAGCTGTAAACTTAGTTAGACCAATGAACTTAATTTCTCAATTGAAATAAACCAAGTAAGAAGCCAGTTAATATGTTGGTTTGTACTTTCTTTTGAGGACGGAAGACCTATAAACATGAGCTCAATAATTTTAAAGCCATAACAATGGTTACATCATTTATAAATTTATCAATTATTTTACATCAAAATAATTGAAATAAAATATATTTCTGAACATTACTAAAGTTTAATAACTGTCAGTACATTTTTCTCACAATACTATATACAAATTTCAATGTAAAAAAACACAACTAATTGTGAGTTTTAACCATTTTGAATTCATTGAAAAAAACAATGAATACAAAAATAAATTAGATTTTTTATTATTTTGTAACGTATGATAAATTCTAATGTACATTTACAAATACAAATGTTAAGTTATAAATACTAAAATTATTGACAAAAACCCGGGCGTAGCCCGGGACAGTCCCTAGTATCATATAGCATTAGAACCCCACCAAACTATAACCTCGTGTTAGATCACCACAAATTGAAGGTTACAAATCTATTTTTCCACGAAACGATAGTTCAAAACTTAATTACCCATAAACCATATGTTGGGATTGTTAAACCCCATGTCTAACTCTCTATTATCCGATTAGTACGATATTGTCCACTTTGGGCCTAATTGGCAAGCCCGCATGGATTTACTTTTGGTTTATCCCAAAAGGCCTCGTACTATTAGAGTTGGACATCTCTTTATATATTAGACACTCCTTGTCTAATTCTCCAATGTGGGATTTAGTTTGTTATATCACATTCTTCCCTTCAAACTAAGGATCACATTCATCTCGTGTCCCACAACTGACTTCCAGAATCTTCTGACTTGATTTCTGCCACACACCTCTCATTCCTAACTCATAGGATACCCATTCATCACTCATTCATCACTCAAAGGGTATTTAGGTCTTTCTTGCAGATTTCTCGTCAACCTGGCTCTGATACCAATTGTTGGGATTGTTAAACCCCATGTCCAACTCTCTATTATCCGATTAGTACGATATTGTCCACTTTGGGCCTAATTGGCAAGCCCGCATGGATTTACTTTTGGTTTCCATCCCAAAAGGCCTCGTACTATTAGAGTTGGACATCTCTTTATATATTAGACACTCCTTGTCTAATTCTCCAATGTGGGACTTAGTTTGTTATATCACATTATAGCTTTTGATATTGATTTCAATCTAAGTTTAAAGCACTAGGCAAAGGTTTAAATCCTAACAAGTGGTATCAGAGCAATCCAAGTTTGATTGCAAGTGCTAGGAGAGATATGGAATTGATATCCGGAAAGTTTGGAAAGTTCGAGGTCGAGAGGTTTGATGGAAAAGGTGATTTCGGGTTATGGAAGTACAAGATGCTAATGCAGTTGGAGCTTCTAGGGTTAGATTCTACAATTCAGGAAATTACGGTCACGCCTTCTGAAACAGGCAAGGAGAAAGACGAAGAACTACCTGAGGTCAAAGTAGATCCGTTGAAGGATAAGAAGGCAAAGAATCTAATATGCATGAGCCTAGGAAATTTGGTTCTGCGTAAGGTGATGAAGGAAACGACTGCGTTAGGAGTTTGGAAGGCTTTGGAAAGAGATTACCAAACGAAGACACTTCCTAATAGGATCTACATGAAGCAGAGGTTTGCGAGCTTCAAGATGGATGATCACAAGAGCATCGAGGAAAACCTAGATATTTTTCTTAAGCTAGTTTCAGATCTTGCAAGTCTTAACATCAACATCAGCGATGAAGACCAGGCAATTCAAGTTCTATCTAGCTTGCCCCAGCAATTTGATTCACTAGTTGACACGCTCAAGTACGGGACTGCAAAAGAAACTCTTACCATGAACGACGTGACAAATTCAGCATACTCCAAAGAAGTGGAGTTAAAGGAAAGGGGATTGCTGAATAAATCCAGGTCTGATGCAGAGGGTTTGTATGTGGAGGATTCAAGGGGGAGATCAGATAAAAAGGGTTACAAAGGAAAATCTAACGGCAGAGGTAGATCTAAGTCAAGACAAAGGTTTGATAAAAGCAAAACAAGTTGTTTTATCTGTGGAGAAGAAGGACACTGGAAAAGAGAATGTCCTGAGAGGAGACATAAAGAATCTGCAAACATTGCGACGGAGCCGAAGCAACCGTTAGTGTTAACAGCTAGTGTGCAAGACACTAAGCAAGAATGGATCATGGATTCTGGATGTTCTTATCATAGTACATCAGACAGGGAGGCTATGTTTGATCTCAAGGAGTTCAATGGTGGTTCAGTGTTAATGGCTAATAACACTCAGTGTGACATCAAAGGAATTGGGAAAATAAAGATTCAGAATTCAGATGGCTCTGAAGTGATACTCACAGGTGTCAGGTACATTCCAGAGGTGAGAAGAAATTTAATTTCTTATGGGATGTTAGAAAAATCAGGTTGCAAGTACAAAGGAAGCAATTTTATGGTGCACTTCTACAAAGATAATAAGAGGGTGATATCAGGAAAATATCACAAGGGAGTTTATTATCTACAAGGCACAATTGCTAAGAGTAAGAAGAATATGCCTAGAGTGGAGAAAATAATCAAGAAGAAGACGTCAAAAACGGTGACGTTCGCAAAAGTTCTGATTCAGGGACCTACTCCATATGGTCTTGAAACAAAAGACTCATCAGCTCAAGGTGGAGACTCTTTCTTGACAGAAAAATCAGAAGAAATTGAGTCTAAGGCGAGCAGTGAAGAATCTCAGAAAACAGAATCTTCAACGGATGATGTATTGTTTGGAAAAGAAGTAAGGCATAAAGATGGTGATCTCTCAGCACATGTTTTGACTGCACCTCAAGAGCTTAGTACAAAAGAAGAATCTAAAGACTGCGAGGAAGACTGGAAGAAGGCTGGAAAAAGGGAATACGTGAATACAAGACTCGGGAATGGCGTTGTGAGAAAAGTGTCACATATATTGGGAGAGGGTATCTTCGGAGATAGAGTCAAGGAGAATATAACACTATCTAAGAACCATTCCAATGAAAATCGAGCAGGAGTATTAATCAACGCAGTACCTGGAGAGGAGCTTCAGGTTCGCTGCGATTCCGCCTAAGAAGGAAGACGCTCCAGGTAACTCCATTATCAACGCTGTCTCAAACTCGCAGAGACAGAGGAGGAGAAACAAGTCAGTTTCAGGTTTATATTGATAATGGAAAACTCAAGGTGGAGTTTAGATAGTTACCTGTGAGCATAGATGCGAGGCAGAAGTTTCAGCTCAAGGTGGAGTAGCTGAAACACAAGAAAAGTCGCTCAAAAGGTTTGAAAAGTCGGATGAGGAGTATACTTTAAAAGAAAATTTAAAGTTGAAAGGGATGACCTGAAAAAACGTCTTAAACAGCAAGATAAGCTGAAGGGAGACGAGTATCTAGGTCGAGGAAAGAAGAAATAGATCACCGGAGAGGAGAGAACGTCTTAAACAGCTGCTGTGGTGGAGGATAAACACCAAGGAGAGCTGAAGGGAGACGAGTATCACAACCGGGAAATCAAAGTAGATCACCAGACAAGTATAACATCACAGGCATCATCTTAATCAGGTTAAAGAGACGAGAATTACCTTACCAGGAAGGGAGACAGGTTCGTAGTAAACAGAGGACTCTCCAAAGGGTCACCGGAAACGCAGGAAGGACTGTCAAAAATCAAAAGGGATTAGTGCTTATAACTTCTCAAGGAAATAAGTGAAAGTCTTCAAAGCAGAGTCACAACTCATATGATCTTACCGGAAAGCTGCAGTATCATCGGCAAGACAGATTAAATCAATCAACACCAGTAGTTAGAAATTCGTCAGTCACCATGAAGAAATCGCGAGCTTCTTGGAGATTACGGGCATCTCACGATGAAGAACAAGGTGGTGTTACTATCAGATGATGCGATTTTACAGGAGGTTGAGTTGAAGACTTGAGAAGTTGAAGAACTCTCTGACAGAGGAATCGGATAACCGATTAAATGCCATCAATGGTTTTGATCGCATTAAGGAGAAAGCTCGTCTTGTGGAACACATCCAAGTTTGCAGGTTTTGGCCAGAATTAATCTGAAACAGAATTGATATCATCATCAGAAAAGAGAAAGACCATCAAGGGGCTTAAAGCTAACGATGGATGTGACTCTGGTTGGAGAAACAAAACTCACCAGATAATATAGGTTCTGTTCAGAGGTCATCTTCATCGCCATTGGAGGTGCGAATGTCGTCTTCATCACAATCCGGTATAAGGAATCAAAGTGAGATAGGGTGAAGAAACGGGACTCGCCGGAGACGGAAGAATTCGTTGGCGAGACGTCATCACCGTCGCAAGAGATTCTCGGTGAAAAAGGGAGATGAGTGAAGATAGCCGTTTCTGGTTTGGTGTTCATGGCTCACTGCAAATATAAGGACAAGGAGCATGGCAGACAGTGGTGATTCAACAGCGAAGTTGTCACAGATAGCTTTTCAGATCAAAGGTGGAAGGAGATGGAAGCTTGAAAGCTTCTACGGTATTATCGAAGAAAAGGAGACGATGAGAAGATTGGGCCCAAAGGTGGAGATTGTGAGTTATTGGGCCAAATCCTTCGAAGCCCAACAAAATATCCTGCATAAAAAGGAAACTACGTTAGTTGATGTCGGTCAAAGACTTTACAAAGGAGGTGATCATGTTATATATAAAGGAGGTGGTTTCGTGGCTTCTGAATTATCCCAAAAAGAAATCATCCGAGAGACAGAGCAAGAGCATAAGAGAGATAACAAGAGATTAAGCAATTACGAGTGTTAGGGTTTTTGTGTTAATCATTGGTTGTAATCTCTATAGTTGTTCTTGAGAAACAGTTTTCTTTGAGTGTATAAAGGGAAGAGCTTTTGATATTGATTTCAATCTAAGTTTAAAGCACTAGGCAAAGGTTTAAATCCTAACACCATAATTTTACATCGGTTTGCTAGTTTTATTCAGTTTACTCTTAGCCAAACGAACTAAAATTAATTAAACCAGCTAATGCTATGGTCAACTTGTTCCATTAACATCTGGATTCGACGATTCATTAATTGGAAAACATCAAATATATGTGCATATAAGCATAGTGATAACTCAAAGTTGAACTTATCTGATTTGTGAAAAAAATGAGTGAGAAACAAAAGAAAGAGATGAAAAAAATCAGAAGGATAGCACAAAGAGGAACATGATAGTCGGATCTACGATGGTAAGAGGGGGGTCATGTGATGATGATTCACGGCAACATAGCTTCTACTGGAGGAACTGCTCTTTTCGACTAGACGTCGGCGGAGAAGGAGAGACCGTGGAACCAGCGACTAGACGGCGGCGGTATTGTGTAGTAAGATTGGCACGAAATGATTCCAATACCATGGGCCTTTGCCTTTTATTGTATTTGTTCTCACAAGCAAACTGAAACAGAGATGAATAGAGTAATGAGGAAGAGTTTGATCATGAGAGAACAACATCAGCTACACCATGGCAATCGTGAAAAAGGAGAAGAAATACATGTGAAGAAGATGATCAATTTTTTTAAAAAATAATGTCACATTGGTTTGGTGTAATAGTAGAAATGAAATTATATGTCACATTGGTGTCTATTAGCAAGTTTCTCATGAAGGAAACTTGTGATGGGGCAAACTTGCAAAGACAGTCAGCTCGAGACTGCTCTGTAGAGAAGGTAAAGGATTGAGCGTAACAAGTTGTGCAACTCATTCTTACTGTTGAATGTTGAATCTGAGAGAGAAATTATAGAGTTTTTGAATTCACTAATCGCAGGGGGACTTGATATTTATTCAGCATTGTAAGTTACCTAATGTCACCGTTAGTGATAACCAAAAAAACTAGGGCATGACATAAATTGCCAATTGAGGAGGAATAACGAAGGAGACTTTGTGTCATATGACTGAGTCATGGTCGTCTTACCTCATATCATAATTGTTATCCATAACTAAAAATGTATGAAGCAACAACGTCTGAATTAAAAAAAAAAAAGAAAGAAAAAGAAACAACATTTTTGTTCTTTCATTGTCCGAGAGAATCGAAAACAAAAAAAACAAAAACAATTTTCCCAAGTCAAGGAACCATCCGAGAAACTCAACAAGTGGAGCCGACACCGAAACTTCCTTGCTCGAATCCACGTGTCATGATATCATTTGTACTCTGACATAACACTAAACAATTTACTTTACATGTCATCAACTTCCCTACTTTACCCCTGCGATAATCTCAGTATTACGCTCTTTTTAAAGATCGTCAAGGATAAAACAGTACTTTCAGTAATTTCCCAAACCGCGTAATTTGGCGCGTGTATATAGCAATTGACCCCACGCGCCAGTAATCACCTCTATAATACTTTTGACCACAATGATAAAGAAAAATCAAACTTCACAATCTTCTTCTTCTTCACTTTACCAAATCGTATCCAACCAATCTTAGGGCAACTGTGAAAATTTTATTGTCTTCTTCTTCTTCTTCTCGATACCTTCGAATCGCATCTCTAATAATAAAAAAGGAATCTTTCAATATTGGGTGGTTCTTCCTTGTCCCGATTTGTTAAAAAAATGGCATCTACGAATCAGAATATAAAAGTATTGACGTTAGATTCGTTACCAGTGGGGTTGAGATTCCGTCCAACTGACGAGGAGCTAGTCCGCTTCTATCTCCACAGGAAAATCAACGGCCACGATGACGACGTCACAGCCATCCGAGAGATCGACATCTGCAAATGGGAACCTTGGGATTTACCTGGTACCTTATCTTCTTCTTCTTGACTTAGATTCACGATTTGTACTTTTTTCTTGAATCTAAGTTATAATTTTTTCCTATTTTAGGAATATGTTAAGGAGTTATAGGTTTTGGGTGTTTGATTGTGATCATATGTGTTGTAGGTTTCTCTGTGATTAAGACAAACGACTCAGAGTGGTTATTCTTCTGTCCATTGGACCGGAAGTACCCAAACGGAAGTAGACAGAACCGGGCAACAATCGCAGGCTACTGGAAAGCCACAGGGAAAGACCGGAAGATCAAATCCGGCAAGAACAGCATCATCGGCGTGAAGAGAACTCTGGTTTTCCACTCTGGTCGAGCTCCTAAGGGGACACGAACCAACTGGATCATGCACGAGTACCGTGCCACCGAGGATGACCTCAGTGGCACCAATCCTGGCCAGGTAAATTAAAATGCTAACACATGTAGAGTTAGTTGTAACCCATTGACAACCATAATGTACTTGTTTTTTGATATATATGCAGAGTCCTTTTGTTATATGCAAGCTGTTCAAGAAACAAGACCTGAGTTTAGCCGATGAAGATTCAAAGTTGGATGAAGCTGCAGAACAGGATGTCTTGTCTCCAACTGCTGCAACATCTTCCCCTGGTGAGACTAGATCTCAAGTATCAGTGGTCGTTAAAACAGAAGACGTGAAGCGTTATGACATTTCCGAATCTTCTCTTCTAGTCTCCAGTGCTTGCGTTGAGGCTACAACCGCCCAGGTGAGGACATTGCAGAGTTTAACTTAGATAAATGCTGTCTGAAGTGTAGTTTTTGCAAATTAAATGATTTTTTCTTTTTTTTTAAATATTGAATCACAGCTTGGAGATATTGATTATCTGGCTTTTCCGGAGCTGGAGTCACTGAACTACACAATGTTCTCCCCATCACACTCTCAACTCCAATCCGAGCTTGGATTCTCTCTCAACGCATTTCAGTCTGGCTTGAGTGACTTTTCAGGGAACCACAGCAACAGCTCCCAGGTTCAGACTCAGTACGGTACAAACGAAGTGGATACATATATATCCGACTTTGTGGACTCGATTCTTGATCTCCCAGACGACGACGCAGTTCCAGAGCAGGAAGGGTCAGCGCCACATCAGATTGCATATGCACAGCACTCGGTAGGTGACATGAGCAATGATGTTTCAAGAACAGGTATCATCAAGTTACAGGCTCGGCGGGAACAACCCTCAGGTTGTGCCACTGACTATATAGTCCATGGAAGTGCCTCAAAAAGGTTGCGTCTGCAAAGTAACCTTGAAGGTATTAAATCGAGAAGTCTAGAGCTTCAGACTATCAAGAGAGAGGTAAGAATAATAACCACCTTCACATGACTTACTCGGTTTTCTCTTGTTTTTTATTCTTTGGGATTACATCTTAACAAATTGAATGCTACACACACAGGTTGAGGAGGATAGGGATGGAGAAGCCATGAAGAAGGGGAAGCCATCAAAGAACAAAACCGGATTATTGTTTAGAAAGTTTGTGTCCGTGAGGTGTTCATCCGGAGGACTTCTTAGGGCGGCCGTAGTTGCAATCCTGTTCTTGATGTCAGTTTGCAGTCTAACCGCAGACTTCCGAGCAGCTTCCGTGATGATCTGAAAACCAGAACCTTTATTGTATGTATATATTGTGCTCGAACCAGGTTCTTTTTTTATTTGGTTTTGGTTTCAGTTTTCACCTTATCAGGGGCGAGTGTAAGAGGGTATTTGGTTGTATACATGTATAACGTTATGATGAGATGTTAACACTCTAGCAGCTACTCTGACTCTCTATTAGAGTTCTTGTTACATAATTAAGCTTTTTTTAAACGCTTTTTTTTTCCAGTTGACAATGAAATTGCAAAGATCTTTTTTTTTTTTGAATAATAATTGCAAAGATTACTATAGCTCTATTCGTATTTTTCCTGAGTTATAAAGATTGCTCTACAGATTGAAAGACCATATAATACTTGAGTACCAACCATTCTTCATAGCGTCAGCACTTGTCATCATCATTACTCATTTGCCAATATTAACTGCTTAGCATTAATTTTTTCACAAACACAAACAAAACTACAAATAACAAAATAAAAACTCTCAATGCATGGGACCGGGCGTGCACATAGTGAGGATCAAGATAATGCCAACAACATTCACAATCTATAAATAAGTGATCATATACAAATGAAACTAACAGTGTCATGTGTATACCAAGAACCTCACCAATCTGAGTACTGGATCTGGATAAGAGACTAACCACAGAGAAAACCTACATTGGTTCTCTAGAATCTTATATCGAAGACTAAGCATGCAATTTCCTTGGATTATGACCCAAGGATGGCTAGTTTAGACAGAAGGAAGTCTTCTCGAGTGTAAATGCAGCGCCTTCCGAGGCTGTTCCTATGAACAAGATCAACAGATAAAAATGTTCAAGTTTTTGGCGACCAGTTCATTGTCTTTATCAACGGCATGTAACTCATATGCTCGTTTCATATTCATACATATAGTATGTACTAAATGTTCACCTTTTATAAAAATGGGAAGTAGATACAATGTTACTTTTGTTTACAAAAAAAATGATAACTTTTTTATTAAGATAAATATATATATATGAAATTACAGTTATCTAAATTTCCGATGTTTATCGTTCCGATATTACCTGTATTTTTAATAAATCATGATTATCTAAATGATAAATATCTAAATTTCCATTGTTTATCGGTCCGGTATTTCCTGTATTTTAAATAAATCGTGGTTATGTATAAACTAATGGTCATTAAATTGTGTAGATAATGACGCAGTGACGTTAAAACCCTATATAAGACCTGGCCAATTAGGAAGATTCTAATTTGGATTAACTTAAAGCCAAGCCTCAGCAGCACTTAGAGCTGCAGAATCACTTTTCTTCTTCGAGGATGGCAGATGGATTAGGCTACGGCGGTTTCGGTGGGGTACCGCACCCGTACTGGCTTCGACCTCATCCACCAGCTTCTACGCCGCAGTTTCTCGCAACCCATCCTGTAGAGTCCTCCGATCAAAGGTTTGATCCGATGATTCCTCATCACCGATCGCCGTCGTCTGGTGATTATACTGGCCCTCCCGTGCCTTTAGTATCGTTTCTCACTCGACTCGGTATATATATATATTTTAATCACTCAAATTTGGGGGGGTTTAACTGTTTAATGGTACTGTGAGGGTTTCGAGATGAGTCTAGTTTTGATGATGTTTATGTTAGCTCGTGTGATGAGATCATGAATTACATAAAAGTTTAATGATTATATATTCTCTCTGCAGGTCACGGGGGTGAAGATTCTAGCAACGACAAGAGTGGATATTCGAAGGAGACAAGGCAATGGGTGCCTCCTTATAGCTCAGCTACAGTGTCTTCCTTAGCTGACATGCTTATCAGAAACTCTCAGGAGCCTTTCTATCTGCCTATCCCTCCTTCTGGTGTTTGTGCTACTACCAATGCTTTTGATCTCAACCGTCCTCCACATTACCATTCTGGTTCTGCCTATGGTACGCATGAAAGTGTGACTGCTCCTCCCGTCTCGGAGAATCCAAATCTTCGCGATGGGACGGTTGGCTCAACTAGTTCAAAGATTCCCCGGATGCTACAGTTTGATTTAAATTGTGATGAGCATGGATCTTGGAACCACTTGATGGTATCTTCTGAGGGAAGTGAGTCAATGAAAGCTGATAACAGGATTGCTGCTCAGTCAGCTCTCAGCTATGAAACCCATTCTGAAGCTAGTGAAGATGTTCAAGCCAAGGCATGTAAGCTCCTGGAACAGTTTGATGAGAAGTCCACGTTGTTGCCAGATCTGGGTATCAAAGGGAGTAGTAGTAGATCGAATGCAGATGGTGTCTCAACTGGTCAATCACCTCTACGTGATCAAGGAGGTTTCACATCCCCGGCTTCTTCTACAAGAGTTTCTTCCGTGGTTAGTGCCTTGCATAATCTGTCAGAAGTGCTTGTTTATGAATGCTTCAGCAATAGAAGCTTGCTGAAGCCAGAACAACTTGAGAGCCTTGATAAAGTAGTAGAGAATCTCACCAGGTGTTCAAAGAAAATCACCTGTACACAAGCTATGCATGTTTCCTTACCAAATGTGGCCGACCTTAACGAGGTACTTGATTTGTGCTACGATCCGGACCTATTTGGTTTTCACTAGAACATACACGCTGCTTGTTCTTGTTTGCTGTTAGTTGCTTAACGATTGATACCCTTTTCAGGCCCCAAATGTAGTTGCTAAAGAGTTTCAAGGGTTTAATGTCAAGCCACTGGACAGCTTTGGCTCTAAAGAATCTGTAGATAAGGATGAGATGACGCAGGTATTTATTTACATAGTACATTTTTTTTTGCATATTTGTAAACTCGTGACGTAATCTTAACTTTGCAGAGTATTAAGAACATACTTGCTTCCAAGTTTCCTGACGGCGAAGAAAACCACCCACAAACTCTTTTGTACAAGAATCTCTGGCTTGAAACGGAAGCTGCCTTATGCTCCACAACTTGCCTGGCTCGGTACCATCGGATCCAGAAAGAGACTGGTAATCTCAAATTGCAGAATAGAGGTTTGTAACTTTCAAACTAACCGTCTCCTTTGTCTGATAGTATTAATGACTACTAGAGCTGGATTGCAAGAGCATTTTGGAGGTAGATGAGATTAGGATTCTGTTAGTCTCAGGTCCATTTCAATAATTAAGTAAATCATATGTAGACGACCGGTTTTGTATCTTTCTCTAATGGCTAGAAATTTTTTTAAAAATTGGCGAACAGGTGTAGATATAGTATAAGAAATGAACCATGCACATCATCTTGCGAATACGCTTCAAAAGTATTTGTTTTAACAGTTCATCTTTTACTTTTCTCAGAGGTCTCTGCAGATGCATCAACCTTCAAGCATGAACCTTTTCTTAACCCTCAGGAATCAGTTTCCATCATAAACAAGGTAGAGAAGGAGACGGCTGAACCAATCATCAAACACGGGAGCAATTGTGGGAACAATGTAGTTACAATGAGTCATGACGCACCACAAAGCTCTAGATTCAACTCTGCTCCCCTTGGTGCAGTGCTCTCACTTCTGGCCAGCAGCTTCACCGGCTGTTTAGAACAGGAAAATCATGGAAACTTCAAGCCTGGTGTTCAGACACCGGACACGATAAAGCAGGAGTTCCCTGTATCCACCCATGATGATGTTATAGACAGGTTTCGGATTCTGAAGCAGCAGGAAACAAAGCGCAAACTCAAGTCTCAGAACTGCCCGGACCCAGACATTGGTGTTATAGACAGGTTTCAGATTCTGGAGCAGCAGGAAACAAATGGCAAACTCAAGTCACTTAACTCCTCAGAGACAAGAATGGATGACCAGGAGGACAATCCAGAGGCTTCGGAGATGGCTACTATTGGCAGAAGCAGCCATATGAGTGATGTTATGGGTAGATTCCAGGTACTAAAACGCCGGGAAGCTGAGCAAGTTCAGAAATCTCTCAACTGCGTGGACTCTGATTCTGATTCCGATTCAGATTTCGAATCAGATTCAGACAGTGACCAGCCAAGAAACAGAACACAAAGGTGTGATTATCTCTTGTCAGACTCGACGATGACAATAGGTGGAAACTCACAGATAGAGACGTGTGCCAATACTGAACCATCTGCATACGACAACGGCTACGAGAGCCCGACCTCGGATTGGGAACATGTCCTCGAGGATGACTGAGTACTGGAACTTTATTGGACAAGAAGTTTCGATCCTTTAATGGCTTTGTTAGTGTATAAATAAACAACATTAAATGAATTCTTATTCATAATGCGGTTTGCAGTTTTTATCTTTCAAAGCTTTACAAGTAGCCTATTGCTCCGCTGAATACACCGAACTAATTGCACTCTGGGGCCACAAAACACAAAAAACTTATGCAACTTTCACACAGAAAGGCCATGTATATTGTAAAACAAAATAATAATATTTTTTTTTGTGAATCATGATATTTAATAAAAGTATATAAACATATAGTATATTGTTAACAAAATATGAGCCCGTTGTGTTTTGTGTGATGTTTTAATTTAATAAAAACTATAAAATAATAAATAATTTCTTATAGTTTTATGATTGTTTTTTTGAATTTGTTTGAGATTTATTTTATAATTAAAACCTATTTTTACACATAAGTTTAAGTTAATATTTGTATTTTATATTCATGGTACATAGATGAATTGTTATAAAATTTGTACTTAGGATTAAATAAAATACTATATCTAAACGTTTAAACTGAACACAATCCGAAATAAGAAACTGAATGAAAAGTAAAAAAAAAAAAAAAGTCAAATACATCAATCGAGTCAATGACAACATTATACATGTTCTTATGTAATAATTTAATGTTTTATTGAATAATTCTTTAAAATTTTATTTTGTTAGGATTTTTTTTAAAAGGAAAAAATTCTATTTTATAAATCTCACTTTTATTTACAATTAAAAAAATAATATTAAATACTCTTTTACAATTTTGTTTAAGATTTTAGAAAAAGAAAATTACTATCATATAACCTATTGCAATTATCTTCTCTTTAGAATTTCAGAAAAAATAAATTTCTATCAAATAATTATTTTTAGTTACTAATAAAGAAAATTTACATTTCGTATCAATACTAATTTTATATTTTTTTGTTAATTAAATAATTTTTTGTATCATGTTCATCATCAAATACTCTTTCAAAAATATTATCAAATAATTTTTTACAATTCACTTTTGGTTAGGACTTAAAAATATGATACAATTTTTTTTTTGTTTATGATTTTTATATAAATAAGGAAAATGATCAAATATTCTTGTACAGTTTTTTAGGATTTTAGAAAAGGAAATTAATATTACATAATCTTTTACAATTATATTTTTTCTAGGATTTAGAAAAATAAAATTTCTATCAAATAATTATTTCCAGTAAATATTAACTATTTTTAAAAGTTGCCATTTTCAAAATTCAGTTTTTCCAATATCACAAATATTTTTTTACAAATTTTGTTGTTAACTAAATAATTGTTTACTATCATGTTTATCATTAATTTTAATAAGTACAAATTACTATTAAATAAAATTTTACGATTCTCTCTGGTTATGATTTTTTTTTAAAGAAAAAATTCTCAATTAGTTAAGATTAGAAAATAATATTTTTTTTTAGAAATCTATTTTGTTTTGGATTTTAGGAAAAGAAGAAGTTATTTTCACATACAATAGTTTTTATTGACACATTCACAATCTATTTTTTAATTGACACATGTCACAATCATATCAGGTTAATTTTGGTTTATATTTTTTAACACTAAATTATTAAAAAGTAAAGTTAGTTAATTATAAGAAAAAATATTATTTTTATATATTTATTTTATTTAGACTTTTAAATAGGAAATTAATTATTTTATAATTAATTTTTCTTTTAGATTTTTATACAGCTATTTTTAATAGAAAAAAATATGTTTGTTATTTATATATTTTGTCTTATACATACAAACACATATTCATCATATTCACACATACTCATGTACGATAACAATATCAAAATATAAAACTATGTTAGCATCATAAGATGTAATAAGGATGATAAAAAGTTGAGTTGTATCAAGAAATTAAAAGAAAATACTGAGGTAATACTCTTCGTGTATATACTATTGTGTTTTGTAAAAATAATATGTAGAAGCTTAAATCTAAATATAGATGTGAAATATTTGTAGCTATTTTTGGTCATTATACAAAATTATCTATTAAAAAAAAAGAAAGTTAGTTACTTATAAGAAAATAATAAGAGTACTTTTAAAATTTTCTTTTAATTAGGATTTTAAAAAAGAAATATTATTTATTTAAAAGTTAGTTTTATTCATTTTTTACTAAATTATTTTTTGTACTTGTAGGATTTTAAAATTAGTTTTTGTTTAACATTTTTTCTTAAAAGTTAATATTTATCTTTTATAATTCCCAATATTTAGTATCTCTTAAAACAAAAATTATAATAAATAATAATAATAGGACTATTAAATAATATTTATAATTAATTTTTAAGAAAAAATCGCTTTTTTATTTAAGTATGTATATTTTTGATTATGAGAAAGTTTAGCACATATCACATATCACATTTTCAAATATATAACTAACATTGTCACAATCATGTATATTAGCAACTTTCAAGAACCAAGCTTTTTTATAAAAATATTAACAATAATAATAATAATAATAATAATATTAAATAATATTTATACTTATTTTTTAAGAATAATAATAATAATAAGACTATTAAATAATATTTATAATTATTTTTTAAGAAAAATAATTTTCATTATTTTAGTATATATATTTTGATTATGAGATAGTTTAACACATCACATTTTTAAATATATAACTCACATGTGTCATAATCATGTTAATTAGCAATTTGAAGAACCAAACTCAATATAATATTTTATAATTATATTTTCATTAAAATTTTAGAAAAGGAAAATTATATTAAATAAATTGTTTTTAAATATGTTTTTAGGATTTTGGAAAAAGAAAATTTCTAAAATAATTTCTACTAAATATTTTTTAAAAATATTTTTACTATTGAATAATTTTTAAAAATAGCTTTTATAAAAATTCGTTATCAACTAGTCTTTTGCAATTATCTTTTGATTAGGATTTAAAAAAAAAGGAAAATTACCATTAAATAATATCTTAATTAATTTTTAATAAAATTCATTTTTGTTAATATATTAATCTATATATTTTTAATTAGGAGATATATTAACACATGTCACATTCTTAAAATATATAATTATCATGTGTCGCGATCATATTAATTAAAAATTTTGAAGAACCAAACTTTTAGAAAAGGAAAATTCTATTAAAGAAATGGTTTTCAATTTTTTTTAGGATTTTGTAAAAAGAAAATTTCTAAAATAATTACTTCTAAATATTAAAAAAAAGTTTACTATTAAATACTTTTTAAAAGTACTTTTTATCGAAATTTATTTTTATTATCTTATTATATATATATATATATATATGTGTAATCATTATATATTTAAACACATGTCACAATATTATAAGGAAAATTATTATAAAATAGTTTTTTGCAATGATCTTTTGATTAGGATTTAAAAAAAGGTAAATTACTATTAAATAATATTTTAATTACTTTTTAGTAAAATTCATTTTTGTTAATATCTTAGTATATATATTTTTAATTATGAGATAGATTAACAGATGTCACAATCTTAAAATATATAATTTCCATGTGTCGCGATCATGTTAATTAGCAACTTTGAAGAACCAAACTTTATATAATAAGATTTGTAAACATTTAGTCTTCCTAACCAATAACTTTGTGAGTTTGACAGAAGACTTTTTGATAAGGAACTAGATATCATTAAATATATCTTTGTATTTTATCTTAGCTTGTCAAATACAACGAGAAAAGCCCACTCTCAAGGTTTACAAACCAATGACCCAAATGTACTAAGAGAGCCAAACCTTTTACAACTCTAGGGTGCAATATTTATGTATAGCTGAATAAAGTTTCAATTGCCGGATGCTTCTATAGCTCCGTCATCGATTTGTTGGAATCGTTTTGCTTCTCTTTCTTTGATTGAATTTACCTTTGGTTACTTAGTTTGTTCGATTGTCAATTTATTCTAAATTTGGGAATGTTTTTGATTGTTTTTGTTTGCTTCTTCCAATGGATTTGGAAAAACAAAAACTTCGGTTCAACTGAACTGTTTAGAAAAGGCAATTGACAGATTTACTGTAGATGGTGGCGAAGGGTCTTACCGGCTTCAATCGTTGATGTTACGGAGTTCTTGCTCCAAACTATGGTTACTTCAAAATGCAACATCAAATTCTATGGAACAGTAATCTCTTTGACTCTATTATTATCAATAGAACAATATACAGAGTTGTCTTGTCTCGGTGGCTCCTACTGAAATATTTAAAAGGGAGTGACAATCGTTCACAATTCAGTCTGAAGCGTGGTGTTCTTGGATTAATATGAAAAATCTTTAGTTATCCATATGCAAAATAGATATGCGTTAATTTATTTAAAATCCCTACTGGTGTATCTCTTCTCTTACATTTGTTTTGCTAGTTCTCATTATTTAAAACTCTTTGCCTAGATGGCTTAATAATATAATCCAACGTTAAAAAAACTTCAAACGGCCATCGCCGTTTCTTGTTGAAGTTGTTGATATTCTTCCTCTTGAATCTTGTCCACGTCAGTTTCTAAGCTCTTCTTCTTCAATCTCTTACAATAATAACATCTCCAAGTCTTATCAATATCCCCTCTATGAGAATGAACTTGTCCTCAAGATCAAATCGAGGCAAGTCTCTAGCAATATCCTTCATTCACATCTATCAACTCTCATGAACCGATAAACCTTTCCATTGAACCAAAGCGTCAAGATGTCCGTCAGCATCATAACGAGTGCTTTGCATGTGTTCTGGTTATAGGATAAACTCCTCTAATTGTAAAGTCGTGATTTCATGTTCCTTTCCCATTATATGTTTTAATTGGAAAAGTGGAATACAATGTATTTTTGATGAATATGAAGAAATATTGTTATTTATCTTCTTAATAATGTCTAGAGGATCAATCGTGCGAGGCTTAAATTTGTGGGGTAGGGTGTTGAATTTCTTGAAACAAAACCATTGTAGAAGTATAATGAAATGAGTGTTGAATAAATGAGGTGAAAAAGAGAGATGATATGACGTGGAATGTTAAAAGGGGAAAATGAGGATGTTGAAAATGTACAATGGTTTCAACACTCTCGCCATTTTCAACCCCTTCATTTTCCCCTTTTAACATTCCACATCATCTTATGTCTCTTCCACCTCATTTATTCAACACTCATTTCATTCTATACTTAGACTGTCTACATTGGTTTTCCTTATTGAAGACACTTTTTTTCCTTTTTTTACATTCCACCTCATCTTATCTCTTTTCCACATAATTATTTAATATTTATTTTTTTTAATCAATACAATAGTTTTACTCATTGTTCAAAAACTCGGGCGCGGAGCCGAGTAATCGTCCGAATAATCGCTACACGGTAGGTGGCCGCGGCTATCAGACCTCGGGGGTAGCATTAGGCGGTAGTCGTATAATTTCCGTGTTTTAGCCGCGTAGAACAAATTATAAGGAAACGCGTCCGTGTAATTAATATCACGATTCAACGTTTTTAAAAAAGGTTCAACAGAAAACTCACTTTTTCTTAATTTTCAAGTACAAAATCGAATGTTTCGTTGAGAATCTAGGGTAATCGGGTTAAAAACATCATAAAATCAGTGAAAACCGTTAAGAATCTTTAAAAAAAGGTAAAGTGAAAAAATATGGGGTTTCTGTTCGCCATAGTTGAGAGGAAGGAGATGATGGCAATATAGTAAATTAACACTCACTTACAATTAAAAAATATTACCTCTTTCTTGATTCGAACCCGTGAGCCAATGAGTAAATAAGAAACTCAAACTACTGGACGACAGTACTATCTCGGTACCTCTTTACATATACTTATATTTAATACAGTTTAGTAAAAACAGTGAAATTAAATAACACTCTAATCACCTAGAACCCATAATATTTCAGGTCATACTAATGACCAAACCACTAGCCTAATATACATATAAATGAAGTATTATACATATAAAATACAAAAAATTCCTCCTTGAGTACTCTCCGATTTTTTCCGCTTTTTCAATAAATCGCTAGGCCCGGATGTGCCGCACGCATAGCGCCTAGCAAGTTTCCGAACAAGGGTTTTACTTAATAAAATTTAACATTATATCCTACATTTTTAATTCATATTATTGTTTTATAAAATTTGATAAATATGTATTAACATCATTTTCTATTTTAATTAACTTAAATAGTTTAAAGAAAAATTAGAAAAAATTTGAATAAAAAAAATTATTTTTAAGGTATATTTAACAAAAAAAATAACATTTTTATTTTATATTCAAATGAAATGAGACTAGTCTCTATCTATACATCATAAAAATGTTGCATTTTGGTATAATTTTTATTTTAAAAAAATAAGTTTACTATCAAATAATTATATTTGAATAATTTGGAGGAACTAAAAAAGTACAGAAAGATCAGTAACCAATAAGAATACAAAAAAAAAACAATGTAGGACACATTCAATTGTCTTTCAACCCGTTGAAAACTTTCAACAAGCAAATAATCCACATGGATTTTCACCTTTTTCAACAGGCCCGTTGCTTCAATACAGTTGAATATTCAATTCAACAGGGCCATTGCTCATGATCTTATACAATAGTTTTGTTTTAAAAATTAAACATTCTACCCCACAAATTTTAGTTCATATTTTTGTTTTTTAAAACATAACAATTGCATATTAATAATTACTTTAAAACTCAAATAATCTAAATTTAATAACATTTATTTTAAATTATTATACTAAGCTTATTTTTTAAATAATACCAAAATCAATATGAATAAAAACATTTAAATTAAGAACATATTAATTTTAAGTTAAATATTTACTTAATTTGGGTGTTAAAAGGATTATTATTAGGATCCATTTAACCAAAAATGTCTAAAACACTAAAATAGTTTATTATAGTGAAAAATGACAAATTGTTTTTCCATATCCAAATGAAATGAGAGTAGTATTTATTTATAGATAAAAAATCTTGAATTTTGATATTTTAATAAAAAAATATTATATAATAAATATGTTTGAGGTGAGTATTAATATCAAGTAAAATAGGCTCCGCCAGTGAGAGCAAATCATTTAAATTTATCCAGATTAAAAAATTAGGTAAAGCCGTGCGCGTGTGATTCACACAGTAAATTCTGGTTAACCGTAGAGCAACACGTGGCAGTGCGGACCACAAATTTTTTATTCAGTTGTTGAAACTTTCCAACCCATGTTGACACCACGTAGATAAACACATTTTTACAACACCCACTGCAAGGGTTAAAACTGTTGAAAATGAGTTTCAACACCCCCATTGTGGATGGTCTAATATACCATATTCATGCTATTTGTATTTTTAAGCAGATAGAAAACATCGTTGACCAAAAAACGCGGATAGAAAACATCTAAGTATAGTATACAATAACTAAATTTCCGTATTCCTCATTTTAATGATTAACTATGTCATTTCACTATTTGAGGAAAAACTGTTATTTAAGTATTAACTAGATTATGATGCGGTAGATGCATAATTCCGTTTCAATTTTAATTTTTCTAAAATTATATGAAAACAAGTTATTATAAATGTTAATGTACTTATTGAGTTTGGAATTTATTTTCATTTAAAAATTATGGTATCTTTGTGTATTGTTTTTTTGTAACTTTGTATCTTTGCGTATTTAAAACTGTTTTATGGACTAGTGTTATATTATCTTAATTAAACGTAAAACATATACTTTCTTTCTTCGATTATTAGCAGGGGCAGAGGCGTATTGAAGGGAATGGGGTCAGCTGACCCCACTTGATTTTAATTATCCAAGACCATCTCCAACTCACTTCTATAATAGAGATCTCTAAAATAGAGACGAGGTTTTTTCTCCAATGTGTTCTTCTATTATAGAAAAAATCTCATCTTTAATTGTTTCTCGATTTTAGAGATCTCTATCATAGAAGTGGTTTGGATATGCTCTAAGGCGTTTTGTTCAGCTGATCCAAATTTATACATTGGTGGAAAAACATAAATCAAAATGTTACGCAGCTTTTTATTTTTTTAAAGGCTTTCTAAATAAAATTAAAATTAAAAGTAAAGTTACAAGCTATGATCCATGCAGTGAAACAAAGTTTTATAAAGATAGCAACATAAGAACTTAAAAACCAACGACAAGCATGATGATAGAAGGAAGACCATAAGGTCTAGATGATGATAAACTTTTAAAAGTTGGAGGGAATGAGAAAAACCAAAGATCTTGTCTCGGCTTCCACGTCCTCTACGCCCAAGGCTGTGTTTATTTCCACGGCCCCTACCAAAAGGAGAAGAAAACATATATTGAACTTTTGAGAAGGTTTGACAGGGCGATCTCTCAAAGTCTTTCTACCAGAAACTGTCAAATGATCTTCAGCGTGAAGCGATTGGTCCTCCTCTGAAGAATTATCTCAGGAAACATCATCTTCATCATGTTATGCAGCTATTAAGAAAATCTCTCTAATTATATATGAATAGAGCCGGCCCTTGGCTAAACCCATTGAAACATTTGTCTTAGACCTCTATTTTTAAAGCTCTATTTAGAAAAAAATCCAATATACATTAAATAATATATTTTTTTAAATGAGATCCCACACAGATTTGGCAATATCACGTTAGTTTAACCAACCGAAATCCATTTGAATGGGCCAAAGAATACACTAATGCAATATCCCATTTTCTCAAAATTTTTGACTAATGTGTTTCTCTCTTTTTTTTCTTGGACTCTTGCACTTATTATTGTCTTAAGCTTCTTCCTTTCCTGTCGTAACCTGGAAACCAAAAACACAATTTCATTAGTATTTTGTCAATTGCTTGTGTCTGCTTATATCAGAAGCAAAATTTCGCCATAACCCATGAAAGGTATTCAAAATTCTGTTACTATAATTATAAAAATGATCATCAAGCCAATTCTTGCTAAATTTTTCTTTGACATGAAATTTTGTGATATAATATATAGGCCCCTATTTTTTATTTTTGTTTCAAGCCCCCAAATTTTAAAGACCGGCCATGCATATGAAGATACATGCATGGGTGGGTGGTTATTGATCTAGTATGTATCCTGAATGCATGGATATGGATTAATAATGATCACTTTAACCCTAAGAGATTTATGAATCTATAATGAATATATTGTATACAACTATGCGTGCATGTATTCATTTGTTGTAAAAAAAAAACTAAGCGTGCATGTATCTATATATTGTTGAAAGGGTAGATTTTAATTTTATTTATTATTATCTAGTTAAATAAAATATTAGGTAATATATTTATCGATTTTCATTTCTTTTTGAATTTTATGGAGGTTGGGGATTTTTCTACCTCTATAATTTTGTTAGGGTAAATAAAAAAATATTTATTTTTAAATTTCAATTAATGCAGAATAATCGTGCCCTTTAAAATAATCTAATATGTAAGTAATGACCACAATACTATTAATAAAGATTCTATGTATAAATTTACACAATGATATTATATATATACATCACAGATGATATAAATGTTAATTTTATTGTATACTTTTCTTTTAATAGTCTATATTATTTAGGTTTTTTAAATTATCAGATTTTTATGATATTAGTAATAACATTTTCTCCTAATTATGAATATTAATCTACATAAACATATTTATCGTATATACCCGATGTAAGCATCAGCGTATACATATTAAACATTATACAGTGATACATCGTCTGACTAAGATAACGACCGATGTAAACTGTCTGATAAGATTTTTTGGGTCCCTCTTGCTTCCACTCATTTTCTTCAAGAGCTTCTTGTAGGGCATCCTCTTAAGTTTGCCGTGTTTTTGATGTTGAGGCTCTCCAGGGAGGAGCTTTTTAAGTTGATGAAACGGTGGTTAACCATGGTGATGTAGCAGTTGTTCTGGTGTTCTCTTCCAATCCTTCTTCATTTCTGTATTTTTAGGGTCTCTGAGGACGGGCTCGCCTTAGTCGGCTCCAGAGTCCTGACAGTGAAGACCCAAGTCTTCCATTTTCGCTTGTTTTGAAGAATTTCCGCTTCCTCTAGTTTATCTCACCTCTAGAAGGAAGCCCGGTTAGTAGCTCGCCTCCTACCTAGTTTCCTCGTTCTTATCTTCCGAGTTCCTTTGTGATGTGTGGCCGGAGTCGAGAGATTAACCTTGGACTGCATGGAACAGAGCGATTCCTGCCCTCTAGTGGTAGTGAAGACAGTCATTGGAGGTTTTGAAGTTTTTCTGATCGGTGTCTTCTGATTTTGGTTCAACGGAATTTTTATGCTTCAAAGAATAGGGCAAGTTTGGTCTACTTCTTCCCCCTGTGGTTGCTAGGAACCAGCAGTGTATCTTTGGCTAATATCTTCTTGGAGGTTCTTTTGCGATTGATATGGCTGACTGGAGCTAATAGCTGCTTGCTTCATTATCTTAGCATAACTCTCTAGCTGGTCAATTTGGGCATAACACTACAAGAAAACAAGTCGGAATTCCCGACGAAAAAAAAATTGTCGAGAATTTCCGAGGAATTCCCGATACATTTCCGATGGAAAAAAAAATTGACTCCGAGAACCCCAAAAAATCTGTCAGCGGGTATTCCGTTGGGAATCCGTGGGTAATTCCCAATGGAAGTCAAGAGTATTGAAGATATAATAGTTTAGGAGTTAACGATCTCAAAATATTACCAGGGGATATGATAAGTGTAAAAATAAGTTTGAACATAGTAAAAAATCAATATATTTTCAAAATAACATCACCAAAAAATAAATTGATTAAATAATAAACTTCGATGTAATAATATGTTTACATACATAAACAATTAACAGAATTATTCAATAATATTTCAAAAAAAATTAGCGTTTTTGATAGTGTATGAGGATAATAAACTTTTGTATACCAATGATATAACATAATCAGATATTATCGATATACCTTACTGAATTCCCTATGGATTCCCGAGTTTTGGGGCTTCCGTGGGGAATCCATCAGGAATTTTCCATGGATTCCCAACAGAATAACCATGGACATCTTTTTGGGGTTTCTGTAAAGAATCTGTGCGGAATTTCCGATGGATTCCCCACTGAAAACCGATTTTGGGGCTTCCATCGGGAATACATGGGGAATTACAGACGGATTCCCGAAAGAAACTATAAAACTCGGTTGAAATTTTTTTTACGATCTTTCAAAGAAGTGAATGTCTTCTTACAAATTAATCGGATCATATAATAAGTAGGAAACACAGTGACTAAATTACTAAACACTCAATAGTTTAAAATGCTAATAATGTCTGAGGATATATTTCTTTTAACATAATGTATTCTTACGGAATTGATTCACGATGTTTGTTTTTAATTTTCTACAATTTGGTTTACATTGTTTTTTTAAATCATTTTTGGAGTAAAAAAACCTTATATTTTGGATGTATAACTTACTAACAACATTCGGAACCAATAACACTAGATTTTAATGAGAATGTGAGAATGTGTAAACGAATAACACTAGATTCTATAAATTCTAACAATCATCATAAATCTAACTCCCACTAACACCCCCAAAATTTAAAAGACACAAAACCACATACCATAGGGAGTCCGCGGGAAATCCGTGGATGATCCTTGGGGAATATTGACCGCAAAAAAAAATTGGTGAAAATTTACCTGAGAATATTGACTGCCAAAACATTTCAGCGAAGTTTGCCTATATCGTTGGAATTATATATACATAATTTTTCAGCAGTCAATATTCCCAGGTAAATTTCACCAATTTTTTGGCAGTCAATATATATATATCCATGTCTTCTTCCCAATTATCCTCTCTCTCTCTCTCTCTCTCTCTCTCTCTCTCTCTCTCTCTCTCTCTCTCTCTCTCTCTCTCTCTCTCTCTCTCTCTCTCTCTCTCTCTCTCTCTCTCTCTCTCTCTCTCTCTCTCTCTCTCTCTGCAGATTCCAAGAGTTTCTTCTTTGATTTTCACTCGGCTTCTTTCTAATGCTTGCCAAAATCATGTAAGTTTTTAATCCTTATGTGTTTATCATGTTAGATACATGTTAGGATGTTGGATTTGATATTTTGGAACTTAGATTTAAGGGATTGTGTTCTTAGAGTTTTGTTGGTTAATTTTTTTTTTTTTTTTGTCATCAAGTACAGACTCATACTGACTCTGTGAACCACTCCGGTAGATTTTGATCCATGTGAACGACAAACGACGGTTGTTTCCTGGCACTGCGTGCTAGGCTATCCGCTCTTGAATTTTGCGTCCTTGGTACATAGATAATCTCCGAACGTGTGAAAACCTCTTTCAGGGACTTAATATCTTCCAAATAACTTGCAAATGCAGGCCATTCTTCTGGTTCCGAAACCATCTTCACCAACTGAGAACAATCTGTTGCAAATGTAACCTGAAACTGGCGTAAATTTTTCATACATTCCATTGTCCAAAGTAGTGTTTCTATCTCCGCATGTAGAGGGGATAGACAAGCTCGGACATTCCTTGCTCCTAACAACCCATCAAAGCCTTCTAAAGTACTTAGCCAACCTTGCCCAGAGAAAACTTCATTCTCCTTCCAAGAACCATCTGTAAAACACCATCTCCCCGGAATTGATGGGAGAGTCGTAACCTCAACATGGGACCCTATCCTGGTCTCGGTCAATACATGTGCATCAGCCCAAAGTGTTGACTCTGTTTCTGCCAATTTGAGCGTGTCTCTTGGATCCATGTCCATATTACTGAACACTTTATTGTTCCTTCCTTTCCAAATATACCAAAGTATCCATGCAAATTGATGGTCCTCCATCGGTGGAGAGACTCTCCAGAAGAGATGATCCATATTTGTAAAAAGGGAGCTCGTTGGGAACATAGTTGGATTTGATGGTATCTTAGAGAGAGCCCAAACCTGAAGTGCAGAAGGACATTCAAAAAACACATGATTGATCGATTCCTCCTCCGCTCCGCAACGTGCACAGCAGGTGTCACCTTGTATTCCTCTCGCTTTCAGTTTTGTTGGTTAATATATTGATTGTTTTTGTTAGTTTAGGATTATTATGTGTTTATGTAATTTTAAAAGTGTTTTATCATTTAAAAATGGATTTTCAGTTGTTAAAGAAATTAGCTTTTTGATATATTGCATTTTAAGAAAAAGTTTATAGGTTTTTAATATATAAAAACGTTTTTTAAAAATATTATATATCTAGAATCATTTAAAATATATATAAACGTTTTTGTTAGCAATTATAATATTAAAAAACGTTTTTACAATAATTTCAAATATATAAAAACTCTTCTCCGTATTTTGAATTTTCCATAACTTGTTTCAATTATTAAAGTATACTTTAAATATTTCAAAATGTTTCAAAACAATATTTAAAATGTTTTAGTTATTATTAAAAATATTTAATATATAATTTATATAAAATTTTTAGTTTAGAATTTATAAATTTAATTCTACCTGCAGATTCCAAGCTTTTTCTTCGATTTTCACTCGTCTTCTTTCTAATGCTTGCCAAAATCATGTAAGTTTTTAATCCTTATGTGTTTATCATGTTTGATACATGTTAGGATGTTGGATTTGATATTTTGGAACTTAGATTTATGGGATTTTGTTCTTAGTGTTTTGTTGGTTAATATATTGATTGTTTTTGTTAGTTTAGGACTATTATGTGTTTATGTAATTTTAAAAGTGTTTTATCATTTAAAAATGGATTTTCAGTTTTTAAATAAATTAGCTTTTTGATGTATTGCATTTTAAGAAAAAGTTTATAGGTTTTTAATATATAAAAACGTTTTTTTAAATATTATATATCTAGAATCATTTAAAATATATATAAACGTTTTTGTTAGTAATTATAATATAAAAAACGTTTTTACAATAATTTTAAATATATAAAAACTCTTCTCCATATTTTGAATTTTCCATAACTTTTTTCAATTATTAAAGTATATTTTAAATATTTCAAAACAATATTTAAAATGTTTTAATTATTATTAAAAATATTGAATATATAATTTATATAAAATTTTTAGTTTAGAATTTATAAATTTAGCATTTATATGTTTAATTTGTTAGATTAAATTTATATATTATAAATCTTTTTACAAATTAAGTATAATTTTGGTATATTTTATTTAATTTTAATTTTTTTTTAAAAATTATTTTACTTTTCAAAAATTCCCGACGCATGTCGGTTGGAAATTTCCGATGGGTATTCCCTACAAGTTTTCGTTGGAAATCAGTCAGGAAAATGTCTGTCCAGCATCTGTCGGAATGGCCCGATGAATTTTCGATGGATTTTCAATTCCCAACGAGATAATCCTGACGAATAGTTTTGTCAAGAATTTGTAGAGAACGCCGAATCTTGATGGTTTTCCGACAATTTATCCGTTGGAATTCACGTGTTTGTATTGGTAAGGAAAATTATTTTATATATTAGTGATTTTTTTATCTTTCTTTTCGGGAGTGCGGGGAGGGAGGGAAAAAACATGAAGTCATTTAAATGCCCGAAGTCTGCATAAGCTTGAGGAGAAATATTTATTTGTTGTTACGCCAAAGTCCCAGGTCTCTGAGTTAGCCCGTACTTTTTTGAAGAATCCTGCAGTTGTCATTTTGAACTGAATTCATACATGAGTGGAGGAGGTTGGGGTACGGTACTAAAGGTCGTCGGATTTAGGTACCAAATGCTTTAGCAATCTTAGATTCAAGCGTCTTGTATCTCTTGAACATTACAAGTTAAAGAATTCACATATTTGACAACAAAAAACAAAGTTTTTGGAAATAAACACATATTTTTTGTTGGAAATAAAAACAGTGGCACAGAAGAAATAGATACTTTTGCGATATCATTTTATACAAATAGAAACGCATTTAAATAACTTTTCATGTATATTAAATTTTCAATGTAATTAGATGAATCATGTTTTGTCTAAACTCATTAAAAAGTTTAAATATGCGATAGTTTTTTTTGAAGAAAGGGTTTTCAGAAATATGCGATAGTAAAATATACATTTTACGGACTTCCATGTAAATTCAAGGTCAAGCAAGTATAAAATAGTAACATATCCAGCTCGCCAAATAACAATTAACAAGCAAGATTGGTTCTTGCACGTCGTAAATCTTTTTCTTAAAGCCAGTCAAGTGATAAATTCAATTTGTTTACTATTAAGCACGAAGAGACTAGTCAATTATACAAAATAATTCTATTTTAGTGAAATCTATAGAGTATATAAAAAGAAGAAAATATTCTCTAGTTGGATATAAAGAATTTAATTACATAAGGTTGTATGTAATATATATTATTAGCTTATACATGCCTATATGCATAAAATAATTAGATTATATGTATATACAGGCCTATATAGAGATGGTTCTTATTGTGGTTGAACAAAAAACAAAAGGTGGGTGTCTTACTTGAACTCTAGGCAGCGTTACATTTCATGTTATGTCCGCTATGAAGAAACGAAAGCAAAGCGTCTCGAAGGAAGAGGTTCGTATCATCTCTTCGACTACATCAACAAAAGCATCAGGAGAAAAATCTTGTCTCCCAATGGATACCATCCTTGAGGTACTTTCGAGATTGCCTGCCAAATCTATAGCGAGGTGTCGTGTCGTGTCTAAAGACTGGGGTTCCACTCTCTGCCGTCCATATTTCACGGATCTGTTTCTGAAGATGTCTTCTCTTAGTCCTTGTCTCCTTTTCACTTTCCATGCAGAGGGTAAGTGGTCATTTTTCTCCTCACCTGAGTCTATGCTGATTTCAGACCAGAAGTCGTCTAGTGTAGCTGTCGATAGTCTTAGTCATGTCCCTATAGATTATCTCATTAGAGTTTGTGTCCCTGCTTGTGGATTGTTGTGTACTAAAGATGAGTGGGTTTTAAGTAGAAAGAAAGATGCTAGGATGATGATATGTAACCCTAGCACAGGAGGATTCAAACTTTTACCCAAAGTGAAAACGAGGAGGGGTCGGGTTATGACATATTTAGGGTATGATCCAATAGAAGAAGTATACAAGGTATTGTGTATGACAGCTAGTGAAAGGCCCTATATTCAAAAAGCTGAACAACATCAGGTTCTCACGTTAGGAACGGGAAAACTGAACTGGAGAATGATTGAGTGTCCCATATCTCATTATCCCCGACCTCGAGATAATGAGATTTGCATAAACGGAGTTTTATATTATTCAGCTGTGGAAGGTGGGTCTTGGAGAACCTCTACGTCTATGATTGTCTGTTTTGACATAAGATCTGAGAAGCTGAAGTTTATTGTTGATGAAGCTCTCAAGGATTTTAAATCTCCTTCAACTCTAATAAATTACAAGGGAAAATTAGGTATACTCACTCCTCATACATCAGGTGCTATCGATGGAATATCCATTGGTTTCGAATTGTGGGTCATAGATGATATTGAGAAACCTACATTGTGGAGACATGCTCACATATTTCCGCCACTATGGGATACTCTAGTTGCTCAGACAAGTGTAAATATTGTTGGCCTTACCGGTGATAGTGAAATCGTGTTTTCTCCAACCGTCGTGTCCAACCCTTTCTACATTTTCTGCTACAACATGGAAACGAAATCTATCAGAAGAGTTGAAATCAAAGGTTTTGGACCTGTCACGGGTCAAAATATTTACACATTCTTAAACCATATGGAGAATGTGAAACTTATTACATAAGTGCTTTGAATTTCGTTTGTAAAAGCTTCATGAGAGCTAATTTCCTTTCTACATCAACTATCATGGGACTGTCTTTGTTTTATCGTGGATCGATCTATGCAATTTACCGATTAATATATAATTATTTATATTTACTTTATTGTGTTGATCATCTGTATCTCATTACTGTGCCATGATCTTGTTTACATTATTACTTGGAACCCATACATATTTGTTCTAAACTATTATATTTATAATAACTTTAAACTTTATCTTACGTTGTACACATTGTCGTTTCACATTCTTGTGTCACACTAAATTAAAACTTTGCATGTTTTTAGTTCCACAAGAAAAGAAACGTTAAATGTAAATTTGCACATTACGGCCTTCCTTTTGAAATGGACCTCATACTACAACATGTCTTTGGTAGATGTAACGTTTTCCAGAAAAGTACCTAGGAAATAACCTTTGATGGATTTTGTGTTATTTTAATCATCGAGTTACTCTCTGGATGTAACATGGAGGTGATTGGTTGGGATGTAAAAAGTGACTTTAGCTTTAATTTTCATCTACAACTTTAAATACTACTAATCATGTTTTATTTTAGTTTTTAAAGCTACAACCAAAAAACTAAAGCTACAGTAAAAACATACAAAAAATGGTTGTAAAAATCTTATTTTCTAAAATCCCATCATTTTAGCTATAGGAAATTTTAAAGCTACATACCTTAAAGCTAAATCAAAAAATTCTACAGACAAAAATTCTAAAGTAAATTTTCTATACTTACAGCCCAACCAATCACCCCCATGATCTATATTGATCAACTGGTGGTAGCCTAGTGGCAATCTTTTGGGGCTTGGTATGTACCCATATCAGTCATGGGTTCGATTTTCTCTGGGAACTATATTATCACTACTTGGCCAGTCTTGGCTTGGGCTTCGGCCCAAGTGGTTTACATGGTGGACCATAATAGATGATTGATCCACCCCCACGCATTAGTCGGAAGGTATTCCAAACTCGGGTCAGGTAGTGTGGTATGCTTTCGGGCTAGTCCACTCTGTAGCACTAAATGTGTTCCTCCTGGGGCCGACCGGATCAGCCGATAGGGTTTATAAAAAAAAAACATGATCTATATTGATTGAAAACGTTAATGCAATAGTTATAAATGTGCCAAAATGAGTTAGGTTGCTCAACTCAGTTCAGCTGCTCATGATGAATTTGGATTTTTCGAGATAGCTCAGTTTAATTTATTTGTTATATGAGTTTCAATATGAAGAATCGAACTATATATAAGAGCATTTACCCGTGAAGCCAAGTATGAGTAATCTGAAGAGACTGAAGAAAGCTATAAGAGCCTTTGGCAGAGAAATCTATTATGGTCTGGAAAAAGGTAGAGAATGTCCATTGACCAGTGTCAGGCTATTGCAAACCGAACTTCTTTAAACAGTGATGCTGAGTCTCAGGTTCACGAAAATGGCTTAATTTCTTTGGTAAAAGGAAGAAGAGAGTTTCTTCATTCAGTGCTCCTAATATCACATGGTTGAGAAAAGGTGACAGCAACACAGCCTACTATCACCGAATAATAGCTGTCGAAGGTCAATTACCACATAGACTATCTCCTTGACACAAGATGGTAATCAGATAGAAGCGCAAAATGGTATTCAAAGCCTCTCTTCCCTTATGACAAAGGATCAAAGTCAAGCTTTGTATGATCAAAGAGATCTGGCTATCTTAATGTCTTTTTGCTGCTCAACAACCCCAAAACAATGCGACCAAGAGCTTATCCCCACATGAAATAAAGGATGCTTTCTTCTGTTTTGCCGAAAAATAAAACCAATGGTCCGAACAGGTACGCATGGACTTTTGGATCTTGAACTGTAGTTGGGAGTACAGCAATTGATGCCATCCTAGAAAATTTTAAGGCTGACAGGCTTTTAAAGAAATTGAACTCAACATCTCTCGTTCAGATCCTTAAGGTACCCTACACGGTTCGTCCAAATAAATTCAGACTCAAATAAACACTCTACAAATTCGTCTAGCGACTTCTCAGCAAAAAGTTACAAAAGATTCTAATCCATGTCATTCAATCAGCGTTTATTCATGGCCGGCTCTTTGTGGAACATGTCCTGCTCTACACAGAGATGGTTCATGGCTACAACATGAAATATATTGACAAGAGAGAAATGCTAAAGGCTTACTTGAGGAGAGGAAATATTTGGTTTCATCATCTCGATCTTAAGGTCCATTGACTTCCCAGAACAATATCTTATACCCTTGTATTCTCGGTCTCGGTAAATGGTGTATCTAGTGGCTACTTTTTAATTTCGAAAAGGCTCTGCCAGGGTGACCCGCTTTCGGACTACATCTTCATTCTAACCATGGGATTATTCTTATGTCTTCTCTATTTGTGCTTTCAGTCTTGTTATATATGGTATCAGATTCCAATGGCCTCTAAATTAAGAATCTCTTAGTTGATGCTTGCGGATGTGTGATATTTTTAGATAGTGGCTGAGCTTCCCTATTAATGAGACACTTGATGATTTAATGGGCTGGTCAGATCTTCATATAAACCGAGATAGCACAAAGTTGTTTGTTTGTCACGACTTACACAAGATGGCTCCAACTGATAGGACATTCATAAATGAAACATTGAATTTCTAGATGACCTCCTTCATGTTCTGAAAAGGTATTATTTAAAATATTAAGGCTATGCGTACTCACTTCCCTTGGTCGGGAAACATCAAAAACATGGCACCCTCAAGGGTTACTTGGAACTTGGTATGTCTTCCCAAGGTAGAAGGTGGATTAGGGTTGAGTAAGTTATCTCTTTGGAACAATGTGCTATGCCTACGATTCATATGGATCTTGTTATCAGGTGAAAACTCTCTTTGGGCGGCTTGGCAGAATCATCAAAAGTTGTGTGGCATAAGTTGTTGGGTGGTAAAACCCAAAAAAAAAAGTATTAGGGACAAATGTCTCACATCGAAAGTTGGAAGAGATCCTTAGTAATATATAAGATAGATGAGACAATCCACTTATCATCAATTGGTTTTAGGTTGGAAGTCTTTCTAGCTTAACATTGTATCAGAGCTCGATCCAAACAGTCCAACCTGATCCATATTGATCTGGCCCAAAGTTGACCCATTGATCCTTGCCCGAGCATTCCGAGATTGATGCTCAAAGAGCCATCATCTTGAAGGGCGTATTAGAGACAAGTTTTCCACATTGGATGTTGGAAGAGATCCTAAGTAATATATAACATATATGGGCCACTCCACTTATCACCGATTGGTTTTAGGTTGGAAGCCCATCTAGTTTAATAAAAAGACTCTTCATCCTTGAAATCAATCCGCTCACTAAAATTTTTAGCTGAGCACATCATGCGTAGTAAGGCTCATGACTGACAAACCATAAATTTTTGGTTAGATTCTTGGACATAGGGCGTCCAACATGCTGGTCAGAGCTTCTACAGCTGATTCTTGCAACTCTAGAGGATGGTTTTTCCATTCATGATATAATAGAACTCTGGATCTTTAAATCCACTTGACAATTGTTTCTCTGCCTAGCCCAAACTGGGGACCAGACACACTTCTTCGAATCATCGATAACACAAAACTGTAAGGGTTTCGGTTCTGCCAAAACATAGAAAGCAGACATACCAAGAGCACATCAAAATCTTTGAACGAAATCAGTTTAGTTCAAATGTGGTAATTCCAAAGCATGCTTTTTCATGTAGATGACTAATCAAATGTGGCAATTCCAAAGCATGCTTTTAGCATCAAGAATAATTTTTTTTTCTTTCCAGGAAAGGCTAATAAGACGTTTGTGGGATCATCACATTTTGGTAAATGGAGACGACAAACTAAATGTGGGAGGTAATATCGCATAGGCATCCAAATATTTGTTTGTGGCATGTTCTGCATAGATCAAACTTAATTAGGCTAAAATCTACGAGCAACCTTATAGCAGATAGAAGTTCTTAGAAACGAAATATTAGTTTTAAATTTAACTAGATCTTGACCCGCGCAACCGCGCAAGTGTTTTCACTTTTATGTATATATATTAAGTGTTTATATTATTTTTTCAAATCCAATAATTTAGTTTTTTGCATATTTTTCTACTAAATTAATTGTTTGAATCCACCACATGTATTTTTGTTTCTTCTTATTATAAATATTTCTTATTGGATTTCTACTTAATTATTTGAGAAATAATATATACTTTCTTAAAAATTTAAAATTATTTTATATTTAACATCTTATTATCAAAATTAAATTTACATGTATTTTTTAATTTAATTTTTAAATAATAAACAGTTTAATTTGATAATTTAATTTGATAGTTTTAACAATTAAAAAACATTCGTATACACTAATCTTTAAGCATTTAGTATTAGTTATTAGAACATATGATAAAATGAACTAATGGATTTTAAACAAAAAACATTGATAATTGTTTTTAATAAGTTATAATGTAAGGTATATTATTAAAATATAAGTTTATATGTAATGTAATTCAAACACATAAGCCTTTACAACAATATATAAATCTTATCTATTAAAAAAAAATATATCTTATAAATGGGCCGATAATAGGGTGGGCAAAAAAAAAAGAACCAAATCAAACCGAACCGACCCAACCAAACTCTAACCGATCTAAACCAAACTAAAATATATTTCCAAACCATTTGGTTAAAGGTTTTATCGATCCAATAAAAAACGAAGTGATTATTGAATATATTAACTAATTATATTAATAGTATTAAAGTTTAAGATATTTCTTTACATTTTTACCACAAAAAAATTAAGATATTTAACCATCTAACCTAAACAACTATTTTTACATATTTTACTTATAAATAAATAGAAGAAATACATTAACAATAAAATAGAAATATAAATATCATAAACTATCACCAAAACAAACAAATTACTTGTGATATATATATATATATATATATATATATATATATATATATATGTTTATCGTAAACTATGACCAAAAGAGAAATATTATTATGCAGTAGCTTATAAGTTAGTTTCTTATGTACGATTGTTTATATGGTTAATTTGGAAAAAAAAACATAAGACGTGTTTATATTTCTTTATAATATTAGATTTCACTTTAGATAACGATTACTGGTTTGACGAATATAAGTAATGATCTTCGGAGTATATTTTATGTTTTGTATACATGTGTTTTCAGATAATTTAAATTTTGAAATGCAAGGGTCAAAATTCTTAAAATACACATTAATGGCTTCCTTCCAATCTTATAGGAAAGTAGTTATTATAATCAATAATATATGAGGTGGTTTAGTAATGATGCCAAAATGTTATTAAGATATAAATGAAATATGACTTTCTAGTAATGGTTCATTTTTTAAAATATTACACATGAATCAAGGTTGTGACTTCTGTTTTAATATATAAGATTATTAAGTTTTAGACTTTTTTAGTTGAAAAATATATATAATTAAATCATTGTGATGAAGACATGTAGTGTAGAAGAAGATGCATGACCTGTGCAAGATGAGAATCCACTACAAACCTACGATAGAAACCCTCTAATATAACTTATTTAGGATATGAAATAATAGAAAAATAGTTCAAAGTATGGTGTGTGTTAAAGCCAAGGAGCTGTCATTAGATATGGTTTTACTGTCATGGAGAATGGTTGAAAATTACATACTCATTTTTCTATATAGGTTAGGATATATGTAGCAATTCGGTTTTGTATTACAAATCCCGGGATGGGTATCTAGAGGAGTATATTAAAGGGATAAACATGAAGATTTCATATTCCTAATATATATGATTTAGAGTTATTTCTATTGTACCTTTACCTAGCTAACTTAGGATCTCATATGTTGTATATATACTCATTACATTGAATCGATAAACTCACGCTTTCATAACATATTTCATGGTATCAGAGCTACAAGATTCTGACCTAAAAATTTTCTAAACACATCTTTCTGTTCTACTACTACAACGATGGGTGATGATAATTCGTCATCCACCGATGCTTCTAATCTACCCCTTGAGGCACCATCAGCTGTTACAGCTTCTTCGCCATACCACTTACACCCGTCTGATAATCCAGGGTCTCTAATTACATCTTTTCTGCTCAGCAGTGACAACTACTCGGAATGGTCAACAGAACTTCGAAATTCTTTACAGGCTAAGCAGAAGACTAGCTTCATAGATGGCACCATACCAAAACCAGATACGGACCCGGATCTTTCTCTCTGGCTAGCTGTTAATTCAATGATTGTTAGATGGATTCGAACATCAATAGATGCTAAAGTTTGTTCAACTGTCACGTTTGTTCCTGAAGCACATAAACTTTGGGAAACTCTTCGCTTCTGCTTCTCGTCAAAAACGGTACTCGTCTACACCAGCTTGAGGATGCAATTACCAACTGCAGACAAGGAGGTCAATCTGTACTAGACTACTATAGGATACTTACTAAACTATGGGAAGAGCTACAAAATCTTCGTACTTCACGACCTTGCACTTGCACTACGACTGCAGATATAGAGAAGGAACTTGAAGATGCTCGAGTTCATAAGTTCTTATTTGGACTTGATGATTCTCGGTTCATGTCTCTCCGTTCGCGTATTACTGATGAAGATCCCTTTCCTGATCTCAATATTGTTTATTCTCGAGTTATTCGAGAAGAACAAAATATGACTACTACCAAAACTACAGAACAACGCTCAGATGTGCTTGGATTTGCAGCAAAAACAGAGACAAGCAAAGGCGTTTCTACTACTGAAAATACGAGTTATCGCTCGCGTGATCCTAATCGTTCATGTACTCATTGTGGACGCACAAGACATGAGGTCTCTGAGTGTTTTCTGCTTCACGGTTATCCAGAATGGTATCAAGAACAATATCAACGTTCAACCACCACATCTCCGGGGCAGAACTCACAAAGCTCTCGTGGAGAAAAAGGAGGACGGTCAGGAGAGATGCGAGGACGTGGTCGTGGATGAGCTTCACATACAATAACCTCCATCAACAATGATCAAATAGCCTCGTTAATTACATTACTTCAGAATCAACAATCCAATCTAACCTCAGAACGGTTGTCGGGTAAAACACATATTACTGATGTTATTATTGACACAGGAGCCTCTCATCACATGACTGGTGATTTATCATTACTCTCCAACGTCACGGATATACAACCTTCCTCTGTTACTTTCCCAAATGGAAAAACTTCTCATGCTACTAAACACGAGACTTTGCAACTAAGAAAGATTACTTCCTCCGCGATGTTTTATTTGTGCCAGACTTTGACTGCACTTATCTCGGTTTCAAAATTATTGAAACAAACTGGCTGCATTGCGATATTTACTGATACATTGTATGTTTTACACGACCGTTTTTCGAGGACTCTGATTGGAGCAGGTGAAGAGCAAGAAGGGGATTACTATTTTACGGGAGTCAAAGTTGCACAGGTTAATGCAGCAACATCGTCGAAACCTACTTCAGCGGTACTGTGGCATCATCGTCTTGGGCACATTTTCGTGCTAAATAAACACGAACAAAGTTTCCTGATAGTTTTAATAAAGCCGAGGCACCTTTTTCTCTTATATATTGTGATGTCTGGGGACCTTACCGTACACCTTCTTCTTCTGGTGCAAAATACTTCCTAACCATTGTAGATGATTATTCACGCGCAGTATGGACATACTTAGAGCTTGATTGGTTTTCCCGCTACCACCCGCAAACGCAGCTTTTGCGATTGGTAGCGGTTGACAGCGTTTCGAAACAATCATACAAACCGCTACAAATCGCTTCAAACCGCTCCAAACCTCTTAAAATCAAAAGCTGGTTCCAGCTAGCGTTTGCGGTTGCGGGCGGTTGCGGGAGGATAATTTTTTTTTCTTTTTTTTTAAAAACCATATAAATACAAAAATAAAAATAAAAATAAAATTTTTAAAATGGAATTATAAAAATACTAAAATATATCTATTATATTTTAATTAATATTATAAAATTTTAAAATAAAAATATTTTCTATAATTTAAAAAATTTAAAACTATAACTTTGAAAATATAATTTACATATTTATTATAATATTATGATTTTTGATATTTTTATAATTATATAAAATGTAAATATTGTTAATTTATTATTTAACCGCTGCTGTATTTGGTAGTTAACCAGTCATAAGTATCCCGCAAACGCACCAATTTCTAACCGCAGAACCAGTCGTACAAATCTCTTAAAACCGCTAGAAACCGCAACCACCCGCATCCGCAAACGCCCGCAGCCGCAACCGCAACCGCTGCGTTTGAACCAGTCAGACCCTTAATGCTTGAAAAATCTTAAATCATATATCCTGAATATTCTAATACTCTCTTTATTTACTACATGCACAATGTCCAATAAACCAAAATGATCAACGAATCATTTTACATAAGAGATCAATATATTGACTACCTATATTGTTAGTCAATTTTAAATAAGTTTTACATATTGTTAGCCATTTTCAGTTTGAATTAAAGAAACCATCTCTATTATATAAAACATATAATCATACGACAACTAAAAATTAACAAAATAAATCCAGCGCCTTAAAAAGGGCGGATCAAAATTCAATAATAATTAATAAATGTTGTTGATAACGATTAAGCAAATACGAAGGCAAGCTTTGTTCTTGCACCCATATGTGGTGGCAAAAACAATTTAAGGCCAGTCAAGTCAAGTGATAAATTAGATCTTTCGAGTTGACTCCACAGGTTCCACTCCACTACAATTTTATACTCCTTTTTTAAATCTGATATCAAGTTCTTTGAATAGTTTTTTTTTTTTAATTAACATTTATTTCTATACTATTAAGAATTTTGACAAAAATACACATTTCAATTATACAAAGAAATATAAAGGCGTAAAAGAACTATTTTAGTGAAATTATATATATATTGTACATAATAGAAGAAAAATATTCTCTTATTTTATATAAAGAATACTTAATTATATAAGGTTAAAATCTGAAAATTGAAAATTTGTTTTATAAAAGATAATATATACTTCTTGTGAAATTTTACTATACTTATATGTTATTAAGTTTAAGGGGGTATATTTATAATATATATATACCTTTTTTCAAAAACTATATATATACGTATATATATACATGTTCTTTTTTTTGCTAAAGTATATATATATTCATATATTTAGGTATGCCAGCAAAACAACACTCCAAAATTGACATTTGGGGATATATAAAATAAAATATATTGTATTTAAGAATACTATATATATATATATAGATATATATACTTGTAAATTTATATAGAATACAAATTAATCAACAAAAAAAAATTAAAGCACTTAAGACATAGAATCATTATTCTTTTGTCTTCTTTTTTTTTCCAAACGAGTGTGATTTAATGCTTTTTGAACAGATAATTAGCTAATATGTACATTGCATATATAGAATGGTTATATTGTGGTAGAACAGAAATCAAAAGGTGGCTGTCATACTTGAACTCTAGGCAGCGCTACCATTGCATGTTATGTCCGCCATGAAAAAACGGAAGCAATGCGTTTCCAAGGAAGAGACTCGTATCATATCTTCGATTACCTCAACGAAAGCATCAGGAGAAAACTATGGTCAGATCCCAATGGATGTAATCCTTAAAATACTTTCGAGAGTGCCAGCCAAATCCATAGCGAGGTTCCGTTGTGTGTCTAAAGACTGGAGTGTCACTCTCTGCCGTCCATATTTCACGGATCTGTTTCTGAAGATGTCTTCTCTTAGTCCTGGTCTCCTTTTCACTTTCCATGCAGAGGGTAAGTGGTCATTTTTCTCCTTACCTGAGTCTATGCTGATTTCAGACCAGAAGTCATCTCGTGTAGTGGATAGTCTTAGTCATGTTCCTATAGATTATCCCATTAGAGTTTGTGTCCCTGTCGGTGGGTTGTTGTGTACTAAAGATGAGTGGGATTTAAGCGGAAAGAAAGATGCTAGGATGATGATATGTAACCCTAGCACAGGAGGATTCAAACTTTTACCCAAAGTGAAAACGAGGAGGCGTAGGGTTTTAACATATTTAGGGTATGACCCAGTAGAAAAAGTATACAAGGTACTGTGCATGACATCTTGTGAAAGGCCGTATAGTCAAAAAACTGAACAACATCAGGTTCTCACATTAGGAACAGGAAAAATGAATTGGAGAATGATTGAGTGTTCAGTATCTCATTATCCTCAATGTCATCATAATGAGACATGCATAGACGGAGTTTTATATTATTTAGCTGTGGGAAGTGGGTGCTGGAAAACTTCTATGATAGTTTGTTTTGACATAAGGTCCGAGAAGTTAAAGTTTATTGTTGATGAAGCTTTCAAGGATATAAAGTCTCCTTCAACTCTGATAAACTACAAGGGAAAATTAGGTATAATCTATCCTAATGCACCAGGTCTTATGGATGGAAAATCTAGTGGTTTCGCTTTGTGGGTCATAGATGATATGGAGAAACATATATGGTGCAAGAATATTGTCATGTTTCCGTCTCTATGGTGGAATCTAGTTGCTGGGACTAGGGTACGTATTATCGGGACTACCGGTAATGGTGAAATTTTGTTTTCTCCATGCGTCGTGTCCATCCCTTTCTACATTTTCTGCTACAACATGGAAACGAACGCTATCAGAAGAGTTGAAATCAAAGGCTTCGGACCTGTCATGGGTCAAAAAATTTACACATTCTCAAACCATATGGAGAATCTGAAACTTGTCCCATAAGTGCTTTGAATTTCATTTGTAAAAGCTTCATATGAGAGCTAACTTCCGTTCTACATTTTCTTAAGAAGACTATCATGGGCTCCTAATAGAATCGTCGATCTATGTCATTTTCGATTATTGTATAATATTCATATTTACTTTGTTGTATTGATCATCTTTGTCTCATTACTATACCCTGATCTTGTTTTCATAATTACATCAATGGCGCAACCCTCGGAAGCAATATAAATTTTTACCACAAAAAGGTTTCATTATAGTAAACGCAAATTTGTGTTAAAACTTCTGTACTTGCAACTCCAGAGGATGGTTTTTCCATTCTCCATGATATAATAACCGCCTGGATCTTCAAATCCACTTGGCAATTGTTTTTCTGCCTAGCCTAGACTTGGGGCTAGAGACATTTCTTCGGATCATAGAGAACACAAACTGTAAGGGTTTCTATTCTGGCAAAACATGGAAAGCAGTCATACTAGGAGCACATCAAAAGCTGTGGACGAAATCAGGTTGGTTCAAATGGGCAATCCAAAGCATGCTTTTGTCATGTGGATGGCTAATCTTAACCGACTACCAACAAGAGTAAGGCTTGTGTCTTAGGATTTAACATCCAAAAAAAAGTTGTTTGTGTGACAGGGATGACGAAACTAGAGACCACTTGTTTCTTTCCTACGATCTCAACTTATCATTATGGAGAATGGGGCTTGCAAGACTGGATCCTTATCATCGGGTACACCTCATTTGGGATGAGCTTCTCTTGGACTCGACATTCCTCTACCTTATCCACATTTGGAAACAATACAACTTTGTCCTGCATTCTTATCAAAAAACAACTTTGTCATGCTTCTTAATGATTTTCCCCTGGCTCTGATCATATTCAAATCAATCGACAGGAACGTCAGAAACATAATCAGAAGAGAAGACATATGAGAAGTTCACTACTCTTATATCACTTTGGATTCAGCAATCGTATCACTACCAAATCCTTCATTCTTTTTATATTTTTATGCCAAAGAAAATAGGTTGATAAGACGTTTGTGGGGTCATTGCATTTTAGTGAGGGGAGCCCAAAAATTAAATGTGGGAAGTATTATCGCATATGGAATCCAAATATTTGTTTGTGGTGCCGGTATTACATGTTCTGCATCTATAAAACATAGGCTAAAATCTAAGAGCAACCTTATCAGTTATCACTGATAGAAGTTCTTAGGAACAAAATATTAGTTTTTAAATTAAATGATTAAGTTTTAATTGAAACAGAATAATTAAATCATTCAAATAAATAAATGTGGAAGAAGATGCATATGGATGATGACATGTGCGAGCAAAAGGTTCTTATTTCGAGAACCGATTCACTACAAACCTACAATGGAGATGCTCTAGTAACTAGGGCGTGCAATGATAGAAAAATTGTCCAATGCGATTACCTTCTAAACCGTTTAGACAATTACAATACTATAATAATATATAATATATCATTTATTATTCATAAATTATAATAACTAATATATTATAATCTAGAATTTAATAAAAAAATATAAATTTTATCATTTGTTAATAATTATATTTAATATAAAACACTACTTATATTTAGTATAGTATTATAATTTATAAATGCTTAAACCACCAAATTAATATTCTAGACATCTATTTAGAGATTGATTGTTTACATGATTTTGGAGTAGTTTTTGGCTTTTGTTTTTGGAAAAACTCATTTTTTAGATAATCAAGTTTTTAAGAAAATAGATTCCCTACATTTTAGGAAAACTAGTTTTTCAAATAACTGTCATTTTCTAAAGAAAAAACAAAAAATTATGATTAAAATATGAAACGAAACGTAGGTAATAGAATAATAAAATACGAAAGCAACAAATTATAAAGAAACAAATAAAAAATTGATAAAACTACAACTGATGTAAAAAACGTCTTTAGAACTATTGGTTTGCAATCCTAGAAAGAGAAATAACAAAGAACTCAAGGCTTTAAAATGATGTGTTAATCTTCTGAAATCAGTTTCACCCTAGTTATATAAAATATTCACTAATTATTATCACAAAACTTGCGCTCCAATCTCCTTTTAAAGCTTGCCTTAACACACGATATTAATAAATCAAAGAAGATCATATTAGGTAAATACTATCATACACAAATGATATAATGAATTCGCTTTCTTTTAAAACATTTGTAACGATATCACCTTCGATTTCGGGATGATATTTAAACAACAAAATCATGTGATATATTTTTTTTAATCTGGATACATAATCTAACTTTCTTTTATTCTTTATATACAACCGTAATTGCAGATGAATGCTTACTGGTTATAAAAATCAATCAGTTAAAATTAGAAATTGATATGTAATTTAATTTGTCCAAGCAGAATAATCTAACTTTCTTTATATACAACCGTAATTGACGATAAATACTTAATGACTTTAAAAGCCAATCAATGAAAATTTTGAATTGATATCTAATTTAATTTGTCCAAGCGGACTAATGAATTTTTCAAATTGTAATAACATACGTAGCTAACCGGTGAAGGTTATAGCTTAATAAATCATTCGATATATTCAATATAACTATACCTATAATGAGTTTATATATGTGAGGTTAATATCAAAAAAATTAACATATGACCACTGGACAATATAGGACTTCTGAAATAAGAAAATTAATACAAACCGTATAGAGCAAACAGTCATATAGCTCCTTCTACATTTTGAAGATATTGAAATTTCCTTATAGTTGATATCATTTAAGTGAGACGAACCCTCTTACTTATACAAAAGCAGATTTATACTTGAGATTTCTATATTCTCAAAGATGATAGACGTTTCGAGCTATATTTGATTTTTATTTGTACTTATATTATAAAGATGATAGGCGTCTCGAGATAAATGAGAAATATTTCTTGAACTAAAACCTGCGTTATACTACTTTTACTAAAATATTTGTATCTACTTGATGGATATAGAAACATAAGGAGACTACGAAAATCAATAATAAAAGAGGGTGTCTATTAATACGATGGAGGCCTCGTGAGAAATCGCAATGAATGATCAAATGAGCTATCGGTTATATAGATAGGGATCATATAATATATTATGTAAGCTATATTGTAATGAATAATGGCAATATATGTAATTACTCTAATGAGGAGAGGGCTTTTAATTAAAAGGTGTGAGAGTGATTCTAGTGTTGACACCTAAGAAATGACAATTTGGTTAATAACACATGAGGTTAAGGTTAATTTAAAATAACGCTCCTTAAATAATAAAAAAAAGATTTAGTCATGCACTAACTCACTGGTGCATATTTAAAATGTTTTAGTTATTATTAAAAATATTTAATATATAATTTATATAAATTTTTTAGTTTAGAATTTATAAATTTCATTCTACCTGCATATTCCAAGCGTTTTTCTTCGATTTTCACTCGTCTTCTTTCTAATGCTTGCCAAAATCATGTAAGTTTTCAATCCTTATGTGTTTATCATGTTAGATACATGTTAGGATGTTGGATTTGATATTTTTGAACTTAGATTTATGGGATTGTGTTCTTAGTGTTTTGTTGGTTAATATATTGATTGTTTTTGTTAGTTTAGGACTATTATGTGTTTATGTAATTTTAAAAGCGTTTTATCATTTAAAAATGGATTTTCAGTTGTTAAATAAATTAGCTTTTTGATATATTGCATTTTAAGAAAACGTTTATAGGTTTTTAATATATAAAAACGTTTTAAAAAAATATTATATATCTAGAATCATTTAAAATATATATAAACGTTTTTGTTAGTAATTATAATATAAAAAAACGTTTTTAAAATAATTTCAAATATATAAAAACTCTTCTCCATATTTTAGATTTTCAATAACTTGTTTCAATTATTAAAGTATATTTTAAATAGTTCAAAATGTTTCAAAACAATATTTAAAATGTTTTAATTATTATTAAAAATATTTCATATATAATTTATATAATTTTTTTAGTTTAGAATTTATAAATTTAGCATTTATATGTTTAATTTGTTAGATTAAATTTATATATTATAAATCTTTTTACAAATTAAGTATATTTTTGGTATATTTTATTTAATTTAAATTTTTTAAAAAAAATTATTTTACTTTTCAAAAATTCCCGACGCATGTCGGTTGAAAATTTCCGATGGGTATTCCCTACAAGTTTTCGTTGGAAATCCGTCAAGAAAATGTCTGTCCAGCATCTGTCGGAATGGCCCGATGAATTTCCAATGGATTTTCAATTCCCGACGAGATAATCATGACGAATAGTTTTGTCAAGAATCTGTGGAGAACACCGAATTCCGATGATTTTCCGACAATTTATCCGTCGGAATTCACGTGTTTTCTTGTATTGGTAGGGAAAATTATTTTATATACTTAGTGATTTTTTTATCTTTTTTTTTTGGGAGTGAGGGGAGGGAGGGAAAAAAACATGAAGTCATTTAAATGCCCGAAGTTTGCATAAGCTTGAGGAGAAATATTTATTTGTTGTTAAGCCAAAGTCCCAGGTCTCTTGAGTTAGCCCGTACTTTTTTGAAAAATCCTGCAGTTGTCATTTTGAACTGAATCCATACATGAGTGGAGGAGTTTGGGGTACGGTACTAAAGGTTGTCGGATTTAGGTACCAAATGCTTTAGCAATCTTAGATTCAAGCAGTGGCGGACCCAGAAAAATATTTAACCTGGATCACGATTTATATGGGCCTAGGACAAGAAAGATTTTACTTAAAATTAAAGAGAAAAAATAGGGTGCAGGACGCACCTCGAAATCGGGTAAGGGGTGTCAGAGGATAAACAATGTAACCATTTGAGCTGCTGTCTACTATTGAACACAGCGTAAAAATCAAAGTTTTATATTTAACCTGTGTCAGTTGACACCCCTTTCTACAACGTGGGTCCGCCTCTGGATTCAAGCTTCTAGTATCTCTTGAACATTACAAGTTAAAGAATTCACATATTTGCAGGGCCGGGCCTGAGAATTACTGGCCCAGAAGCAAAATACTTTTTTTGGCCCGTTACTTAAAAAAAACATGAAAAACACTGAAAAGTGTAGCAAAAACAATCGAACCCGGTCCCATTAGATAATAAAATGCATAATTGCCACTAGACCAAACATTATCTTCTGTATTGTTTGGCCCCTAAAATTAATAATCACACTCTGGCCCTAAAGCACATGCTTTACCTGCCTCTATTCAGGTCCGGCTCGGCATATTTGACAACAAAAAACAAAGTTTTTGGAAATAAACACATATTTTTTGTTGGAAATAAAAACAATAAACACAATGTAATTAGATGAATCATGTTTTGTCTAAACTCATTAAAAAGTTTAAATATGCGATAGTTTTTTTTTGAAGAACGGGTTTTCAGAAATATGCGATAGTAAAAGATACCTTTTACGGACTTTCATGTAAATTCAAGGTCAAGCAAGTATAAAATAGTAACATATCCAGCTCGTCACATAACAATTAACAAGCAAGATTGGTTCTTGCACGTCGTAAATCTTTTTCTTAAAGCCAGTCAAGTGATAAATTCAATTTGTTTACTATTAAGCACGAAGAGACTAGTCAATTATACAAAAATAATTCTATTTTAGTGAAATCTATAGAGTATATAAAAAGAAGAAAATATTCTCTAGTTGGATATAAAAAATTTAATTACATAAGGTTGTATGTAATATATATTATTAGCTTAGACATGCCTATATAGAGATGGTTCTTATTGTGGTTGAACAAAAAACAAAAGGTGGGTGTCTTACTTGAACTCTAGGCAGCGTTACATTTCATGTTATGTCCGCTATGAAGAAACGAAAGCAAAGCGTCTCGAAGGAAGAGGTTCGTATCATCTCTTCGACTACATCAACAAAAGCATCAGGAGAAAAATCTTGTCTCCCAATGGATACCATCCTTGAGGTACTTTCGAGATTGCCTGCCAAATCTATAGCGAGGTGTCGTGTCGTGTCTAAAGACTGGGGTTCCACTCTCTGCCGTCCATATTTCACGGATCTGTTTCTGAAGATGTCTTCTCTTAGTCCTTGTCTCCTTTTCACTTTCCATGCAGAGGGTAAGTGGTCATTTTTCTCCTCACCTGAGTCTATGCTGATTTCAGACCAGAAGTCGTCTAGTGTAGCTGTCGATAGTCTTAGTCATGTCCCTATAGATTATCCCATTAGAGTTTGTGTCCCTGCTTGTGGATTGTTGTGTACTAAAGATGAGTGGGTTTTAAGTAGAAAGAAAGATGCTAGGATGATGATATGTAACCCTAGCACAGGAGGATTCAAACTTTTACCCAAAGTGAAAACGGGGAGGGGTCGGGTTATGACATATTTAGGGTATGATCCAATAGAAGAAGTATACAAGGTATTGTGTATGACAGCTAGTGAAAGGCCCTATATTCAAAAAGCTGAACAACATCAGGTTCTCACGTTAGGAACGGGAAAACTGAACTGGAGAATGATTGAGTGTCCCATATCTCATTATCCCCGACCTCGAGATAATGAGATTTGCATAAACGGAGTTTTATATTATTCAGCTGTGGAAGGTGGGTCTTGGAGAACCTCTACGTCTATGATTGTCTGTTTTGACATAAGATCTGAGAAGCTGAAGTTTATTGTTGATGAAGCTATCAAGGATTTTAAATCTCCTTCAACTCTAATAAATTACAAGGGAAAATTAGGTATACTCACTCCTCATACATCAGGTGCTCTCGATGGAATATCCATTGGTTTCGAATTGTGGGTCATAGATGATATTGAGAAACCTACATTGTGGAGACATGCTCACATATTTCCGCCACTATGGGATACTCTAGTTGCTCAGACAAGTGTAAATATTGTTGGCCTTACCGGTGATAGTGAAATCGTGTTTTCTCCAACCGTCGTGTCCAACCCTTTCTACATTTTCTGCTACAACATGGAAACGAAATCTATCAGAAGAGTTGAAATCAAAGGTTTTGGACCTGTCACGGGTCAAAATATTTACACATTCTTAAACCATATGGAGAATGTGAAACTTATTACATAAGTGCTTTGAATTTCGTTTGTAAAAGCTTCATGAGAGCTAATTTCCTTTCTACATCAACTATCATGGGACTGTCTTTGTTTTATCGTGGATCGATCTATGCAATTTACCGATTAATATATAATTATTTATATTTACTTTATTGTGTTGATCATCTGTATCTCATTACTGTGCCCATGATCTTGTTTACATTATTACTTGGAACCCATACATATTTGTTCTAAACTATTATATTTATAATAACTTTAAACTTTATCTTACGTTCTACACATTTTCGTTTCACATTCTTTGTCACACTAACATTAAAACTTTGCATGTTTTTAGTTCCACAAGAAAAGAAGCGTTAAATGTAAATTTGCACATTACGGCCTTCCTTTTGAAATGGACCTCATACTACAACAACATGTCTTTGGTAGATGTAAAGTTTTCCAGAAAAGTACCTAGGAAATAACCTTTGATGGATTTTGGGTTATTTTAATCATCGAGTTACTCTCTGGATGTAGCATGATCTATATTGATCAACTGCTGGTAACCTAGTGGCAATCTCTTGGGGCTTGGTATGTATCCACATCAGTCATGGGTTTGATTCTCTCTGGGAACTATATTATCACTACTTGGCCAGTCTTGGCTTGGGTTTCGGCTCAAGTAGTTTACATGGTGGACCATAACAGATGATTGGTCCACCCCCTGGCATTAGTCGGAAGGTATTCCAAACTCGGGTCAAGCAGTGTGGTACGCTTTCGGGCTAATCCACTCTGTAGCACTAAGTGCATTCTTCCCGGGGCCGACCGGATCAGCCGATAGAGTTTATCAAAAAAAAAAACATGATCTATATTGATTGAAAACGTTAATGCAATAGTTATAAATGTGCCAAAATGAGTTAGATTGTTCAACTCAGTTCAGCTGCTCATGATGAATTTGGATTTTTCGAGATAGCTCAGTTCAATTTATTTGTTATATGAGTTTCAATATGAAGAATCGAACTATATATAAGAGCATTTAAACAGTGAAGCCAAGTCTGAGTAATCTGAAGAGACTGAAGAAAGCTATAAGAGCCTTTGGCAGAGAAATCTATTATGGTCTGGAAAAAGGTAGAGAATGTCCATTGACCAGTGTCAGGCTCTTGCAAACCGAACTTCTTTAAACAGTGATGCTGAGTCTCAGGTTCACGAAAAATGGCTTAATTTCTTTGGTATAAGGAAGAAGAGAGTTTCTTCATTCAGTGCTTCCAATATCACATGGTCGAGAAAAGGTGACAGCAACACAGCCTACTATCACCGAATAATAGCTGTCGAAGGTCAATTACCACATAGACTATCTCCTTGACACAAGATGGTAATCAGATAGAAGCGCAAAATGGTATTCAAAGCTTCTCTTCCCTTATGACAAAGGATCAAAGTCAAGCTTTGTATGATCAAAGAGATCTGGCTATCTTAATGTCTTTTTGCTGCTAAACAACCCCAAAACAATGCGACCAAGAGCTTATCCCCACATGAAATAAAGGATGCTTTCTTCTGTTTTGCCGAGAAATAAAACCAATGGTCCGAACAGGTACGCACGGAGTTTTGGATCTTGAACTGTAGTTGGGAGTACAGCAATTGATGCCATCCTAGAAAATTTTAAGGCTGACCGGCTTTTAAAGAAATTGAACTCAACGTCCCTCGTTCAGATTCTTAAGGTATCCTACATGGTTCTTCCAAATGAATTCAGACTCATCTGATGTGTCAGAACACTCTACAAATTCGTCTAGCGACTTCTCAGCAAAAAGTTACAAAAGATTCTAATCCATGTCATTCAATCAGCGTTTATTCATGGCCGGCTCTTTGTGGAACATGTCCTGCTCTACACAGAGATGGTTCATGGCTACAACATGAAATATATTGACAAGAGAGAAATGCTAAAGGCTTACTTGAGGAGAAGAAATATTTGGTTTCATCATCTCGATCTTAAGGTCCATTGACTTCCCAGAGCAATATCTTATACCCTTGTATTCTCGGTCTCGGTAAATGGTATATCTAGTGGCTACTTTTTAATTTCGAAAAGGCTCTGCCAGGGTGACCCGCTTTCGGACTACATCTTCATTCTAACCATGGGATTATTCTTATGTTTTCTCTATTTGTGCTTTCAGTCTTGTTATATATGGTATCAGATTCCAATGGCCTCTAAATTAAGCATCTCTTAGTTGATGTTTGCGGATGATATTGTGATATTTTTAGATAGTGGCTGAGCTTCCCTATTAATGAGACACTTGATGATTTAATGGGCTGGTCAGATCTTCATATAAACCGAGATAGCACAAAGTTTTTTGTTTGTCACGACTTACACAAGATGGCTCCAACTGATAGGACATTCATAAATGAAACATTGAATTTCTAGATGACCTCCTTCATGTTCTCAAAAGGTGTATTTAAAATATTAAGGCTATACGTACTCACTTCCGGGAAACATCGAAAACATGGCACCCTCAAGGGTTACTTGGAACTTGGTATGTCTTCCCAAGGTAGAAGGTGGGTTAGGGTTGAGTAAGTTATCTCTTTGGAACAATGTGCTATGCCTACGATTCATATGGATCTTGTTATCAGGCGAAAATTCTCTTTGGGCGGCTTGGCAGAACCATCAAAAGTTGTGTGGCATAAGTTGTTGGGTGGTAAAACTCAAAAAAAAGTATTAGGGACAAATGTCTCACATCGAAAGTTGGAAGAGATCCTTATTAATATATAAGATATATGAGACAATCCACTTATCACCAATTGGTTTTAGGTTGGAAATCTTTCTAGCTTAACATTGTATCAGAGCTCGATCCAAACAGTCCAACCGATCCATATCAATATGGCCCAAAGTTGACCCATTGATCCTTGCCCGAGCATTCCGAGATTGACGCTCAAAGAGCCATCATCTCGAGGGACGTATTAGAGACAAGTTTTCCACATTGGATATTGGAAGAGATCCTAAGTAATATATAATATATATGGGCCACTCCACTTATCACCGATTGGTTTTAGGTTGGAAGCCCATCTAGCTTAATAAAAAGACTCTTCATCCTTGAAATCAATCCGCTCACTAAAACTTTAAGCTGAGCACATCATGCGTTATAAGGCTCATGACTGATAAACCATAAGTTTTTGGTTAGATTCTTGGACATCCTTTGGGCAGCTAATCAAGTTCATTGTAAAGAGCAGGCCTAGGGCGTCCAACATGCTGGTCACAGCTTCTACAGCTGATTCTTGCAACTCTAGAGGATGGTTTTTCCATTCATGATATAATAGAACTCTGGATCTTTAAATCCACTTGACAATCGTTTCTCTGCCTAGCCCACACTTGGGACCATCGATAACACAAAACTGTAAGGGTTTCGGTTCTGACAATAATGGGTGATGATAATTCGTCATCCATCGATGCTTCTAATCTACCTCTTGTGGCACCATCAGCTGTTACAGCTTCTTCGCCATACCACTTATACCCGTCTGATAATCCAGGGTCTCTAATTACATCTTTTCTGCTCAGCAGTGACAACTACTCGGAATGGTCAACAGAACTTCGAAATTTTTTACATGCTAAGCAGAAGACTGGCTTCATTGATGGCACCATACCAAAACCAGATACGGACCCGGATCTTTCTCTCTGGCTAGCTGTTGATTCAATGATTGTTAGATGGATTCGAACATCAATAGATGCTAAAGTTCGTTCAACCGTCACGTTTGTTCCTGAAGCACATAAACTTTGGGAAACTCTTCGCTTCCGCTTCTCGTAAAAAATGGTACTCTTCTACACCAGCTTCAGGATGCAATTACCAACTGCAGACACGGAGTTCAATCTGTACTAGACTACTATAGGAGACTTACTAAACTATGGGAAGAGCTACAAAATCTTCGTACTTCACGACCTTACACTTGCGCTACGACTGCAGATATAGAGAAGGAACGTGAAGATGCTAGAGTTCATAAGTTCTTATTTGGACTTGATGATTCTCGGTTCATGTCTCTCCGTTCGCGTATTACTGATGAAGATCCCTTTCCTGATCTCAATATTGTTTATTCTCGAGTTATTCAAGAAGAATAAAATATGACTACTACCAAAACTACAGAACAACGCTCAGATGTGCTTGGATTTGCAGCAAAAACAGAGACAAGCAAAGGCGTTTCTACTACTGAAAATACGAGTTATCGTTCGCGTGATCCTAATCGTTCATGTACTCATTGTGGACGCACAAGACATGAGGTCTCTGAGTGTTTTCTGCTTCACGGTTATCCAGAATGGTATCAAGAACAATATCAACGTTCAACCACCACATCTCCGGGACAGAACTCACAAAGCACTCGTGGAGGAAAAGGAGGACGGTCAGGAGGGATGCGAGGACGTGTTCGTGGACGAGCTTCACATACAACGGCCTCCATCAACAATGATCAAATAGCCTCGTTGATTACATTACTTCAGAATCAACAATCCAATCTAACCTCAGAACGGTTGTCGGGTAAAACACATATTACTGATGTTATTATTGACACATGAGCCTCTCATCACATGACTGGTGATTTATCATTACTCTCCAACGTCACGGATATACAACCTTCCTCTGTTACTTTCCCGAATGGAAAAGCTTCTCATGCTACTAAACACGAGACTTTGCAACTAAGAAAGATTACTTCGTCCGCGATGTTTTATTTGTGCCAGACTTTGACTGCACACTTATCTCGGTTTCAAAATTATTGAAACAAACTGGCTGCATTGCGATATTTACTGATACGTTGTATGTTTTACATGACCGTTTTTCGAGGACTCTGATTGGAGCAGGTGCAGAGCGAGAGGGGGTTTACTATTTTACGGGAGTCAAAGTCGCACAGGTTAATGCAGCAACATCGTCGAAACCTACTTCAGCGGTACTGTGGCATCGTCGTCTTGGGCACGTTTTCGTGCTAAATAAACACGAACAAAGTTTCCTGATAGTTTTAATAAAGCTGAGGCACCTTTTTCTCTTATATATTGTGATGTCTGGGGACCTTACCGTACACCTTCTTCTTCTGGTGCAAAATACTTCCTAACCATTGTAGATGATTATTCACGCGCAGTATGGACATACTTGATGCTTGAAAAATCTGAGGTCTCGACTCAACTACAAAAATTTTGTGCTATGACTGAAAAGCTGTTTGGTTATGATATTAAGATGGTTCGATCAGATAATGGCAGTGAATTAATGGTGCTAAAAACGTTCTTCCAGACGAAGGAGATTCTATATCAAACATCTTGTGTTGATACACCACAGCAAAACGGACGTGTTGAAAGAAAAAATAGACATATTCTTAATATTGCTCGGGCGTGTCTATTTCAAGTTTGTCTACCTGTTGAGTTCTGGGGTGAAAGCATCATGACTTCTGCACATATTAAAAACCGAACTCCATCTCCGATTCTTGATGCTAAAACACCTTACGAATTATTTCATGGTACACAACCTGCATATGATCTCCTCCGTGTATTTGGTTGCCTTTGCTATGCTCATCGGCGTCCAAGAGACAAGGATAAATTTGGGGAGAGGAGTCGCAGGTGCATCTTTGTTGGGTACCCATTTGGTACAAAAGTATGGCGATTGTTCGATATTGAGTGAAACGAGTTCTTTATAAGCCGTGATGTGACTTTCTTGGAGGACACGTTTCCAGGTATCGAAGATTCACCATATGTGTCTCCTCCTGCGCTTCAAGTGGATACACCAGTTGATGATTGGCTTGAGCCGATTCCTATATTGAGGGAGAGCATTGCTTCTCCAACTAATACTACATCTCCATCTGAAAACATCGTGTCTCCTCCTATAGAACCATCTCCGTCAACAGAAAATACTACTTCTTCTTCTCCACTGCCGTCAGACCAAACTCCAGCAGTTCTATCTCCTTCTGCTGATTCTACTTCCGCAAATTCATTGGTTATGTCACCATCTACATTATCATACCCCAGGCCTCCTACTCCAGCACCTCAACCGCTTACGGTCCCTTCTGAGACAATTCATAAACCTCCTTCCCCAGGGTTGCTTGAGGTTTTGGGACGAGGTCAACGCAGTAAGAAACCGTCTATACTGCTCAAGAACTTTGTTGTGAATGCTGCTCAAGCTACAAACCCCTCTCTCGCTCCCGCTGCCTCCGGTCTCGATTCCTCGATAAAGGTCTCAGGTAAGACACCGTATCCTATCGCTAATTACTTATCTACTTCTGTCTTTAATAAGCAGCATCAAGCGTTTCTTGCAACTATCACTACGACAACAGTAGTGATAGTACCTAAAAAATAACAATAACTATGGTAGCTATGTATGTTGAGAGAAAGCCTGCATCAAAATTTGATTGTCAATAACATGTGTTTGAATGTGCGGAGAGGCTGAGGTCACCACACCGACAATAAGAAAGCATGTTACCACGGCACCGATGTCGTCCCAAAGAAATGAAGATGAAGTGAGTCGGTGTTGCCAATTAAATGGTGCCGACGAATTGAATTTCCTCAACGCCGCCGGCTGCAGCAAAGATCTTCCACCACCATATGGCTTGTGTTGAGCCAACTGTAGATAAGACAAAAATTATGAAAAGCAAGTGTTTATCAAACGATCTTGGGAAGAGGAAATAGAAAGACAAAGCCAAACAAAATCTACAGTGTGATAAACACCAATTAAAAGCTACTAAATTGAAGTTTTATTAGAATTTGTGAGGATGGTGTTCTAGGGAAGGATGCCAACCTTTATATAGTGTAGATTTACCGCCTTGCAAAGAGTAAACTCGCATTCAATGTCCGATTGTGCCTCACTTCAGTCTTTGGAGTTAAGGAGACGATAAAGGCTATGGATCTGTAACTCGGAGCGTTTCAGCTGATTAGGCGTGTAACCAGAACGACGCCATCGAAGATCAACGAAGATACCTTGAAACTCCATCTTGAGAATTGTTTTGGTGTTGATAAGACTACATCGTGGTTGGTAGAATTAATAGAGATTAAACACGAAGAAGAAATAATTGGAAGCGTTTCAATGGTAGAGATGATACAGAAGAAGATGAGAAGTCCCGTAGAACGAAGAAGGAGACGATCGCTAGAAGCCTAGGGTTTGAGGATGGACACGTGGCACACGTACATGAGACGAGTTTCCAGGCTAGATCCGACGTGGAGGGCCTAGGAAGGAGGCAAACATATTTATATATATATATATATATAGATTCAACTAAATACTTTTTAATCCAAAAAACTATTATTGTTTAATTTTCTTTACTTTCAGCTTAATGAATAGTTGGAGTTAGATTTCTTTTCCAGTTTTTAGATCCAATGAAGGAGCTTTGTTGATTCCCAAAACTTTAAGATCTTTTATCATGAGTTCTTCCATTCTTTTTTTCTTCCATTGTTCTACCAATTAGTTAAAGAATAGTCTCTTTGCTCTCTTAGCAACAAGATCGAGAAAGAGAGAGACTTTGGCTCTTCACCTTCTGCTCCTTTGTCTCTGTGACGTTTCATTGCTGATAATCTTCCTTTTCTCGCTGATGAAGCTCTCAAGTCTCAGGTATGTGTGACCTCTTTCTTCTAAATACATTTTTTTAGGGTTTACAACTGATTCACTTTGTAGGGAAACAAATGCAGACATAAAAGATTTTAAGAGCAATTCTACCTGAGTCAATCACCGGTAGACGAACCCGTGTTACCCAGCATATCAAAAGGTATTCAATCTATTCTATGTTCCAATTAGTATTCAGTTGTTCTTTCCTTACGTGGTTTACTGTGTTAGTTCTATCACTGTTATTAAGGTTTGTCTTGATTTTTGTCCTGTCATAGAAAGTTTTTGTTGTGAATTCCGTGTAAGGAGCTATTGAAAGAAACAATGCCCAAATATGAGGCTGTATCGATCTGGTATTTTATCTCCCCAAAGAGTGTCCGTCTCTGATTGATGGAGTTGATCTGTTTGTAAATTTCAAGGTAAAACTCCCTATTCTCAAACTCCAGCATCAACCTTTTCACTTGTCTGACTTCACTTCCTCTGCACAGAGGGGTACATATAGTGTTAGCAAAAAAACATTAGCCTTAGCCCTCACATAATTTACAAAAATTAGGGCCCCAAATCTCTAAGAAAATCTTTGAAAATTGTTTAAACTTATGTTTTCTATTTGAACTCAAAACCAAAAACTTACAAAAAATAGTTTTTTTGTTAAAATTATATAAAAGAAAATAACCATTTATTTGTTCAAGTTCAAGCTTTTTTGTTAATTTTGTTTTCTCAAATTTGTTTCTACCAAAAAAATTGTATTTCTATTTAAAATCATTTATTTGTTAAATTTAGTGGTGTGAATATTGATGATTAGTATACTTTATCCTATTTGAACATATCTTAAGAAAGAAAAAGAAAATACTTTATAAAAATGAAAAGTGAAATAATTTAAATATTATAATATTTTTAATGTTATTTTATTATTTTTTTAATATTTTATATTATATTACAATATAATTAATATTTTGATTATAAATAATTTTTATAGTGAAAATCGAATGCTAAATCATCGTATTTGCCTAGGGCTCCTGATAGGGTTGGCACGGCACTGCCTCTGCATTGTTTCCTTCTCAAAACAGTTAAGTGTTTCAACTTTCAAGTAATGCGCCAACACAAGGAAAATTAGTTCCGGTGATTCTGCTGAGATTTATGTCAATACTTAAGCATATTTTGTATATGTCGAATAGTCCGCATCATTAATATTTTTAAATTGATGATTCTATACAGCTATTGTAATTTTTATTGTTAAAGAAATATATAAGATATTTAGAACTTGTGATCAAAATTATAAACCTAACAAATAACTAACAAGTATAATATCAGTATCTATTATCTAACTACCACTATATTATAAACATGTAAAAATAAGAGTGTTTTTTTTTTGTAAAGTAAATAAGAGCGTTTCTAATACATAGATATGTGTACTTTGAATATATTTCCCGTAACAAAATGTAACAAATTTTCTAAATTGGTTGTACTACATTATTTATTGTAAACTGAAATATATCAATACAATTATATTTTACTTAATGAGGATTTATGATTTGTAATCAATACATAATCCAAATTAACAAATGTTCACTAAGAAAATAATCATTTAACTGCATAATTCTAAACATATATTAGGTGTAAAATAATCACCATTTTTACTTGCTAAGCAGATTAGGTGGAATATTTGAACTGTTTTAAGAGAATATGAATACAAATTTATACACTTCACTATTTTTTTTTAAATAAACACATACTCATATATTTGTATGCTGATAGGTTCAAAGTTGAAAAGATCACATAAGTTGTTTTAAGAAATTTTACAATATGTAAGCACTCTTACAATAAAATAAAATAAACAGTACATTGCTTTCAAAAAAAAACAATGCATTATTTTTTACGAGAAAATAAATTATGAAATTTATATAATCAATTCGAAAATAACAAAATTGCTAAATAAAGCACACTATTTCATTAATTGGTGAAGATAAATTCTGATATATATTTTTTGTATATTAGCAAATAATACTTGGAGGGAATATATAGAAATTCTAAATCATATATCCTAAATATTTGAATATCCTATTATTTACTACATTCACAACCTATAATTATATATATTCCTTAAACTTATCTAGCTGAAAAAGTATTTAAACAAATCATAATCTATAAAAACAACCTTACCTGAAATTTAGGAGATACTATTAAAGATTAATGTATTTCTTGATTTGATTTTGAGTTATTTGTTTAGGTAGGAAATATACGGTTGCAGGAGAGTCCTTATGTTGAGAATTTTAATAGGAAGAAACCATTCGAGAAGCCAACAGAAATATTGACACACAAGGCTAAAGTAAATGGGCTATCATCAGTCTTAGTTATTCTACATGTTTAAAGGTTTGCTAGCTTTGCGTATTACAAAAAGTAAATAGGTACTTCATTTCTTTTCTTTTTCTTTTGGACAAAATGTTTAATAGTTTATCTTTCTTTTGTTGATTTTAAACACTATTTAACTCAAGATTTGTGTGATATAAGGTTCATTTCGTTAGTATTATTATTCGGCAAGAAAATGTTACGATGGAATCATGGAAGCAGTGCCCGATGTGGAAGTTTTGTTAATCAATGTATAATTTTGATTATAGACAGCGGCATTATAACAAGTAGTATACAATCACATTAAATTTTAAAATACCAAAAATGACTTCTTTTTTTTTAACTAGATGGGTCTTGCCAATGACACCAAAGAAAACTTGAATACGATCAAATGTGATATTTTAGAAACAAATTTGGTATTAATTTCACAATCTTATTTAAGTTTTTTTATAATTAAGTTTTATTATATTTATCTGGCTATCTTTGTGTATGCAGAAGGGTGTTTCCACGTAAAGAACAAGTGGAAATTAAGACTCTGAATGGTAAGAATGAACGGTGCGGAATAAGCAGATTGAATATTGTAGTACGGTTTAACTACGGTTTGTATAAGAAAAAACACATGATGCGGAGCAATTGCGGTTCGTTTAAATAAGCGATTCAAAACAAAACGATAAATGGTAACATATATAATAAATAGTGTAACTGCGAGATACATATAATATATTTATATTTTATAAGCTAAAAATAAGTGATATTATATAATTTTTAAATAAAGAGTTAACAATAGTTTTTTATTTTCTCTTTGATGTAGTTTTAAAAATTGACTTAAAACATGATTATTAATTTTAAAAAGTTTAGATAAAATTTAAAGTTAAAGCCTGTATCTACAACTCAACCAATTATTTCAAATATAACTAAGTGTGTTTCAGTTATATGCTTTAATTATTTTAATATTTTTGAAAAAGTGATTTGGAATATTGTGTAACCTGATAAAATACATTTATATTAGTTTTAGAAAATCTTTGATTACAATAATTATTTAAGAAAGTTATAGTAAAGCTAGATATAATTAATTAGCAAATAAAAAAAATTGACCGCACTTGAGGACACGAAAAATGAAAGGTAATAAAATGAAAAGTGATTCGGCATTTTATACTGATACGATTCTCAATGGCGGTAAAAATAATTTGAAAAATACACTTTGCTTTTCTTTTTAATTTTTGTTGAATGGTGACTAAAATCCACTTAACCCAACAACCACACCCTTTTTGCAATATATTTTTACAGTTTTAGGCTCTGAATGGTAACATCCGTTCCGCACCACATCGCAGTTAACAGTAACAAAAATCTCTATATATATCACATATCTGTACGTTTTTATAATTGTCAGAACTGCACCGCAGTCAAACCGCTTGTTCCGCACCGCTCAATCTGCTGTTACCATTGGTTCCGAATGGTGATTGCGGTTTGAGTGGTGCAGGACAAGCGGTTCAATTGCGGTACGGTTCTAACAGTTATAAAAATGTATAAATTAGTATATGTAGAGATTTTTGTTACCGTTAACTGTAGGGCGGAACGGGACAATGATCACCATTCGAAGCTTAAAAGCAACCAAACAGTTAAAACACTCGAAAGATTTTAAATCATATATCCTGAATATTCTAATACTCTCTTTATTTACTACATGCACAATGTCCAATAAACCAAAATGATCAACGAATCATTTTACATAAGAGATCAATATATTGACTACCTATATTGTTAGTCAATTTTAAATAAGTTCTACATATTGTTAGTCATTTTCAGTTTGAATTAAAGAAACCATCTCTATTATATAAAACATATAATCATACGACAGCTAAAAATTAACAAAATAAATCCGGCGCCTTAAAAGCGTGGATCAAAATTCAGTAATAATTGAGAAATGTTGTTGATAGCGATTAAGCAAATACGAAGGCAAGCTTTGTTCTTGCACCCATATGTGGTGGCAAAAACAATTTAAGGCCAGTCAAATCAAGTGATAACTAAGATCTTTCGAGTTGACCCCACAGACTCCACTCCACTATAATTTTTTACTCCTTTTTTAAATCTGATATCAAGTCCTTTGAATAGTTTTTTTTTTAAATTAACATTTATTTCCATACTATTAAGAATTTTGACAAAAATACACATTTCAATTATACAAAGAAATATAAAGGTGTAAAAGAACTATTTTAGTGAAATTATATATATATTGTACATAATAGAAGAAAAATATTCTCTTATTTTATATAAAGAATACTTAATTATATAAGGTTAAAATCTGAAATTGAAAATTTGTTTTATAAAAGATAATATATACTGCTTGTGAAATTTTACTATACTTATTTATTAATAAGTTTAAGGGGGTATATTTATAATATATATATACCTTTTTCAAAAACTATATATATACGTGTATATATATATACATGTTCTTTTTTTGCTAAAGTATATATATATTCATATATTTAGGTATGCCAGCAAAACAACACTCCAAAATTGATATTTGGGGATATATAAAATAAAATATATTGTATTTAAGAATACTATATATATAGATATATATACTTGTAAATTTATATAGAATACAAATTAATCAACACAAAAAAAATTAAAGCAGTTAAGACATAGAATCATTATTCTTTTGTCTTCTTTTTTATTTCCAAACGAGTGTGATTTAATGCTTTTTGGCCAGATAATTAGCTAATATGTACATTGCATATATAGAATGGTTATATTGTGGTAGAACAGAAATCAAAAGGTGGCTGTCATACTTGAACTCTAGGCAGCGCTACCATTGCATGTTATGTCCGCCATGAAAAAACGGAAGCAATGCGTTTCCAAGGAAGAGACTCGTATCATATCTTCGATTACCTCAACGAAAGCATCAGGAGAAAACTATGGTCAGATCCCAATGGATGTAATCCTTAAAATACTTTCGAGAGTGCCTGCCAAATCCATAGCGAGGTTCCGTTGTGTGTCTAAAGACTGGAGTGTCACTCTCTGCCGTCCATATTTCACGGATCTGTTTCTGAAGATGTCTTCTCTTAGTCCTGGTCTCCTTTTCACTTTCCATGCAGAGGGTAAGTGGTCATTTTTCTCCTTACCCGAGTCTATGCTGATTTCAGACCAGAAGTCATCTCGTGTAGTGGATAGTCTTAGTCATGTTCCTATAGATTATCCCATTAGAGTTTGTGTCCCTGTCGGTGGGTTGTTGTGTACTAAAGATGAGTGGGATTTAAGCGGAAAGAAAGATGCTAGGATGATGATATGTAACCCTAGCACAGGAGGATTCAAACTTTTACCCAAAGTGAAAACGAGGAGGCGTAGGGTTTTAACATATTTAGGGTATGACCCAGTAGAAAAAGTATACAAGGTACTGTGCATGACATCTTGTGAAAGGCCGTCTAGTCAAAAAACTGAACAACATCAGGTTCTCACATTAGGAACAGGAAAAATGAATTGGAGAATGATTGAGTGTTCAGTATCTCATTATCCTCAATCTCATCATAATGAGACATGCATAGACGGAGTTTTATATTATTTAGCTGTGGGAAGTGGGTGCTGGAAAACCTCTATGATAGTTTGTTTTGACATAAGGTCCGAGAAGTTAAAGTTTATTGTTGATGAAGCTTTCAAGGATATAAAGTCTCCTTCAACTCTGATAAACTACAAGGGAAAATTAGGTATAATCTATCCTAACGCACCAGGTCTTATGGATGGAAAATCTAGTGGTTTCGCTTTGTGGGTCATAGATGATATGGAGAAACATATATGGTGCAAGAATATTGTCATGTTTCCGTCTCTATGGTGGAATCTAGTTGCTGGGACTAGGGTACGTATTATCGGGACTACCGGTAATGGTGAAATTTTGTTTTCTCCATGCGTCGTGTCCATCCCTTTCTACATTTTCTGCTACAACATGGAAACGAACGCTATCAGAAGAGTTGAAATCAAAGGCTTCGGACCTGTCATGGGTCAAAAAATTTACACATTCTCAAACCATATGGAGAATCTGAAACTTGTCCCATAAGTGCTTTGAATTTCATTTGTAAAAGCTTCATATGAGAGCTAACTTCCGTTCTACATTTTCTTAAGAAGACTATCATGGGCTCCTAATAGAATCGTCGATCTATGTCATTTTCGATTATTGTATAATATTCATATTTACTTTGTTGTATTGATCATCTTTGTCTCATTACTATACCCTGATCTTGTTTTCATAATTACATCAATGGCGCAACCCTCGGAAGCAATATAAATTTTTACCACAAAAAGGTTTCATTATAGTAAACGCAAATTTGTGTTAAAACTTCTGTACTTGCAACTCCAGAGGATGGTTTTTCCATTCTCCATGATATAATAACCGCCTGGATCTTCAAATCCACTTGGCAATTGTTTTTCTGCCTAGCCTAGACTTGGGGCTAGAGACATTTCTTCGGATCATAGAGAACACAAACTGTAAGGGTTTCTATTCTGGCAAAACATGGAAAGCAGTCATACTAGGAGCACATCAAAAGCTGTGGACGAAATCAGGTTGGTTCAAATGGGCAATCCAAAGCATGCTTTTGTCATGTGGATGGCTAATCTTAACCGACTACCAACAAGAGTAAGGCTTGTGTCTTAGGATTTAACATCCAAAAAACAGTTGTTTGTGTGACAGGGATGACGAAACTAGAGACCACTTGTTTCTTTCCTACGATCTCAACTTATCATTATGGAGAATGGGGCTTGCAAGACTGGATCCTTATCATCGGGTACACCTCATTTGGGATGAGCTTCTCTTGGACTCGACATTCCTCTACCTTATCCACATTTGGAAACAATACAACTTTGTCCTGCATTCTTATCAAAAAACAACTTTGTCATGCTTCTTAATGATTTTCCCCTGGCTCTGATCATATTCAAATCAATCGACAGGAACGTCAGAAACATAATCAGAAGAGAAGACATATGAGAAGTTCACTACTCTTAGAGCAAGTGCATCAATAGGACTTTTAGAATGGTCCTTAGAGTATTTAATTAGTTTATGTAGTTTAGGACTTTGGTTAAGGACTTTTGTTAAAATGTTGATTATGGGTGGGACATTTGGTAGGTCCTTAGGTTTAAAATTTTTTTTTAAACTAGTTTTTAAAACTACAAACATTTTGTTAGTGTAAAAAAATACAAAGTTCAGAAATTAAAACACTGACAATTTATTCATAAAAACTTAAAATTACATATTATTCGGAAGATGTCCAAATTTAGCCCATATATTTTCAATCAAATCGTGTTTTAAGTTTTCATGGATTTGTCTATTCCGAAGCCTTGTTCGACGATCCATTGTTGTGCCGACATTTTCACTGATATTCGAAGGCATGTTGACGGTAAACGTATCCGGAACTTCTCTTGGTTGAAACTCAAATTTGTTATACTGGGTGAATGATGACCGTTCATCTTCGACAATCATATTATGGAGTATGATACATGCTCTCATAACATTTCCTATTTTCTCTTTATCCCATAACTTTGACGGATTTTTGACAACGGCAAATCTAGCCTGAAGGACTCCGAAGGCACGCTCGACATCTTTTCGAACTGATTCTTGGGTTTGAGCAAATAATGAATGCTTCTGATTTTGTGGTAGTCGGATAGATTGAATAAAAGCCGCCCATTTCGGATAAATACCATCAGTGAGATAATATCCGAAATGGTACTGATTATCATTAACATAGAAGTTCACTTCTGGCGCGATGCCATTAATAATATCGTCAAAAACAGGTGATCGATCAAGAATATTTAAATCGTTCATAGTACCTGGTGCTCCAAAAAACGCGTGCCATATCCATAGGTCATACGAAGCTACCGCCTCCAACACAATTGTCGGTTTTCCGGTTCCTCGTGAGTACATTCCTTTCCAAGCCGTGGGGCAATTCTTCCACTCCCAATGCATACAGTCGATGCTTCCAAGCATCCCCGGAAATCCACGTTGTTCTCCGATATGTAATAGTCTTTGCAGATCGTCCTGTGTTGGACGTCGTAGATATTCTTCACCAAACAAGGTTATTATTCCGGCGGTAAATTTGTGCAAACATTTTCGAGCTGTCGATTCGCCTAGACGGATATATTCGTCCACCGAGTCCGCCGCAGCACCGTATGCCAATTGTCGAATTGCTGCAGTACATTTTTGTAGAGGTGTGAGACTTGTCCGTCCGGTACAATCTTCTGATAGTCGAAAATACGGAATCTCTGTTGAGAAACGATTCACAATACGCAGGAACAAACTTTTGTTCATTCTAAACCGTCGGCGGAAAAGAGCGGGAGAGTAAGTTGGATTGTCGGCAAAATAATCATTCCAAAGTAAGGTGTGGCCTTCTTCCCGGTGTCTTTCATGAACATTACGGCGTTGTCTCTCTTCTGGTTCTTGTACGAGAGCACAATTGTTATAAAATTCTTCATAAGGAGTATCAAGATCGATCTCATCATCATCATCTTTATGATAATGATAATGGGATGAAGAAGCCATTAAAAATTATTGAGAAGTGGTTGTGATTGTTTTAGAAGTGAATCGACAAAGAAAAGTTGTGACTCTGTAATTGAAAGATATGTTATATTTATAGCTATAAAGTTATAACTAATTTTAGTTATTTGAATAGAGTGTATGTAAAAACACGTTTTCTCAATATTACAACTACTTTGTAGTTGGGAGAGTAGTTTTTCTTTACATGATCAAACACGTTTTTCTTTTAGTTGGTACATGCAAAAACAAAAACTAATTTTAGCAAGAGTTTTGATAAAAAAAATCAATCAAGACTTTGAAACAAGATTTAATCAGAGTTTGATAGGGTTACGTAATCCGAGTTGAACAAGGTTTAACAAAACACAAGGATAATCATACATTTTCGAGAAACACAAGACATATAAACCTACATACGAGCAGCTACTCCGATGGCTATTATGACTAACACAACCACCAGAACACCTACAACTAGTTCAAACCCATAACCAAATCTAGATTTCTTTCTACCTAAGTCACATACAATGCTCTCCAACCTAACCAATTTCTGCTCCATATCAAATTGAACTTCCTTTAACTCCCGCACCTCGGTGTCCTCGTAACCGACGAATGAAAGCGAATCTACCTTATCAGTGAGGAGGGTCACTTGTGCACCAAGTGCTTTGATCTCCTCTGTAGCCGCGACGTCCCACCACTTGTAGACATGGCAGTCTCCGTCCTGTTTGTTCTTGCAGGTGTAGAACCTTCTCCCCGGGTCAGTTCTTGTGTAAGAAGTGGCTACAAGTGGCTCTCCACCACAGTAGCACTCCTTGGGGAAGCCAAACTCCACTTCAGGCTGCGGAGGGTACTGATGGCGCGCGGCTTCGATCTGAGCTTGGTCCAGCTGGATGTACATCTCTGTAGAGCTGTTTCCACTGTCTGCTGAACCTCCTAAACCGTAATCCTCCGACTCAGACGGCTGCGTGTACGAATAATCCAATCCCATTGCCTGAGAATAATCAAAACAGAACACATTAGACAGAGAATATAATTTGTAAACAGAACATAGAACATAGACAGAGAATATAATTTGTAAACAGACATTCTCTCATGAAAATAATTCTTATAATTAAACACAAATCACACATTGAAAGACCAACAATCATAATTTAAAAACAGAACATAGACTCTTAGGATTTCAAATCACACATAGTCACAGCTACTCCTCGGACACTAGACGCATGACACAAACATAATAGATATTACACAACATAGACTCTAAGGGTTTGAAAACTAGAAAAATTCGCCCAACAGCTGGTTCTTCACATTTTCTTCCCTCTCCGTTGGCTCCTTCTTAGCAAGTAGAGTGTCTAAAATGGCCAGCTTCGAGAGCCTCTCCTTCTTCGCCAAATCCTCCATCTTGAGCTCATGGACGCTCTTAAAGTCCTCGACAGCCATCCCCTTCCTAGAATTCCTACTTGCTTTCGCAGCTTTGATACCTTCAGGTCTGGGCTCTTCCTCACCAACGTTACTGCCTGATGGTTGGGAACCATCCTCACCAGTTTTTCTCTTCTCACCGCCAGACTTTGGAGTGTTCAGGCTCAGCCACTTCTGTTCGTACCTCAGAAGACACCATGCATGGTCCAAGGTGAACTTAGAGCCGTGATCCGCAAAGTATATCTCATGAGCTTTCTTGACTAAGTCGTTGTCATTCTGACCGCTACTTTGAAGCCTCTCCGCAGCTGCGTATGCTGCACAATACTTGTTTGTATCCCCATTTATTTTATGCCATCTCTGCTTACAATGCTCGCCATCTCTCTTCTCATGATGAGCTGCTGAAAAGTATTGTCCTACGCGCTTCCAGAAATTTCGGCACTTCTGTTCAGTGCCGACAACAGCATCTTTTGATGTGTTTAGCCATGCACTGATCAGGACCTCTTCATCAACAGGATTCCATTTCTTTCTCACCACCCGCTCCACTGGTATCTCCACTGGTGGGTTATCAGGCTGGGATGGAGCTTCAGTCTGTTGTGAACTGAAAGGGGGAATTTGAGAGGCTCCAATGTTGAGACTATAAGGAAAACTTTCATAAGGAAAGTTTCCCTGACCATTATTTCCTGAAACGCTATGAAGGAAATCTACATAACCAGGGTACTGGCTACCTGGCTTCATGGCAACAAGGAAAGAAAAGAGACTGATACTCCCACAGAAAAAGAAAGAAGATTTGGAGATACTAAAGCTCTACCATATTCTATCTGATTAAATAGGACAAACATAACCAGGTAGTAACTCCATAACACCTAACCATTATCTACCTAAGTCTAATCAACACTTATTATAAAACTACAAGTACATAGCTATTAACTCTAGTTCGGGGTTAAATAGACAAGTACAACCTTACGGCGTTTGATGAGAAGCAACAAGAGTAGGCAATAAACTACGAAGGTCTAATCAGTAGTTATTGCACACTACACAACTAAAAAGAAAAGCGGATTGAACAAACAACTTCATTAAATTGAAAAGAGGATTTGGTTTCAAACAGAGTACAATGATATCCACAAATTGATCCTATAATTCTCACCAATGCAACAAGACAGGACACTGATACTATAACTAAGTCTCACTATTCATATTTGGTTGAGAACAAACTTAACTTAACTCCTATAACAGTTATGAATTTGCTTTCCGCAAACAGGTCAGCTACTTAATGCAATCGATTTATGAGTTTCAAATGTCTATGTCCATGCCCTGTAATAAACTTAACTTAGCTTCTCGTGAATACTAATCAGATACTCATCAATATCTATCTAAAACGAGTTAATGATATGAGTTTCAAATCCATGCTTTTCTAATCCAATAAGTTTCATATCGAAAGAGTTTCTTGTTATGAACACACAAACATCAAGTACTAGTTTCAATCACAAAGTTAGAAAACAAAACAACGAGTATTTAATTCACAAACAAAGGATTCTCAGACATGGCATTCAATCACAAACACCAACTATTCAATCAATTACACAATGCATACAATCAAATCGTCACAACAAACCCAGATACACACGGGATAGATCCACAAGTTGATACACTAAATCCGAAAGCGACGAACAGAGGATTCAGCGATACCTGGACGGAGAGATACACGGAGAGATGGACGGAGACAGCTACGCCGAGAGATGGACGGAGAGATACACGGAGAGATCGAGGGTGAGAATAGACGGCGAGATGAACGGGAGATCCAGGGAGAGATCGAGGGAGACAGCGACGGAGAGATCCTCGGAGATATCGAGGGAGACACCGACGGAGACAGCGACGGAGACAGCTACGCCGAGAGGTGTTTGATTGGGTTGAAAATCGCCGTCGAGAGAGAGAGAAGAGAGAGGATGAGAATGACTTCGTATCGGATTTTTTTTGAACACAACCCTAATCCGTGCTTCCCCTCCCCCGATGACACGTGGCCTTAAGGACGCGAAATAAAAACTTCTTATTTAACATACGTTTGCTTCGGTTTTATGTTATTTTGATTTATTTTCAATGTTTTAATTTGGAAGGACTTTGGTTAAGGACAGCGATGTTGATGCCCTTATATCACTTTGGATTCAGCAATCGTATCACTACCAAATCCTTCATTCTTTTTATATTTTTATGCCAAAGAAAATAGGTTGATAAGACGTTTGTGGGGTCATTGCATTTTAGTGAGGGGAGCCCAAAAATTAAATGTGGGAAGTATTATCGCATATGGAATCCAAATATTTGTTTGTGGTGCCGGTATTACATGTTCTGCATCTATAAAACATAGGCTAAAATCTAAGAGCAACCTTATCAGTTATCACTGATAGAAGTTCTTAGGAACAAAATATTAGTTTTTAAATTAAATGATTAAGTTTTAATTGAAACAGAATAATTAAATCATTCAAATAAATAAATGTGGAAGAAGATGCATATGGATGATGACATGTGCGAGCAAAAGGTTCTTATTTCGAGAACCGATTCACTACAAACCTACAATGGAGATGCTCTAGTAACTAGGGCGTGCAATGATAGAAAAATTGTCCAATGCGATTACCTTCTAAACCGTTTAGACAATTACAATACTATAATAATATATAATATATCATTTATTATTCATAAATTATAATAACTAATATATTATAATCTAGAATTTAATAAAAAAATATAAATTTTATCATTTGTTAATAATTATATTTAATATAAAACACTACTTATATTTAGTATAGTATTATAATTTATAAATGCTTAAACCACCAAATTAATATTCTAGACATCTATTTAGAGATTGATTGTTTACATGATTTTGAAGTAGTTTTTGGCTTTTTTTTTTGGAAAAACTCAATTTTTAGATAATCAAGTTTTTAAGAAAATAGATTCCCTACATTTTAGGAAAACTAGTTTTTCAAATAACTGTCATTTTCTAAAGAAAAAACAAAAAATTATGATTAAAATATGAAACGAAAAGTAGGTAATAGAATAATAAAATACGAAAGCAACAAATTATAAAGAAACAAATAAAAAATTGATAAAACTACAACTGATGTAAAAAACGTCTTTAGAACTATTGGTTTGCAATCCTAGAAAGAGAAATAACAAAGAACTCAAGGCTTTAAAATGATGTGTTAATCTTCTGAAATCAGTTTCACCCTAGTTATATAAAATATTCACTAATTATTATCACAAAACTTGCGCTCCAATCTCCTTTTAAAGCTTGCCTTAACACACGATATTAATAAATCAAAGAAGATCATATTAGGTAAATACTATCATACACAAATGATATAATGAATTCACTTTCTTTTAAAACATTTGTAACGATATCACCTTAGATTTCGGGATGATATTTAAACAACAAAATCATGTGATATATTTTTTTTAATCTGGATACATAATCTAACTTTCTTTTATTCTTTATATACAACCGTAATTGCAGATGAATGCTTACTGGTTATAAAAATCAATCAGTTAAAATTAGAAATTGATATGTAATTTAATTTGTCCAAGCAGAATAATCTAACTTTCTTTATATACAACCGTAATTGACGATAAATACTTAATGACTTTAAAAGCTAATCAATGAAAATTTTGAATTGATATCTAATTTAATTTGTCCAAGCGGACTAATGAATTTTTCAAATTGTAATAACATACGTAGCTAACCGGTGAAGGTTATAGCTTAATAAATCTTTCGATATATTCAATATAACTATACCTATAATGAGTTTATATATGTGAGGTTAATATCAAAAAAATTAACATATGACCACTGGACAATATAGGACTTCTGAAATAAGAAAATTAATACAAACCGTATAGAGCAAGCAGTCATATAGCTCCTTCTACATTTTGAAGATATTGAAATTTCCTTATAGTTGATATCATTTAAGTGAGACGAACCCTCTTACTTATACAAAAGCAGATTTATACTTGAGATTTCTATATTCTCAAATTGATTTATACAAAAGGAAAATAAGAATAATTGAGTAAATAATTATTTCGAAGAAAAATAGTGACCTTTTCATGAATAACTTGAATTTATAGGGTGAGTAATACAAATATTTTTTTTCAAAGATTATTTGTGTTGACCACAGGTTTTGAATAATTTTTGATCGAAGCTAAGTTGGAGACACTTTTAATAGAAGTTAAACAAATTTCTATATAAGATAACGTATAAGTTTGAGCACATTTATCCAAAAACACGGACCAATCCGTACTAAACTGAAAAACCAAAATTGAACTGAATTGTATAAATAATAGAGCAAACCATATATCTATGACTGAAAAATTGAAACCAATCCGAGAACCAAATGAGTACATGAATTTTCAAATAAAAATTATATATTTAAAAATATTAATTACATTCATTTTAAATAATCAAATATCCTAAAAATATTTATAAACCGGATAACCCGAAAACTTGAATTACCCGAATGTTTTTATTTGGTTGATAAATAATTTAGTTAACCGAAAGTAAAAATTATGTATATAATTATTTATTTAAAATATATATATATTTTTTTAATATAACACATAGTATCAAAACTATTTTCAAAATAATATTATGTTTTAAAATAAGTAGCTTTTGTTCTAGAACACAATTCTACTGCTAAGCTATTCTAAAGTATTGATATAGTGTTAATAAATAACAATGTGTTTTCAAAGTTTTTAGAAGTTATCACTAACTGATTTATAATTGGTTAGACTGAATATTTAACAGAACCAAAGATAAATAGCTATTTTCTGAAAATATAGCAGATGAATAGCTATTTATAATTGGATTCGTATAGGAACTGGTTTGCTATTAAATAATACAACCAATTTGGAATATTAAGTTGTGACAAACATTGTTTAGTTTGTGAATGATAATGCTGAAGTGTTCATATATATAACATGGTTAATGAAATCAGTTTAGTTAATAAGGTTGGTATAAAATAATGGTTGCTCTCTGTAAAAGATGCAATTTTTTTACAATGGATATTGTATTATGTTTATAGTCTTCGAAAGTATTTACTATTAAATAAATCACAAGTAACCATATATACAAATATAGGGTGGACGTTATTTAGTAATAACACAAAATAAGTATGATGGAATAATGTGTATATAATAAATGTATGTGTAGAGAATTAGGTTAGTATCATTTTGTATGACTAATTTGTCTTTAATGAAGAATAATGAAGTTCGTAGTATGAGAAATAATAGAAATTCTAGTTAAATGAAATGATTTTACTATGATTTGTTTTAAGTAAATTTTTTAGCACTCCTTCTCTGTATTATATTTTTTGACAAGAAGTGTTGCCTAAGCCATGAAGTACACAATTGGATAAATGAGAAGAAGAAAAATTGTATGGCCCCACTTAGCGTCTTCACAAAATTTCCAAAATACTAGTGTTACAAATTTAAAGAGAGGACATATTTTATTTCAGCAAAAATGAACAAATCTTCTATCTTCCAGACTGAAACAAAGAACTTGGTGAAAAAACCTTTCGATTTAACCATGGACTGGAATATCAAAGAGTGACGAAAATAACAAGTTTTAACCTATGTTACATGGAAACGGAAGCGGGTACGTGGAAGCGGAAGCGTAATGAAGCACAGAAACGAGATTTTTTAAAATATTAGGAAGCGGGTACGTGTTGGAAGCGTATATCCATATAAATAAATTTATATATATATATATATGTAAACTTTTTTAAAAAAATTAGGACTAAAAATTATATGATTTAAATTTGAAATAAAACATTTATTCATTTATAATAATTTTGAAATGATTTTATATTAAAACTGTAAAATACACATAAATTAAGTTTACAAAAAAAATATTATATTAATTATTTTTAATTTTTCATAAATAATTGACACAATGTGTTTCAATATGTGCTATATCTTTAATAAAAAATCTCAATGTATAAAGATAATTTATAGTATTATTTTTGATATTTGTATATTTATAACTCAATATTCATTACTATTCATTTTTTTATTTTATATAGATTAAAACTATGGTTTTATATTTTATTGATATACATTGTATTTTTTTAAAAACGGAAGCGTGATTCCAAATCGGAATCGTAAGCTTCTAACATGTTTTAAAGATAATATTTTAGAAACGTTTTGGAAGCAAGATTCTGCAAGCTTCCACAAGGTTCCGATTCCAATTCCGGTTCCGAAGCGGACCTCCGATGAAGCTTCCGTGCAACGTAGGTTTTAACTAGGAAATAACATGCTTTTTAATCTGAAGGCAACATTAATAAATAAAAAGTTAGGCAAACAAGTATACAGAACAAAATGCATGAAGATTTTACAACTTCAAGTATATTAGAAGTTTGCAGTTTCGATTGATAAGGATATGCCTGTCTAAAACTCACAAAGAGTAAAACATAAATATTTCAAAGAACCGGTAAAGATAACAAGTTTTAAAGACCAAAGTAGTAGTAGCAGAGAGAAATAAAAGTATCCAGAACTAGTAGTCTAGAGAACAAATTACAAGTTTGCATAGTACTCCAGATTTCTCCCGTTCGATCTTCGTTGCCATGGAGGAATCGCAGCAATCACTCACTGCCTTCCCGAACCTGAGGAGATAATTTACAACAAGTTTCAGATTGATATGTTTATCAAAAGTAGTATAAAATGCAACTTTTTGTATACCTTGGCAGGAGATTTTGAAAGAGACCTGGACCTGGACCTAGACATTGCCCTAAAATGAATTCAATCAAAATAAAAATTAAAATTAAAAGAATCACTTTAATCACAGAAGTAAAAGAACGGTTTAAAAGGGGGAGAGAACTTTACCTAGGGGGACTCATCTTCCTGTCAGGAGAAGGCGACCTAGATTTTGATACCGATCTTGAAAGGGATCGTCTTGGTGATTTACTGCAATAAAGATTTGATAACACACAGCTCTATTTCAAAGATATTGTTCAAAATGGGATTATTATATATAAACAAAACAAACGCACCTCAGATCCTTTCTTGGGCTCCTGCTTCTGCTAACGCTGCGGCTAGGGCTGCGACCACGGCCTCGGCTACGGCTCCTGCTTCTACTTGGGCTCCTTGACTGAGAGCTTTCATATTTCGTAACCTGTACGTAAGAACATATTTTTATGGTTTACAGTCTGAAGAAGGCAAACATATACATAAAGGTAAACCAATTAAGACAGTACCCGGATATAGCCTCTAGCCCAGGGGTTTCTGAACTCTGTATCATCCAGTTTCCTTATCTGAACGAAAAACAAAATCGCAAGTTATGAACACTGGAAACAATACAGTTCATAGCTTCATAAACAGCAAGAGGAGAAGAAGAGAGTGGGAAAACTTACCGCATACTTCATGTCATCATAGTTGGTGTAGTCAACAACACCATAAGTTCCTGATCATATTATTATTAAAGATGTAAGAGAAAAAGAAAAGAAAAAAGACATAACCACAAACGCTAATACTGGTAAGAAAGTGTAAAGTAACGCACCTTCACTGTCTCGAGTGACCTCAGCAAAGCACACATCACCAGCTTTCCGCATATGATCCTGAAACGATTGTTTTAATATGAAGAATAAAAAAAAAAGACAGCAGAAACATTAGAAATCAATCAACACACCTTCAAATCCTGCCATGAGGCAGATGATGGGAGCCCACGTACAATAACTGCATCCAAGAAAACATTCAGAAAGAGATGCAGTCAAACTTTACCAACAGCAAACAATTACACAAACCTCGGAATTCGGAGTGTCGTGAGACACCAAACCGGGCTGATCCACCACCACCACCACCTCCACCGCCGCCATAGCCACCACCCCCACCACGGTATCCACCACCGCCACGACGATCACCTGAAGACTGTCCTCGACCACCATGAGCAAGCTCAACCTGCTTTCATAATATGATTAGAAACAACGAGAAGAAAATATATAAAAACCTGAAAGGGTAATGTAAAGCAGACTCAAGTAATATTACCCTCAAACGACAGCCGTCAAAGTTGTACCCATCACGGCCATCGATCGCATCTTCAGCATCCCGAGCATGCTCAAACTACAAAACATCCAACACAAAGCTTGGTTAACCGTAATAATATCTTGTAAACTGATTAAGAACATGTAAGAAACGTACCTCAACAAAACAATAACATGGAGGACGAGGTGGAACCTTCAATTCGATATCCACTATGCGGCCGTACTGCAATTGCGATAACTCGTTCAAAACATTCTCTTACAACAGTTGGAATGTCATCCAAAACAAAACAAAAACAAGGTAGCCAGAACTGACCTTGTAAAAGAGATCTTCAATCTCAGACTCCCTAATGTCACCGGGCAAGTTACCAACATAGATGGACCGAGAAAATCGACCACTCATTGTTTGCTGAGGTTGTTACAACAAAGAAGAGTGGTAACTGCAGATACAAATTCAAGGATTCAAATAAATAAAGAACCAAAGTTTATTTATAATGACAAAGAATCTCCACTCAGAGACAGATTCCAAATCAGCATCACTGCATGAGCATATAGAAAAGATGATGATGATAAGACCAAAAAATATAATGAAGCAAACCAAGTGAGAGCAATCCATGGTAAAGAGCAGTGCTCCACAAGCTCCACAATGCTTATTTGCTCCAATGTGCTCCCAAAAGCTACTATAAAATTTTGAAATCTATTTTTTTTTCTCCACATCTTCCCATGATTTAAGTAAACAAACTCCAACGCTTAGATAAATAAAATAAATGAAACAAGTCCACATTGATCTCCCATTCCCTCTCTATATTCCTATGAACCATTGCAATGCTCATGTTCCAAGCGCTTTTGCCATCTAAAATAAAGAAAGCATGTGTCATGACATCATGTAACATAGCCTCATGCATCTATCTACCTTCCTTACTCAAAACATAGAAAAAGTTCGAAGCTTTATAATTCAGCAATACAAATTGTTTAAAGATCAGGAAGAAGTTCGATAAAATTCGACAAATAAAAGATATATACAAGATCATAGATAATCCCACGACCAAAGCCCAAAACTTTTTCACGGTCTTGACATGATTCAAGAACAAGCTTCTCGGAAACAAACAAACAAAAAAAAGAGTATATTCTCACGGAGCGCATCGGAAACACAAAGATATATAATCAAACGAACAAAACATTAACAGTACAATGAACGAAAGCAAACACAACAGTAACGCTCAAACAAAACACAATACGAGTAATGAACGGGGAGAGAGAGATAGAGATGTGTGTAATAATTCGTACCAGGGATTAACAGCACCGGACAAGATTCGGACGAACCAAGGCTTGGTAATTAGATATGTCGGCCTTGAAAGTTTGTTTATCTAGGGACTAGGGTTTCTTTTATACATGAGCTTATGTGAATTACCAGATTTGCCCTTCTAACTTTTATCCCTTACTAAGTCTTTCTTTTTTTTTCATTTTGGTCCCTAAGAAATTTGAATACCAACAAAAAGCCTTATACATTTAAAAAAGGTTATATTTGAGGATATCATATGTTACAATGTTTTTAAACCCGACCCGGACACTGAACCGGACGACTTACCGGATCGCTTGGTCACTGGGTCGACCGCGGATGAATCACGGATTAATAAATTAATTAATTTTATTATATAGTAATATATTAGCAATTACACCTAACCAATTACACAAGTTAAAAAAAATAATGGAAGCTTACATTATATAAACATGCACAATTTTGTTCAATATTTCATTATATAACATGTAATATTTGTGACTATGACTTTTAACTTTTTTAATATATATTAGTTTAGAAATTATAATCTTTTTTAGTACACCAACTAGTTTTTGTGTTATTAGCTAAATGAATCAAATTAACCATAGTGAGGAAGAAGAACGTGACACTTTCATGAGATGTGCAAAGATAGTGGAAAACAAGATAAATCCCGTAGAAGAGTTGGGGCCAAAGAAACAGCTTACAATTTCTGCATAGTTTCAATACAAGCAAAGATCATAATATAAGTATATTATGTGCTATGGTTCACTAGAAATACACAGAATTTCTGATTTTTTTTGTCAATGTGGTTTATGTTGTTTGAACATGGGCTTGGTAGATTTAGAGACAGTGGAAGTCGAAGAGGTTGGAACTGATCACTCCGCTTTATGTTTGTGTTTTTCTTGTCTTTTACGGCTCAGTGATTTTCATTTTCTACTTTAATTATGCCTTGGCTCTTTTTCTGAAACATACATTGGCATCAAAACATGTAAAATAACATTTGATTAATTATTATTAGTTCTATCAAAATACTGATAAGAGTTGAATTTATGTCATTTTTGTATTGATTTCTTTTCTTTTCTTCTTTTTGCTTAACTGTATTAAGGTTTATGGACACTTTATATGTTTATTTGTAAGATAGTTGTCTCTTCTTGATGCAAAGATTGATGACAAAGGTCCTCATGACATAATGGTCAAGGATCCTTTTTCTTGCTTGTTTTGGTTTCTTCGTGAGAATTTATGTTTTCTTCTCTCTTTCTGATGCAGAGGTGACAAGTAGAAGACCATCAATGAAGCAACGAAGGAGGTTGGTCTTTTTGTGGATGAGGTTTCAGATGAGAAGGAGGAGAAGGAGATCATGCATGCTTTACCAAGGAGGAAGCGTCGGAGGACGAAGTGTAAACACTCCTTTCACCAGTTGTGGCGGTAGTGACGGTGGTGGCGCCGGCGGTAATGATCCCCTACCGGGGATAATGATCCTTTAATTTATGCTCCATATTTTATTCAAATATAAAAATACTAGTATCACAAAAGAGTAAAGAAGGTAAAGTATGTTTTTAACTTTAAAGTATGTTGTAAGCCACATTTAAAGTTTTTACTATTTCCTAAGGAACATCTATCAACAAAATTGCAAAGAAGAACATGAAATCTTTAATTAACTAATATTTGTACATGTTTTTAAAGTATATGTAAATGTTCTTTGTTTGACTAAATCTGCAGAAACAAAAAAAAAGTCAAAACAGTTTACCCACTGATACCCAAGACGAATTCTTCTCGTGACTTGTCAAAGTAATTGAATGACTTTTTCTTTTCTCACATTGAATGAGGAGTTTTCAACATCTACAAGTTAGTGATACCATTTGAAGACTTGTTTTCCTCTTGTAATTATGATAGTTTAAGAAAATATATATATATATATATATATATATATATATATATATATACTTTGTCAACACACGTAAGGAGTAAAGAATTAAATATAAACATAAGTATCCACTAGTAGGTCTGGGAATTTGAACCGAATCCGCCGAACCGATTCAAACCAAAATTTTGGTTAATTCGGTGAAAAGTTCAGTTCGACTCGACATGTATATAAAAAGATCTTTGGTTTTAAGTTCGGTAATCAATTAATTCGATTTTTTTAATAAAAACAAATCGTTAACCAAATTTTGAATAGAATTAACCAAATTCACCAAAAATTTTAACTGAAGTAACCGATCAAACCAAAATTACCCTAAATATAATTGAAACCAAAAACTTCAATAAGTTTTGGTAAAAATAATTAAAACCAAATTATCCTAATACCGAACCAAACCAAACCAAAATGTTTCTGGTTCAATTGGGTGAGATTTTGATCAAACTGAACTATCTGAATTTAAAACTACCCGAATTCCAAACTACCTGAACTGTTTGAACCTGTTGGCCTATCCACTAGGATACTACCCTCGTTGAAATGCATTTTTTTACCAAACCAATAAACATTATGTATATGTACAGTAGGTTTAGTTGGATATTCATTTTGTTTTATCTTAAATTCATAATTTGTTCAATACAATATGAAAAATATTCATGTAAATTTATTTCTCTTAAAAATAAATTGATTGTTCTTTCCATGTTTTCATATTAGTAGAAATACATATGAACTTCATATTGCTTGTGTGGTCTTTGAGATCATTCACATTTTACGGAAACGTATTAATAATTATTTGGTAAAGAGATTTTAAAGAGTTCACTATTGAACGGTAATACGATCTGCTGGCTGGGAAGAACTACTTAGGGGGTGACTGGTTTTCCCGCTACCACCCGCAAACGCAGCTTTTGCGGTTGGTAGCGGTTGTCGGCTGTTTGCAACAATCACTCAAATCGCTGTAAACCACTTCAAACCGCTCCGAATCTCATAAATTCAAAAGCTGGCTCCAGCTAGCGTTTGCGGTTGCGGGCGGTTGCGGGAGGGTAAATTTTTTTTTCTTTTTTTAAAACAATATATATACAAAAGTAAAAATATTTAATAAAAAATTAAAACTGAAATTATGAAAATATTAAAATATATCTATTATATTTTAATTAATATTATAAAATTTTATAATAAAAAAATTTCAATAAATTTTCAAAAATTAAAATTATAACTTTCTAAATATAAATTTTATATTTATTATAATTTTATGATTTTTGATATTTTTATAATTATATTAAATGTAAATATTGTTAATTTATTATTTGACTGTTACCGCATTTGGTAGTTAACTAGTCATAAATCACCCGCAAACGCACCAATTTTTAACCGCAGTACCAGTCGTACAAATCTCTTAAAACCGCTAGAAGCCGCAACCGTCCGCATCCACAAACTTCCGCAACCGCTGCGTTTGAACCAGTCAGGCCCTTAGTAAGGAGAATCTCGTTTGTTACTTCCACCAATTCATTCGTATTGTAAACTTTTTTCCTTTTGTTGATAAGTAAATTTAACATTTTAACAAACAAAAACGGCTACATTGTCTTTTGACTTGTGGAACTATAATTTTATTTCTTAGTTGATCTAATTAATTATATTTAAATATTATATATGCAAATTTATCACAATGAATCAAGTAATTAACGTTCTTTTACTATTGAATATCAATTTATCCAGATGATTGTAAATGTGACATATTTTGAATAGAGAAATTTTCTAAAATATTTTTTTTTTAGTTTTTTTTAACGCTGATTTATTATGATATTAAAATTATGATATGAGAAAGATTACGTAGATGAATTGACAACCAACAATACTACCTGCTTTATGAAGACTTATGCCTAAATGCATCACTGAGCCGTCCTATGAAGATTCACGTCTGACCATATTTACTTGCACCATGTTGAAGATCTCTTGTGAAATTTTTTTTCTGTAGTCTGGAGACTTGAAACATGGATTTCCTTTAATCTGTAAAAAAATTTCATAGTCTCAGATTCGAACCTTAGACTTGAGTTTATAAGCCTTTAAACTATAACCAGTGGGTTACTGTGCTTCCACAATCCTTTTTAGTTTATATATTAACAAAATAGCCATCAATGAAGAAAATAACAAAAATAAGTTTTATTAGAAGGTAAAAAAATATTTTTACCCTAGGGTTAACTAATCTATACTTAGGATTAGAGTTGAAGTGTAGAGTTTGGGGATAAAGTTTTAAATTTTAAAAAATTAAAAATAAATATTAAAAAAATTAAAAAAAGGTTTATTTTGCTCATTTCTGTAATAAATTATTTTTACAAATCTAGTTGTTTTTATGTCTTTACGTTTAAAGACTTTTAACAAATTACTAGGGTCGGTGTCCGCGCTTCGCGCGGATTACATGTTTAATAAAAGTCTAGTGAATTAAAATTGATAATTTTGAAGTATCCGTAAGGGTAAGTTAACTTTTGTATTTTTTTTTATGATGGAGAGACGTTGGAAGGGGTGATAACTATCTTTTATAAAAACATAGTGAGTTTGAGTAAATAATTTTGTTGAGGACTGGTGGCGTTTGCTATGAGGCTTAGGATAGCAGTTTATTCCTCTTTTGGAAGCGTTGAATGATTTCAATTTCGTTGTTAAAGTAGAAGCGTGTTCCAGGTGTTGCTGTGAGTGATAGTTTTCCTGAAAAAGGTGAAATATTTGTTAGCATTTAGTTTTTTGTGAAGTTTATGTTTAGTTTATTACCTTCATGTATCCGTGGAATGATACTTGTGATGATTACGACATGTTTTTTCCTTGTTGATATGCCATTTAACTCCCTGAAATTAGACGCCTCCTTGTCCCATAAAGTTAGACGTACCAATTTTGATCTACAAATAATTATTGTATTAGATTTTGTATAATTGTAAACCAATTATTACTTAATTAAAAGTTTGTACCTGTCTAAACGCAATCCAATGATGATTTTTGAATCTGTGTAGGGGTTATATAAATCACTACCTTGGATGAGGCAAATGCGGCCGACAACATCTGTAGGAATAATTTGGTTGTTTTAAAAAAAATTAGGATTTATTTTTATGTGGGAGAGTTGTAGTTTTTTTTTTACCTGGTAGGAAGTTGGTTTCACTTGCTAAGATGATCAACTGGGTGTAGCGTTGGGGCCGGAATATGTATGAAGGGATCGGTGGAATGTTTTCTTTAATCAGTGTAATAGTTGTTGTTTCTTTGATATTGATTATGTATGGTTGATCGGTAAGCCTGTAACGTTGGTTATTGGGGAGGAGATTAAAATATCTAATGTGATAAATTTTCCCTTCCTCGAAGCGTTGGGACATTGTGTCAGATGTAGAAGTAGGCACCCTACCCTCCATTTTTTGTTCCTGTTTAGTGGTTAGAAGCAATTATTTGAAATATAGTTGGAATAATTAAAAATATGAATTTTAGACAAACCTGAATGTCAAGACAGATGAAAGTTGTTCCTATGAAATCATCTTTATTTTTGTGATTTGTGATGGGCCAGACCCTAAGGATCCTAACGATTATTGGATGAGGTCCGATGGTGTTGCCCCAGTTGCTTTGATCTTGTGCTGCATGTGCTACATTGATAAGAAATAATATTTTTTTTTTGCGCAATATTGTTTTAATTTTTTTTGAAGTGAACATAGATAGTGTTTTTTTTTTTTTTTTTAAGTATTGTAAGGGTTTTTTAAAATTTTAAGTAGGTTGGGCCATAATTGTAGGTGGTAGTAGTAAATTAGTTGGGTGGGTTTGATAGTAGGATTTAGTTATTTTTAGTAATTTACAGGGGCTGTGTGTGAAATGAGGAGACTTTATTATCTTGGACGTACTATTTAAGATTAAAGGGAACTTAGGCGGTTCGCACTTTGTTATAGAAAACATTTGAAATTAAAAATTATCTGAAATAATAGAAAATGCAAAAGATAATAGTTCGACAGTTGAAATAAGTAATTCTCTGAAGGAAATAGTATTTGATAGGTAACGAAAATGAAATAAAATAAGATAAGCCGTAGACGATGGCTTGTAGGGTTATTGTGAAAGGTCTTGTAGAGCGGCGATTTTCTATTGGGGGCGGACCTATAGATAAAAACAATTTTGTTAGCACAGGTTCATTATTGGGTTTGAAGAGTTTCGGACTGGAAGACTTACTGGTAGCTTGCATCTTATGGTATAGGAAGTTGTTGAAGATTCCGGGAAGCCTGCTCTGGGTGATCATTGGATATTGATTCTGGAGGAGAGAGAGAAAGGAGCTGAGTATTTTTGGATAATGTTGTGAACTGGGTTGCAAATAATATTTGATTACCTGGTAAACCGTTGTATATTTCTTTGTAGACAATGTTTTTGACCCTTCCTATCTTTTGATCCTTTCCTTGTATAATTTTGAGGCCTGACTTGGTAGTAACTCGGGAAAGACCAACATAGAGCTGCCCATGGGTGAAAACGGGCTGGGGCAAATACAGTACGATCAGCTCTGTTGCTTTTCTGCCAGTGAGCTCTTTCCCAGCATCTCCGAGAATGATGAACGTGCACTGCTCCTCATTATCATAGACAGACATCTCCACCCGGTAGCTGTTTCAAAGGCAAGTGATTAATACATTGTAGGATGAAACATGTTAGAATGGAGAATCTTACTTGGCTACTGCAGTTGCATTTTCATTGTCGCATTTTGGACAAAGCAGTGTTGTCGGCCCGCGGTTTAGCTTCGTCTGGCAATCCTTGCAAGCAATGTAATACCACTCAGTGCCATGCTTGACATCATCAATTGTGGCAATGCAGTCAAAGTAGGCAACCTGAAATCACATACCAAAGGTTATCAGCAACTTAATTCAGAAAATGTTTGATTTTAATAACCAAATGGGGATTACCTTAGCAGGCTCACGCTTGATGAAGGCAGCAATCTCACTTATTGTCAGTGTTTCAGCTTTAACCACCTCAACAGGATTGACTGAAGAAGTTGCACCAGGGTTCGTGGTCAACCTTGCCAAAAAAATTAACAACAGGCGATCATCAAGGTTCTTAAAAGTTTTTCAAGAAAAATATATCTGAACAATAACCGAGTGTAACTGAGTGCGAGTGATTAGTGGTAGGGTTATGTAAAATACTAACCAGGCCAAGTATTCCTTGGTGGGGTCAACCTCTTCATCCAAAAACACTCTTGATGAAGACATTGAGCTTAGGCATAATTTCCCTGGCAATACAGAAGCAGTTAGTGATAGAGCTATCTAATTGAATTTGAGTAATAACGAAGTCTAATATGGAGTGTGAGATATTACCACCGAGTCTCTTCGGATTGACAGTTGTAACCAACAGAACCGTTGGAGTTTCTGCACATGCGTCAAATTTGACGCGGAAATTCTCCGCAGCCTCGTCCCATAGGTACACGTTAATCACTGGACCACTGCAAAGTAAAAAAAAAAATAGATGTTTCAGTAGTAAGGATCATAAATTTAAAAACAATGGCTGAATTATAGTAGCTTACTCTTTAAGTTGCAAATGAACCATCACTTTCCGAGAAGCTGAGTCATCCTTGATGCACAAAACCGGACGCTGATGAAGAGGATGCCCATCAACCAGCTTAAGGTGGCCGACAACATCTACAACACAAAGTTACACTCATTGTTACTCAGACAGTTACAAACAATCAACTGGGAAGCTGTACTGGTCTAAACTTGGTAAGAGAACAACTAAATCTTACCATGAAGATCTCCTCTGAGATCACAGTTGGCTTCAAAATCTGCAAAGGAATGGATTCTGAAGCGCTCTGTCAAAATGGCTTCATTGTCTTCTTCCACCTTCCTCAGCTCAGAGGCGTGTGAGATGCAAATGACCAGCCTCTGGTCAGCAACATGGTACATCACCTTGCTGTTCGATGCATAGTAGTTGGTCAGTGTGTAGATCATCCCACGCTTGAGCTCTGTCTCGTATTGGTTGCGACGGTTCAGACCGATGAACCCCTGAGCCACAGTACCCTACATAACAGAGAGACATTATTGGGTCAGCCACTGATCATTTCTTTAATTTAAAAATACGCTTAGAACCGGAACCAACCAATCAAATTTTCAATCAACAGACGCCTATATATAATTTAATATCAAACCAATCTATTAAGTTTTTATATAGTGGGATACGCCTATATAATTTCATCCCAACACAACTGATCTTTTTTTTTTAAAAGACGCTTAATACCAGAACCAACCAATCAAGTTTTCTATAAACAGATCTCAAGTGAATAATGAAAAGAGGAAAACCAATCAAAGATAATCTAAATCAAGATTTTTACGTATCAACCAAGTTGTTATTTTAATCATGCTACTTTTTATTTACCAACATACGCTAACATAAAACGAATCAATCTAGGTTTTTCCGAAAAGAGATCAAGTTTTAAATTTTAGTCAATCAAGTTTCTTACGAATCAATCCACTTTTTTTTATTTTAAAACCAAGTTTTTGTTTTCCCACATACGGTAACATCAAACGAATCAATAAAAAAAATTTCTTTTTTTTTTTAAAAGACGCTTAATACCAGAACCAACCAATCAAGTTTTCCTAGAAAATAGATCACGTTTTTATTTTTATCAATCATGTTAAACGAATCAATCAAGTTTATATTTAAATCAATCAAGCTTCTGTTTTCCAACATACGCTAACATCTCAACCTATTGGACGCAAAACTAATTAAAAAAAAATACCTCCGCATTGATCAACAGCATCTCGACCCCAAGAAGGATCTCTGGTCCTCCTTTGACGTTCTTCCGAGCATTCCAGAAATGGAGAAGCCGAAACTGCAGGGTGGAATCGCTGGGTCCGGGAGAAACTTGTCGGAAGAGGAGGGGAGGGGAAGATTCGCCGGTGCGGATTGCGATCTCTTTCGACATGATTAGGGTATACAGCTTTCGATCTGAGGTAGGAGATTGTAAAGGATGAGCTGAGGTAAGAGAGATAAGGGTATAAATAGGATGGTAGATATAAGGCGGAGGGGGGATGTAGAAGGTCTGTAGGGATCTTGAATGGAGGCTTTAAGGTCACGCATTGAAGTTCAACCCCTTTCATCGGAGGCGTTTTGCGGGGAGATTAGTGGGAGATGAAGAGAATCGCCATGCGTGAAAGAGAAATGGGGGATACGGCGTTTAGGGTTACTGAGTATCAGAAAGCTTGAGACGTCGTTTTAATCAAATGGCTATAACGGGTTATGGGATGGGCTGGGAAATTTTTATAAAATCTGGCCCAACTCCAAAGTGAAGGAGACATTTGTTTTGTAAACGAAACCATATACCCGATTACTTGAGATTAATGGTTTGGTTAGCTGGGCTGCATTTACGATTTTTTTTTAAAAATCTCTAGTAAAAGTAATATATTCAAAACTATACGAATCATGTAACAACATTTTTAACAGTAAAATGGATTTGTAGCATGGAAATTTATAATGATGTTTTGACATGTCATTTACATGTTATTTATGTGTATAGCGTTGCATTTTTTCATGGTTAATGTTTGGCATATGTATTAATATTTTTAATCACTTGGTTATGTTTTATGATTTATTTTTTCATAGTGCTGTTTGCTGTTTGCTGGACAATATCAAATTCCAAATCCTACACATTTATTTGGCTATCAAAACTATGTTTATAGTGAACACTATAACACATATTAGTTCAAAGATGTTGTCATGTGAGTTATATAGTTTACGTAATTTTAATATAGTCTTACACGAAAGGAAAAATATGTGTATCCACCTAATATCCACCTAGGCAAAATATGCCATTTGGCCCAACTCCAAAGTGAAGGAGACATTTGTTTTGTAAACGAAACCATATACCCATTACTTGAGATTAATGGTTTGGTTAGCTGGGCTGCATTTACGTTTTTTTTTTAAATCTGGCCCAACTCCAAAGTGACGGAGACATCAAACGAAACCATATACCCGATTACTTGAGATTAATAGTTTGGTTAGCTGGGATGAATTTTCGATTTCTTGGTATGGGTTACCAGTGACGTGGCAAAACGATTGGTCTGGAATATTTTGCCTAGGTGGCACCCTTCAGAAGCTCCAAAATTAGTCCCTATTATATAGTGGGATTTACAAAATAGGGTATCAATATAGATTATAACCCAATTAATATTTTACACAGTAGATTAAATGATTCAGTAGTATATTGTATAATGAGTAAATAACATTATGAATAGATCCAAAATTTAAATGAAAATTTTTATCATCAGAAAAAACATGACAATTGCAAATCTAATCTTAATAAAATAGAATTATTAGAAAATAAGTCGTCGATAACATGGACAAATATGTTTTATTTCTCTAGTGCAGCGACTTAGCAAAATAGAAAGATCTCATTACAAATTATTGAGGTGGCTTTGGTAAAACTCATAATTTCAAGTTTTCTAATTTGTACCAAATTTTTTAAAAAATACATTAGAGATGTACTAAATCTATAATTTTGAATGATTTGTGTATTTAAAGCATTTATATAACTTGTAGTTAGGTTAATTTTCTGGGTTTTAGCTATTATTGTAAAGAAAACCTTCTGTTAGAAAAAAAAGAGTTTATATAACTTATGGTAAACTGAAAAGTGCTAAAATGTAACCATAATAGTTCAACTACTTGAGTAAGGGTATGACTGGTTTTTCCGCTACCACCCGCAAACACAGGTAGCGGTGGTTGGCGTTTTGCAACAATCGCTCAAATCGCTCCAAACCGCTCCAAATCGCTCTGAACCTCATAAATTCAAAAGCTGGTTCCAGCTAGCGTTTGCGGTTGCGGGCGGTTGCGGGAGGATAAAAAAAATTTCTTTTTTTTCCAAAACAATATAAATACAAAAATAAAAATATTCAATAAAAAAATTAAATAAGAATTATAAAAATGCTAAAATATATCTATTATATTTTAACTAATATTATAAAACTTTTAAATAAAAATATTTTCTATAATTTTTAAAAAATTTAAAGTATAACTTTCTAAATATAACTTTTATATTTATTATAATATTATTATTTTTGATATTTTTATAATTGTATAAAATGTAAATATTGTTAATTTATTATTTAATCGCTGCTGCATTTGGTAGTTAACCAGTCATAAGTATCCCGCAAACGCACCAATTTCTAACCGCAGAACCAGTCGTACAAATCTCTTAAAACCGCTAGAAACCGCAACCACCCGCATCCGCAAACTCCCGCAACCGCAACCGCAACCGCTGCGGTTGAACCAGTCAGACCCTAAATCGATAGTAAGGCAGCAATTGCAAATTTTCATTTTTAATATTATTAAAATTTGTAATTAACAACTTATTTAAAATTTTGTTTAGTTAAAATTTAAAGGGAAATATATCATTAATATTTTTCTTTTAGCTTTTGTTCCCAAAATAGAAGTTAAATGTCAATATTTATTTATTTTAATATGTTAAGTGATTTACCTTTTTAATAAAACCTATTTTGTTTAATAAAACTAATCTTGTGATACTTTTCGGGTTATGGTAGGGTATTTTTCAAATTTAAACTAATACATCTTAAATTTAGGGTGAGTTATTAATTTAATTAAAACCAGGTTTTCTCCTTAAATTTTATTTATCTAACCTCTTTGTTGACTATTTATCTAGTTATCTATATTATTAAAACTGAAATATTTTTTGTACTGATCGAAAACATATATAACATTATAAATGAGAATTGTTTGGAAACATAGATAACAATAAAAAAAAAAAGTATAGTGTCTTTTTGTAATGTTATTTATATTATTATATTAATTTTCTTTCCATTTTTCAACTAGTTTAACAATTTCATTAATTATATTACATTAACAGTACATCACATGATTAATTATATTACCATAATAATAGTGCATATTTTATTTATTAGTTAATCAACATTAGTTTTTTACCAATTATAAAATAAAAATATAAAATAATTGGGTTTTGCATATAGTTAAACGGTATGTTTAATTTATTTTAATAAAACTTTTTTTTAGTTTCAATCAGTAAAAAATTACGTAGCCAAAAACGTAATATAAATACATGTTTTTGTGAATAAAATAATAAATTAAATCAAAATAATAAAAATATATTACATTTGTTATGTCATTTAATTTTTCACTCCATATAATAATTTTACTAAATATTTTTTTTTCTATTTCACTTAATTTAGCCAAACACATAGAAAGAATCATTTTTATTAGTTTATAAAATCAGTAAGACATGAACATTGACTATCTATTTAGGTACGGTTTTTTTTTACGGGTATCATCTTTTTTTTTAAATTAAGCCTCTTTCAAATATTATAAATGTATGTGTGGATTTTGAGTTTGGTCATTCTGAATCTGGATGAGTTCAGTTATGATGTATATAAAAACCTAAAAATATTTAAATAACAATGTATCTGAAACGAATTCGGATATTTATACCAAAAATAATTATATTAACCGATTCGGTTCATGTATTTTTAATACAATTCGTTATATTACGACTTATATAAAATATATAAAAACAAATATCAGTAAATAAAAAATGTAAAAACAAATATCAATATACAAAAACAAAATATCAATCTCTTTTTTTTTTTTTTTGAACAAAAAATATCAATCTCTAGTTTCCCTTAAAACTCTTTTTTTTTTAATTGCTTTGTGTCGAGTGGCTCTTGTGGCTGATTGATATAAAGTTGGGTTTTTTCTGACATTTATGGAAAACCATCGATAAGTCTCAGGTTTCGTATCGATTCACATTCCTCTCTCTCTTTTGTGTTTTGTTTTTACAATTCTTCTGTTTCTCAGTTTGGTTTTAGCTTTTGATGCAGAAATCGGCAAAGCTCGTAACTTGTGTCTGAGATTCACCTCTTTGTGTCCGATCATGGCCGTCGCTGAGAATGCTGGTGTCAAAGTTGAGTCGTCTTCCTCAGCAGCCGACACGAAGCCTTCATGTCCTGATGATGATCAGAGCCCTAACTCCGATTCCTCGTCTCTTGACTCATCGGATCCTCCGACTCCAGATTCCGACGATCGGACTCAGACTCAGACCACTCCAAATGGGGAGAGTGGAGGGAGTCTCAACAAGAGTGAGATTAAAGATTTGTCTGATGCGTTTTCGAAGCTCAACCCGATGGCTAAGGAGTTTGTTCCTCGAACTCAATCCGTGGGGAATGGATTCGGCTTTACTAACAATTTTGCTGACGGGAGTGATCATCTCCCTACAAGGGTATGCTTTTGTCATTAGTGTGTGTTTTGATGTTACAATAATTATAAAGGTTTGACCTTTTCTGTGTGTTTTGCTTACCATGATGAAGCAGTTATACTTTGAGTGTGGTTTGTTAAGTTACAGTTGTTTGCTGTTACAGTTACAATTCCTTTTTATATGTATGACTGTTGAAGTTTTCAGGTCTTTTCATCTGCTAGAAAAGTGTGTGATATCAATTTTGTAATCCTTTTGTTTTACCTGCTGTGGCTACAGAGAAGGAGCTTTGGGCAAGGGAAGAGAAGGATGAACAAAAGAACCAGCTTGGCTCAGAAGGAAGATGTCATCAGGAGAACTGTGTATGTCTCTGAAATTGATCAACAGGTGAAAATTATTGGCTTTTAAAATACCATTTTTCTTGTAACGGAATCCATTTTGTATAACCAAATGCCTCTCTTAATTTGTCCCCTGTGTGTAGGTTACCGAGGAGAACCTCGCAGGGGTCTTTGTTAACTGTGGACAGGTACTTATATAATCTTAGCTATGTTTAGAATGTTTTCATCTGCAATAACTCGTTTCCTCATTTTGGGGATGCAAAGGTTGTTGATTGTCGTGTATGCGGTGATCCAAAGTCTGTCCTCCGTTTTGCATTCGTTGAGTTTACTAATGAAGGTACATTTTTACCTTTCTTTACTAGTTGACAGTACTGTTTGTTAGCTAGTGTAAGATATATATTTGCTGCAGAGGGAGCTAGGGCTGCTTTGAGCATGTCGGGAACAGTGCTTGGTTTTTACCCTCTTAAGGTGCTTCCCTCCAAAACAGCTATCGCCCCTGTTAACCCCACTTTCCTTCCCCGGGTAAGGTTCACATAATCATGGTCTTAAACTTTGCTTATCAGTTTAATCGAAGCTTGAGCATAATTATGATGCTTCTTTCTTTCTATCAGTCTGAGGATGAGCGTGAGATGTGTGTGAGGACTGTTTACTGCACCAACATTGACAAGCGGGTAGTTTGATTTTCCATAAGAAACTGTTAGCTGTTCAAAAGTAATTTGAGAAAACTAACTAAACTTTCATCAAATGTCTTTTGTTTCTTGAATCTGCAGGTTAGTCAAACTGACTTGAAAGGCTTCTTTGAAATGCTTTGCGGAGAGGTAAGGATTTGGTTTACGCTTTTTATATGTGTATATGTGTTTTACTGTTCAAATATTTGTCTCATAATCTTGTTGTAGGTTCATCGTCTGAGGCTTGGAGACTATCACCACCAAACCCGCTTTGCTTTTGTTGAGTTTGCCATGGTAACTCTCTCTGCCTTGTTTCTTTAGTTAACCTGTTCCTGTTTCACTTTCATTTGGTTGATCTCATCTAATGGGAAACTCACACTTTGTTCTAATGTCTCAGGCGGAGAGTGCAATTGCTGCTCTTCACTACAGTGGTATTGTATTGGGAGCACTCCCAATTAGGTAAAAAGATTTATGTATTGTATCCCCTTAATGTCAATTTTTTTTGCATGATAGGTTGTACACTATTAGGCATTACTAGATTCTATTTGTGATTTCATTTGGGAATGTTGTAATCAATCTATGTGTATGTGTGTTTGAAGGGTAAGCCCATCAAAGACACCAGTAAGGCCTCACCTTCACCGCCCTGAGTGCAAATGAAATGTTGGCAAAGCTGTTGCTGGAGATCCCAAAAGATATATATAGAAAAAGAGAGAGAAAGAAAGAGGAGAAGAAGTCTAAAGAAGAAGAAGGTACTTGAGGCGTTTTAGTTCTTTTTTATTTTTGAGTTTGTTTCGCAGTCGCAGCAGAGCCTGCCCGGTATCTTTGAACAACTTTTAAGAACTTTTATCTTTAACTTTCTCCTCTTTTCTATAGAGTCTGCTAAAAACCAAGATTGGTTTCGTTTTTTCTCTTTTGTTGATGTTATTGTCGAAAACACCTTCAAGACATTTGCACAATTCACTGTTTTTTTTTTCTTTGGGTTCTTGATTTCAGTTAGATCTTGTCTTAGTACGGGTCTAAGTTTGGCTTTCTTAATCTTTGTATTGTGCTGCTAAGCAAGTAAGCATTCGTTAGATAGATCGCATCATTCGTTACAATGTACCCTACTAGGTTTTCGTCTCATATGGTTTTGATATTTACCTGTTTGGTTAGCTAAACTGTTTAATGTAGTTTTTTTATATCTTATTTGTTCTAAAAATGAAATAATTTTAAAATATATTAAAACAAAAACTACAAAGAGAAAAAAAAGAGTTAACCACTTTCTGTTTGCCCTATTTCTTTACTTTTTGTTGTGTTCACAATTTTTGACTGGTATTGTTGTTAAGTAAATTAATTAGTTATCAAACTGTTTTAAAAGTATTTTGATCTAAGAGTTTTATGCATGATTTTGGTGAAGTCATATATTATATTAATGCATTAGAGAGTAGAGTATAGGTTTAGTAATTAACATACTTTTTTTAGTTCAAATGCAAAATGCTAGCACAATTTAACATGCCTTCATTTTTACCAATTAAAATGTAGTTGAACTGTCATCTTTTACGCATCACCATTTCCTAATATTGACCCTCTTACCATTTTTGTCTGTGTTTATCAGTACTTTTTACCGCACTTTGAGACGCTTTATCGTTTCACCAACGGATAACTATATTTTCATATATGGCTACGTTAGAACGTCTCCATTTTCATATGTGGTTACGTTGGAACATTGGAGAAGTCCTCAAGTTTGGGTATCTAACAAAAATGAAAAAAAAAAGATTTAATTAAATAATATTTCATGTCAAAAACTAAATAGATAATATTCCAACATTTGAAACGTTCATTTTGTTGAAATATTATTAATTAAACACTACAGTATTTTTGTACATTTTTGTTAGGTTGAGTCAGAGAATTCTTTTTACTGGAGGTGCTCCTTAGCAATTGTAAATATACTTTAAAGAATATGATCATATATTTGTCCTTCTATTGTGGATCGCAATCAACTTCCCAAACAATCGAAGCTATAATCACAGTGAATACACAAAGTCATGATAAACGAGTCAAATAGCGACGTTAATGGCTAAAGAAATGATTATACTTATATGATAACGAAAGAAGAGGAGGAACAGCTTTCTGCACTCTCGAGGGATGCATTTCACATTCTTTCATGTTACAAATAATTCCTATTTCTGACACAAACCTATCTAATTTGCAAACACAAAGCATGCCTACCTACCTATTCCACTCTTCTTTTGTTTCCTTTACCTTTTACTTTATTTTCCGCTTCGTTATTCTTCTTTTACTCCCAACATCTTTCCTCTTTCTCGCAGCTTTTTCGGATACATTATGTGTTTGTTTTATATCTATGGATACACAATATTCGGATATTCGTTTTGCATTTGGCCGTTACTTGTGAGTTGTGATGGCTACGAAGCATGTACATGACAAAAACATATTTGTTCTTGTCGTAGAGATAGTGGATAACTACACATTTGAATGGAACTGTTAGTCTGTTATACGTACGAGACACTAACCCGAGCAGAATATTAAATAAAAATTAGTATAATAACACATAAGATCAATATAGGTCCGAGTTTCACTTTTTATTGCATCACCAAATAAATGTACATGTTCCGAACTTTTTAATTTAATATTGAGCAACAAAAAGGTTCATGCTCTTCATTTATAAAGGAGGGTGTTCCTTGTCGGCTTAATCTTACCATCAAGGAGGGTGTTCCTTCTTTGCTCAACCATTCCTTACTGTTCCGTTGCTTCCGTATTACCAAGAAAGTGACAATAGTTAACAAAGATTAAGCCGACAAGGTAAGATCTTGATGGGGAAGAACGGTGGAAGTTCGTGGCTCACGGCGGTTAAAAATGTTTTCCGGTCACCGGAGAAGAAATGTCCCAGAAGAAGAGAACGTCAACAAGACAACGGCCTTGTCCAAGAAGACGAGGAGGAACAACAGCAACAAACGGTACTTGATTTACACAATTATATATAGTGGACCTTTCTTGATTTTTAAGCTTCATTCATACTATATACACTAATATTTACAACTTTTTAATTCAATATATTCCCAAAACGTACCTTTTTCCCTTCAGGTTAGTATAATTGAAAAAAAAAACAATCGTCATTAGCATCAAAACTGAATTTTGATGAACTGAAATTTTTGCATTATATAAACGGATCTAGAATTTGGAGATTTACATAAATCTTTCATACTAAAAAGCTTATAAATAATAATAATTTTGTTGGTGCAGAAGAGAGGAAAAAGAAGATGGCTATTCAAGAAAGCTTCTTCTGATTCTTGTGCAAGAGACGTCGGAATAAACATTAAAAATGCCGTCAACACTAATTCAGCTTCTGTTGACGCGATTGCGGTCGATGAAACGGAGAAAAAAGCGTCTCCGACGGCTAAGGAAGCCGTCTTTTTCTGTCGGACATCTGTCTACCTTAAAAGACACTTGGCTGCTATTCTCATTCAGACAGCTTACCGAGGATGCCTGGTAAACTTAATACTTACTATTGCAGCCTCCATACTTTTATATCATTTCCAGTTTCTGGTAACATAGTTTTAGGAAATACTAATAGTGATCATACAAACTTGAAAGTTTTAAAATAATTTTATAATTTCAAACCATTTTGAGGTATATTTATGCTAAAATCGTTAAATATATATCAGTTTATAGATGAACATGAGTTTGATTTTGTTGACTTGTGACTCAAGGCACGAAAGGCCTTCAAAGCCCTAAAGGGAGTTGTGCTACTACAAGCCTTAGTGAGAGGCCACAACGTGCGTAGAAGAGCTAGCATTACTTTGTTTCGGGTTCAGGCCTTAGTTCGGGTCCAGGCTCGGGTTCTAGATCACCGGAAGAAACTCACGGCCAGTCCCGGCGACGGAACTACCTTGTCTCGTGCTTTCTCTAAACAGGTGCAATTTCAATCAAAGTAGTGTACTATTTATTAGTTTTCTGGTTTTCTACATTTTAATTCAAATTATATTAATAAGCGAACCGGTCTTTTGTTTGGTTTACAAATGAAGATGTGGAGAATCACAGCGAGAGAAGCACATAGTGAAAGCGAGTTAGAGGACAAGAGACCAAGTAGATTAAACCGGTTCGGTTATCAAGAAATCGGAAGAAGACTGTCAACCGATCAGACAATTGTTGAACCGGTCAAGATAGTTGAGATCGATACGTACAATACATACTCACACCATCAACAACTCAACGACCGAACACCGCGTGGGAATTCTCGCGTCACGAGGCAAGGCCATTCGATACCAAATTACATGTCTACGACTGCCTCGACCGTGGCTAGGTTCCGACCACAAAGCGCACCTAGGCAGAGATCAAACCAGACCGGTTTAGATGACAACGAACCAAGATTACAATTGGTTAGAAAGAGATTGTCATTTCACAAAGATATTCCGCAATCGCATGGTTACTTTTGGTACGATAAGAAAACGGATGATCACGATCACGAGGATGTTCAGCACTAAATTAACTTGATCGGTTATGGGAGCTGATTGAACCGGTTCACGATTGAAATTTTATATATGTATTGAGTATTGACTGACCCATGAGATTTTTGGTTTTTCATTAATTAATATGCACCAGGCAAGACTTCTTTAACGTTGATTATTTAGATGTATCGGTTGACCCATAAACATAATTGTAGTTCTTTTCAGCACCAAACAATAATCAATTTATTTAGACTTCTTCAAAGCTCAAACGACGTGACTATTTCGATGTCAAATGGATTTAACACAGTTTTATTAGAATTTAAATAGATTAGTAGGTAGCCGTGACTGTTTCATTTCCGCGTGTTGCAAAGTAGGGAATAATATTTTTCGTCAACTATGCTGAATCACATATTCTCTTATCTACTATTTATTACTATATATTCACTTAATTTATCCAAATTACGTTACTCCAGCATATAAACACCCTTTCTAATTGAAAAGATTGTCAAAGAGATTTTTTTGATTTTGTATTAAAATATTTTCTACTTATACAATTTTTTTTTTATTTCGTCCTTTTTTTTTTATTTTGGTCAAAGAGTTTATCAACTTTTAACTTCGATAATATTAAGATGTCTAACACATTATAATGATCTTTTCATCGAGTTTTCCGTTGGTTTACATGATAAAGAACTTAATTACAGCATAAAAATTTTCACAAGGCAACGCACTGTAATGAAATCACGTCACCACGCTCACTTGGCTGTTGTAGGAGTCACGTTTCCGTCGCTGTCGTTGTAGCAAACCACCGGCACTTTTTCAACGCCTTCTCTTCCGTTATTTTTCATTACAAAAATCTTCCTGAACTCAAACTTTGTTTTGTAATAATTTAATTAATTATTTATTATTCATCGCCTTGTTTTCTTTTTTTTTTTCTCCTGTCTCCTCATCGGCCGTTTAAACATTTCTCTGGTTCTGTTTATCTCTAAAGCTTACTATTCAACGTCGTTTCCTGACCGTCCGATGATTTGACTTTTTACCGATCAGCTAGTTGACTTCAAACCATACGGCGACGATGGGTCATTGTTACAGCCGGAACATTTCCACCGTTGAAGATAAGGACGGCGATGTCCCCAACGGAGTCGCCCAGCTTCAAAACAACCACCGTACGTCAGTTCCCAGTTCTCCAGTTGCGTCTGGCTCTACCGAAGCCAACCCTTACACCATTAGCCCATTTCAAAGCCCGTTGCCGGCGGGAGTAGCTCCTTCTCCGGCAAGAACTCCGGGAAGAAAGTTTAAATGGCCGTTCCCGCCTCCTTCACCAGCGAAACCGATTCTGGCGGCTCTGAGACGGCGAAGAGGTACGGCTCCTCAGCCTCGAGACGGTCCTATCCCTGAGGAAAGTGAGGAAGACGATCACGGAACAGCCGGCGGAAGCGGTGAGAGGTTGGATAAGAACTTCGGATTCTCGAAGCACTTCGAAGGGAAGTACGAGCTCGGGAAGGAGGTTGGTCGAGGGCATTTTGGTCATACTTGTTCGGCTAAAGCCAAGAAAGGGAAGATCAAAGGACAAACGGTAGCAGTCAAGATCATCGCTAAAGCCAAGGTTTGTTTCTCTCTCTCTTGACATATTTTGTGACAAAAGATTAATGATCAAAGATATGTTCTTTGTATTGATACAATGTGTCAAAGGTATCTTTATTTAATACGGTGACGAATTTGAGGGGTTTGTTTCAGATGACATCAGCTCTATCCATTGAAGATGTTCGCCGAGAGGTGAAACTGCTGAAAGCTCTGTCCGGGCATAGGCATATGGTTAAGTTCTACGATGTGTTTGAGGACGCAGATAATGTCTTTCTGGTTATGGAGTAAGTATGTCTCTGTCTAGTTAATGCTAATCTCTTTGAGTTAAAGATTTACAAAATTCTTTTGTGGCTTAAAGTTTTGTTTCAAGTAATTTCTTATAGAGATACTAACAGTAGAGTTGATTTAAGTCATTGATCTTCCACTATGATTCCAGGTTATGTGAAGGTGGAGAGTTATTGGATAGAATCTTGGCAAGGTAATTTTTTTTTTTTTTTCATTTTTAGTTTTTGTTTCCTGTAATTAGCTTAGCTTTGTATTGCGTCTGGAGTTTATACTTGTACTGACTATATCTTACTACAGAGGTGGTCGGTTTCCAGAAGCAGATGCTAAGCGTATTCTTGTGCAAGTTCTATCTGCAACTGCTTTTTTCCATCTTCAAGGTGTTGTGCACCGTGACCTGAAGCCTGAGGTTCTGCTTCTACCACTGTAAAAAATATTATAACTGTGTAGCTTGTTTCTTAAGTAAACCCTCTACTCTCTGTCTCCAGAATTTTCTGTTCACCAGCAAAAATGAGGATGCAGTACTCAAGGTCATAGATTTTGGTTTATCTGATTTCTCCAGATTCGGTAGTGATCTTTGTCTTTGCTCCCTCCTTATACATAACTTTTGCTTCCAGAGTTTTACTTAGGGTGCTGACAAATGACTGTGTTAATGTTTTAATCAGATCAGCGTCTCAACGATGTGGTAGGAAGTGCATACTACGTTGCGCCTGAAGTACTCCACAGATCATACGGCACTGAAGCAGATATATGGAGCATCGGTGTCATATCTTACATATTACTCTGTGGAAGTAGACCTTTCTACGGACGAACCGAGTCTGCCATCTTTCGATGTGTCCTTAGAGCGAATCCTAATTTTGAAGATATGCCGTGGCCTTCTATATCTCCTATTGCCAAAGATTTTGTGAGAAGGCTACTGAACAAAGACCATAGGAAAAGAATGACAGCTGCTCAAGCTTTAGGTATGCTCCTTACTATTACTAGTGTTGATTAGTGAAATGAAAAACATGAGTATGGTTAAAAACTTGCAGCTCATCCATGGCTTCGAGGTGAAAACCCTGGTTTGCTTCTTGATTTCTCCATCTACAAGTTAGTGAAGTCTTATATTCGTGCATCTCCTTTCAGACGAGCAGCACTTAAGGTACTTGTCTGATAATAAGAGATGTGACCATATTTATACAACAATGTATACATCTTTATTTTGCTGTAACTTTGTACGCACAGTCTCTATCCAAAGCTATACCAGAAGAGGAACTTGTGTTCCTTAAAGCACAGTTCATGCTCCTTGAACCAGAAGATGGAGGCTTGTTTCTTCACAATTTCACTACGGTCAGTGTGTTATTTCCACTCTCTTTTTTTTTGAATGGCTAAGAGTTTTTGAGCCAGACATACATCATCCCTTAGGGCAAGTTCCAAACCATTTTAAATTCACCCCTTTTAGGAGAGCATACCATTCCCAGCTGAAATTGAACCAATGAAACTTTAGATTCATACTAGGTAATCCAAGAATTTTATGTAATATATAGGTCAACTCCTCGACTGTTCTTCCTGGTTTAACCATAGCTTCTAATCCATTTTTCCTGGTTTAACCATAGGTTTTGATACAACTGTTCTTCAATTGGTGAATGCTACATTCTTGTGATCCCTGATTGGCCGTTTAAATTCTTGTGGTAAGTGCAGGCTTTGACAAGATATGCTACGGACGCTATGATCGAATCTAGACTTCCTGACATTTTAAACTTGGTACGCACGCAATAACACATTGATCCTTGAGTCCCAAGCGTTTTCAAGTCTCTTGCATAATTACATCTTCTTCTTTTTTTCCTTTTGGTTGCTTGAAGTTGCAACCCTTAGCACATAGGAAACTCGATTTTGAAGAGTTCTGTGCAGCTGCGGTTAGCGTTTATCAACTAGAGGCTCTTGAAGAATGGGAACAGATCGCAACTACAGCATTTGAGGACTTCGAACGTGAAGGAAGCCGAGCCATTTCAGTCCAAGAACTCGCTGAGGTATGCAGGGACTTCAATATATCTCTGAGATCTGTAAAACCACAATCATTGGCATGAATCTTGGGGTTTACGAATGTGCAGGAGATGAGTTTGGGACCAAATGCGCATCCTTTGCTCACGGATTGGATCCGGAGTTTGGATGGGAAGCTGAGTTTCTTGGGGTATAAAAAGTTCTTGCACGGTGTGACTGTTCGAAGCTCGAGCTCGAGACCTATTAGGTGACTTCCAACTTTGCAAATCACACCCTAATAATACTGTGTGGAGAAGAAAAGGTACCTCTTTGTATTGAGCATTTTGCTTTCATCGGAGCCGTTCCAAAACCAAAAACAAACAAACATGGAAAATATATATATATATATATATTTTTTGTATTTTCTTTTTTAAAATATTCATTTCGGTTTGTAGAGAAAGAGTTTATAAAATGGGTGGTGGTTGTTTGGCTCTGGTTTTGTTTCCTCTAAGCAGTGGTATTGGAGGTGTAATAAATCAACTGTTTAGGTATAAAACTTTTATGATATACACATTGAAATGTTGTATTAAGACATGGTATCATGCATACGCGTGCACTTACTACAGACTGTACTATTGATTTTGGGGCCTTGTCGGTCTTATTGGCAGTCGCTACTCGCTAGCGACCAGCGACCGCATTTAATTACTGTTCGTTTGGAACGATCGGTCGTTAGTGATATGTGATTAGAAATTGGTAGCAGATTTTTCAGTCTTCCGACCAAAAATTTGGCGCAAATATTTTAACCATCAAATAACAAAAGTATCCTCAAAATGTTTACAAGATCACAAACAAATATCCCTAAAACTAATTTTATTCTCTCCACAGTCACGCTCCATAGAGTTATAGATATTGGAGATTCTTTCACCCACAGTTATTATTATGCCTTTGATTTCGGTTTATTTGGTCAAATTGATTCAGATCATTCATTTCTGATTAGTTCTGTTTATCCAAAATCTCACCAAATTAGAAAAACTTTGTAAATTATATTCACTTTTTTTCCTTATTCAAAATATTATGCCATCAAATTATAGATATGCATAGGTTATCATTTAAACAACCTTGTTATTTTGGATTCATATAATAAATTAACATGTATAATATATTTGAAAATTGATTATATAGTTTTTGTAATAAAATTAGTAATTACATGATATTTTGTAAATAGTATTGACAAGTTTTTATATAATCTATGAATATAGAATGTTAAATCAGTGATAAATAAAAATGACAGTTTATCACTTACAGTTAATAAAAAAAATGTAACATAAAAGATTCACAAAAAGAAGAAGAAAATCGAACAGACAAACCACACCCTTATGTTAAATCAGTGTTAAATAAAAATGGCAGTTTATCACTTACAGTTAATAAAAAAATGTAACATAAAAGATTCACAAAAAGAAGAAGAAGATCGAACAGACAAACCACACCCTTAAGACACAGATACAAGTGCATTTCACTTGTTTTCTTTGAATTTTGTACCCTGTTTTGATATTTTTATAATATTTAATTAACACAATCCCGCCCGCTGTAACACCCACAGTTTACATTCATAACTTAAGGAGACGTACTTGTTAGCTTTCCGAAATGACATCAACAACTTGACGTTTTGCACGGTAAGCTTTTAAATCACAAGTTCCTATTTTTTGTATTTTCTTTTTCTTAATTTTTTTTAATTTCCGGTATGTAGAGAAAGAGTTCATAAAATGGGTGGTAGTTGTTTGGTTCTGGTTTTGTTTCCTCTAAGCAGTGGTGCTGGAGGTATATAAATAAACTGTTTAGATACAATAAAACTTTTATGATATACACATTGAAACGTTTTGTATAAAGACATAGTATCATGTATACACGTTCTGATTTAGTAACTCCAAACTGTATTTTTGATTTTGGGACCTTGTTGGTCATGTTCGTTTGCCAGTCGCTAGCTAGCGACCGGTTTGATTGTTGTTCGTTTGCTTATCGCTACATATGATTTGTCGTTGGCAATATGCGACTGGAAATTTGGGTTGTTGATTTTTCAGTATTTCAACCAAAAATTTAGCACACAAAAATTTGAAAACATTAAACTAACAAAAGTATCCTCAAAATGTGCACAAAATAACAAACAAATCTCAGTAACCCTAATTTTATTCTCTCCATAGTCACTCTCCGTTGATTTGTTTTTCAAATGCTATAGAGTTATAGATGTTGGAGATTCTTTCACCCACAGATATTATTTCGCCTTGATTTCAGTTTATTTGGTCAAATTGGTTCTGATCATTCGTTTCTGATTAGTTTGGTTCATCCAAAATCTCACCAAATTATACATAACCTTTTTTGGTTTAACTTGGTTTTTAGTTTTCAATTTTTTTTCCGAACTGAACTGATATTTTGATTTAAACTATTTTAAAAACTCAAATATTTTTGGTTAAATTTGGTTAGTTTGATTCAATTATTATAGTTTGATCGAGCAATCGGATTGGTTCAAGGCCACGAGTACTGCTATGGGACAGGCCCAATTTGATAACTGAAAAATTCAGTTCACACGCCAGCCCAGCTAAGCCCAAGTTCATGTAGATTTCGTTTTGGTTATGGTGTTGGGGGGTTTTCGGTGGGATTTCCTAAACTGTGTGTATCATGTCATATCCTGACGCATAGCTCAGCTTTAGTTCTTTCAAACCTTCATGGCTCCATCACTGTAATACTGGAACTAGAAGCTTTTGTCTTAACTCAATGTTCGTGGCTTCCTTAGAAGTCCTCGTCCAGCTCCATTCTATTTTCATTGTCATGGATATGGTCTTTTTCTCTTTGTCGAATTCACCTAGTCCATGCTTTCAAGCCTCAATCGTCTCACCATCCTCTTCACGATACATTATGCTCTCCGATGTTTTAAGCTTTATTGGTTTCAAAGTTCTCCGTGTTTGTTTGAGTGTCAAATATAGTCAGATAGAATTTTATAATCTCGATGTTACCTATGGTTCTAGAGCTTCTCACTAAAAGTTCTTGTCGGTCGATATTTAAACTTTTTTTATGGGTGCATCAACGTCGTTTTATTTGACTATCATTTGTTCTTTCGAACAATCGCTTTAGGGACTAAGATAGAGCCTGCCACATTTCTTCATACTCCTGAGCTTGATTCGCCCTTTAACAATTCTATCTTCAAATTATTGTAATGTTTTCTATCTACGTTTTACCATATAGCATGTCTCTAGGATCTTCGGTTTCAGTTGTAAGATTTGATACTCACTGAGGTTTTTATAATATGGATAGTTGCAAAAAAAAAGCTTTTGTATGTGGGTAGTTTTTGAGTTTTAAACTTTTTTTTTTGTGAAATAGGTGTTTTTACTGTTTAGGATATATCATTTTTTTTATATACGATCATGTAATTTAGTTACCACATTATTAAAACTCTACAACATTTCTTATAATAAATTTCCCAACTAATTGGGCTACACACTTTACTCAGCCTAATCATCATGCGTTAATATAGCTCTCGGATTGGATATGAACAAAACATAGGTTCACCCTTAAAGTGAACCTTTAAATTTACCTCTTATTTTATTACCAATCAAAATGCTACATAGATTAATAATAAAATATATTATTTTTAAAAAAAAATTAAAAAAATTAAAAAAAATAATAACGTTCATTTTAATGACGCTAACGCCAATAACTAAACCCTAAATCTTAAATTCTAAACCCTAAACCTTAAATCTAAACCCTAAATTCTAAACCCTAAATTCTAAACTCTAAACTTTAAATCTAAACCCTAAACCCAAACCCTATATCTTAAATCCAAATCCTAAACTCAAACCGTAAACTCTAAACCCAAACTCTAGACCTTAAACTCAAACTCTAAATCCTAAACTCAAACCTAGACTCTAAACCCAAACTTTAAACCCTAAAGAAACAACATCAACATTAACCCAAACTTTTAAGATATAGAATTTGGGTTCAGAGTTTACGATTTCAATTTATGGTTTATGGATTAGGTTTGGGTATATAATTTGAGTTTAGAGTCTAAGATTTGGGTTTAGGATATAAGGTTTGGATTTAAGGTTTACAGTTTGGATTTATGGTTTAAGATTTGGGTTTAGGATATATAGTTTAGGATTTGGGTTTAGGGTTTAAGATTTAGGTTTAGGGTTTAGTTAGTAGTGTTATCATTAAAATTGACAATATTTTTTTTTGTTTCAATTATTTCAGGTTTTTTTAAATAAAATTAATCTATTTTATTATTTATCTAGGTGGTATTTTGATTGGCACTAAAATTAGTGGTGATTTTAAAGGTTCACCTTAGGGGTGGTGAACCTAAGTCTGTTCGTTGGATATCAATCGTATTCATATAACCTTTTGAGAGCTAACACACGGAGTATCGTGTAATCGTTCGAGATATTTTCTAGTAAATCTTTTGTAGTGTATATACTTCTTTTAGTTGTGTACTTGTGTTCAAAAAAAAAAATACTTCTTTTAGTTTTTGTTAGTAAATCTCTTTTGAAAAACTGAACACAACAAAACGAATAATTATTTATTTCTGAAAAATGAAATTTGAACTCTGGAAGTTGCGGTATCTAGGGCCAGACCCCAACAAACGTCTGTAGATTGCGCGAACCTATATTGTCTGGTTCTTCTCAAAAGCAGAAAAATATATATACGTACGTATTGGGCATTTACTTGATTTCGTAACGTGTAGAAAATTAGCAACGAGAAGCTAGCAAAATATCTTCTTCGTAACATGTAGAATATTCAAACGGAAAAACATGCACCGTATATGCACCTCACTTCATACGTTAATCTATAATCTCTATATAACACCACGTTACCATAGTTTCTTGGCAACCAAGTCATATAAACCAAAGCATTTATATCAAAACATCTCCTACTTTTCTCTATCTAAAAGAATGGCTTCGATAGTTTTCTTGATTATGTCCATTGTGCTGAGTTATATAACCTCTGGAGCCACATCTCGTGGAGGAGTCTTCAAAGCTTCCGCCATAGAGAAACATGTGCAATGGATGTCTCGATTCCATCGTGTTTACTCCGACAATTCTGAACAAGCGAGTAGATTCGAGATCTTTAAGAAGAACTTAGAGTTCATTGAGACATTCAACATGAATACGAACATAACGTTCAAGTTGGATGTCAACCAGTTTTCTGATCTCACCGACAAGGAGTTCCGGGCGAAGTACATGGGCCTAGTGGTCCCCGAAGGTACGAACGAAGTTTCAGAAACCGACAAGACTATGTCGTTCAGATATGAAAATGTCAGTGAAACCGGTGAGAGCTTGGACTGGAGACAGGAGGGGGCCGTTACATCTGTTAAGAACCAAGGCCAATGTGGTAATTAATTATCATAACTCTATATACTCTATAGTACCTTATAATTTTTTTTTAAAACAATACGTATTTTAGTAGATTTAGATTAAAATGATGACACAACGTGTTGATACTTGATACTAGTACAAAGTCCTAACATTATATAGTACAAATTAATGTTCTAAAGTTCAGGTGCCACCTTATGAGGCATCCCGCCTATACGGCAAATCAGTAATAACCAAAACAATTTTCTAAAAATCTGATTTAAATTGCTTAAATCGGTTAAAATTGTCTAAATCAGTTTAAATTTTTAAATCGATCTAATCTGGTTTAAATCGGTTAAATCACTTAACCTAAAATAGATTATGACTCATTTAATTATATCATCTTCACCATCAGTTATTTCTATAAATAAATGATTATCTTTTTTCCTCCAATTTTGTTTTTTCTATATCTAATTTTTAGATATTTCATTAAAGTAATTTGAAATTAAACACAAAAACTTAAGATATGTAATATAAATATAAGACACATAATAATTAAATAATTGCATTGAGGTATAGACGAATAAAAGCCCGAATAATCCGAATAAAGAATGTTAACCCCTAATTACCATCTACCGATTTCTTGGACATTGGTGCAATCATTAGCCCACATGTGGTCCACCAAATTTTTGGGTGTTTCTTTCTTATCACATTTCAAGAGAGAATATAAAATGAAATTTCTGGAAATATGGAACAGGATGTTGTTGGGCTTTCTCGGCGGTGGCAGCCGTGGAAGGTATTACAAAGATTGCAAAAGGTGATCTTGTATCCCTGTCAGAACAGCAGCTGGTGGATTGTAGCAGAGACTTTAACAATGGATGCAATGGAGGGATAATGTCTAAAGCTTTCGAGTACATTATTAACAACCAAGGAATCACCACGGAGGATAACTATCCTTACCAAGAATCACAAGGAACATGTTCTTCAGCCACCCAAGTTACTGATTTCATTGCTGCTACCATAAGCGGATACGAGACGGTTCCAAGTGATGACGAGGAAGCATTGCTAAAAGCGGTATCTAAACAGCCTGTTTCTGTGGCGATAGCTGGATCAGGGGCTGCGTTTATGCAATACTCCGGGGGGATATTTGACGGAGAGTACTGTGGGACGCACCAGACTCATGCGGTTACGATTGTTGGTTATGGGATTAGTGAAGAAGGGACTAAGTACTGGTTATTGAAAAACTCATGGGGAGAAAATTGGGGAGAAAATGGTTACATGAGAATCAAGAGAGACGTGGATGCACCTGAAGGAACGTGTGGTTTGGCCCATTTTGCTTACTATCCACTTGCATGAATCCTGTTATGTTGTTCGAATATATTTACATGGGGTTGTTCATAGTAATTGACAACATCATTATCGGATATCTTATGAAACTATATACCGGCGTTTTCGTTGGTTTATTTCTATTTTGGAATTTATGTTGATGAAACCATGTATGTCGACGTTGGTGTAGTAATGTATAACTATTTTGTGGTAATTATTAGATCTATGTCCAAACATATACTGACTAGTCTTTCTGGAAGTAAACAATGGAACTTAGCCACTTCGTAAATGACTCTTATCAAGTTATTAAACCTGGCCCTAGATTCATTGAAAATCATGATGACTCATAACACCAGCTTGAGGTTGAATTTTGGCACTCCTGTCTTGAACAACTTCGAAGAGACGATTTACATACCAATAGATATTTAGTTCAAAACGTTCTGCAGTTACATCAAAAAGCCAAGAAGGAGCTATAAGAAAGAACAAAAGATAAAAAAAAAATTCCGAGAATGCATTCACATAATAAGAGATCAGGCCTGATCCCAAACTAAAATCCAACAAGCTGATCTGGTGGTTGCGTTAAATTTAGAAAGTTACGGTTTCAACACATGTTTTGTGTGTGGAAATTTCTTGCCAAAACATTACGAAAAAATTCAGTTCTGCTATTTTCTGCCCAAATATTGCAATGGAGCTAGAATTATTAACAACATTACAGGCATGTCTACCCACGAAAACAGGATAAAGAAAATGTAACAATAAAACAAAAATGATGCCATCAAAGTGATTTTTACATCTACAGTATATAAGAACTAAAATTTGTTTGAATAAATCTGAAAAACACTACTGGATTCAATAATAAAAATAACAAAATCAAGCTTCGACTCCGAAACGATGACCCTCACGGTGTCTTCTTCTTGGTCTTGGTCCTTAGAGGAGGAGGAGGAGCAAGAATCTTGCCAGCATAAATCGCTATATCCGTCAAGATCTTCATATTCCAGTTCGCATAAACCATAGGCGTAGGGTGAAAGAAACTCGTCCTACACATCGAAATATTCACAAGCGCAAGAGCTTGATACGCTCTCATGAACCGATAATCTTTAAGATACAAATACTTCAACGCGTTGTCAAGATGAGCATCCACCAATCTATACGCTTTCCTGCAAGCAGCGAACTCTTCTTTGCTTCTACGGTCTTTGGCTTTGGGAAGAAGAGAACCTTCGATGTTGTCAAGCGTTTCTATGGCGTTGATCCATGCTTTTGCCGCGGTTAGCTTCGCGATTGTCTTGATGGATGTGCGTCGTCTGATTAGCTGAGATGTGATGGTTTTATTACAGAACTTGAAGTCGATTGTTTGTTTGCATATTCTGTTGATTAGGTCTTGTGTTGATGGGTCAGGGACGACGGAGATAGACGACGTGAAGGTAATGCAGATGAGAAGAGAGACCAGTAGGTGAACGAATGTCATTGTTTACAAGTAGTTAAATGATGTGCTCAAGAATAAGCTAATTGGTGATATGAATATTATTTATACTCTTTATCTCTCCACGTCTTTGTCTCCATAGAATGTATCGTATATATTCCAAAACGTAGTTGTTAGCCTTCTTTATATTATGATTTTACACGTCAATAATGATCGCGTTTTCGTGATTAACGTAAGAAAAAAATGATGATGAAAGATTTGTTTGGTGATTTGGTTGAATGCAATGATGTTATGCTTATAGACTACATTTGTGAGTTCCTTTGGTTTGAAGTCTTTCCAATGAAAGTTTGTTGCGTTTCTTTAATATTGGTTTGCCATGTTATTTTCATAATGTGTTTAAGAGCTAACTTATCTAATACTTAAGTGGGAGTGTTTATGTGAAATTATACAAAATCTTTTTGTGGATGTAAACACTCAGTCGTATTAATTTGTTATGGTTAGGGATTTAAATATAAAAAGGGTCCCACGAATAAAACTTAACAATGAGTTTGGTACATGGGGATCAATTAAATATGTTGCATAACTTGGGAAACAAACGACTTTGTTTACCAAAATGTGAGTGTGGTGATCAACCATAGTGGTAGGTCAACCAATGATCATCAACTCTATCTACAATTCCCAAGAAAATAAAGAGATTTAGGTTCCAAAAAAAATTAAAGTGGAGAAAAGTGAAAACAAGAAACGAGACCGTTTTAAAAGCAAAGACTAATGCGAGACAAATCATTATGGTTCCAATTTGCTAGATTTGTTAGATTAACAATGTTGTGGGATTAAGTTTTGAAATTGACTGTGGTAACTCCGTGAATTATAACTCGAGGAAGAAATGAAGATTGCTCCTCCCATAAAATCTGTTCTTTACCAGGTGCAGTTTATGCAACGAATGTTGTAAGTTCCATTTCTCTTAAGCCAAGAGTTGTGTTGTATGTGCAGGATGAATGATAGAAGCGAGAACTGGTTTGAGAGCCGTAGAGCTTTGCCAGTTTACATACATGGAATTAGATTAAACAAAAGAATACTCACTCAGAGTTAAGGAATTAGACGTCTAATTTTGTTAAGTCAACATAGAGTTGAGGAATTATGTTGCATAGTCAAATAGTTTGGGAATGAAATGTGTTAATATCAAATTGTTGAGGGAATTAAATGATCATTTTCCCAATATTCTGATATTTGTTTCCTATTATTACAACTGAATATCCGTATGACTTTAAATCCGATAGCCCGGATATGTAGGCCTATTCAGTCACTCACTCAAGCTTATTATGGCTCTCTAACTCTGAGTGGGAGAGAGAGAAGCAAAAGTAACAATGGAGGTATTCTACTACTTGGTGTTCGGAGTGATGGCTGCCGTAGTGGCGGCTTTGGAAATGAGCAAGAGAAGCAAGGATCAAAACACTTCTTCTTCCTTCAATTCCTTCAAAAACAATTACATCCTCGTCTTCTCCATCATGATGGGTACGTGCCTCATCATCCACTTGTGTACTCGATTGAATCAGATGCAATTTATGTATACGTTTGCTACTCTATCGTGCATATGATTTTTATGTTGCTACAGCTGGGGATTGGCTTCAGGGACCTTATGTGTATTATCTTTACAGCACTTATGGTTTTGGTAAACGAGATATTGGTCAGCTTTTCATTGCTGGTTTCGGCTCCTCTATGTTGTTTGGAACCATTGTTGGCTCTCTTGCTGACAAACAGTGAGAATCCTCTTTCCTTTTTTTTTTCAAGTTCTATGTGTTGTCAGAGGAGAACTTATATCTGTGTGTGTTTTGGATTCAGTGGTCGGAAGAGGGCATGTGTTACGTACTGCATTGTTTACATTCTTAGCTGCATCACCAAGCACTCTCCACAGTACAGAGTTTTAATGGTCGGTCGTATCTTGGGTGGAATTGCTACTTCTCTCTTGAATTCTGCCTTCGAATCTTGGCTCATTGCTGAGCACAACAAGGTCTGCCTTACTCTTATTTTTTTCTACTTGTGAATGAATCATGAGTCTAGCTAGGTGTTCGAACTCTATGTTTCTTAGATGCTTGTTAGTGTTTTGATAGAACATAGTCTAACTCCATGCCATGTCTGCTTCTCTGATGAGTGGCACAATCAATTCTTGATGGCTGTAAAAACAATAGTTTCTCGAAATTGGATTGTTCTAGAACATAGCAAAGCTCATTTGATTTTTTTTTATACAAAGTAGGATGTTGAAGAAAGTAAAGACTCTTAGTGTTAGCCATGGCTGATGTGAATTTTTTTTTTGCTTTTTCTGAAAAACTATGCACAGAGGAACTTTGACCAACAGTGGCTGCCACTGACAATTTCTAAGGCTGTTTTCTTTGGGAATGGTCTGGTGGCTATTCTCTCTGGGTTGTTTGGTAATTTACTTGTCGACATTTTTTCCTTTGGTCCTGTTGCTCCCTTTGACGCCGCTTCTTGCTTTCTTGCAATTGGAATGGTCATCATATTGACAACATGGTCTGAGAATTTCGGAGATCCATCTGACAGCAAAGATTTGATGACTCAGTTCAAAGTCGCTGCAATAGCAATTGCTTCAGGCAGGTTCAAAGTTAACGTTAAAAACTGTTGATTTGAACTGTGCTTGCTCATTATCTCTAACACAGTCTCTGTTTATTTCTCAGACGAAAAGATTGCATTGTTGGGTGCTATTCAATCTCTGTTTGAAGCCTCAATGTACACATTTGTTTTCCTCTGGACTCCGGCTCTTAGCCCAAACAATGAAGAAATCCCACACGGCTTCGTCTTTGCAACCTTCATGTTGGCTTCGATGTTGGGAAGCTCCCTTGCAGCTCGTCTCATGGCCCGCTCATCTCTCAGAGTAGAGAAATACATGCAAATTGTATTTCTAGTATCCGCTGCTTCCCTTCTGCTTCCCATTACAACAAGTGTATGTCTCAGGGTTGGTCTGAACCTACATTGTTATCTCTTATGTTTAACCAAATATTTTTATAATAAAAACATGTTTGGTCAGGTCTTGGTGACTCCGTCAAAGGTGAAAGAGGAAGGCTTGTCATTAACTTGCTCCATCCAGCTACTTGGTTTCTGTGTTTTCGAGGCTTGTATAGGAATATTTTCGGCATCGATAATGAAGATGAGATCACAGTATATCCCTGAAGAAGCGAGAAGCACCATAATGAACTTCTTCCGTGTTCCGCTTAACCTCTTTGTCTGCATCGTCTTGTACAACGTAAGAATAAGTCTGGTCTTCTTCTTCTTCTTCACATAAATCTTTTTGTTTTTTGTTTTTACTATAAAAAAGCTTGTGGTTGTGCAGGTTGATGCGTTACCGATCACAATCATGTTTGGTATGTGCTCAATCTTCGTCTTCGTAGCTTCTATATTACAATGGCGCCTTATGGTCATCTCCGAAAACCCAAGTGCGTTACTTCTTCCCTTACGGTCTTATAATCTTAAAGAATAAGATTCCAAGTTGTGTTAGCTTTTTTTGGTAAATGGTAATGCCTTAGTAGTATAAGAAGACCTCTGTATGTTTGTGTACTTGCAGAGGGAGAAGAGCTGAGTCCAATGAAGGAGCCAGACTCAGAAGTTGACCCTCTTACCCTATGATTATGTTCCTTTCAGTATTTCTTATTTTAATTAATACTAGGAGTTAATCCGCGCTATGCACGATGCTATTTTGATGTTCAAATGTTAACTATATAGCTATTTTCTTGGATATTGTATTCTGAACAACAATAAAATTTTGAATTGTATGTTTGTGTGAATACACATCTCCTTAGAAAAAACCAGAAAACTATACATTTTTTAGATAGATGTTTGATATATTGTATATTTACTTATTATTTAATTTTTCGTATATTGTAGGGCAATTCTCTCAAATAGATCTTTTTAAGTTTTTTGTCACGAAACAGTCTTCAATAACGAAAATGACAAAAATAGCTCGTTTTTATTTTGAAAATTTTAATATTTTTTTTTAAATTTAAAACTCTATCCTCAAAACCCCACCCCTTAACTCTAAACCCTAAGTCTAGATTAGTTAACCCTAGGGTATACATGTATTTTTACTCTTTAATAAAACTTCTTTTGGTCATTTTTCTCATTGAGGATTATTTTTTTGACAAAAACTTAAAAATGGCCATCGTAGGAAATTTCTCTATATTGTATATGTATTTGTTATAATTTTCTTGCTTTTATATCAAATGGTAATATTACGATAGATGTTTAATGTAATATTTTTATTTCTTATACTGTATATTTTCTTATTATTTATATAACTATACATTTTTCCATGTAATTATACATTTTTGAGATAGATGTTTAATTTAGTTTTTCCAGTTTTTATATTGTATACTTACTTATTGTTTATCTTTTCTTATTTTGTATATTTACTTATTTTAAATTTCTTGCTTTGATATCAATGATAATATTACGATATATATTTAATGTAATATTTTTATTTCTTATATATTATATTTACTTATTATTTATTTTTCTTATATTTTATATTTACTTATTATAATATGTAACATTTCTATTTCTTATATTGTATATTTACTTATTATTTGTTTCTTCCTATATTTTATATATATTTACTTATAAAAATATTTGTAAATAATAAAAATGTAAGACAATACATTTTCATATAGATGTTTAATGTAGTTTTTTCATTTCTTATATATATTTATTATTATTTTTTATATTATATATTTACTTATTCTATTTTTTTGCTTTTATATCAAATGGTAATATTATTTATAGATTTTTAATGTAATATTTTTATTTCCTATATTGTACATTTACTTATTATTTATTTTATTGTATGTTTTCAGATGTTTAATGTAGTTTTTATATTTCTTATATTATATATTTACTTATTATTTATTTTATTCTCATATTACGATAGATGTTTAATGTAATATTTTTATTTATTATACATTATATTTACTTATTATTTATTTTACTATACATTTTTCAGATAAATGTCTAATTTAGTTTTTCTAGTTCTGATATTGTATATTTACTTATTGTGTATTTTTCTTTATAATGTATATTTATTTATTCTAGTATTACGATAGATGCTTAATATAATATTTCTATTTATTCTATTATATATTTACTTATTATTTATTTTACTATACATTTTTTTGAGATAGATATTTAATTTAGTTTTTTTTCATTTCTTAATTGTGTTTTACCTATTGTTTATTTTTTCTTATATTGTTTATTTACTTATTCTAATTGTCTTTTTGCTTTTATATCAATTGATAATATTATGATAGATGCTTAATGTAATATTTATGTTTCTTATATTGTTTATTTACTTATTATATTTTTTCTTATATTGTATATTTACTGATTTATTGTTTGATGTAATATTTCTATTTCTTATATTGTATATTTACTTATGATTTAGTTTTCCTTATATGTATATTTACTTTTTATTTTATTTTAATTTTTTAGTAATAATATCACGTGTCATATTTCGGAAGAAGATTTTTTTTGCTGATGAGGACGCTCCATGGAGCCTCAAAATGTCTCTTTTATTAGTATATATATACTAGATATGGACCCGTTCTTTGCACGAGTTTTATTTGATGTTTGAACTTTACGAAAAACATAAAAAAGAATAAAAATATTTTTTGCATTAGTTCTTGAATTTTTCAGTATATATTGGTGTAAGACTTATTTTAGTATAATAATCAATTTTCCTACATAAATTTTGATTAGTATTTCTACTTCAATAATCATGGTGTTTTAAAATAGTATATTATTTATTTCTGTTAAATTCACTTTAAATTATTTTTAATATTGTAGTTAATTGAAACATATAGAATTGTTGTAAACTATCTATATTATTTATATTGTGTAAGAAAATTCAAAAAAAAAAATCAAAATTGATATTTGACGACACCAATAAATATGTATGACAGATATTCAGCTAAATATAAAATATATTGCTTGATAAACATCAAATTTGTTTCATGCTACTCTACTTTAGCATCAATAGTGTGACTATAACATCTTTCTATATATCATATATTATTGAAAATTTCTTGATATATAATATTTTGTAGAACACTATTGATATGTTTTGTGTCTACTTTAAGAATGTTGAGTCATGCCGTTGTAGTGACTCTTTGATAGTGAAGCATACAATTGTCCATGAGAGACCATCTTGCATCTGTTAGTGTGAGACTTATTTTGGGAATAAGAATATGTTGATTATTGATCTTAGTTAGGATTTATGCTTCCGTAATCATGTTGTCTAGGCTGGTTATTAGTATTCCATTGCAAATTTCTTTTCGTTGATTTAAATGCTTTAATAACATGACTGAAATATCTATTTTGAGATCAAGTTCGTGATTTGGAATCCTTGAAAATTTTAACGTATTTAAATATATGAGATACAAAATATGCTGATTTGTAATTTCTTCTTTGTCGTTACTAATACTATCAGAACACAAATATTCTTTTTGCTCACCGTCTAATCAAATTAACATATTATTCACTTTACCAACCTTTTCATTCCTTATCTTTTGGAGTAAACATTGTTTTTTAGATGAGATAATTCTTGTCTATATATATGTTGTAATGCATTCAATAGGAGCTGCATTGTTTTGCAAGAAAAATTTGTTGTCTATCTCAGAAAGTAAATTATGTGAACATCAGTTTAGATGTGAAATGACATGCATAAAAGCTCACCCAAATATAAAATTCTATTATTCATAAATAAATTGACATTGACATTAACTTAACTACAACATTATATTTTGGATAAGAACAAACACATATAAACATAATAGTCACATTAATTTTTATACAACAACATAACTGCGTACCATCTATTTGGTTGTATGTACAAACACCAAAGTATAATTGTGGCAATAACTAATGTACATCAGCATGACAATTATGACAAAAAAAATTAACATCAGTTTAAGAAGAAAAAAAATGTGACGATCAGGAAACCTAGTTATTTCGTCAACATGTGACAAAAAAAAGATCACGCAAAGATATGAAAGAACATGCAGAAAAACTCACCTACTATTTTTTTTCTACTCTTATTATGTTTGCTGGCCAAATATGAGAGCTTAATCCAAAATACATATGTAAATAATTGTAGTTCCTTTTGGTTTATGATTTTTAAACAGAAAATTAAATATTTAATTAGAAAAGTTGATTATTCATAAAAATACTGAAATAATTATTCTACAATTTATTTTTGTTTAGGGTTTGAAGAAAGGAAAATTACAAATAAACACTCTTTTACAATTTTCCTATGTTTACAATTTAGAAAAGGACAATTACTATCAAATAGTTTTTAAAGTTATCATTTCTTTAGGATTTTAGAAAAGGAAAATTAGTGTTAGATATATTATTTTACAATTACTTTGTGTTTAGAATTTTTAAAAAGAAACAAATTTATTAAAAAAATACTATCAAGCAATTTTTAAACTTACTTCTTTTTTAAAATCATTTTTTTATCTTATCTTCTATGATTATTAACCATGAGATATTTTAATATACATCACAATTTTAAAAGAAAAATTACTATAATATTTTACAATGTTGACAAAAATATATATTTTACAATTATATTTTCTTTAGGATTTTAGAAAAGGGAAATTAATATTAAGTATGTTATTTTATAAATATTTGTTTTAGGATTTGTAAAAAGAATATTTTCTAGAAACAGCTAATATTAAATAAATTTTGAAATTAATTATTTCTATTAAATTATTTTCAAATTTCATATTGATTATCTTAGCATATATATATATATATATATATATATATATATATAATCATGAGAGATTTTAACACATGTCGACATATTAAAAGGAAAATCGATATCATGTAATTATTTGCTTAATATTTTTAAAAAGGGGAATTATTATTAAATAATATTTATAGTTACTTTTTTACAAATTGGGTTTTTGTTATTATCTAATTACATATATTTTTAAGTTTAACACATGTCACAATCTTAAATATATAATTGCCATGTGTAACAATCGTGTTAATTAGCAACTTTGAAGAACCAAACTTTCTATAATAAGTTATCTAATATTATGAGAGATGTTTAATGTAATATTTTTATTTCTTTTACTCTATATTAGTTATTATTTATTTTAGTATACATTTTTCAGGTAAATGTCTAATTTAGTTCTGATATTGTATATTTACTTATTGTGTATTTTTATTTTATTGTATATTTACTTATTCTAATATTACGATAGATGTTTAATATAATATTTTTTTTCTTATATTATATATTTTTAAAGAAAAAATAAATAATAAGTAAATATAAAATATAAGAAATATAAATATTACATTAAACAATAAATAAGTAAATATACAATATAAGAAAAATAAATAATAAGTAAATAAACAATATAAGAAAAAAATATTACATTAAACATCTATCATAATATTATCACTTCATATAAAAGAAAAAAAATTAGAATAAGTAAATAAACAATATAAGAAAAAATAAACAATAGGTAAAACACAATTAAGAAATTTATATTTACTTTTTATTATTTCTAGTTTTTGTAGTAATAATGCCACTTGTCATCTTTCGGAAAAAAAAGAATTTTCCCTGATTTGGACGTTTCATGGAGCCTCAAAAGGAGAACATGAAAGAAACCATATTCTTTTAAACAGTGACCAGAAAAAGACTTATGATGCAGTCCTAAATTCAATATACAACAATCTTGGACAGTTTTTTTTCCTCAATGGTGCTGGTGGAACATGCAAAACATTTTTTTACAAAACTATCATCTCCAAGCTTAGATACTAATAATATTGTTTATTTACTTATTCTAATTTTTTTATTTTTATATCAATTGATAATATTATGATAGATGTTTATTGTAATATTTTTGTTTCTTATATTGTTTATTTACTTATTATTTATGTTTTTCTTATATTGTATATGTACTTATATATTGTTTAATGTAATATTTTTATTACTTATATTGTATATTTACTTATTATTTATTTTTATTTATATGTAAATTTACTTTTATTATTTTTAATTTTTTTTAGTAATAATGTCACGCGTCATGTTTTGGAAGAAGGCTTTTTTGCTGATGTGGACGCTTTATGGAGCCTCAAATGTTCTTTTTATTAGTATAGATTCAAAAGAAAACTCTTGATTTATTTTGTCATTTTTCTCTTTTGGGTTAAACTGATTCGCTTAATCATTGAGAGTAAAAAAGGAAACAGTAAAAAAAAAAGGTAATGTTTTTCTCTCAGCTTTTTACGTGTATGGTCTAGGGATGCTGATTTTTATAATAAATATCTTGTACCTCATTCCATATTCATCTAACTAAATTATACCTAGGTATGACTAAAACAAAAATATAACTAGATAGTCAAAAAATGGTAACTATAGAATAATTTTCACTTTTCATCCATGATTTTGTTTTTAATTTTTGTAGATTATGATCATTAGTGAAAAGTAGATCACATAAATTAAAGGTTTTCTTTATACCTCATAGTGACATTCAAATAAATGGTAACTACAGAATAGTTTTCACTTTTCATCCATGATTGTGTTTTTAATTTTTGTATACTATAATCATTAGTGAAAAGTAGATCACATAAATAAAAAGGTTTTCTTTGTACTTCATATATCCATTTACGAATTGCGATAGACAAACACCTTAATAAAGGAAACAATCTAATAATATTTTACTGTTTTACTTTCTCCATTTTACAATGATATAATTTAGTGTTTTCACACATATTAGGAAAAACACATTAAATCATTATAATAAATGTATTGTTTATGTAATTTTAAAATTTTAATATTTTTTAACCAATAGTAATTCTATAAAGTTAATTAATTTTTTTGAAGATCACAATTTTTTCATAGAAAATACAAAAAGTCTACTTTGTAAAATAATTCTTTTAGAAATATTTTTTTCCTAAAACTGCTAACTTAATAAAATGGAAGGAGTATTATTTAGCAAATTATATGAAAAGAGGTCATAAACTATAAAATATTTCCACATAAACAGTGACGCACTCATGAGGATTTAAACCGGGTTCAATCAAGTATTGAAAGGGTCAAAGATACAGATGTATTGAATCTTGGTTTAGAAAGTTGTATTGAATCTTGGTTTAGTGAGTTTAATAGACACATTTTGGCAAGTAGGCTAGTATTTTTCTCATTTTATATGCAATTAAATAATATAAGAATTTGTGGGGGTTATGTAACACCATATATTTATGAGAATTTGTACTCCCTACACACCAAGTATCCCATATTTGCACTCCATACACTATATCCCTCCAATTTTTTTTCCCCTATCATTACCATTTCCCCCCCCCCCCCCATTCTATGGTATCTCACCTTTTTTAGTATATTCAGCAAATTAGCTCTATATTTATTACTAGTAGGTCCACCACTGCATATAAACACTATTGTTTCAATGTTGTTATCAATTTGGTTATAATTTCTTATATCTAGTATGCTTATTCTTTTTTTTTTCTGACAATCTAGTATGCTTATCTAAAACAATAATTGTGTACATATAATATTGTGGATACAGTACCTTGTACAGCTACAATTCTCAATAGTTTTAGACTGTAAGTATTGTAAACATAATATTGTTGATGTAATATCACTAGCATTTTCATAGTAAACACTTTAAATTAGTTTTTTTTTTAATTAAACTTTGTCATAAGGCTCTGATAAGTATTAAGAAAAATGAAAAACAAATCGGTTGATCCGACTTTACATGCATGCATTCATGGGCAGATCCAGGATTATATGTAGATGGGAAATTATACATTATATACAATTGTCTAATTGGGGGCACTCCTTCTGTCTTATACAATTATACATTATATATGCATGACCCCATACCCTTGGCTTTGCATCCGCCACTGTATGCATGATAAGTCATTTGAATAGAAAAAGGAAATTATATTTTGAAAACTATAAGAAGTCTCTGATTTAACACTTCTTATACAAATAAAGAAAGGACAAAATCCAAAACTTTCTACTCACAAGATCAATAGAGAAAAATGTTGAGAAGAACGCTTTGACAGTTTGACAGAGCAACTGAGAGGATGGTTTAGTGTTTGCTAAGCAAAAGGGATATAATAAACAAGAGATAGAGAAGGGTATAAGAAACAACAGTTATTTTTTATATAAAAAATGCATAATAGTTTATAGTATCTGTAATGTGCTAAATATTTTGAATACCTTTAAATGTAAATTCCTTTATGTAAAAAATAATAACCAGATTTCTGATGCTAGTTTAAAGAAGTTTCTTTTTTAATACAATTTATACTTCATCTTCGTATGCTGTTTCTGTTTTGATAAGTCACTGCCTCGTAGCTAATTTTTTTTTAACTATTTGTTTTTCTATACAATAAAAACTCTATAAATTAATATTGTTGAAATTTTGATATTTTCCTAGTTTATAGAGTTATTAATTTACAGAATTATATTTAGATTTTATATATTTTAAAATATGATTTATGTAAGATTATGAAGAATACTTGATTTTACGGTATATGCATTGATTAAATTTTATAGATACAATATATTTTTTTATACAAAACGAGATCATTATTAATAGATGGAGCTTACATATTTAAAGTGTAGATCATTTGAAATAAATATTGGAACATAATAATGATAAAAGTAAGAGCTATGGTCTTATATTGTTTTTATTCGATTATATTGTGTTAACATAGTAAACATAAATATTCTTAAGTGTAAATAAAATAATATAAATATATTTAGAATTATGAAACAAAACTTAAAATAAAATTTACTGTAGATAAAAATATAAAAAATATTTATTATATTTCGTATAACATTTATATACATAATTATTAGTTTATCTTTATATTAGGATTATATATTTACATAAATATTTCAAAATTTCATTGTCTCATTATTTTATTGAAGTATGGTGTATTTTATATTTTCCCAACTCAATACTGGTGAAATTGATTAATTTATGATGTTTATTAATTTATAGATTTTTTAATTGTACCTCACTATGACATGACATCCCTATTAATATAAATTATGTCACTCTAACTTTTTAACGTAATAAAATAAATAAATAAAATATTTTTATTGAAAGATTTTTATTATATTCATTCTAATTTTTTAAATGATAGCCTATCCGACTAAAATTTAAAAGTTTTTTAATATTTATAGAGCCCGCAAAAGTGAAAAAAATTGCTAAGAACCATTTTGAAAAAAAAAACAATATTCAACTTTCAAAATCTTAATAAATGTTCTTAGATTTTATATTTAAGATGTTAATATAGAAACTCTCTCCAAATTAATAATTACGTTGAATGGAAAGTGTAAATGACAAAAAGAAAGTGCATGTAAAAAAAAGTTAAATGCAAAGAGACTATAAATTGGAGATAGATGTCACCATCGAAGTCATCTTCTCCACAATCATCACAAAATAAGCATTTTCATTTTTATTGATAGAATTTGTTTTTATATTTATTCTTATTTTCTTAATGGTAGACTATCCGACTAAAATTTACATATATTCTAAAATTTAAAAGTTTATTAAATATTTATAGAGACCGCAAAAAGTGGACAAATTTACTAAAAACCTTTTTGAAAAAAAAAACACTATTCAGCTTTTAAAATCTTAATAAATTTTCTTAGATTTTATATTTAAGATGTTAATATAGCAAATCTCTCCAAATTAATAATTATGTTGAATGGAAAGTGTAAAGGACAAAAAGAAAGTGAAAGTAAAAAAAAAAGTTAAATGCAAAGAGACTATAAATTGGAGATAGATGTCACCATAGAAGTCATCTTCTCCATATTCATCACAAAATAAGCATTTTAATTTTTGTTATTTCATCTTACATCCCATTGCTTATTTTAAGAGAATTTCAGTCCCTTCAATTAACGTTTCATAAAAACGTGCATCCACAAGGATGAAGTTGGTGATTTTCATCTCGTTGTTGCTTGTATTTCCATTGTGTTCTTCAGGTATTCACAAATTACGTTATCAAAATCCATCTCTAAGTATAACACATTAATTAAACTTTAAGAATTAAAATAGAATACACTACAACATCTGTTTCAAATTAATATATGTATTAAAAAAATTCGCGTATGTTAAGAAAAACAATGGTTTAGCATTTTAGCAATTTAGTAAATTCATTTTTAAGTTTACAATGTATCATCATCAAGACATCAACTAATAAATATATTTCATTTTTCTTAAAAAATAATTATTTTAAATCAAACAGCATTTATGAAAACTATAAGAAAGTTGTTTTTAAGTCTATATAAATAGTTGTAACCATTTACCCAAGTTCTGGTGTAGTTTATACGGATTTCAAAATTTTAATAATATATTTGATTTCAGTAGAAATACTAATATACACCTTTGATTATATTAACAAAAATAAAAATATATACATGTACATATATATATATATATATATTTGCATTTGCATCTGCTTTTTCGTAGGATTTGAAAAGGACGATGAAGTTACTCAAGTCAGCCAACATTCATCAGACAAGGTAAGCAACAGAATTACATGTTCAGTCTTATTTTTTGTCAACTTATGATAATAAAAATAATATTAAGCTGCGACTAAATTTGGTCAAACTAGAAAACGATTATGGTGTTTTTTTTTCTTCTAGATTATATTTTCTCTTTACCATGAAATGACACTATTTTCGAATTATCTTTAATGTTTGCTAAATATATCAGTCCAAAACTGTCGTGGTTTATATAAATCTATAAAAAAAATTTAAAACTAATGGTGGTGCAAAATATGTAATGCAGGTTGTTGACAACCTGATGGACTATGGATACTTATTACCTCCCCCTCCCAGAAGTCCACGACCTCCTCACGCGTCGCCCACTGATCCTCCACCGCCGCCACCACCGCATCCACCAATAAATGATATTTTACAGTAAAGGAGAAATATATGTAATAATGGATCAGTCTTATCATTAATTGTAATAGCAATTATGTCATAGTAATCCATGACTAGACTGTCTAAATATAAATTTATTAAGAGACTTATCGTCATTAAACAAATAATATATTTTCAAAGATAGAAATTCAACAAGCAGGTTTTTTTCTGATGTATTTACAAAATCGTAAACAATCTGTTATTGATCTGAATCGAAGCTAAAATAGCATTGAACCAGGAAAATCCAGTATTCGGAATGCTAAATTACCGGTTTGACCAGTTTACCTACATAACCAAACCGGTACGACTGATCCTGCAGAGTGTTTAAGCAGAGCTTTTTTTTTGCTCAAAAAGACAAAAGATCACCGGGTGTGGGCAAAAGTCACGCGCTACCATTAAGCTAAGACTGCTTTGATAGCAGAGTTACGGAAATTTAACGGCTTCTATTCACGGTGTCGCTTCGTCTCTTGATTTCTCCCTTTACGGTGATACTTTTTTGACGATTATTTTCATCTTCGTCGTCGGATTCAACAGCAATCAAACCTCTGCTTCTTCTGTATCCATCGCACGTTTCTCAATATGCTCCTTCTCCTGAATCTACAACATTCATGGCTCATATGATTCCTCTAATGGTAGGAAAGTACTCTCTTGAAGTTTTTTTTTCAAGATTCTGTTAAACTCTCTCTGTACATAATTGGCTGTCTGCATCATCTTGTACAACGTAAGAATAAGTCCGGTCTTCTTCTTCTTCACATAAATCTTTTTGTTTCTTTTTTACTATAAAAAATCTTGTGGTTGTGCAGGTTGATGTGTTTCCGATCACAATCATGTTTGGTATGTGCTCAATCTTCGTCTTCGTAGCTTCTATATTACAACGGCGCCTTATGGTCATCTCCGAAAACCCAAGTGCGTTACTTCTTCTCTTACGGTCTTATAATCTTAAAGAATAGGATTTCAAGTTGTGTTAGCCTTTGTGGTAAATGGTAATGCCTTACTATAAGACCTCTGTATGTTTGTGTACTTGCAGAGGGAGAAGAGCGGAGTCCAATGAAGGAGCGAGACTCAGAAGTTGACCCTCTTTTACCCTCTGATTATGTTCCTTTCAGTATTTCTTAGTTTAATTAATATTCAAAAAAAAAATCTTCATTTATTTTTTAAGGGGTCATTTTTTTTCTTTTTGGGTTAAACTGATTCGCTTAATCATTGAGAGCAGAAAAGGGAACAGTTAAAAGAAGAAAAAGGTAAATATCTAGTATGCTTATTCTTTTTTCTTAAACAATCTAGTATGCTTATCTAAAACATATTTTGTAGATATAATTTTGTGGATACAGCATCTTGGACATCTACAATTCTCAATAGTTTTAAACTGTAAGTATTGTAAACATCATATTGTTGATGTAATATAACTAGCATTTTCATAGTAAACACTTTAAATTAGTTTTTAAAAATTTTTAAACTTTGTTATAATAATAATGGTGTCTCTGATAAGTATTAAGAAAAATGAAAAAAAAATCGGTTGATCCAACTATACATGCATAAAAATGCATGTCATTTGAATAGAAAAGGGAAATTATATTTTCAAAACTATAAGAAGTCTCAGATTTAATACTTCTTACAAAAATAAAGAAAGGACAAAATCCAAAACTTCTACTCACGAAATCAATAGAGAAAAATGTTGAGAAGAACGCTTTGACAGTTTGACAGAGCAACTGAGAGGATGGTTTAGTGTTTGCTAAGCAAAAAGGATATAATAAGCAAGAGATAGAGAAGGGTATAAGAAACAACAGTTATTTTTATATAAAAAAATGCATAATAGTTTAACTACAAGAAAATGATCTTATTGTGACGAAATTTTGATACAAAAATTATTTGTCACAAATTTGTTACTTTTTAAATACGTTATTGTTAATAGACAGTCTGAGCCCATTACACTAGCTCATGTTCAGCCCAACAAAGTGTCACGCGAAGCCCATCACCATACTGCGACAAAACACAATACAGTCAGTCAAGACGTGTGTGTTAACGGTACACGAGATAGGAGAGTGCACGGCTTGACTGCAACGGTCTCCAATCCAGCTCATCATATTGTCACTACCAATAGATTCGATGTGCTCCAATCATGTGTTAGGGCATACTAGAGATAAGGATGAGAGCTTTGTATAAATAGGAGACTACGTTGTATCTTTGTCAGGTAGTTGAATAAGATAAATCTCTTTCAGTAAAGTTATTTCTATCTCCAAAATCTTGTGTTTCACATGGTATCAGAGCACAGCAAGTAGATCTTGAGCCATGGCTGACATACCGGAGGCGATCACCGCGCCATCTCTGAGTATCATTCAGTGCGTGACGTTGAAGCTTTCCGCCACAAACTATCTTTTGTGGAAAACACAGTTCGAGTCTTTCCTCTCAAGTCAGTCCCTGCTAGGATTCATCAATGGGTCATCTCCTCGTCCGTCACCAACAGTTCAAGTCAGAAATGGTGAAGTTGTAACAGAGGAGGCAAACCCTGAGTTCGTACGATGGATTCGCTCCGACCAGCTTGTCATGGCGTGGCTCTTTGGTTCGTTGACAGAAGAGGCTCTTCGTTCGGTTTATGGCCTTACATCAGCTCAAGAGGTCTGGTTCAGTCTTGGCCAGAAATACAATCGAGTTTCAGCGACCCGCAAACTAGATCTTCAGAGAAAGCTTCAAGGTATGATGAAAAAGGATAAAACTATGTCTGTGTATCTTAATGAAGTCAAAGGTGTTTGTGATCAACTTGACTCTATTGGCTGTCCTGTGTCTGAACAAGAGATGATTTATGCTGCTTTAAATGGTTTGGGTCGTGAGTATGAATCAATCTCCACTGTTATTGAGCACTCTATGGACTCTTTTCCTGATGCTCGCTTTGAAGAAGCTGTTTTTAAACTTGTCAACTTTGATGACAAGTTGAAGATTTACACTGAGTCCACAGCGCCAACACCTCATCTGGCCTTTCACACAGGCAGAGGTTACTCTAGCAGAGGCCGTGGTGGTTCATACAGTAGCATAGGATCCCGTGGTCGTGGTTCAGGCTCCTATTCTACCAGAGGCAGAGGTTTTCATCAACAGTTCTCTGGGAACAACTCTAGACCAAGAATCACTTGTCAGATTTGTGGTCGCTTTGGTCACACGGCAGATAAGTGTTACAATCGTTTTGATCAGCAGTTTCAGACACCTGACAACCTTCACACTGCGTTAACAACGATGAAGCTCTCTGATCACAGTCAGTTCAATGGTCAGGAGTGGTATCCAGACTCCGCTGCTTCAGCTCACATCACTAATGATGGTTCACAGTTGCAGTCTTCTCAACCTTATCTTGGCAACGTTATAGTTGGCAACGGTGATTATCGTCCCATCACTCACATCGGGTCTGTTCCACTGCACACACCACAAGGTATATTACCGTTAGCTGATGTGCTTGTCTGTCCAGCAATAACTAAGTCCTTACTTTCTGTATCTAAGCTTACCTCAGATTTTCCGTGTGAAATAACATTTGATCATCAATCTGTTATGGTTAAGGACAAGGTGACAAAGCAGTTGATAACTCAAGGTCGCAGGCATAAAGATCTTTACGTCTTGAAGAATATCCAGTTTCAGGCCTACTACTCTACGCGTCAGCAAGCTGCTTGTGAGAAGGTCTGGCACCAGAGGCTTGGTCATGCGAATTCGGATATTCTTCTACTTCTATCTAGAAATTAGGCAATCATTTTCAATAAGGCTAGTTCCAAGACTGTTTGTGATTCATGCCATTTTGGTAAAAGCTGTAAACTTTCCTTTGTTGCGTCAGATTTTGTTTCTTCACGTCCTTTGGAACGCATACATTGTGATTTATGGGGTCCAAGCCCTGTGGTTTCTAATCAAAGGTTTAAATTCTATGTTATCTTCATTGATCATCACACAAGGTTTTCATGGTTCTATCCGTTGAAGCAGAAATCTGACTTTTACTCTGTTTTTGTGTCACAAATGAGTAGCTTTTTCGTCGCAGTATTCTTACGATTTTAAATCGTATCTACTTTTGTCACAGCCAGTGACAAAATTGAGACAAAACTAACAGTCGTAACAATTGTGACAATATTATGACAATACACATCGTCGCAAATCAGTTACGAACCTGTGATGGAATACATATAGTCTCACTATGTGACAATATGATGACAAAAGAAATAGTAATAAAATGTAACAGAACAATATAACAAATCCGTCATATTATTAAATCGATTTACAAATGTTTTTTATGTTCCTTTTACATAAACATTTCTAAATTGATTTAATTATATTTTTATAAAGTCAGTGATTAAAAAAAATATAGTTTTGATTCTTTTTACTTGATATGTATATATTTTTATATACTTCAATATTTTTAAACTTGCTTCATTTCATACTAATTTAAAATATGGTTATATTTACTATGTATTTTAGATGTCACTATTTTTTAGATGTGTGTTTAAAATGATATGAACAGCATATACTTTTCTTATTAGATATCGGTCATATGTCAAAATGAAAAGAGCTAGAAAATAATATCTTCAAAGCTGAAACATATTGAAAATAAATGATGCTATGTATGATCGATCCATTAAGCCAAACTCAAAACTAATTACAGCCCATTACCTATAAGTTTATAACCCTAATAATCAATAATGAGGACACGTGTGTGCATATATATATATATATATATATCTATCTATATACTCCAAGAGAATAGCCGCAGCCACCACCTTAGAGAGAATGAGAGATAGAAAAAAGTGAGAGATGTGCGTTTCCGTGAGCACCACCCTCGTTTCTGGTGTTGTGGTGGTATGTGTGTCTCGCGGTTGGGTTTTTAATAAGGAGAGGAAGAGATCGATCTTGAAAGAACTGGGCAATCAGCTGGAGGTCAGACAGAGGCAGAGAATATTAGAGCCATTGTTTTGAGATGGACACCAATCGAGAACACATCATGGAGTTGTGTCATTGCAAGAGTTTGTATGCCTTAGCCGCCATAACTTTCGATTCCTGTGCAAGAATCAACCGAAGATAAAAATTCAGGAAACCCTAACTGTTTTCTCTCGACCGCAGCCCAGTACCGGAAGCTGAATGTAGTAGCATATATTATAATTTTTTGTCGATATTATAATATTCTTTTAAAATTGTTTATATTAATTTAGTTTCAAATCTTAGTTACTTTTGTATTCTTTCACTATTATTACAAATATTAACTATAAAAATAAAGCAATAGTTTAGTGAATTCTGAATTAATCGTGATGACAAATTGTTAACTAATTAAGTCAAAAGTTTATAGATGGGGTATAACAAATTTAATTTGAATCTGTGACTATATATTAGTTATAAAGTATTACAAAATTAAAGCAACTAAAAGAGTCGCAAATGAAGATGGATAAGTGATGATTCTTAACTAGTATTAGTTTGTGACGGTTAGAGACTATATTTCAGTGGTAATCAGAGACGGAATTAGCACGTTGTGATAGTCACAAAATATGACAACTTTGTTACGTTAATTGTAGTTGGTAATTGTAACATTTTTATTACTTTTATATATGGTTGCTATTTGTGACTGAATAGTTACTATATGTAATGGTCGTAACATTGTAACGGTTTTTGTTACCAACAAAATTTGTGACGACCGTATTGTAACCACAATGAAATTGTCACAAATATGTCACAATATTTTTATTGTGACGAATTGTGTTTTATTGTGACAAATAATTTGGTCACAATATAACTATTTTTTTGTAGTGAATTAAACTTACAGTATCTGCAATATACTAATATTTTGAATACCTTTAAATGTAAATGCCTTTATCTAAAAATTAATAACTAGATGTCTGATGCTAGTTTAAAGAAGTTTTTTTTTTATACTTCATATTTGTATGTTATTTATGTTTAGATAAGTCATTGTTGCTAATTTTTTTAAAAAACTATTTGTTTTCTATACAATAAAAACTGTAACATTAATATTATTGAAATTTTGATATTTTCCTAGTTTATAGAGTTATTAATTTACAGATTTTTTTTAGATTTTATATATTTTAAAATATGATTTATGCAAGATTATGAAGAATACTTGATTTTACGGTAAATGTATTGGTTAAATTTTATGGATACAATATCTTCTTTTTAATACAAAACTAGATCATTATTAATAGATGGAGCTTACATGTTTAAAGTGTAGATCATTTGAAATAAATATTGGAACATAATAATGATAAAAATAAGAGCTGTGGTCTTATATTATTTGTATTCGATTATATTGTGTTAACATAGTAAACCTAAATATTTTTAAGTGTACAATGAAAATAATATGGGCAATTGTCAATAATCGCACCTTTTGAAGTTTGTGTCACAAAAATAGCACTAGAAGGAGAAAGTCACAAAAATGACATTCATTAAAGGGTAAAATATCCCTAATACCTTTGGTTTAAAATAAATAAACAAACAAAAATAATTAAAATAAATAAAATAAAAATAAATAAAATAAAATAAAAAAAAAAAATTTTATAGTTTCAGATTATATTTTTCAGATTCAAAATTTTTATAATTTTTTTTTGAATTTTTTTTTCGAAATTTTTTTTTTAATTTAATTTTTATAATTTAAAAATACTTTTTGAAACTGTTTTTAAAATTTTTATTTTTATTTTAGTATTTATTTTTTATAAAATTTTAAACCCTAATTCCAAAATCCTACCCCCTTAACTCTAAACCCTAAGGTTTGGATTAATTAACCCAAGGGGTATAAGTGTATATTTACCTCTTTAATGAAACCTATTTTTGTGACTTTGAGCCTTGAGTGCTACTTTGGGAACATAAACTTGGTTTGGTGCTATCTTAGTCTTTTTCTCAAATAATATCGATATATTTAGAAATATAAAACAAAACTTAAAATAAAATTTACTGTAGACATAAAAATATAAAAAATATTTATTATATTTTGTATAAAATTTATATACAAAATTATTAGTTTACCTTTATATTAGGAATATATATTTACACAAAAATTTGAAAATTTCATTGTCTCATTATTTTATTGAAGTATGTTGTACTTTACATTTTCTCAGGTCACTACTAGTAAAATTTATTAATTTATGATGTTTATTAATGTATAGATTTTCTTAATTGTACCTCACTATGACATGGCATCACTATTAATATAACTTATGTCACTCTAACTTTTAATGTTATAAAGTAAACAAATAAAATATTTTTATTGATAAAAAAAATATTCTATTTATTCTTATTTTTTAAATGATAGACTATTCGACTAAAATTTACATATATTCTAAATTTTAAAACTTTTTTAAATATTTATAGAACCCGCGAAAAGTGGACAAATTTGCTAAGAACCTTTTTTGAAAAAAGATACTATTCAACTTTCAAAATCTTAATAGATGTTCTTAGATTTTATATTTAAGATGTTAATATAGCAAATTTTTCCAAATTAATGATTATGTTGAATGGAAAGTGTAAAGGACAAAAAGAAAGTGCAAGTAAAAAAAAAGGTTAAATGAAAAGAGACCATAAATTGGAGATAGATGTCACCATAAAAGTCATCTTCTCCACATTCATCACAAAATAAGCATTTTCATTTTTGTTATTTCATCTTACATTCCATTGCTTATTTTAAAGAATTTCAGTCCCTTCAATTAACGTTTCATAGAAACGTGCATCCACAAGGATGAAATTGGTGATTTTAATCTCGTTGTTGCTTGTATTTCCATTGTGTTCTTCAGGTATTCACAAATTCCATTAGCAAAATCCATATCTAAGTATAGCACATTAATTAAACTTGAAGAATTAAAATAGAATACACTACAACATCTGTGTCAAATTAATATATGTATAAAAAAATACGCGTATGTTAAAAAAAACACTACTTTAGCAATTTAGTAAATTCATTTTTAAGTTTACAATTTATCATCATCAAGACATCAACTAATAAATATTTTTAATTTTCTTAAAAAGTAATTATTTTAAACAAAACAGTATTAAAGAAAACTATAAGAAAGTTGTTTTTTTAAGTCTATATAAATAGTTGTAACCATTTACCCAAGTTCTAGTGTGATTTATATGGATTTCAAAATTTTATTAATATATATTTGATCTCAGTAGAAATACTAATATACACCTTTGATTATATTAACAAAAATAAAAATATATACATGTAAATATATAATTATATATATATTATTATTTTTTCTTTTATATTTATTTATTTGCATTTGCATCTGTTTTTCTTAGGATTTGAGAAGGACGATGAAGTTACTGAAGTCAGCCAACATTCATCAGACAAGGTAAGAAACAAAATTACATGTTCAATTCTTTTTTTTTGTCAACTTATGATAATAAAGTAATATTAAGCTGACGATTTGGTCAAACCGGAAAATGATTACGGTGTTTTTTTTCAAAAATTGGTGACAGTACCTCCAAATGGAGCTTATATTAGTGTTTTACCCTGCAAAGAACCAATGCCTCTTCGTGACCATTTTGCCTCTATAACCTAACACTCTTATTATGCTTAGCCCCTCTGTGGTGTGCAGAAGGCATTGTTCAGTATATTGGACAATGTAAAGTCTCGAAGCTTTTCCAAAGTTGACAAAAAAGCTGGAGGTTTGTTACCTCATTTCATTTCATAGAATCAAAGTCTCTTTGAAATCAAAGAAATTAATATTATTTCCCCAACCACCATTTTGCTTCTTTATGTCTTTCAGAAAAATATCAATAGTCGTCTCAACTCGCCGAATCTCTCCCCAAAAGTCCCCCTTCTCAATTTTGATTATCACTCTAAATCCTTTTACTTTTTTCACTTCGAATTCTTCCTCATAGAATGTTCGATGTTGACAGAGGCTCGTATCACAAACTCAAAAAATAGAGTCTATAATTGACGCGCTAGGGCCTGAAGAATTGGAGTTCCTACGCAAGTCAACTTTTGGGAAGATCTTAGCCATAAGAGAATCCACCATTCTCGGGCGCGTTTGGTGAGTATGTTTTTGTTCGGCTTTTTAAGATTAACAAAATATACAAGATCTGGTTTTTGTTTGCTGGCTTTTTAAGGAGAGTCGCCTCATGAAGATCAGATTAACCTTATTGCTAGAATGTATTGTTTATATATCCAACAATTGTATTGTTTATCTTCTAAATTCTAGATTAACCGTTACATCTACTTTTTCATGTATGGAATTGATAAGAAACTTAGAGTCTTCTAGTTAAGTGCTAGCAAATATTGCTAATTTTATCAGATAATAAGTTATTTATCATCTCATAACCCATACAAAATATTAACATATGCTTCTGTTATCGTCTGTGTTAATTTATATCTAAAATGTCTCATCTACCTGTTAAATTCTAGATTATCAGCTATAATATAGAGGTGATAGAGTATGCATATACTTTGTTTATGTTAAATACAACTTATAGCCGCCAATCTATCCGTTGATGGATACGTATCAGTCTAGCGGTTAACAAGATTGATAGAATAAAGAAGTGATAGTATACGATGTACTGGTTTAGGGTTAATAAATTATTTACCTGCTAAGTTTGTTAGTAATGGATACTTATAATTTTAACCGCAACCAAGATTGACACATAGTGTTTACACATTTAATCTTGTTATTTGCCGTGTTGTTTTATAACAGTCTTTATGTGCACGCGTTGTAGGTGTCTGTCAAGTAAATTCTAGATAATCCGTATATGGTCAGTTGGAGCCCATATATCCTCAAATCAGTGGCTTTGTCAGAAAGTAATGCAGTTTTGAAGTCCTTTTCGGTTTTTAGATGTAAGGGAATCCCTCAAAACTGAAGCCCAACCAATGCAGCCATCACGACTGTCCTACTGATTGAAGCTCATGCAGCATTCGGCGTCGATGGATGTAAGGCTATCACTCTTTGTGTTCTCCCAGACGCCGCAAAGCAACTGGTTCTTAAATTTCATGAAGACATCTCAAAGTAGTGGTTGGTCACTGTCTACTACTGCAGACTTTGTTTATGATTTTAAGGATTGTTTGTTTCTTTATGCATATTATAGAATTTTTTGTTTTTAGCGGATAATTCATGTCTACTAGTACATGATTATGTACTTTATATTTACTATTTTTAATTGAGTTTGACAAATAATTGTTAAATCTAACTTTAAGCATCACATTTAAAACATATACATTCTTAACTTTCTGATTTTAATTCCGATTTAACCAATAATCAGTGATTATATGGTTTTACATGCGATTTTTTGAACATATAACAGCCCATCAATCTCCTCTAAAAAAAGATAACAAATTCCTAACAACAAAGTTATTCATCCTATTGTATAGTTAGCGACTAATCACCTTTGTACCAAACAAATCAACAGGCAAATATATTTATTTCTTCACTATCACACGAGTTTGTTTGTTAATGATTTATGTTGCAGGGAATTGGATCCTTTATCGACTGTGTGAACCTTTTGTTTTGTTGGTAACAGATGGGCTTTAACGCCATCAACCATTGTTAACACTTTTTCATAAAATCATCATACTCCTTTTCCCAAATACTCACATTTATGTTCTACTTAAGCACTTATTATCCACAAAGTTCACTAAATCATATTTTTTGGTATTGATACGCGTATGTGATAACACAGTGACTTATCTGGATAATACCATATGATAAGAGTACAATAAATAAGTTAAAGTCTAACATAAGACATTACGAGAACTGAATTCCATGAATGTCTGGTCCAGTCTCCTTGCTTTTGTCTTTGTCACTTGCATCTCCAAGTCTCCCGACAACCTCATTTGTATCTGTTAATAACAAATATAACACATAATGGTTCATGTATCAGTTAGGGAGAAAATTACCGACACAATCATCATCATAACGAGTACGATTCACTTCTTTATCCAGCAGTCTATCATATGTCCTATCATCTGACCCACTTTTGCTGTCTGACACGTCTTGTACTACCACTGAAGCTATTTTCAATAAAGTAGGGGTATTTGCATCTGATCCATGCCAAAAAGAGACTACTTTTTGGGTTATCTACAATAATAGGTATTTGACCAATTTAAGTCTTTATTGGGTATATTACACCCATTGTCTCTTTTTTTTCTTTTAGATTATACTTTTTCTTTACCATGAAATGACACTATTTTCGAATTATCTTTAATGTTTGTTAAATATATCAGTGCAAAAGACAATTACTTTGTTTTTAACTAGTTCTTAATTTATATCGGCCAGAATTGGATCTGAATTTGGCTATCTTACCTAACTAAACCTAATTAAAATTATCATGGTTTAAATAAATCTATAATTGTTTTTTATTTCAAACTAATAAATCAGTAATTGTTTTTTGTAATAAATCAGTAATTGTTGGTGGTGCAAAATATGTAGCCGGTTGTTGACAACCTGATGGACTATGGATACTTATTACCACCCCCTCCCAGACCACGACTTCCTCTCTCGCTAGATACTGATGATCTGCCACCACCACCGCATCCAACAAAAATTGATATTTTACAGTAAAGTAATATATGTAATAGTAGATCAGTCTATCATTAATTGTAATAGCAATTATGTCATAGTTATAAATGACTAGACTGTCTAAATATCAATTTATTAAGAGATTTGTCGTCATTAAACAAATAATATATTCTCCAACGATAGACATTCAACAAGCAGGTTTTTTCTGATGTATTTCTAAAATCTATTTTTCTAAAATCTAAATTTTATCCAATCAATATTTTCAAAAATGGATCCCCTAAAATGTAGGGAAACTAGTTTTTCAAATAATATTTTCTTAACACAAAAAATCAAAAAACAAGTTTTCATAGGTTTTCACTATTTACAATGAGTTTTCAGTTTTTTTCTTTTTTTTCTATATTTACCCATTAATTTAGGAAAAATAAATAAAAATACTAATCACTATATAAATAAGGTTTTGTAAGAAATCTGTGTTTTATTATGACAGTGCGTCTACTATTCATAGGCTATCAAGAAAAAAATGAATTTCAAAATTTGGTTAATTTAATATACGCTTTTTTGGTGGCATAGTATTTACCTAAGCATCAGTATTATATCTACGATAATTGAATCTAACATTAAATGTAATAAAATTAGTACAGTGTGAATGATATTCTACCTAAGACTATCAAAAATGGTTATATGTATTCAACACCTTGATTTACATTTTTAACAATCCACATCATATACTCTTTCTTCTACCTATTAATTCAATGTCCATACAAATTTTATCTCTACAGTAGTGGGTTAAAAAAATTCAACACCTTACCCCATTTTTTTATTTCTTTAATATTTTCATATTTATATACTAACAAAAATAATAAATTTTAATTAAATCAAAATAACTAATACTTGAACAAATTTTAAAAATAAATTCTAATTTCTTAAATTTTCCAAATAATAATTATGATCAAATTTTAAAATATTTATTATTGAAGCTGTTTCAAAAAAAAATTAATGTCCAAATAAAATAAAACAAATATCTATTTGTAGAGATTTTAAAATGATAAATTTTGATATAAAGAAAAAAGTTAAATAAAAAAATTTACTATCAAAGAACTATCTTTAAGACATTGGGGTGAAATAAAAATACCAAAATACATGTAGCCAATAAAAAAACACCATATATTTAATTTATATTATAATCAAAACATATTATTTCATATTGTGACATGTGTCAGTGTAGACCCATATTTGTTTTGCTTTCAATGGGGTGAAAGTTTTCAACACAGCTGAATCCACGTCAGATCAATTTTGTTTTCAACTAGTTCATTGTGTGCATTAAACTCTTGAAATTTTAATTCAACAGGTCAATTGCACATGGTCTACTAAAAATCTATTTTTTTATAATAAATTGATCTTCATAAAAAATTTGCTTTACTATAGTGAACTGCACAATAGTTCATGTACAATTTTTTTTTTTGATGATCCTGGTATCCGGAGCTTGAGAGGATCCGACTAACGCCAATGATCGTCCCTTGGAGCTTAGCCGGGGAGCCCGTCGAGGCATCCAATTTTAATCTTATCAACAAAATAAACTTCATAATTCAAAGTTAACTATTAAAATAATACGTAAATATTACTGTTAATAATTTTTTGTATATTTTGAAATTTTAATTTTCAACATTTTACTATTTCATGCCTATAAACTATAAGACTTTATAACGAATATAATACTTTGTGTATAAGAACAGTTTTAAAAAACTTGTCAATAAAATAAAGTAAATTATTATAACTAGTTTTATGTAAAGTTAAGTCAAGTTCTTAAAAAATAATAGACAACTTCTAAAATTAAATAAAATACTAATCAAAACTTCAGATAAAAATAAAAATATACAGAAAAGTTAAAAAAAAACATAAACAAAAATCAAAAAAAAAAATATAAAATCTAAAATCACCAATCATGTTTAAAAAAAACTAAAATCTACTACAAAATAAAAAACCAAAAACTAAAAACTGAAATCCAAAAACTAGAAACTAAAAGCCAAAAACAAAAAAAAAAATCTAAAATTGAAGTAAATAATAATCACCTAAAAGCAGCTTAAATTTTATATATGAAAATGCATAATAGTTTACAGTATCTTTAAATATACTAAATATTTTGAGTACCTTTAAATGTAAATGCTTTTATGTAAAAAAATATTAACTAGCTGTCTGATGCTAGTTTAAAGAAGCTGTTTTTTTTTCAATTTGTATTTCATATTCATAAGTTATTTCAGTTTTGATAAGTCACTGCCAGATGTTCGTTGCTAATTTTTTTAAACTATTTTGTTTTTTCATAGAAGTAAGAATTCTATAAATTAATAGTGTTAGATTTCAATATTTTCTAGTTTATAGAATTATTAATTTACATAATTGTTTTTAGATTTTAAATATTTTTAAATATAATTTATGTAATATTTGTGAAGAATACTTGATTTTACGATATAAGTATTGATTAAATTTTATACATAAAATTTTTATATTATCTTTTTTATATATAACAACTAGGTTATTATTAATAGATGGAGCTTACATAGTTAAAGTGTAGATTATTTGAAAAAGAATATTGAAACAAAATAATAATAAAAATAAGAGCTATGGTATATTATATTGGTTTTATTCGATTATATGATTATATGGTGTTAACATAGTAATAGTAGCTACTTTTAAGAGTGAATTGGAAAAAAAACATCAATACATTTAGAAATATACAAATAGTTATTATATTTATATAAAATTCATATTAAATAATTATTAATTTATCTTTACATTAGGATTATTATATTTACATTAAAAATTTAATTTTTTTATTATCTCATTTCTTTTAGCGAATTATGTCGTATTTTACATTGTCCCAACTTATGATTGGCTGAAATTTATTAATTTATGTAACGCCACTCTGTTTTTAACGTTATAAAATAACTATATAAATAATTTTATTTCAATATTTTTTATTGATAAAATTTTATTCTATTCATTCTTATTTTTTAAATGATAGACTAACTAACTAAAATTTAAAATATTCTATAGTTTAAAAGTTTTTTAAATATTTGTAGAACCCGCAAAAAGTGGACAAATTTTGCTAAGAAGTTTTTTGGAAAAAAAAACACTGTTCCACTTTCAAAATCTTAATAAATGTTTTTAGATTTTTTACTTAAGATGTTACTCTAGCAAATCTCTACAAAAAGAAAGTGCAAGTAACAAAAAGGTTAAATGAAAAGAGACTATAAATTGGAGATAGATGACACCATAAAAGTCATCTTCTCCACATTCATCACAAAATAAGCATATTCATTTTTGTTATTTCATCTTACATCCCATAGCTTGTTTTAAAAGAATTTCAGTCCCTTCAAATACCGTTTCATAGAAACGTGCATCCACAAGGATGAAGTTGTTGATTTTCATCTCGTTGTTGCTTGTATTTCCATTGTGTTCTTCAGGTATTCACAAATTACATTAGCAAAATTCATATCTAACTATAATACATTAATTAAAATTAAAGAATTACAATTAAATATACTACAACATCTGTTTTTTTTAGATTAATATATGTATATATGAGCAAAAAGTTTCAGGTATATTAAAAATATATTAATTTAGTTATAAATAAATTATTTTGTGATTGATAGTTTCTCATAAAGTTTTAGCAATTTAGTCATTTTTTATTTAGTAAATTCATTTTGAAGTTTACAATTTATCATCATCAAGACAATCTTTAAGAAAATTATAAGAAATTTGTTATTTTATTTTATTTAAAAAATATAAATAGTGGTAACAATTTAATACCCCAAGTTCTACTGTGATTTATATGGATTTCAAAATTTTAATAATATTTTTTGCTCAATAGAAATATTAATATACAACTATATTAAAAAAATTAAAATATATACATGTACATATATATATATATATATATATATATATATATATATATATATATATATATATATATATATATATATATATATTTTTTTTACATCTGCATCTATTTTTTCTTAGGGTTTGAGAAGGACGATGAAGTTACTCAAGTGAGTCAACATTCATCAGACAAGGTAAGCAATAAAATTACATGTTCAATTCTTATATTATGTTAACTTATGATAGTAAAGTAATATTAAGCTGACGACTAAATTTGGTCAAACTGGAAAACGGTTATGTTTTTTTTTCAGATTCTATAATTTTTTACCATGAAATAAGTCAATAACACTATTTTCGAATTATCTTTAATGTTTGCTAGATATATCAGTGCAAAATTTTAGTTTTTTTATATTTTGTTTGTTAAACTCCTTTTAATTTATATGTCTGCCAAAATTGTCTGAATTTGGCTATCTTACCTAATTAAAAAAAAAAAAAACTAATTACTATTGGAGACCCTTACTATTGTCATTGTTTAAATAAATCAATTTATTGTTGGTGGTGCAAAATATACTTATAATGCAGGCTACATTTAGTGTTGAGAGAATGATCGACTATCCAGGCCCATTTAATCCAACTCCCATAATTGTTCGGCCTCCTCACGGGCCCCTTACTGATCCTCCACCGCCACCACCACCGCGTCCAACAAAAACTGATTGATATCTTACAGTAAAGGAGAAACATATGTAATATTAGATCGGTCTATCATTAATAGCAGTTACAACATAGTTATCCAGACTGACTAAATATCAATTTATCAAGAGACTTATCATCATTAAACAAATAATATATTCCCCAAAGATGAAATTCAACAAGCAAGTTTTTTTTTGGGAAAATTGGAAATATGGAATAAAAAGACAAGTAGATTGTCCCTTTGCCATAATATGAATTATAAGTTGTCCTAATGCCATAATGTTTTCTGTAAACCCAATTAAACCCCTAATCTAATCTTTTAAACGTTTTTGTTAATTTAATTATGTTAAAAAATATTATTATTATTTTTAATTAATTTAATTATTAAAAAAAAAAATACAAAAGGGAAAAAATCGACCAAAATTTCCCCCAAGCTCGACGAACCCTAATTGCTCTCTCCTTCTTTGGCGATAGAGAAAAAGGACGATTTGAAGGGGATCTCGCCGTCGCCGGTGTCGTTTTGGCCGGTAATACTCCGCCGGTGTTCTTCTTCTTCTTAATCGAAGTCTCAGAGACCTCGTCTCACTTCGCGACTCGTTCTCAATTAAGTCGCCGAAGACCGCTGAAGCTCGTACCTCGCCGATAACTGAACTCGTGCCTCACCGCTCCGCTCTCACTCTCTCAGCCATAGTTTCAAGCAAACCAATCGATTCTCCTCAGGTTTGTTTATGAATTTTTTGCATGTCTTTGTATCTCTTACTTGAGCTTGTTTAAGATCGATTTTGAATGTCATAAGTTTCGATTCTTTTTTCTGTGAATTATTATTTAGGCTTCAATCTTATCAAAATTTCCTACTTTTTTGGTTAATTTGTTTTTGTAGCAACCGATCTCTAGTAACTCTTGTTTTATCTTGTGAATTATATTATGATGCATGCGTTTATAAATATTGACTGTAGTGATTGTGTTTCTTGCATTGTTTATAGGTATGACAATTGATCAGTTGCCTAAATGCTTATTCAAAGAGGGAACTGAAACACAAGTTGAGAAGGTCAACAACAGTTGTCGAACTTCCATACTTGCGAAGGTGGCGAAGTACTGTCCAGACGAGTACAAAGAAGTGTCGGAGGATCCGCTATTTGCTCAGATTGTGGCCATTCATGTACACAAGCTTCAGTTTTCGGCAAGAGCGATCCACACCTTCGTTTGCAAGCAGCTTCTGTCCGAAAAGCGTTATGAGTTGTGTTCCATTATGCTAGGAGGCCTCTCAGATTTTCAATGCAAGAATTCTATGCCATCACAGGTTTGAAATACAATGACGAGCCCGACTTGGAGATTGATGACTTGGAATATGATGGAGGGTTTTGGAGTAAGTTGCTAAGGAGACAGAAAAATATTTCGGTTCAGCAAATCAGGAAGGTTCATGTGAAGTTGTGTAATACATGGTCTCGTGTTGATAGGCTGCGGTTGGTCTATTTGTGTGTGATTGCTGGTATTCTTATGGCGAAGGATGAGAAGGTGTGGATCCCATACAAGTACATCAAGCTCGTGATGAACTTCGAGAAGATGAGGAAATATCCGTGGGGTCTTCACTCTTTTGATATGCTGGTGAGTTCCATTATCAACGCTAGGGATAAAGTGAAGACGCAAAACAGTTATGTCGTAGATGGATTCTCGTATGCACTTCAGATTTGGTTGATGGAAGCTGTTCCGGACATTGGGTCTCTTTTGGGTCAGAAACTGAGAGAAGGCGTGACTACCATGAGGTGCAGGAATTGGAAAGGATCTGCTAAGATTTCCTATGAGGATATTATTACCATAGAGTCTAATTTTGCTTCCACCGTAAGTTCTGTTTCCTTTAATTGATGTTATTGATGTGCATAGTTCTTAAATTGGTGTGTCTTTAACCTGTTTTAAATTTTTTTTTTGTAGGGAGATGTGTTTCCATCCATTTCTACATCTGGAAATTTCAAAGACGTGATTACTGATGCCGAGTTTGTTCGAGCCTGTGAGATGAAGGATGAAAGAGTTGATCTAATCATTGACATGCAGCGAAACAAGTATGACTGGAGTAAGCATGTTTGGGCTTATAAGGAAACAGTGAAACCATTTCAGTACAGTTCTGAGGAAGATGGTTCAGATGAGGAAGCGGCTGTAGAGACAAGTGAAACTGAAATTGAAGAAGAAATAGAAAGCACCCGTGTGTCTCCTACTAAGAAGAGGAAGAACAGGTTTCGGGATACTGGTGCGGAGTCGAGGAAGAAGAGGTTACTTTGCCAAAGATCAACCGAGAAATATAGAGATCTTGAAGAGGAAATGAAGTCCTATATCCAGAGTATGTTTAACTCTTCTTTTACTGCCTTAGGCCTCGAGGTACGCGAGATTATTGAAGACCGCTTTACCAAATTAGAGGAGAAGATCCTTTCATCTCAGACTCAGGGTGGTGCGCCTGCTAATACTCAGACTCGTGGTACTGATCCGTTTTGGACTCCTTCTGCTGCTGCTGCTGGTGCTGCTGCTGCTGCCACTGCTCCGGCTTCGGTTTCTGGTCGTCCTCCTGCTCCTACTCGGGCTTCTACCGAAGCTCCAGCTTCAGTTTCTACTCGTGGTCTTGCTCCTTCTCGCAGTGCGGCTTCTGCTCCTTATCGCAGTCGAGCTTCTGCGACTGCTCACAATGGTGGCCCTGCGAATGCTGCGAATACAAGGTCTCAGACAAAGGTAAACAAGAAGTAGATCATTTTTCATGTCTTCGGTTGCTGTTATATTTTCATGTCTTTGGTTGCTTTTCTTTTTCATGTACTCGGTTTGCGGTTTGTAATATTATTTTAAGGATGATGTTGTCTTTGCTGTGTGTAATAATTATGTAAGGATGATGTTTTCGATCATTTGTGTGATATCATTATAAGGATGGAATCTTTCTTTAAAAAATATTAATGTCATGTTTTGTGTTTCATAACCAGGATGCAGATTTGTCTGATGTGTTTGGCAGCTTATTTAGCACCTTAGATGTGAATATAGGGACCCAAGAGTACTTACAGAAGACAATGGGTAACCTTACACAAGAGTCAAATGTTGACGGTTTTGATCCATCTCAAGACAAGCAGTCCGAAGGACCTTCTGATTTCACTACGCCAATGACTTCTTTTCGGCCACAGATCTTCAAAACACCATTCTTGATTGATAGTGATGATATAGAAGTTCGTTGCAAAGCGAAAGACTACGAATTAGTTTTCCTTCCAGAAGAGAAATGGGCCAAACTAACTGAATGGACATTGAATCCCACGTAAGTTATTTGAATTGTTTTATTTATTTTTCCTCAAATCTACCTCTTCACTAACATCACAGCAATGCTTTCTTTTTACAGAGTACTTCAGATTGGGCCATCTACATTTGATGCAGAGTTAGCCTCGCGGATTATTGGGCCTAATATTTGGTTGAAGAACTTTGTGAGTTTAGCTCTGAAATATTTTGCAGATTGCTTTTTGTTGTTGGTTCTCATTCCTAAACAAAATTGTATTGTCTTTTTCAGGACATGGACGCCATGATGTATTTGTTTCGGGAAAAAACCACATTGCGTCAGTGGAGTCCAGACCGAGTCGCATTTTTGAACTGTATGTTCAGTAATCAGATTATCACGGCCTATGGGAAGTTTGATGGAAACAGGAGAGGGTACAAAATCGACGACAATTTTCTCGAGTATGGAAGAGGCGAGCTTCCATATCATGGAAGCACAGGTTCAGTATGGAGCGTTGATGTCGATCGTCTCTACATCCCTATATGTGTTAACCAAATCCACTGGATCTCTATTTGCGTCAATCTTGTGAACCGGACAATTGATGTCTTCGATTGTGGGGGTAAGAAGAACAACAGGGTCATCGAAGCTTTTGCCGTCCTCATTCCACGAATCGTCAAGGCAGTCCAGTCGCCAGAGAGGAGAAAGATTTCAATGTGAAACAGTATACTGTTTCATATGTCCCCATGCGCGGCCTAAACATGAGTGGTAATGATTGTGGTGCTTATTCATTGAAGTTCATAGAGTGCCATCTACTTGGATTAGATTTCTCATTGGTGAACGACGAGAACATCAAAGAAGCCCGACACAAGATAGCTTTTGATCTTTGGGAAGCAGCAAATGATGCGGTCTTGCAATCTCGGATGTCTACATTTAAGCCTCCAAAACGTGCTCCGGTGAAACCTGTTGACCTCGGTTGACTTCATGATTTTTAGCTTGATCCTCTTAGATTTCAAGTTTGTTTCTTCTTTGGGTTTAAGACATGGTTAATTGATTCTTACATTACTCTTATTGTTATGGAATTATTGGTTTTTCTACTATTTTACTATTTTATGAATTACTTTAAGGAAATAAATCACATAGGGTGTCATTATATACTCTAAACCCTAAAATACCGTAAACCCTAAATTAGCTCCGATTCATACTCTAGAACCTAAAGTAACTTTGATTCATACCCTAAACCGTTTATTAGCTATGATTCATACACTAAACCGTTTATTAGCTATGATTCATACCCTAAATCCTACATTAACTATGATTCATACCATACACCCTAAATTAGCTTGAATTTATATCAAAAACTGTAGTATAGATAGGTTTCAAATACAATACCCTAAATCACATAAAGAAAGAAAAATAATTTTTTGTTTTAAAAAATAAAAATTAAGTATATTCAAAAGACGATTTTAAGTTGGAGTTATAGAAATTCGTATTTTCAAATTTTGTCTTCTTACAGTTGTCAAATGTCGATTTTTGTGTATTAGGGTGTAGTATTTTAGCAGTCAATATAAGAGTTATAGAGTATTAACCGTTTATGGTTTATACCCAGTAGGCCCACCCGAAAGTTATTAAAACCCGACCCTGAACCCGGATCCACACACCCCCAAAGACGTGATTTTCTTTTCAGTTGTCGAAACCTAAGAAAATAAATTTGAGAGAAAAGGGGATTAGGGTTCTTTGTCTGCGAATCCTGTGAGCCTCGAAACGAATTAACAATGACCAGTTCGACGACTTCTTCTGCTCGTTTTCCTCGCATCTCTAATCATGGTGTGCTCACAAGATGTTGGTGTGGCGAGGGTATAACCACTTTTGGTTCATCGACGGCGGAGAATAGGTATCGACGATTCTACAGATGTCAAATCGCAAGAGATGTAAGTCCATGTTTCAATTTCGTGTTCCACATAACACCATACTGACTGATTTTTGGTTTCTTTTGCTATAGAGAAAAACTGAGAATCATCTATTTAAATGGATTGATGAAGCTTTGATTGACGAGATACGAATGGTAGATGCGAAACATGAGAGAGTTGCTCAAGAGATTACAAAGTTTGAAGAAAAGGTTATGGAAAAAGTGAAGTCCGAAATTGTTAGAGTTGAAGCTGAGATGTCAGAAAAGTTCAAAGAGAAGGTGAACTTGGAGATTGCTAGAGTTGCACAGGATATGAAACAGAAGCTAAAGATTACGACGGTTGCTATGGTTGTTGTGGGAGCAATCGTGGGAATATGGACTTCTCTTACTGTCTGAGCAAGTTTCAGTGATTGGTTGCTTGTCGTTTGAGTTTGATGGGTTCAAAATAGCTTAAGATTGCATTATTGTTTTCATTATGATCGCCTATAATACATTTGATGGCTTCTTGTTGACTCTCGGTTGCTGACTATTATCAGCTTCAGTTCACAATCTAATACTTTTCTTCTCCTTCATGTTGTTTCAAAGCTAGTAGCTTCAGTTCACAATTTTCTTCTCCTTCATGTTGTTCACGAAGCTAGTAAAAATACAAGAGAGATAACACGGTGTCTAATATCCATAACCAAGAACAAAAAAATCCAAAACCAAGCAAAACGAGTAAATCAAGTAACCAACACCATAATGAAAAACAAGCTAATCAAAAGCAAGAAAAATCCAAAACAACGAACTGGCTAAATCACTCTGTAGCATGTAGCTCTGTTATGATTCTCTTCACCACATCGACTGCATCTGCGCCTCTTCTTTTCTTCAGCTCCTTGCGATGAACGAAATTTGTCTTCGACCGTCTCGTATCTGCGCTTTCTTCTCCTTCCTGCTCCTCTTCTTGATTCAGGAGGTTCCACATTAGCATTCCAGACATCATCTGGAACAACCCAACTATCCTCCGGAACACCTATTGGATTGATAGTTTCTTCATAAGCTGTTCTCCAAGTGGAAGTCGTGTACATTTCATCCGTTAGTGAGGATGGGGCTCGACCAACTGTTAAACCAGCCTTGATTGCGTGTCTACATGGGATTTTCAGTAGGTCGTATTTCCCACATGAGCAGGTTCTTCTATCCAAATCAACCAGGCAGTCGATTGTATCTCCGCGAACCAAAAAACGGTACTCATCAACTGGCTGAACCAGAAACGTTTTACCCTTATTAATCCGCCTGTCTATCTTTTTCTCGATGGCAATAGTTAATGGTTTTGTGTGCTTCCTGCTTCGTGTGCGCCGTTCGAAGAACCAACGGGTCAGCATTTCTCTGATGCTATCCAACAAAGGAATGACTGGATACTCTCTTGGTGTGCGCAAAGCAGAGTTTATTGATTCAGCTGGGTTAGTCGTTCTGATGTCATACCTGAATCCTGGAAACTGACAGCGAGCCCACTTTGTAACATCTGCATCTGTTAAATATTTTCCAATAGCTGGACTAATATTGCAGACAGCTTGGAATCGCTTCTGAAAATCAATGACTCTATAAGCTTTAGAAGCTTTTGCAATCAATCCAGCCAGTCCCTTTCCTCTGTAATGTGTGACCACATTATTCAACAAATGGTGGATGCAAATTCCATGATGAGAAAGAGGATACACATTCTCTATTGCCTTACAAAGTGAGGCATTTCTGTCTGACACAAAAGCTAGAGAATGCTCGTCCGCAATAACAACCTTTAGCTGTCTCATAAACCAATCCCATGAACGATCATTTTCTGAGTCCACAACCGCAAACGCAACAGGATACAAGTTAGAGTTTCCATCTAAAGCGGTCGCAGCAAGTAAGACCCCTTTGTATTTGCTCTTCAAAAATGTCCCATCTACCACAAGAACTTGTCGCATGGCTGTCTGAAAACCTCGTACTGATTGGCCAAACGAAACGAAGAGAAATCTGAATCTACCATCAACATCGGTTTCATAAAACGTATGCGTTCCTGGATTAGCTTCTCTCAGCATGTGCAAGTACTTTGGAATTTTTCCAAAACTCTTCTCTGGAATACCTCTAACCATGCTAATTGCAAACTCCCGAGCATCCCATGCTAAGGACTTAGATATCTCACATCCATGTTCCATCCTCATAATTTGTATGACATCATTTGTTTTGGGACCTTCTTTCACACCATCATACCAATGCATTATTAGACTGCCAATTGTCTTTGCAGAAGCTGTCCGACCACCATTATTCATACTCGACGCAGCGCATGTATGATCCGCCACATATTTTTTGATGATGAAATATGTGGAACCTGATAACCCCTCAGCTCGAACACTCCATTTGCAAGGGTTGTATTTGCATCGGATGTACCAAAGGTTTCTGTCAGATTTCACAACTTTGTAATCGAAAGTATGCGTCATTGCTGACATTTCCATAGTTGCTTTCAACATGGTTTTGTTTTGAAACGTTTCACCCCTCTTCACAACATCCACCCAAGAAAACCGAACACTTTTTCCATTATCGTCTTCTTTTGCTTTAATGGCGAGAACATCATCTTCTTTATTGGCGTTTGAGTTGGAATTATCTTCAACATCCTTGCTTGATTCAGATGAACGAACACTGTCAGCTCGAGGTGGAAACGAGGAAGGTTCACCTTGTTCTCTGATAGGCGAGCTAGATTTCTCATTATCAACCCCAATGTTGCTGTTGTTTCCACTGATAGGTGAAGTAGACACACACAACCTTGTAGAAGTTTTTCCACGTACATAAGTAAGAAAATTTTTGACTTGCCGATCACTCTCAATGATAACTGGGGGACAGTCTATTGAACTGATTAACTCCATAGGTAAGTAGCTTAACTCAAGCTCGACAAGGTTTTGGTCAATTCCAAAATCTTCTAAAACCATACGCCTTAGGTCTTCAAAGGAACTTGTCAATTCCATGTACAATACTCTACCTCGTTTGTTCGTATCAACCGCAAATCCCCATCCTTTAAGGGGATCAAATTTCCACAACCCACAAGAAGCATAGATATGCATCTTCTTCAACAAGAAATTCAAAATTTTTGGATGAAAAATATCAAAATCCTCTCACCAAGAAGAAGACCACGATTTTTTTAAAAACAATTTACTTGGAATACACGAAATTTAAGGAAAATAGATTTAGAAGATATTCTCTTACCAGATTATGGAGATATTTAAGGAAAATATACAATTCGAAATTCGTAGAACGTACATTACGTTGTCCGAAGAATAAAGGAATGTGGTAGATTATGGAATAATATTATGGCAGACTCGTGAAACATGGCAGATTTTGTCATTTGGCCTCTGTAGTTATATTAGGAAATAATAGTTAATCAAATCTACCGTAGTTCAGAAATAAAAGTTATGGTAGTCGTTTACTTCTACCATGTCTACCGTAGTTCAGAAATAAAAGAAAGAGTAGTCGTTCAATTCTATCATGCTAGAATTATAACAAATGGTCGATTTAAAGTTCTGGTGTTTGCAGATATTTATGTAGTTAACCGAATATGCAATCTACATCCTCGTAGACACTAGATTATGTTTTCTGCCATCGGTAGACCAAAATATGAAATTGTGTTCCACAATTATTTAGTCAACCAAAGTATTTTTCATATGTTTGTCTCTTGTTTATATACATTTTGTATATTTTTCCATATTTTTAGGATTCTTAAAATAATTGATATGATTTTTCAAAGTTCATCAGGGGTACCTAAGTCCAAATCTGACCAAAAAGAAATTTATGGCAAAGGGACAATGTACTTGTTTTTCTATTCCGTTTTGGCAATTTTTTCTTTTTTTTTGGTTGTATTAACAAAATCGTAAACCAATCCGAACCGGAAAAATCCGGTGTTTGGAATGCTAAACTACCGGTTGACCAGTCACCTACATAACCTAACCGGTACGACTCATCCTCCCTCCCAAATTTAACGGCTTCTAACGAACTTCAGAAGATTCCAAGACTGATTCGCGCTCTCCGATGGCCACGTCAATTCATCTCCTTCTCTTCTTCCTCATCACCACCGTATCGTTTCTCACTTCCGCCGCTTATCCTCCGTCACAGACACCGCAAGATCACCTACACGCCGACAGAATCATCGAGGCGATGATCGGAGCAGGTGACTTCCGCGACTGGGCCTCCGATTTCCTCTTCGCCGTCGAAGACCAAGTCGGCATCCCTCTCTCCGCCACCATTTTCATCCCCACCGACTTCGACACCGCCGATATCTCTTCCTCCTCCACCAACGGTCGTCGTCTCTCCGTCGCTTATCACATCGTTCCTCAGCGTCTCTCCTTCACCGATCTCAGTTTCTTGCAGCCTCTCTCTCGCCTCCCGACTCTCCTCCCCGGAAACTCGATCGTCGTCACGAACAACTCCGTTTCCGGTTTCGCCGTCGACGGCGTTCTCGTCACCGAACCGGATCTTTTCCTCTCCTCTCAGATTGCTATCCACGGTGTCGCTTCTTCTCTTGATTGCTCCCTTTACGGCAGTTTTGGATACCGTTTGGTCGAGGAGATTGTTCGCCGTCATAGTTGTCGTCATCCTGAAATCTACAGCAATCGAACAACTGCTTCTTCTGTGTCCATGTCCATCGCACGCTTCTCAGCTACCTGCTCGTTCTTGCTTCCATTGGCTCTACTGTTCTTCTGAATCTACTACTTGCATTCAATGCTTCAAGGCAGGAAAGTACATCTTTTTTTTAATTCTTTTTTCAATATTCTGTGAAACTCTGTGTACATAGCTTAACATTTACACCCAAAAAAAAAAAACTCTGTGTACATAGTTACATACGGGATGGATTGAACTTGGGAGCTTTCTTGTTGAGTTGTAATCTTTGCTATTATCGCTTTCACATTTGATAGTGGTCTTGTTTACATTCTTCTTTCAAAAAATAAAATAAATTTACTTCAATACATAATTTATACTTTAACAATATTACATTAAATAAATATTTTGTCATATTAACTATTTATTATATTCCCTGTGTCCCAGTTTATAAGATACTAGGGTCGGACCCGCCCTACAGGCGGGTAAGCAAATGAACGAAATAATATAAATATATTTAAAATTTAAAGAAATTTTTAAGTTTATTTTTAACTATAATTTTAACTATCAATTTTTTTATAGAAACTATATATTTGTTATTATATTAAATCAATTTATAAAAAAATAAAACTATTTTAATTCGTTCACAATATTTTTTTAATTTAATATATTTATAATACATTTATTTTTAGATTTTACAATTAAAACAATTAGAAAAAGCCAATTTACTTCAATACATAATTTATACTTTAACAATATTACATTAAATAAATATTTTGTCATATTAACTATTTATTATATTCCCTGTGTCCCAGTTTATAAGATACTAGGGTCGGACCCGCCCTACAGGCGGGTAAGCAAATGAACGAAATAATATAAATATATTTAAAATTTAAAGAAATTTTTAAGTTTATTTTTAACTATAATTTTAACTATCAATTTTTTTATAGAAACTATATATTTGTTATTATATTAAATCAATTTATAAAAAAATAAAACTATTTTAATTCGTTCACAATATTTTTTTAATTTAATATATTTATAATACATTTATTTTTAGATTTTACAATTAAAACAATTAGAAAAAGCCAATTTATTATTTTTAAAAAAAGCAAGTACCATAAAAATATGATATTAATTGTTACTGTTTAATATTTTAAAATAACGTGTTAGGCTATATATTGATGTATTATTATATTTCCTTCATCAATATCACTTTCTACTTCTTCTTCTTAAACAAAAACAAAATTATTTTAGAATCTGTTAATCATATCGTATTGTTGCAAAGTTTTCTCAACCATCACGTGAAGAGAGTACGTCTTAGGTAAACATGTTTTATATTCAAGTATTTGTTTGTTCTTGATTCTCACAAACATAAACCAATTTATATATTCTTCAGGTCATTGGAGAAACATATAATTTACAAAGGATAATAAGACGTTTCCCATTCAAAAATAAAATACTGGTCGTAACTTTTGCTTCCACAGATATAACTCTGGTTCTCATTGCTAACTTAAAAGCCATAACCTGCAAACCAAACAACATAAATATTAGAAAAGGGTTAATAGCAGGAGCTGCTGATTCAGGCTCCTTGATCGCAAGAACAACACAATCAGACATGAAGAATGTCTTACCCATTGAAAAGGCATGCTTTAAGTAATCATCTCCTTGAGTCCATCCACAGCCCAAGACACTATTACCAAACTGAAACCAAGTCCAGTGTTGAAGAACTTGTTTGTGCAAAAAGGTACACGACTTGAAGTAAGGCTACATATCACAGTGAACCGCTTAGTGATACCAGTTCCAGCAGTAGTGATAGAAATCTGAGTAACAAACTCTGAGATCTACTCGCATGATCTCTGTATAGAGAGTGTTGCTGTTCTTTTGTGTTTGGGAGATAATGCAAGTGAATTCTCAATCTGTTTGCGAGTAGCCACAGAGTCTTAATGGATTAGTTTGTTGAAGGCTTAAAGCAATCTAGACATGAAAATGGCTCTATGCAATAATCTCAGCAGCAAAAATTCATAGTAACTACAGAGACTCAAACAACAATCAACTTTAAGCCAGTTTTGAATTTCTTAAACATGCAAAGACTAAACAGGAGAAAGGTGAACTTACAGCTTCAAACGCACTTTTTGCAGTTGTATCTCGTACATAAATCGCCCTCTTCAAGGTGTCCAAAGTTTCACCTGCATATTTATGAAACATATTAGAAAAAACTGCACAATAAAACTTTTCTGTTTGGATTCAACTCTTCCAGCAACAATTCTTTGGGAGCTTGGACGGAATCCACAATTAAACGTAGAACAAAATACCTACTCAGAAACAGTTTTTAATCAAGAGACCAAAGAGAAACTAACACCAGCACCAGTTTAGTTTCTTAAAGAGAAACTAACATCAACATCGTATTTGTTTCCTGGCCTCTTAGAAACAGAGCAAGCGAACTTCAACGGTGGAAGAGGAGCGGACAGTCTACAAATTAGAGAGGAAGACTGAAACGTTAGCCATAGCACACAATTATTATCTACTGGGTTGTTTAGAACGAATGAGAGAATGATTCTGAAAAGAGGAAAGCATACCTTTTTATAGTCGAAATCCACCGTCTTGTATAACAAAAATTCGCATTGATTGTAGACCGTGTATGACCATTAATGAAGAGTTTAAAGAGGATAACTCGGTTACTTGTATCGTTTCGAACTGTAAGGAAGAAGATGAAAGATCGTCTGCACAACTATAATCTCCATCAGTGTCTGCACAACTATAATCTCCATCAGTTCTGGTGATGGGAAAGAAGAACACGGCATACCCTAATAGTAAACGCTGCTTTTTATCAAAGAAAAATAGTATATTAGGTTTGGGCTCGACTGGAGCAGAAACGGCCCAACAAATGTAAAGCCCATACGGATGGAAAGAAGGATTAAATGATCCGCAGCGTTTTAAAAAACAGGACACGTGTCGCGCTCCCAGCCTCCGACTTTCTGACGTGGACGATGACGTGGCGTGCCCAGAAGAGAGAAAACTGTACTTTATATATAAAGATTTTGGATAAAGGTGCAAGATTTAAAAAGCATTTATCTGTTACAGTAAAAATATTACTCAACATATAATTTAAATTATTCTAATCAATTGCAAACAATACTGTAAAAATACATTTGCATGAAAATTTGAGAAAATCAAATATATTAGAAAAAGATCTAAAACAAAACACAAAATGACAAGCGAATTGTAACGCCTATTGTTACTTCTCTTCGCTAATAGATTAGTAAATTAGTCCCATGCAAATGAAAAACGAATACGTGGAAACTTTGGAACACTGATGTGATGTTCTCGAGGATTTGTAACGGTTATGTCAACAGGAAACCGAAAACAATAGTAATCAAAAGAGGAAAAAAGGTATAGAATGGTCAGCTTTTTGTTTGAAACGAGAAAACGAGTGTCGTGAAGCATTGTCTAATCAAAAGAACAATCTAAAAGATTCTTTATTTTGAAGTTGAAAATTCATATTTGAGTTTCAGAGTGTTATTCTTCAGAAGTGAAATTTCAAACTTAATTTTAAATTATTATAAGTAACGTAAATCCATATTTTTATAAATAACTAATACATATATAAAAATATTACATCAATATATTAATAAAATCTTACACTAAAATATAAAATTACTAGACTATTATTTTTGCTGTAATATTTAAATTTGTGTATAAATCATGTCATCATGTACCTTTTAGAAAAGTTTTTTTATTAAGTTTTCTTTTAATATTCTTGTTGTCTAATTCTAGTTTTTAAATATTATAAATCTTATTACAAAATTTTTATTTAATTTTATGTGCATAAAAAATTTAAGGATTAAAAAGATAAACGAAAAAATATTGAAGAATCATAAATGTGATGTGTAATTAATTATAAGGACCAAATTGTAAATAAAAAGATGAAACTTCAAATTTAGAGTTTTGAAGTTACTATTTGGAGAACAAAAAAAACTCTATATTTAAAGTGATTGAGTTTCTTTTGCAGATGCTCTAAGAATTGGCTTCACTTCTATAATTTTTCATAAATATATTAAAAACATATAAATGAATTTCTCTAAAATAAAAATGTTATTTATCTACTTATAAAAGGTTAGTAATTTTTTTAAAGAGGAGATCCTTATCGTTGCAATGCTGTTTCTGGTGTCGATTCTCTTGAAAACCAGATAGAGCAAGATTAGTTCTTAAAACAATAGTGATGAAAGAAAAAAAATGTTACTTTCCAAAAAAAAAAAAAGAGAAAGGTTAGTTGTTTTAATGAAAATTGTCACAAATACCACATTCATAGTACAATTTTTCATGTTTACACTAACCACTTTTACCATTATTTTTAAAAAAAGGTAAAAGACATTATACTCCTATGGTTAATTAATCTAGACTTGAGGTTTAGAGTTGAAGGGTGAGGTAGAGTTTTTGGAATGTGAAATTTAGGATTCTAATAAATATATAAATAAATACTTAGAAAATATATAAAATAAATTAAAAAATAGTTTCAAACATAATTTATATAGAGAACAAAGTTATAATAGTCTTTTGCCACTTAATAAAAATTATATTTTGAAAATGTTCTTTTAGTGGTGGTAAAGATGAATAATAGTACCGTGAAAGTGGTAAACATGAAATTCTCTCTTGTTTTAAAGACCTTGTGTTTCTAGTCTTTTACATTAAATTTTCACAGATATATTTTGCTACTAGGTAGTAACCCGCATTGTGTGCGGAGTGAAACAGTTTATTAGATTATTTATTATATGTTGTACTAAGATATTATTCCCCATAGCTTTTTATGGGGATGAACATTCATATATCCGTTCGGATTCAGTTGATCTATTCTGATTTTGTTTGAATCATTGCAGGTTTGGTTCGGATTCGAGTTCAGGTACCCATTTTAATCATGTATTTTTAACAAATCCAAATATATTTAAATCCTTAAAATCCGAAATAAATAATATAAGACATAAAATTTTGAATAATGTAAAGCTAAATATTTAAATTTACATAAAATTAGTTCAATTTAAATATTTGGATGGAGAAAAAAATTAATAGTTTCAGTATTTTAAACATTTTTTGTTATTTTTAGATATTTACTTGTGACTATGTTGATATTTTTTAGATATTTTCATATTTTTGAATATCTGATATATAAATTTAAAATAATTAACATATTTAAGTATATAATTGTGATTTAGATATTTTTGGTATCAGAAATATTTTAGTTTGGATCAGATTCGGGTATGGTTATCTAGATGTTAAACTTTTAGATCCATCTAACTACTTAATCAGTTTTAGTTTGTGCTTAATATTACTTTCAGATCTAGTTTGGTTCGATTCTTCGAATCCAGATAATTTACCCAAACTTACTTTCTTCTAATAATATAGAGCAAAATAAATAAATATAGAACAAATATTATGGGCTTATTTAACATACATAATTATTGGACCATATTTTAAGAATAGCAATAAAAATGGTTGGATGTCGTGTCAATATTGTTGGACATGTTGCAAAATTGTTAACATAGCTAAGTTCGACAAGATACGAAACTTTCAATATTTGTTGGGCATGTTGCAATATAGTCTATAACCAATAACGTGTATTTCTTATAAAGTGTCTTGATAAATATAATTAAAAAATGATACAATTGAGTAAAAAATGTTAGAGTTGCGTAAAAAATAATGTGATTTATTCACTCGGCATCTGAATTTTGTTTTTCAATTGATTTTACGAATTTTCTATTTTTAAAAGCTTTTAATTTTTATTTTTTCTAGCAATCTGACTATGTTTATAATTCTTGGTTGATATGAAAACTCAGCAAAGAAAATCAATATTTGGCTAAACTAAAGATCCGAGTTTATGTGTGGTGTTCTTTACTTTAGTTTTCTTAATTCATATCAATCACAATTATTTATTGCATTTGTGAACAAAAGCATCAACCATGGCTAAGTTCGGCAAGATACGAAACTTTCAATTTCTAAAAACATTTCATTCCAGCATTTTAGTTGATGTGAATCTTAATGATTTTGTAATTTTTTTCTTTCTAAATAATATTATTCAATAGTTGTACAGAGAGAATTTCAGTTCATAAATACAAATATTAAAAACGCAAGAACTAAAAATGAGCTGATTAAAAAAATTTAGTGTGAACACATTAAGTTATATGCGGTGAAATTTAAAAAATTAGTATGTGAACGTATTAATTCTTAAATGATAGTAAAGCCGAGATGTCAACATATTCAAATTGAAATTAATGTGAGACTGTCACGTACCAAATATAGTGTGAACACATTAATGACAAATACTTCACTTTTAATATATATGAAATTATATTCTTTGTGTGTTTAATTTACTTCTAAAACAGTTGTAAAACAAAAAAAATTTACTTCTAAAACCAACAAAGACAACTAATATATGTTTTAAAATTTTTAAAGTAAACAACTATTTTTGGCAGTCAATCTTTTAAATTCAACCTACAAGACCAAGTGGCAACAACATTAATAGTGATAAGTGTATATATACACACAGAAGCATGGGTAGTTAGTTTCTAAACAACTTAAATACAATAGCAGAATAAGGCGTTTAAAGATGAAGCTTGTGGTTTTCATATCGTTCTTGCTCATGCTTTCATTGTGCTCTTCAGGTAATTAAATTTGTATACTAAAAATATCTTCAAACATTAAAGCAGTAAGTAACATGATATATTAAGAGTGTGTGAAAACTGTTTATTTTGGTTTTCTGAAAGTATGATGTAAATATTTTCCAATTTCAATATCTAAAATCAATATGAACTTTGTATATATATTATTAGGATTTGGGGAGGGTCGCGAAATTGCTGATAACGACCTCTTTTCCTCGAACAAGGTATGCATTAATCTCAATAACAAAGTGTTCTTCCTTGTAGGGACCCTTTGTATTTTCATTGTTTTTCTTGTTTCAAGAGTCGTCAATGATTTAAAATAAATATATCAGTCGTCAGTTTTTAAAATAAAAATACGTGTACAACTTGAACTCTTTGTGTAAATTTACCTAAAAATAACGTTGGTGACGCTAGATAAAATGTGATAATAGGTTGAAGAGCTGTATAGTGATCGAATGATGGATTATCCTCCAACGGGCCCAAACCCAGGACACGACCCGACAGTTCCTCCGCCTCCACATTCCGACGAAGAAAACATGATGGAAAATTATGTTAACTGAATATTGAAATCCATCCCATCTTTGTAAAACATATAATTAAATAAATTGCATTCGTGAGCTCTTATTTTATCATTTAATTATGTTTAGAATTAGAGAATCAAAGAATTCAAACTTCAACCCTTTTACAGTACGGTTTAAGTCTTCTTGGTTGGCTCTATTATTTACCCGTTTAGATTCGCAAGGAAAAGTAAAACCGTATATGATATGCCAAGTTTGGAAGTCTAAAAATATTCATAGAAACCGAATTCATGTTCAGTTTCCCGGTTAAGTGAACCGGTTGCACAAATAAAACTCCGTCGGTATTAGTTCAAGAAAGTGTAGACATTGTCGTATTTCTTTGACTAAGCAAAGCCTAAGGAGTTATAGATCTGCTCTTGCTTGGTTTCATTGGCCGGCTGATTGATGCTGATTGCCACGTAGCCACTGATCTCGATCCTAGTAAATTAGTAATGGGAACCGATGCGGTGAAAGCGATCTCTTATCTGATTATATCACACACATAACTATTGTAATTCAAGATTGTTATTCAAACAAAAAAATCAGAGCTATTGTCGTTTCTACTTTGTTCTTTCTTCGGAATGTGGACGTAAACGAAAAGCTTGCTGACCGCTGAGGTCGTTGCTGTGGAGATGGGAGTGCGGGATGTTGATTTTCTCTATAATAGTATTTAGAGTTAAAATCACTCTAATCCATTTCTATTTTTGCTTGTAAAATAGAAATTATTATATTTTAAATAGAGAAAATATAGCATTCTTTTATATTTTGTTCTATATTTAGAGATCTTTATTTTAGAAATATACATTGAAGCAAAACTCATCTTTATTTTAGATTTTTATTTATTTTAAAAATAAAAATTAAAAAATACGTCTTAGCTATGCTGATGTTAATGAGGCTCATTTGAGTTTCTTGTGTGAGTTTTTGTGTTTGTTTTTTTTAGGTACGTTCTAATCTTTTTAATCATGCATAAGTTATAAACCCAAACAAAAAATTTTGTAAAAGCAAAAAAAAAAAGTTTTTACCAAAAAAATAAAAGTTTTTACCTAAAAATAAAAAAAATTGTCAAACCAAAAACAAAATAATAAGAAGAACATTTAGAAGAAAAATATGTGTTTTCCGAGGATAGTAACGGTTACGTCATGAGTAACTTTGACTACTATTATTGATCGTTAGTAAAAAACAAATAATGTGTGTTTTAAGTTCTTAACTTGTTTAAGTAGTTGACAAAAAAAAACTGTTTAAGTAAACAATTAATTTACGGCCAGTCAAACTTTCGAATTCAACCTACAAAGCCAAATGGCAAACACTAAAACTTTTTTGTGGCAAACATTAACACTTTTAATTTTTTTTTTGGCAAACATTTACACTATAAATATATAGAAGCATGTATTAGTTTCTAAACAACTTAAGAATTAAGGCTTCATTTTCACCCAAAAGGCTTGAAGGATGAAGCTTGTGATGTTTATATCGTTCTTGCTCGTGCTTTCATTGTGCTCTTCAGGTAATTTAATTTGTATACCAACAAAATTAGTAAAATTATATAGTAAGGTAAAATTAAACTGTTTATTTTGTTTTCTATAATATTATGTAAATATTTTCAACTTTTTAATATATAAAATTGCTATATCTACTTTTTCTACTTATGAATAATTAGGTTGATCCCAACCAACATGTGTATCATATACAAATTATTAGGATTGGAGGAGGGTCACGAAGTTGCTGAGAACAAGGTATGTTGTTTTATTTGTGTTTCGGAAATACTATTTCCATTGTTTTTCTTGTCTCAAATATTCAGTCGTCATTTTTATTTTTCTAAAAATAAATGTTGGTGATGCAAAATAATGTATAATAATAGGTTGAAGAGCTGTATGGTCATAAAATGATGGATTATCCAGGACCACACCCAGACCCAAGAGATAACCCTCCACCTCCGCCTCCACCTACCGACGAAGAAAACATTATGGAAAATTCTGTAAACTGAGTAACCGACCGTATTGAAATGAAATCTATTAAATCTTTGTAAACCAAAAATGTAACTAAAATAAATTGCATTTGTGAGTGCTCATTTTATCATTTAATTGCGTATAGAGTTAGAGAGTCAAAGAATTGAAAGTTCAGTTCAGCCCTTTAACGGTCCGTTTTAAGTTTTCTTGGTTGGCTTCTACTATTTACCGGTGTAGTTTCCTAAAGGAAGGTTGAACCGTATGAGATATATCTTAGATACCAGGAAGTCAGCGTGAATATTTAATCTTCAGTTTGGTTCTAATTCAAGAGAAAATCTTGGAAACTGATTTTAACATTTTACCAAAAAAAAAAAATCTTAGAAACTGCATTCACATTTTACTAGCGCGGCTTACATAAATCTATTTTCGCAACAATGTAATATAATAATAGATTTTTTTTCTCTATAATATATATTTATTAATTAAATAGAAAAAGGGAAATTGACAATTTTCCGGTTAAGTTAACCGGTTCCACAAATAAAACTCCTTCAGTATTCGTCCAAGAAAGTGTAGAGAGTGTCGTCTTTCTTGGTTTTGCGTCGACTAAGCAAAGCCTTAAGCAGTCGTTTGCTCTTACTTGGTTGCTGCTGCTGCTCTGTTTCTTTCTGGTTTTCTTTCTCGAATCCAACCCGAACCGAAGCTGATCTTCTTGGTTCTGAAGGGTACTGAAAAAAACACAAAACAAGAATCAAGAAACGACAAACTGATGAAAAAAAAAACAGAATACTTCACTTAGTTATCCTTACCCGTATAGGAGTTATAGATCTGCTCTTGCTTGGTGTAGTTGGCCTGCTGATTGATGCTGACTTCCTGGTAGCCACTGATCCTGACCTTAGTAGCGGAAACCGATGCGGTGACACTGATCTCTTATCTGATTATATGACACACACACACAACCATACATTAAAAATAATATCATTATTTAAAGAAAACAAAACAGAGCTATTGCGGTTTCTACCTTGTTCTTTCTTTGGAATAGTGGACGTAAACGAAAAGGTTGCTGATCTCTGAGGTGGTTGCCGTGGAGATGAAGCCTGAGATGTTGATTTTCTGCAAGAACATGTGTTAAAAAAAGTCATCACAATTTTGTGTTTCAAGATGTTGGTTTGATGTTGGAGTCTTTACCTAACGGGTGGAGGAGGAGGAGGAGGCGTTTCCCGGATTGTAGCACGCACAGCTTCAAGAGAAACCAAACCAAATCAAGAAACCAACTTATGTCCGAACATAACAGAAACAAAGAGAGGATCAAAGTTACCATTTCGAAACTGGTTCCAGTCATCTGCATCCTCTAAGCTGCTTCCAAAGTACTTAAGCTTGTCAAGATTGGTAGTCTTTATAGTTTCACCAGCTGGCAAGATGTATCGTTTATGGAACTTTGGAGTTTCGATCACAAGTGATTGCTGTGAACGTCCTTCATGATCCATATACTCTTGGCACATCCTCAGCCTCTGTAACCACCAGAAGAAGATGAATCAATCAGACAAAGAATCTAAAGTGAGTGACTTATATATCTTTTACCTGTTCGATGCAAGATACTCTTAGTTCGGTCTCTGCAACTTCATCCACCTTTTCGTCGATGAAGTCGTTGACTTTGTACGTGATGGAGCCTAGATGGTCAACTGTATTCACCAGAGCCTTCACTGCGTAATCTTTGAGTGTCTCTACAACTCTGCCATTTAAAACACGAGAAATAAAAGGAAGAACAGTTTCAATCATGGAACTGAATCTGAAGAAAACTCACATGTGTCTTTTATCGTCGGTTGTGTAAGATAGTTCGAAGTACTCAGCTGCTGAATACAACTGCGTTCGCAGATTCCTCAAGTCCTGAGAAAGAAGCAGAGGCTTAGACCATTTTCATTTCAATGTATGTATAAGTTCCACGCATAGAAAGAATGTACACCTTAAGACCATCAGAGAAGAGCATGCTTTGATCCATAGATGCCTCATCGTAGTTCGATGCTTCCCTTGACTCTGGCATTGTAGCCGCTGCACTCTTCTCAAATAGAGGGAGAGCAGAATTTCAAACCCGGTTTCTCTAGTCACTGTGGAAAAAATAAATCACAAATCTTAAGAATAAAGATAGATAAATCCCCATTCCTTATCGCTGTTTCTTTCTAATCTCTAAGACCACTTGAAAACAACAATCTCTGAACATAAACGAGGAGAATCTTATCCAAAATGCTATACTCGGTACAATGTAAGAAGATCTAAGCAATCTATTCGTATACACGAAAGGTATGAAGAGAGTAATCTTCCAAGTGTAAAGATAACAAGCAACCAATATAACCTCAGATTTGAAAACGCTTTTCAAGTTCAACAAGAGGGGATACAATCTATTATGTTGCCATCAAGGAAACAATGTTAAAGTATATGAATATTCAATAACATAACTTTTGCTTTGATCCATTTAACTATTCTTATAAAAGAAAGAACAGACAAGAATAATGTCCAAAAAAAAGGAAAAAAAAAAAACAGACAAGAAGTAGAAATCCATAGCTTAGCTCTCTAAAAGCAACCAAACAGTTTGATCTGAAGCAAAAAGGATCTTCTTTTGAATCTTTTATTAGTACAAATAAATAAATAAAAAGAGAAACTTTGTGAGAAGGTGCAATTGTTTATGGGGAAAGAAAGGGAGCAAAACACCAGTTTACTACTAATTTACACTAAAACCCTCAAGAACACTAAAAAGGCTTCAACTTGTTACACCAGGAGAGTAAAACCCAGTTCAAATTCACAGGTTAAACCTAAGAAAATCGATAACTTTATTGAAATCAAAGAACCCAGTTGACAAAAAGGTAATGAGAGTGGATTCAAACCTGCAAACCGTGATTGATTGTTCAATGGAAACCCCTCTCTCACTCTTGTCCCTTGCTAGTGTTAAGGACAGATTGGTTTTGAAGACCGTTGAGCACGCGGAACGAAGTGGGTGGGGGGGAGTGGCTAGTGATTGGGTGGAGATTTTAAGGAAGGAAGTGAGCAATGTCTTGTACTCGAGACCTCTGACCGAACCCACTTTAGTCCCTTCATTTGCGGAGAAACGCTCTCTCTTTCTTTTTTCTCTCTCGCTCAAAACTACCTTTTTCCCCTCTTTTTTATTTTTTGCGGTCGATTTTACCTAGGGAAAATTGGAAAAATGTGACACTTTGAATTTTTATTTGTCACAATAGGACTTCTGATATTTTGGGCAATTCTGGACAACTTTTACCCTTCTTTTACGATTAAAATAGTAAACTGAATTTTAAAAATGTTAAAAAATATGAAATCTATTGAAAACATAAGTATGACAATATATATGTTTAAATTTTTTTTTTAAAAAAAGTGGAATCATATTTTATTTTATCTTCTAGCTACAGTTAGAATACTCATTCTGGTCATCTACTTAGTCTAGAAATCAGATACTAAGTTTTATACATAGATATATCTTGGGTATACAACGTAAACTAGCATTTCTTATATATTCTAACCAAGCTATATTTCGAAATGTTATAATCAAGAAAGATGTCTTCAGTATACCTACAGCTTGATAACAATATATAGCCACAACTCAATAATATACCTTATCTAAATTATGTGCCATAACATGTTCTTCCTTTTACCTTATGTGACGCCTAAAGGAATAATATGTTTCTCAACTACTCTACTGTATTCTGCGTAAGGTAATATACATATTGTAGGCAAATCCGAAAAATATAGAAACTTCCATATTCGGTTAAAGATGTACTTTCCTAATTCTACACGAAATCTAATCTAAATCTCGCAGAGTATATTCTTTCCTAAGTCAAAAAAATGAAAAATCATCAAAATTGTTCTTTCCTCCACTCGAACCCGAGTTATTCAAGATAAAATTATACACATAAACCACTATACCACATATGATTCACGTTACTTTGATACGTATACTAGCTTATATACTAGAAAGTATAATAAAAAAATTAAAACTAATCCTGGATTGCTCCACGATTAATTTCTGAGTTTTGTATATATTGCATTTTCATATAATAGAGTCAAAAGTGACATTTAAAGTTTAACGCGAAATCATAAAGATCTTTCCGTAAATTTAAAAGTACTGGGGTGAACATTAAAGATATCCGTCTTATGCACAAGCCCTATACCGATGCCGCTTATAAGTATCTTCACAGCTGGGGACTTTAAGAATTCAAGCAACGCTTCCAGTGACCCTAGTGTAGACGCTTGTACATAAACTCCTTCACCGCTTTTGTCAATCCTGCTCAAAACTGACTCCATGTCTTCCATTGCCTGCTCCTTCATTGCTTCAATGTCATCATCAGGTTCAGTTACGTGCAGAGCAGTGCCAGCAATAGCGTGTTCAAGACCCTTTTTTAAACACAAACCAAAAAGGGAAACAATATCATTAAATTTAACTGCAAAAACTAGCAACTAAGATAATTGTGGAGTCTGCTCAATCACCTGCGCTGTAATTTTTATACCCTGTGCAGCCTTTATTTCTTTATGATGCACATAAGTACCCTGAAACATCAGACAAAGAAATAAGAAAACAATTTAAATGAACCATATATGTGAAGAAAAACCAGTCAAAAGGACAAATGAAGTGGAGAATTTGAAAGTACCTTCACCCGTAGCTCCTTCATTGGATGAGGTGTCAGTAACGCTCTAATCGTTGTGACTATAGGTCCCTGAAACAGAAGAAGAAGAAATACTATTACTTTTCAAAGTTCTAAGTCTATCACTGTACCCAGTGCATGACTTTTTTGGTTATAGATCACAAGGTTTATACTTGCCTGTAACCCACACACGACGATTTGATCACCTTCATGAAGTACACAGTTTACCAACACAACATCAATCGTTGTTCCATGGCCTTCTATAACTTTGACCTCCAGGACAGTACACTGTTCGACCATTTTAAAATAGGGTTAAGAATTATCATACTGAAGTAGTTAGGAATTCTCAATAGATTTAGAGATTCTATGGTTTGTGGCTCCAACCCATGCGTTATGTCAACCACCAAAATTGCAAGGTCGCACAAACTTGAACCCCTTGACCACAGATTCATGAAGGACTCGTGACCAGGTGTATCAATAACCAATAGACCTGGCACCTTAAGTTTTCGCACCAACAAAGAGGAAGAACACTTGGATTTCGTTGTATCTTCACTGAAATCAAAGAGGAAGATGAAAAAAGCGATTCGAAACTATGGGTAGATGAAACTCCAACGAAGAGCAAGGGTTCTCTCTGTTGAACCCTAAATCGCCATGGAAGGGGCTTTCTTCTACGGTGGAGAAGAGGAGGAGAAAAATAAATTAGGGTATTGGCCAAAAAATTCCCCTTTTGTTATTTTTTTTTTTAAGTTTTGTTATTTTTATTTAAAATATTTACCCATTTAAAATATATTACGAAAATTTTAATATATAATTTTAATTCTACTTAATTGGTAAATTAAGGGTAGTTTGGTATTTACAGGAACAAAAATCTTATTTTCATAAAAAATCTTCTACAAATCTTAGTGTGACAAATCCAAGTTCAAAGTGTCCTTTTTTCTCAATTTTCTCTTTTACCTATCGATAACAAAAACAGTAAACTTTAGTAATTAAAGTTATTAAAAGATACTGAAAAACATATAAACATACATAAAGTTTTCACTTTCTTCTTTTTGGAAAAAGTGAACCAACTCGGTTAGAAAATCCACCATTGCTAAATTTCTCAAATATATTATTTTACCTAATATTGGTACTTTAATATGTAAACTAATTAAGTTTAAAATATTTTTAACATAATTGAACCACTTAAAACAGACATATTTCATTAGAGAAATACCTTAATATAGTCGTTTTTTAGTTTATTTTCACAAAAGAAGTCAAATGACCAAAAATTAAAAGGTAAATATACATTTATACATTATAGTTAACTAATCTAAACTTATGGTTTATAGTCAAGGGTGAAGTTTTGAGTATGATGTTTAAATTTTTTTAAAATAATAAATCAATACTAAAAAAAATATTAAAAAAACTATTAAAAAAAACTATTTTGCTCATTTTTAAGATTATTTTGGTGAAAAAAATTAAAAGGGGTATTTAAGGGAATTGCCCTATCTCATAAGAGTTTTTCGTTTGCATTTTTTTTTTTTGCAAGGTACAAATATGGTATCAAGCTTATGATAATATCGTGCGTGCTTCAAATAGATAATAATTTGAGGGTGTACACTTTTTTAACAAAAAAAAATAGAAGTAAGAATAAAACAAAAAAAAAAACAAAATGAAGGAACATACAATGATTTAAGCAAAGCACGTCTTTGGACAGCCATGGAATTATTTATTATATTTTCTAATAAAACAATACTATTCAATGATGTTTTCTTCTCTATCATTTCTCTTTGACTCGAGAGCTTTTTGGAGTGGTTACTATAATGAGAGCGATCATCATTTGTACAAATTGATGTCGTCAATTACGTCTAACAGCAGCGGATCCTTTTGGTGCATCCAATTATATGTGTGATTCGTCTATCACCAACAGATCTTTTTGGTGCAACAAATTAAACATGTGGTTGGGTCATTTTTAGTTTTGTCAATTAATAACATAACAGTGAGTCATATTAAATTAATTCACCTCTTTTTTAGTTAGCAATTAAATATATGAGGTTTTACTAAAATGACCTACAATTTGAGGTCAAATACAAACATGACCCTTTTTAACAATATTTTGCCAAGGAGTTCAAACATAATCTTTAATTGTTTCAAATATATACAAAAATACCATTATTTTAAATTTCTTTTATTTTTTATAAATGTTAAAACCCATACATCCTAAATATTTATATTTACTTATAAAAATGCTATTATCATCAATTTTTTAACCATTATTAACAACCGATTTGAATCTTTTTTTTTTGTCAGCAACATAACAGACTCATATGTTGCTGACAAAAGAAAAATTCAAATCGGTTGTAAATAGCGGTTAAAAAAAACTCTTATAACCGATTTGAATCTTAAAAGCTTAAACATTGAGTTTGTGTTCTTTTTTCCTCATTCTACACCAATTAAACCTCATTCCTTCTCATTTCCACTTTAATTTCATCTAAAAACTCTTATAACCTTCATTTTCAAACACACAACTTTCATATTTTGGTGATTTTTCAGTTAGTAACACTAAACTATATTTTATTTTGGTGATCTTCGAAGTTTGGACGGTGAGAAAGTGTGGAAACAAACTTACACTAGAAAAGGTAACTATAATCACTTGGTTTTTGCCGTTGTTCATATATGTGTCGCGCCAACAGACTTACTTGTATGTGTACAGTTAGATGTATACTTACTTAACAGTTTGTCAGTCAATGCACATTTAGTTTTTGCAATTGACCAAATTAATTTTTTTACTCCGTAGATTTCACGAGAAGTTTACAAACTTACTTTTGAAAAAATAAATGTAGTAGACTTATAAAGAAATCTGTGTATAAGAGGTTAGTTTTTTCATTTAATTGTATCTTTGACTTTTTAACGTAAACTTCATCTGAAGTCTGCATACAACATATTTAACTATAAATCTACGAAAGATTAGTTTTTGCATTTGACCAAAACTTTGATTTTTTTTTGTAGACATCACCAGAAGCTACTCTACAAAGATTAGTTATTTTTGTGTTTAACTAAGAAATTAAAAGACTGACCAAAAATTAAATCAAGTGAAGACTTCTTTCTTTTTTGAACAACTATCAAATGTATACTTCTAATTATGTCTTTCTCTGCTAAAAAAGTAAGCTTCAAAAGAAGATTATGGTCAACACAAAACTATGTTTTCAAGTGGACTTGAGATGAAGTCTATTTCTGGAAAGTCAAAATTACTTTTGAAAAAATAATTCTAAGAAAGTCAAAATTGGTCGGTTGCAAATCCTAACCTTTTACATTTTTTGAAATAAATAGATTACCAATGAAGTCCACTCTACGAAGTCAAATTCTAAGAAAATTCTTGTCAATTGCAAAACTAACATTCTTTTATATATTTATTGTGCAGTCTACTCACCAAAATATTTTGAATAAAAAATAACCTACAAAAAATTTAATTGCAAAGAATAATCTAGATTGTAGACTTCTTTGTCAGTCTACAGTAACACGAAGTTTACTCTTAGCGGCCATGAACAGATTTTAAAAGCTAATAAGTTATATTATGGAACTATCAAATTTCTTGTTTTAATAGATTGTAAGTGTAGACTTTATGGGAAGTATGCATATGTAATTTTACTATATGAAAATATTTACAAATTTTGAAATATTATTTAATTCTATTCTTTTATTTATACATTTTTATTACTAAATATTTGTTTTCAAAATTTATGCATTTAAAGAAAAAAATTATAATCCTATTATACCATTAATTTCTTTTTAATATATACAAATGCAACTAATACTATTTAGTTGTACTTTTTTGATAATTATACATTTTGTTATATCTGATAATTTTCTCTTAATTTTATTAAAAATTATTTAATATATTGTAACCAAAAGAAATAGATAAAAAATTCTATCCAAGATTTTAATTTTAAATATATACATATATATTCTTAAATATCAATTTTTATCTTAATTTTATGTTTAATTAAATAAAACTAAAATGAAATTATTGGTAATAAAAACTAATATATTAACAAAATTTTGTTTTTAATATAATTTAAAAAATGTTTTGCTGCACATGGTGCCTGAAACCACATAATTCTCTCTATTTTTGCTCATCATTATATAAAACTGCAACATAGCACTTTTTTTTAAATGTAAAAATTATTTAAAAACAAAAGTGACTGATAAAATTTGAATCATTGGTGAAAATATCTTTTGTTTTCTTACAAAAATCGTCTAAACTAATATTTTTGGTAAAACACTAAAACTCATAAAAACAGAGCATTGAAAGTTAATGAAGGACATAATAAGGTTTTAATACATCATCAAACTCCTAAACAAAAGGGTATTAGATGTTAATTAAGAACCTGAAAATTACTCGGTATTAGCTGGTCTTTGAAGTTCCAAATAAATATTAACATTGTTATCTCAGGTGACACTCTTCAAGATATCTCTCACAATCATATTTGCACTTCGTGTTTTTAGTCTCAGACAAACAACTACCAAAACTAGATTGTTACCTAGTATTTGTTCGATCAATGATCTATACTTTGCGCAAGTGTGTGGTTTATATATAGCCTCATGAGCTAACCGAAAATATGTTGATTGTGGGAAGAAGACCCTTAATGAAGAAAGATTGGATCGCTGCCGTGAAGTCATTCTCCACTGTTTCCCATGAAGCCTTATAGAACTCACTTGTGAATCCATCAGGCCTCGGGGATTTGTCATTTAGCATAACAAATAATGTTTTTAATTTCCCCTTAAGTCACTTCCTGCTCAAGATGCGAAATATCCTTTGACCCACATCTGGATTGCAAAAGAACTTCCAGTTCTTCCACTGTCATATCATGATAGTCATCTGGCTCGTGAGTCAAAAAATCCTGAAAAAATCTCTCAAATCTCATACTGATATGTGGCCTTGGACGGTCATCTACCAGGTTGTTAAGAACCTCTTTGATCTGCTGACGGCGGCCCCAACTTTAGTCTCATCCCCTGTTTTCAGTAGAACTATGATCAACCACCTCTCTGATTATATTCCTCATCCAACGGATCAGCGTCATTTTGTAAAAATATGAAAATTACATGTCGATCTCTTTGTGTAATGTTATGTATAAGGGAGTCTCAAAAACCCTTGCAAACAGACTAAAAAAATGCATCTGAAGTTCATTACCCCAAAACAATCTGTTACTTACAACAAAGATAGTGAAAGACTATCACAAAGAGAACATATCACCAATATGTGCAATGAAAATTGACATATCAAAAGCATTTAATTTAGTTCAGTGGGAATTTTTTATACTCTTTTTGCTTTAGGTTTCCCGCCGAATTATATACACTAGATCAAACTTTGCATAACGATAGTCTATTTCCCGGTCCAAGTAAATGGACAGCTAGCCATCTTTTTCAGAGTAAAAGAGGGTTGCGTGAAGGCAGTGCTGCACCATATCATTTGCAAGTAATTAATTCTTCGGCAGGTATTTGAAATAGCAACAACACAGACTTGTACATAGACCAAGCCGATATTACATCATTCAGGAAGTCAAGAGAAGACATGTTCATTTATTAATTTCATATAATACAATTATGTAAAGAAGATATATTGAAACAAGAAACTTAACCAAAAACACAGACTTGTACATTTTTATTTCAAGAAACCAAAAAAATCAGATACTTCTTCTAGAGATCATGCCTCCAGCCTCTCTTCCCAACCCCAGTAGGACTTTGACTAGGACTAACCGGTTTACGGAAATCCATTTTCGGGATAGGACTCCTCAGACCGGGATAACCAGTTGCTACTACTCCAGCAGAACTTGACGAATCACAGCCCGATCCATTAATCGACCCGTTTTTGGTCGAGGAGTTCCAATACGGCATAAAAGAAGTACCTTGAATCTTGACGGTCGTGTCTTGGTCTCGAACTTTAGCCTTTGCTGATGCGGTTGGAGTCATATAGCTTGGTATATGGCTTGGACTTTTACGTTGCTTATGGGCTGGTCTATATGATCCAACGTCTATATATTCTCGATCAGTCAGACCGATTATCCTCTCCTTCAGGCTAGTCGGAGTAGTCACATCCATTTCCACTGTCTTCTCAGATACATCATCAGGTGTGGTAGTACCAGCCGTGGTTGCTGCTGCTGTGGGGAAAGGCGGATACGGAGGAGGATTGTACAGTCCAGGACCGGGACTGGAACCCGGACCGGTTTGACGGCCCGTGTATGGTTGGGAAGACATCCAATGGTCAAGCCAGTTCCAACCCCATTGAGTTCTATCAAGCCCGTTGACAGAAAATCCAATTGTCTCGTCGTCATATGTGTGTTGCATTTGCCGCTTCAATATGAAAACCGTAATCATAAGTATGCAAATAATACATATATTTCTGATTTCATGTATAACATTAACATCCAAAGTTCAATTTTATCCAAACTGAAAAAGAGAGATGCCCAACCTGGTAGGTGTATGCATAAGCAAGAGCCCTCTCTCTTTTCATCATTCCTTCACTCTTCTCTTTTTCCTGTATATACTCAAAATATAATTTACAATTATAGTAATATGTTCTAAAAAATATTTTGGAGTGTCCAAGATTATTCCACATTACCTTTCCTGGAGTTTGGTACAGGCTGGTTCGGTTCACTTCGTGCAATTTCTTGGGTTTCTCTCGTTCGGTTTGGAGATTCGTAGACCCTACAAACCACACAATTACAAATTTTATTTTCACCATCATAAGTGTATATATATATATATATATGTCTATGTTTCAAAAACAAAATATATATATATATATATATATGTATATCTGATTTTGTACCAAAATCAATTCAATATATATACCTATGTTCGGTTTTTCCATCCCAGATCGCCTCTCTTCTTCTTGAAACTGTTTCTTAAACCGGTCATGAGCAACTTGGAGCCTTCTCGCTCTCACTCGGCCTTGGACACGAACCAGAGCTTGCATGCATTTCATTGTCATTTGTGCCTGTTTTCGTACGTGGTTGCCACGTACCAATGCTTGTAGCCTAACTAGCCCTTTTAAGGCACGAAGTGCTCGTCTCGCCTACAATAGAGAGATGAAACCCCAAAAGAAAATCATAACCTTGGACAAACCGGTTTATTTCTTAATATTGCTGGTTTAGGATTAGTTTACAACTACAAGTTACGATGAATGAATGAGCTACGTTAATCAACGAATTTGTATACAAATTTCAGTTAACACGGGTGTAATCGTAGTACGAAATGAATTTAATTATACTATGATTTAAAACAAAAAGTATTTCGATTTTTGAAGGTGGTCGTGAGAGTTGAAAATTATTTATTTATAGCAAAACAAAATTAGGTATCAGGAAAGTTACCAAATACCCCCTGTAGTGCGATTGGATGAGCACTGCGGCTGTATCTTCCTCTGTCTGACGGTTGTAGCCGGCAAGACGAACGACTTTAGCTGCGGCTTGTGCTGCAGCAACGGCGGCTTCAGCAGCAGCTGCCGTGGCTATAGCCACAGCCATGGCGTGCTTTCTCTCTCCAACGGTTGTTCCCGGTGTCGAAGCTGTGCTCTCAACGTCATGGGATATTTCCGGCGAACTTTCCGCTGGAAAATTTTCAAAAGACACGACTTCTTGCGTATCGTGTTGCTGCTGCCACCTGACGGCGGTATTGTTGCTAATGTTGTTTTCTCTCTGCATGTGTTTAAATTAAACGTGACATAACAATGATCATCATCATTTGAAATATTCATCTTTACAAGTTTAATTGGCATATTACGTCCTTTTAATTTCCGTTTCTTTATTTATTTTGTATTTACGTCCAAAGTCTTCAACTTTGTTACTAGAACTACTGCATTTACTTCGTTATGTGCACGTGGTGACTTTCTATGTGATACATAAATCACTATACTAATTTGACAAATGACAAATTCAAACACAATTGAATAAATGTATAACAATATTTTTATAGACGCATACATGACCAATTCAATATTTTAATTGTCTCCAGGACGAAAAGGCGATTTTGAACCTTAATTATTTTAATTTCGAGGTTTTATTAAACTTTTTCCTTTTAAGTTTTGTGAGTAATATTTTTAAAAACTTATAAAAATATACATTTAAAATATTTAAGACTCTTTTAAATCGTCTATTTTAATATTATATAATACATATATATATAAAGATATCTAAATCAGGGTCTTTAGTTGTTAGGACAGAAAAGATCATTGAATTGGACATGGGAATAATCACTGTTTATCCCTCTATGAACATCTCCAATATATTACCTTGTTTTCAAAATGACATAATTGCATAATAGGGGAGTAAATAGAATTATGAAGAAAAAATAAATATATTATCTCTTTTTAGAATAATTTTATTTTTATTCTATTATGGAGTAAAATTGGAGTGTGATAAGAGAATTTTTTATTTTATTTTAAAGTCTATTTTATAATTAAAATTGGAGTGAGATTGAAATTGCTATAAAAAAATATAGCTGTCGAGAAACAATAATAAGGGTTAGACCGTTAGAACTGGAATCCAAAATAAATAGAAAAGGACAAAGACAATCGGGCTAAACTTTGGATATTGGTAAAAAAAGGGACCTATGCTATAGTAATGTGAAGATATTTGCCTATCTATGGATACAAGTTGACATAAACATACGTATATCAATAGGTGGGGATTAAATGGGGTGGAGTGATGGCGAGGGAACAAAGCAATGCACATGAAATTTGGGAGAAGGAAAAAAAGTTTTTTTTTGGGTGTCAGGAAAATCATATTTCAGTGCTCTTATAAGGAGAGCCTCCTTAATTAGTCCATCTCTTTCACAGGGGGACCAATCTTTTCGGCTTTTAATCAATAACTACGGTCTTTGCATTTAATTTTTCTAGCTCACTTGTCGAAACATTTATACGATGAACGATCATATCATTACCCCCCGTTTTAAGCTAAAATACACATATATCTTATGGACACTCGTTAATTAGTGCAAACAAAAAAGAAAAATGGTCACATTGCAACAAAAACGTACAGAGTTGTATGTCCCTCTCTAAATAGAGCCATGTAAAATGAGTTAATTTGTTTGTTTAATATTTCAGGTTAATAAAACTGAGTAAAAATAAACAAAAAGTAACAAAGGTTTAGTGCATTACGTACATATGAAAATGTTAAAGTCATATCCATATCTAATAGATATTGCTTAATTCAAGAAGAAAAAGACATTAAACCAAAATTGCTTATAATTTAAGAAATAATTATGTGGTCATATAGGATAGCTTATCCTTCAAGTTATCTTTGGTTAGAATTGCTAAAATTAATTTAAACGTTAGACACTGTACATTGATTACTGTTAGTTCTTCTTTCTCTTGGGGTAAATGGCTCTAATTGATATTTTACATTTTAGATCCCAAAACTTCTAAATAACCCACAAAGTCTTAAATTCCCCGAATATGTTTGTAGTACAAAGAGTAATGATGCTGTAATATAATGATAAATGTATGAATGTGATAATTAGAGGTGTGTTTGGGTTACCTTTGAGTCTTTCGGAGAGGATCTAAAGACCTTCTTCTTCACCGTTGAGAACCACCCACCACTCCCTTTCTTCCCCATTTCCGCAAAACTCTTTGATCATATAAGCTCTGTTAACACTGCAATTAATTTGAAATTTTTATCTTTTTCAAAAGAAAATGTTTATAACTAAAGTTTCCAAAAGCAGCTATAAATATGCAATTGTAACAATTCCAGCAGTAGCCAAAACCAAAATGTAAAACATTGCAATATACACGCTTTTGCGTTTATACATTTGACATATACCTAAACATTCATAAATGTTAGACATATGCGTATATATAAGAAATTCAGGAACTTACATGTTTGTGCAATGTGATCAAAGCCACTGAAACGCTTTTTGAAGTTAGAGAGAGAGAGAAAGAGAGAGAGAGATAGTGTGGAGAGATAGTGTGGAGAGAATGAGAAATACAACAGGGAGAGAGGTCACATAGAGTTAAGAAGGAGGAGGTGTCTCATTTCACCACCGATAATGAAATCATTAACGGAGTCACGTGGGGTTCGGTTAAACGCCGTTAAAGTGTTTTTACGAAGTTCACGAGGTTTCTACTTTTGTCTTTTCTTTTTCGTTTTTAGTTTAACGCCAATCACCTTGTTTTCTTTTGTATAAAGTCTTCTGCATTTGTGATGATCAGAAAAAAAAACAGTCTTCATCATTAATAAAAAAATGTATTTGACTTTTTCACAAATTTGTGGACTTGTGGACCTAAATTCCATATTTGATTAAAAAAGTTTCAAAACTGAAGCTCAAACCATCTCCGATGGTTTACTCTACTTTTTACTCTAAAATAGAGTAACTCTATAATATAGTTTGAATTTACTCCAATGGTACTTTATTTTAGAATAGAAAATAGAGTGATGAACAAAAAAAAATTACTCTATATTTGGAGTAAACCTATTTTTCACTCTATTATAGAGTGAGAAATAGAGTACCATTAGAGCATTTTTTACTCTGAACTCTATTTTAGAGTGAAAAATAAAGTGGGGTTGGAGATGCTCTTAGACTACTCGTCCGGTATAATATCTATAAAATAACTCATGTCACTAATGGTCATATCCAGTGCCGTCTTAACCGATAGAATATCCCTGGGCGAAATACAAAATTTGGACTCTTTTATAAATATTTTTTATATTTTTTTCACGGTATTTTTTAACTTGATTCAAAGATCCGGAACAAATAGAAAAAAATATCCCAAAAGTAATAATGAAAATACATATTTCTTATTATTTTGTTTTTAATAAGTAAATTAAGTTTATTTAATTATGAGCATTTTTTTTATAATTAAATAGATTGAGTGGATGTTTAAAACAACACACAAAAAAATTATGGATCCATGACAAATGTCCATGTTGCCATGGGTAAGAGCTGGCACTGGTCGTATCAAATGAAACGAGGATTAGTCTACCCTGATTGTTATTTAAAATGAATTGAGTTAGGGCCGTGTGTAAGTGTGTAACCTACAGAATCTTTTAGGAATAGTAAATCTTAAGATTGCAGTGTACTATAATAGATCAGATGACGCTGTTAGAACATATTTATTGGGAAGTTTCATGATGAACAACTCATAAAATAATTTTAAATGTTGGAAATTTTATTTAAAAGTGAAAAGTGTCTTTTTTATTTTGTGTGTCTAATTTATATACTTTTAGATGGGGTTATCAACATTAAAAAAATTCATTTAATTATATTAAAATTTGAAAAAGTTTGTGAGATATTTATTATGAAAACCTCCAAATGAAAGTGCTTTTGCTTTTAATATTTTTATTTTCTGGAGGTAAACTAAATTAGGATGGAAAAAGAACAAAATATGACAATGTGCAGTTGTTTTAATAACGGCGACCTAACTTCTTTTTGCGGGCCCAAAACCTACACTACCTCCAAGTTGGACCACCTTTCGATTTCAATACTCATTGAGCCACACATACATCCACACGAGTAGCTAAATACTTTTTAAGCATCAAATATTGCTAGAGATCACGAAAGCTGTAGAGGCATGAGATCTGTAATAAGCAATAACAAGCTTAATTAAATATGACAATCCTTAGTAAAATATTTATGTACATGTCATATATATATATATATATATTGCTAAATAATTTTTTTTTTTTTTTTCTTTTCAAAAAAAAAAAACAGTGTTGGTAAAAAAGAATATGAATCATTGAATCTCATGGACAGGAAAAGATAAGTGACTGTTTTTCTGGTAGAAAAAAAGAGAATATTTGTATTGACAACTGAAGAGAATTACTGGCTTTCAAGTTCGAATGCGGAAGTTAAACAAAAATTTATTAGGATGATTTGCAAAACATGATACAAATTTTCAATATAAATGCTAAAATGTTATCATATTCAGTCAAGTACAAAAGTAACATAAATAGTTAGTAAAACTATCATTTACATTGTAACCAAACAAAAAACTAAAAGAATATTTTTACGATTATATCTTTCCGAAGTTTACACTTAACATAGATAGACTTCTCAAGAAGTCTGCTAAGTAGATTTCTAGTCTATTCCGTAATTTAATAAAATGTAAAAACTAATTAATTTAAAGTTTATCATAAATAATTAATATATGAATCAATATGACATATATAGATTAAATTTAATACAATTGAACAATTTGAAAGAATATAAATTGGTTTTGCTAACCATGTTTGTATAATGTTTATGGTTTGTAACAATAGGTTCAAAAATATATGTATTTTTTGGGTTAGATTTTAGATTTAGATTATTTTGTTTCATTGACTCAAATTTATGTTGAGTTGTGTATTTTTTTTTTTGTCGACGCCCATCTTCTAAGATCAAGTGGTAGACGGTCTTGAGACGCTCCGAAAAGACACTATGTCCGGCTGAATCTGATCTATATGGGAAAAAAGAACACCACTAGATCTCGCCTCCTTGGCGAGAGAATCTGCACGCAAGTTCCTAGTCCTAGGTATGCGGGCGATGCTGAACTCCGAAAAACCAACTTGTAGAAGCCGGAAAGAGACTAACTCAGAGGTAAAAGCCGGCCAGTCGGTAGGATTTGCAATCATGTCTACCAGTCAGAGGTAAAAGCCGGCCAATCCGTTTCCATATGAATCGTAGTGCAGTGTAGCTCTCGTAAACAAGACATTGCCCATATAAGTCCTTCCATCTCTGCATGGAGAGGTGATAGGCTTTTCCGGCATCCTTGTAGTCCAAACCTTTCGACTCCCATTTGGTCCTTGTAGAACCATCCAAGGCCACTGACCGTGCCATCATCGATCCATGACGCATCGATTTGGCAGGTCGGACATTGAAGGTCCACAGGAGGAATCGAGCTAGCCAACTGATTAGGTAGTGCATCCGCTTCCTCTCCATCCTCAGGTAAATTTGCTTTTCTCCAGCACTCGGTTCCATGGAAGCTAGCTGCAGGGTGTCGAGTGGTGATACATCCTTTCCATTGAAAAATTTATCATTGCGTGCCTTCCAAATATACCATAGGATCCATGGGAAGGTCTCAATTAGTGGTTCCATATAGGCCACGTTTTTCTTCTTCCAAAAGAGGAAGTTCATGTTTTGATAAACAGAGGTACTCGGGAAGTAACCCGGAAGGGACGGATAGTCCGATAAAGCCCACACTTGCAGGTCGGGGGGGGGGCATTCAAAAAGAAGGTGGTTGATGGTTTCCTCAGGGTCACTGCATCTAGGACAGCTCCTATCGGTACCCAAGTGTCTATAGGCAAGTCTCTCGGTCGTCGCAATACATCCTGTCAAAGCTTGCCACATAAAATGTCTCATCTTCCCGGGAGCATAGATACTCCACACATGGCTCTGTAAACCAGTGATACTTGGTTGTACAATCTGAACTTCAGCATCTCGTTCTTTAGTCTCTTGTAATCGGTTATATCCTGATTTTACCGAGTAAACACCCGACTTTGTATAATTCCATGCGTACCCATCCATAGACCACGTATTGCTTGGTCGTAGTTTGAGGATAAGCGGAATGTCCTCAGGGTGGAAATAATCTAGCAAAAGGTTAGTATCCCAATCCCTTGTATCACGTCTAATGAATGAGTGAACAAGGAGTTTTGGGTGTCTATTTGTGTATATCTTAGAAGATTTAGACAATCATTAATTAAGAAATTTTAGTTCATATGTGCATTTAGAGGTTTGTGGTTTAGTAAAACTTGAGATTACAAAAACTAAAATAATTTTAAATTAATTATAGTTTTTGCATGAATAAATTAATATAATAGTATTCAAACTAGTATTAAAAATTGTCAAAGCATATGTTAAAACTGTTAAAACAAAAAAAAAATTAATTAAATTATCATAATAAACTTTCAAAGAAAAACTACTAAGTAGACTTCCAATGAAGTCTAGTTCGTAATTTTTAATTTAGTAGATTTCAAAAATTCTATTATGCCGTAAATTTTAACGTTGTTACAATTTTTTTATTATATAAATTAAATTACACACTCTTTCTAAACTAGAGGTACAAATATCTAAAGCTCTCTTTCTATATGAAAATTTCTTACTTCTATCCCCTGTTCGAAACTACGCTAGGCGCTAGTCGGGTGGTGACCCCGTGCCTAGCGAGTTACCAAAAAATCGGGGATTAAACGGGGATTAATCGGGGCCTAGTTTTTAATACAATTTAATATACTTATAATGTATTTATACAAATATATGTGATAGGTGAATGTCTTAGCATCGTAGGCCAGTGGTTTGGGACGCATATGATACTCTAAAATGTGTCGGGTTCGATGCACAAGCAATGAATCTTTCTCCCTTTTTTATCAGGGCGAGGCTGAAAAACAAAATTTAAGAAAACACATGTATTTTTCCCACATCGGTTAATAAGAAGGAAGAGAAGTCTTGAAGTGCCTTATAAATACAAGTACCAAGCCACATAATCTCTCAGACGAATGGGTTTTTGTTTTAGAGCCCAATATTTGTCAAAGGAGTTTTAATTTTTACGCGGTTGTAATCGGTTTTAATCCGATTTTTAAGCGTCTAGTCGGGTATTATTAGATTAACTGGGTTTCCGATTAATTCTGGCGACTTGGTTGAAATCGCGGCGGTTGGGTTCCGCCAAGCGCCTAGTCGGACGACTAATCGGCTAGGCGGCCGCGCTTTCGAATGTGAACAAAAACTTTAGTTTAATTTCTTTGAATGTGAACAAAAACTTTAGTTTAATTTCTTAACATTTTCTCATGTCTTCTTACAATATTATCTTTTTTTTTTGTAGTTTTTTAATTCATGGTTTTGATCCCCCCTTCTAAAAAATGTAAGATTTAGATCTATAGATTTTAAATGTGTAGTTTATGTTTATATTTAAATAAAGTTACAGATTCCATCTCTATGTGTTTAATATGCTACTATTTTATCTTATAAATTCTATTTTTGAAGTTTATTCAGATTTAAAGTTGTTTTAAAGTTTTCCAAATGTACAGATTTTTTAGATCTGAAAATTATCTAATACATTATACTAACTTCTAATGAAGTCTGCTTAAAATTAATTAAGGCTCGTATATTTCAAATGAAGTCTAGTAAACCATAAATTTTAAGCTTAAAATATGATTTTTTTATTTAATTTTTGTCTTATGTTTTTTTCCTCATTATCTTAGTATGCATGTATTTTCTTTCAATGTTTTCTTCTCCTCCACCCAAAATGTAAGATTTACATCTATAGATTTTAAATGTGTATTTTGTGTTTATATTCAAATAAATTTATATACTTGAACTTCATGTGTTTACTTTCTTACAGTCTTATCTCTATTGATGATTTTTTTTTAGATTTAAGGTTATTTACAAATTTTCTAAATTTACTTATTTTTCACAGCTGAAAAATTACGATAATGTAGACTTCTAATAATTATGCTTCAACGTTAAGTCTAGTATGAAGTCTACTAAACCATAAATTTTAAGCAGACTTCATCATAAATTTAGTAAAATATACTTTTAATATTTGTAGAATGTTTTCTCATAATTGTATTTTATTTTGTAGATAATTTCATTTATAGTTTTCATCTCATCCTCCAAAAATGTAAGATTTAAAGTATCAATTTTGAATATGTATTTTTGCATTTACATTCAGATAAAATTATTGATTAAGACTGTGTTTTTACTACTATTTTAGCTTTAAAATTCTATTTTGTTTTTTAAAGATTTGAAACTATTTTTTACGTTTTCTAAATGTATATATTTAAAAATTATCCAATACATTAGATTTCTAATGAAATCTAATTAAAATTTAAGGCTAGTAGACTTCAAATTTTAAGCAAACTTCATTAGAAGTTTACTAAAATATGATTTTGAATTTTTCTTATGTTTTTCTCATATTTTATAGGTATTCTCTTCCATATTTTTCATATCATCCTCATGAAAATGTATATTTATATCTATAGATATTTAATATGTATTTTTGTGCTTATATTCAAATAATTTTTTTGAGAAAATTTTATTCAAATAATTTATAGGTTATAATTTTATATTTTTGTATTGCGATGATTTCAACTTAAATTTTTATTTTTAAAGTTTTTTGAGATATGAAATTATTTTCACAATTTTAAATGTACATTTTTTTGATCCAAAAATTATCAGTAGACTTCATTGGAAGTCTACTTAAAAGTTAACACTAATAGAGTTTAAATTAAATCTACTAAATCATAAATTTAAGTTATGAAATCTACTGAAATATGTATTTCTCATAATTTTATCTTATTTTACAGAAATTTCTTCCAAGACTTTCTTGTCATTCTCCCAAAAATGTAAGATTTTATATCCATAGATTTTAAATACGTTCTAGATGTGAAGTTTATTAATGCATAAATTTTAAGTAAATTTCAAATGAATTATACTAAAATGTGATTTTAGACTTTTATTTCATGTCTTTTATTTTATAATTTTATTCATTTTCACATTAAGTTAACTTTTTCCAGATATTATTAGCATACAACATTAGCATATTTCATTTAAGCCATCAAGATTATGAATAATCAAACAAACTCTAGAAGAATCTTCTTAAAGTTGATTTGTAGTAAAATATTATCATAAATATTTGTTTGTAAATTACTATTTTAATGCATAATCTTTAGTCATAGTTTTCTTTTTTAGTTGTGTTTCACTTGTATAATTTACTAATTTTTGTTAGCTATCAATTTATCACAACATACTCTACCCAGTTAAAAATTTGAATCCACCATGATTTTAATACATAAATAGATCAAAATTACCTATAAAACAATAATTAACACACATGTGAGAACAATAAATAGAGATCAATAAGGTTTATACAGTTCTAAATGCATAGGCTCATAACAAACAGCCACACCATGAGGATAGCTCAAACAAAGAGAAGACATCCATTGAAATCAAATTTGGTTTTCCTTTTTATTCTAAACTATCCTTAGGACAGCTGGGCCACACATGTACGACAATGGAAATTACATTGGTGAAGGAAAATTTGCTACCCAATTTTATTTTAACAGCAGCTGCAGTCACTAACGGCCCTTCTTATCGATAGATGATTAGGTTTTACTGTTGTCGTTTGGACTTGTCAAAATTACTTGGAAAAAGTTGATGGGGACACACAAATTTTCAAAGAAAGCCCAAATTATTTTTCTCAATCGTTTCGAATTTGGTTATGTATGTTCATCTCCTTCAAATACTTGGAAGGTAGATCACTTGTAATTTTTTTTTTATTAATGACATAATGATAATCCATGTTGTACATGGACAGCAAACTAAGCATGATACTTGGGCTTTCGGTATGTTAATTGATTGTTGAGAAGATAATTGCAGCTTTCGGAGAGAGTGAAAAGATTCTTCAAAAAATTCAGATTCTAGAAATGCATGATATATACCGCTAAAGTCCAAAACTGCAGAAGAAAATAAGTGATGTCTCTGAAGCCTATAAATAGAAGGCAGCTCAAAACTGATAAAAGGAAGCCAACATCTGGAATGTTCTGAGTGAAAGTAGAACTTGAACCAGAATTGGTTTCGAAATGTAGCATATTGTTTATGTTTTAAATAGAGGATATTATTTTATTTTAATAACCGCTTGTTAGTCATTACTAAGAAACAAAACTTACAATATTGTAGTCGCTCACAGGTGACCAAGAAATAACTGGTTTTGCTAGGTGGGCTGGGCTGGGAATGCCTGACTATAACATAATAGCTTTCGTCCCAAAAAGCTTCGCCTAGAGTGGAGTTCGTATTATTAGTCTTGGATTTATCTTTTTAACTGACATCAATTGTTGTAACTCGAACTTATATGCATTTTAGGAGCAGTACAATAAGCTTGGATGAAACTAAGTGGAGGTCCAAACTTATTGATGTTGAAAATCATCGGATAAGTTGTGGTTAGGATATTCGGGACTATTAGAACAAGATCCACTTTGTGGGGAATATAAATGGAAGCAATAACAAAACTATTTCTAGTGAAAATTCTTTCACAAACCTCTAGAGAAAGTTCACCAATAAACAATGATTAAGTAATTCGACTCATTCACAGCCATATTATAGAAGGAAACATTGCTTTTGCTAATTATAGTTAAAGAGTGATGTAAAATCGGTCTATTTCTGACATTATATTAATAAATTGGGATTTCTTTATTTTGTTGGTTTCATCTCCGAGCATTGAACTCTCTGGACTCTCCGAAAAATGCTGAATACCCTTCAAAAGAGGTTGCACCTTGTTCAGATGAACCTTGGTGTTTGTTTCGCTCATCATCTCCGGAGGTTATTGGGCCTTCCATTTTGCTAAGGCTTAAGGGCATCTCCAACCACAAACACTATTTTAGTGTTAAAACCACACTATTTTAGTGTAATTTCAACACTAAAACCAAAGTCTTCTCCAACCATAACACTAAACTTCACACTAAAATTATTTTATAATATTATATGTATTAAGTTTTTTATTTATTATTTATTTAATTGTATGTTTTAGTAATAAAATAAGTGAATAGTGTTTTAGTGGGATGAATAGTGTTTTAGTGTGGTGAATAGTGTCACACCAAATTTGGTGTCAAATTTTAGTGTTACACTAAAATGGTGTAATTTTTGCAGTCCCATTGGAGATGATTTGGTGCAAAAATCACAATAAAATAGTGTTTTGCAGTTCCATTGGAGCTGGCCTAATAAGCCTTTACTACTTTACTGGACCTTGTTTCTTCTAATCTTCTAAGAATACAATCGAATAATAAAAGAAAAAAAAAAGAATACATGCTGACGTGTTCCTTGCCAAAAGAAAAGGAGAAATATTTGTCTTTCCTTAATTTCCAGAAGAAGACGACTCTCTGCAAAATCGTTAAACCTTCAGTGAGAGAGTCCATAGAAGAAGCCGAGATTCTCCGCTGTTAGACATCGAAGCTTAGGAAGCTATGCATCCGACCGGTCAACAGGTCAGTTCATCAATTTTCAATTTTGTTCCGTCGATGTTGATTCCTTCAGTTGCATGCGACTACATTGGCTTGAGCATTCTTCTTCGCCTACACCATTGGGCTAAATGCAATCATTTTCTTGTTCATTCTTTAGTTTTTTTTATTAAAGGTTTCAGCTTTACGAATTTGAGGATTAGGGTTTTATGAAAAATTGGATTTTTGAATCAAACTTTTTTTGCATGAGATTGTAGATGTCGTTTCAGAACGGCCTTTTCAATGTTCAAGGACCGTCAACGACGATGCAGTTGGATCCAAAAGAAACAAGCTCGGGAGGTGGTGGAACACAGAACGGAGGAGGGATGTCTCAGGCTGAGTTTGCTTTGTTCAATTCCGACAGGCTTCAGTCTGATCTTGAAGCCATGGGTAACAAGATCAAAGAGCATGAAGACAACTTGAAGTTTCTCAAGTCTCAGAAGAACAAGTTGGATGAATCAATCCTCAAATTGCAAGGTTCGAGATGATTCACCCCTGCTTATAAATATAAGAGAAAGAGGTCAGCAGTGTCTCTTTGTTTTTGCAGTTCATATGGGGAAGCTTCATACGTCAGGCACTTGTACAATTGAAAACACCAATCTTCAGGGTGAAGATATCAATGAACAGATCCTTAGGCAAGTAAACTCAGCTGCTGGAGTTTTGAGTTATGTTCAGTCTCATCACTACTCGGAGGCTTTACAGTTGGATATGACGAACGGTGTAGTTGGAGTTGTAGCCAAACTTGGGAAAGTCAATGACCAAAACCTGAGCCAGTTTAGTTCCAATTTTCTCACTCTCATTTCTTTTTGTTACCTTACACACCTTCATGTGATGATTATTTTTAAAATGCAGGGCTTTGTCGGATTACTTAGGGACTCGGTCGATGTTGGCACTTGTATACAAGGATTACAAAAGTGTTAAGCCTTTAGAAAAATATGACAACCAAGGCAACGTTGATAGAAGTGGTGCCATTCACGGGCTTGCCTCTTCTATTGGCAGAACCATTGAAGGCCAGTTCGATGTCATCTGTCTAGAAAATCTCAGGTAAATGTTCTTGTTTTAAAACCTTTCTCTGTGTTGCTATATGAAACCGTGTTTTAATGACTTTGTTTGGTGATTTCTTAGACCGTATGTTGGCAAGCGCATTGCTGGTGATCCACAGAGAAGGCTTGATCTTCCCAACCCCAAGTTGCCTAACGGCGAATACCCTCCTGGTTTTCTCGGATATGCTGTGAACTTGATACAGATAGATCCAGCGTACTTGCTTTGTGTCACAGCGTATGGATACGGTCTTCGTGAGACCTTGTTCTACAGTCTCTTCTCCCAACTTCAAGTTTACAAAACGAGGGTTGATATGATTAGTGCCCTCCCATGCATTACTGATGGTGCAGTGTCTCTGGATGGAGGAATCCTCAGAAAGACCGGGATCTTCACACTTGGTTCCCGGTATGGTTCTGACAACTTCATAACCTCTTTTGATTTATATTGTTTTTTCACTGTTCTGTAACAAATGCAAGTTTCAGTGATGTGGCGGCGGCGAATGTGAGATTTGCAAAGCCAAGTGCTTCACAGACAACGGGAAATTATAGTGAGGCGGAGAGGCAAATGAATGAGCTGAGATGGACGAAGGAGAAAACGTTGGAGGACATAAAGCGAGCGCAAGTGCTCCGTGATCATGCTCTCTACAACTTTGGCAAGAAGAAAGAAGAGTTTGTTAGATGCTTGTCTCAGAGTTCATGCCCTAATGAGGTTAGTGTGAATCTACTTGATGTCTCTTCTGGCTTATCATAGTGCAGATGAATCAACCAAAGTCCATACTTTGATATAAATCATTGCAGTTGTATAAGATTGCATCTTCATTTCGGTTTCAGTTTATAGTTTCTCTGTGTATTTATATGTTGTGGTGTTTCAGCAAATGATTTCTCCCAGATGAAAAGAGAGCAAGCAAAGAAGCATGAAGCTGTGAGTAATGGTGGCCTGTGCTTCTAAAGGAAATCATATTTTGACTTCAAGAATGTGTGTTGCAGTTTAGTTGTTTGACCACGAAAGGAAAACATCTAGCGGCTTAGTAGACCGGTTTGGTTTAGACTGGTTAGCTTCGGTTCTGCATGTCTAGTCATATTTTTGTTACGATTTGACTTAGCCATGTACAGTACATATGTGATTGCTATCCAACTTCAAGGCTTTATGTTTACATTTGTCACAAGTGGTTTGCTTATACATGCACTAGGTTGTGACAAAGAAAACTATAGTCACAGACCATCAAGTGGATCAGTTTTGGTACAGACAGTGTTAATAAAAGCTTGAAACCAAAAGCAAAAGCTTTGCACAATTGCTTTTTCTAGAACCTGGCATGATACCAAATGGTGAATCATACTTATTGTCCAAACCAAATAAATCCCTTATTACATAAAAATGATATGAATATTAACAGAGACCAATAAATTCAAGCAAACCACAATCAGCAAGCACGGCGGAGCATGACCGTTGCTACTCCTTCAACAACACCGTTATTATTCCAAATCATCTTCACTCTTTTCCTCCTCTCGTTTAAGAGGCAATATCGAAGCTATGTTATTAAATATACTCCTCTTCTTCGCTTCTTCAGCTTCTAACTCTCTCGCCTTTGCCTCCGCTTTCAATCTCTCTTTCTCATCCATAAGTTTCTGCAGATCATCCTCTCTCCCTTCTTTCCTCAGCTCTTCTTTCACAAACTCTTGTATCTCTTCACTCACTCAAACCGTTTCCTCGTCCAGCATCACATCCACAATCTTAAACATCTCGTCCAGCCTCCCAGCTTCACTAAACGCCCTCATGATGAACTTGTAAGCATCATCGTCCATCTTGAACCTGCTCACCATCATAACAAAGAAGGATCTGGCATCGTCGAGTTTCCCGGATTTAACCAACTGATCTTGCAGCCTGTTATACACCGCCAAGTTCGGTCTAAGACTAGACTCAGCCATCGTTTTGTAATAAGCAGCTCCTTCGTCTATCTTACCTTCCTTGAAACAAGTATCCATCAACAAACCATAAGTATACTCATCAGGCTTCACCTTATTTTTATCATCCATTTCAATATAAAGCTTCTCAGCCTCAGCCAATAATCCATTCCCACACAGCTGATTCATCAGATTGTTGAACGATAAAGTATCAGGACTACACCTAAACTCACCCATTCCCCTGAAAACCTCCATAGCTTCCTCAAACTTCCCTTCTCCGCAATACCCATTAACCACCACATTAAAACTCCCCAAATTCAAAGCTAAACGCCTCGGCGGTTTATGTTCCTTCTTCATAGACTCAAACAGCTTCAAAGCCTCATCAAACTTCCCGTTCTCCCTCAAAGCCTCCAGCACGTAATTATAACCCACAGCACTCATCTTCACCTTTGATTCCTCTCCAAGAACTTCCTCATAACACTCCATAGCTTCTTCCTCCATCTCTTTCAAGAAATAGCCTTTCATCAAAGGCCCATAAACAACACCATCCTCAACAAACCCACCAAGCTTCTCCTTCAACTCCTCATAAAGGTTCAAAACGCCTCCACCATCAGAACCCTTCCCACACCCAATCATCAGATAGCTGTAAACAACAGGGTCGGCGATAAAGCCTCTAACGCCCATCTCCTCCTTAATCTCCATGGCCTTCTCAACCTTCTCGTTATCAACTAAACCTTTCACAAGAATCCTAAACGTGGCAACGGAAGGATTCAACGGGGCGTTGTCTACAAAGAGCTTGTAATGCTCCAAAGCGAGTTCTGGTTTCTTAACGTCGAGGTAAGCTTGGAATAGCAAGTTGTATGTGATGATGTTAGCGGCGATGCCAGCTTGGTTTATGAATCCGTGTAACTGAAGAAACGCTTCGTACTTGGATTGACGGAGCTGCGCTGTTAAAACGGCGTTCACGGTGAAGATCGTGGGGCGGCAGTTTGAGTACACGGAGTGACGCGTGAAGAGAGAGGCTTCTTCTAGGTCGTTCTCGTGGATTAGTTTCAAGATGTGGTTGTGGAGATGGAGGCGTTTTCCGGTGAGAGCGGATAAGGACTCAGGGAGTTTCGGGATGTTAGGGTTTAGGATCGGTCTAGTGATATGAGGTTGTTGTTGTTGGGGGGATCTGTTCAAGGGGTTGAGATTCGGTTCCAGGGAGAGACGACGCTTGCGACGGCGACGTTCCGCGGCGGCTTCTTCCTGCGTCGCGAAAGACATGTGCCGGACGGGCGAAAACGAGGGCGGGAGGCGAGGGCGGGAGAGTGTTTGCAGGTGGTTGAAAAAGAAGGCTTTAGCAAACGACATTGTTGTTGAAAATGATCGTTGTGAAGGTTTCTTGTTAGGGTTTTTTAGAAGGGTTTAGGTTTGGAAATGATGAAGTTTTGTTTGATAACTTGGATATAAGCCATGTTAGAAACTACTCTAGGGGTAACGCGTGCGGTTGGGTAGGACCTAGGGCCGAATCAATTAATCGGAGATTATACGGGGATTAATCGGGGCGTAATTTTAGATTATTTATATACATTTATGGGTTTATATTTTAAATATGTAAACTAGACACAATAATCTCGCATGGTTCAGTGGCTAGACGCATTTATTGCTCCTTACAGGTCATGAGTTCGAGGCAAGGAGAGCTCTTTTTATTCCATTTTGTAACGTTTTAGGTTAAATGAAAGCGAAATGACGAAAATAACCCCGTCTCCTACCTTAAACTTGCGAATTTTCAGATAAAACTTCAGCCGCTGGTTCTTTTTTTGTTGCGATTTTCATGGTTTTTCTTGCAAATTGTAGGGGATGGATCTAACCATCCCACAAGGCCCAAGGAATAGAAGGCCTGGCCCGGACCAAAGAAAGCGATGGCTCGGATAGTCGGCTTAAAATGTCAGTCTCTCGGCTCGCTTCTAGAATACCTTGAGTCGACCGTCGTCGACTAAGAGGCATCCAGCTCGGTGACCGCTCGGATGAATACGGGCCTTTCGGCCCAATAAGGAAAGCCCACAAAGACGACATAAGCTAGGTCAAGAACGACACATCAGAGGACTATATAAGGAGAAGGAAGAAGAATGAGACAGGGATCCGAAATCATCTGACTAACACTTGGCGGCTAGATTAGGGTTTTCACCTTTACATCATCTTGCCGTTATTTGTACTTTTCCGGTAGCTCATCGAGTTACCGGCCTCTTCTCTGTCGCATTCTCTTTACTTCTCTTGTAACCGACTGAACGTTTCTTCCGACCATAATAAGACGTCTTTGTTAAACCCACATCTCCTTTATCACCGTTTTCCGATCAAACAGTTGGCGCCCACCGTGGGGCCTCTTTAGCAAAGTAACGTTAGTACTATGGTTGTCAGCAACGACAGTTCTTCGTCAGGCGAGGAGCGCGAAGCTCTCGAGGTGATGCCGGCTCCCGAGGTGACACCTACGCCGACACCAGTAACTCCGCTACCCCCTCCTGCGTCTATGGAAACCATCTTGGCACGCCTCGCCCTGCAAGAAGCGGCGCAGAAGGCGGCGGTCGACCAAATCACAGCGATAGCAAAAATACTCGCTCCTATCGCTGCAAACGCCGAAGCTTCAACGGCGCAGTACCGTCGACACCTGTTCTCCACAGAACGAACCACCAACGTAGCACCTACGCGGGACAACGACAACCAAAGCGCCGGTAACGACAACCAAAGCGCCGGTAACGACATCAACGCACACACCGCAAGCGAACTAGCCACGTTGAAACAGTCGGTCCTTGACATCAACTCGAAGATCCACCAGGTGACGACCTCGGCGCCCCAAATCGAGCACGTACTCGCGGAATCTCTTCGTACACCCTTCACGCAAAGGGTCACCGGCGTACGGCTCCAGAAGATGGAGAAACTTCGTCTTCCAACCTTCAAAGGTCTCTCCGACCCTTCTACTCATGTCACGTCCTTCAACATAGCGATGCGACGCGCAAATCTGACCGACGAAGACAAAGACGCCGGCTTTTGCCAACTCTTCGTCGAAACCCTATAAGGACCGGCCCTTACTTGGTTCACAGGCCTCAGAGAAAACTCCGTCGATTGTTTCCACGACCTCTCGACGGCCTTCTTGAAGAATTATATCATGTTCACCAACCAAGAAACGACCGTATCAGATTTGTGGAACCTCACTCATACCAGCGGCCAAAGCCTCCGCGACTTCATGGAGAAGTTCAAGGCTATCGTCTCGAAAGTTGATATTCCTGACCATATCGCTGTCGAGTCTCTGATGAACACTTTGCACGTTGACTCCACGTTCTGTCAGGATCTTTACCGATACCCGACGAAATCTGTTTCCGACGCCATCGCTCGTTCGAACAACTTCATCCGCATGGAAGAAGACACAAGAGCAAAGTTCGCAAAAGAAGCAGCAGCAAAACAGCGACCCGCCCGAACAAACGACACCCGCCCTGAGCCCCGCCAGCACTCCTCCGGTGGGAATACCACACAGAAGCGAGGCTACGTTAGCTCGGTCGGCGATGAGGAATCGCCAAAAACAGCAGCCATCACGCGAGAGAAAGCCTGGAACCACTGGGATCGAGACTCCGCTCCGAAGCAATCAAAGTCGTCCGAACCAGCGAGTTCAAACTCCGAGGAGCCAAAGAAATGGTGCCTCTACCACAAAAGGGATTCCCATGATACGAAGGAATGCAAGGTCCTCATCGGGCAGTTTTTCGACGGGATCACTAACGGGACGATTCAAATGCCCACCTCTCCAACGACACCGAAAAACACCAAAAGTTGGAGTAAGAACAAGGAGAAGAAGGCACAGAAGTCTCAACAGAACACGGCCCCGAGCGAGGAAAGAGCAAGCCCTGAGCGCACTCCTGTCAACAACGTTGGCCCCGCCAACGATTCGTCAGAAGACGAACATCCGCGTCGCCGGCGACGAGTGGAAGTCATACTCTCTCGCCCTTGTGACTCCTCTGACGATGACTCCTCGACAGTGCAACCAGATTTACGCGACAAATTGAACAGCAAAGTTGAGCAGTCTCTCGCTCCCCCGATAACAGATAAAGACCTGCGCACCCTATTGAAGCGAAAGAGCGCTACGAACGAACACGTAGGAAGCGCCGACCTCCGTGCGACCATCTCAAAATCCAGCGCCCGGAGAATAGGTCAAAACGGCGACCTTCGCGACCAGCTCAATTCAAAGGCGGACGACCTGCGAATCCAACTCAACCGTTTGAAAGGGTCCGATCTGCGACGACGTCTCGAATCAAATAAGAAAAAGCCCGCAGAAACTCCTAAATTCGAGAACACAACTGATGATTTGAGGAAGCAACTCGAATCAATGCGAGCTACCCGCACCCCGCACATTAGCGTCATAATGGGAGGATCACCTCCTTGCGGTGACTCAGTTCGAGCCGTCAAAGATTACAAACGACAAGCAACCACCTCCAAGAAGTGGCCTTCTCCAGTCGAAAATGATCACCAGATCACTTTTTCGGCACTAGACACCAAGGACGTCCACATGCCACACAACGATCCTCTCCTCGTCGACCTCGACATCGGAGAATGTCTAGTCGCGAAAGTCCTTATCGATACCGGCAGCTCAGTCGATCTCATCTTTCGCGACACACTCGACAAAATGGGAGTTGATTTAAGAGATATGAAGCCTTCCTCTCGCACGCTCACTGGCTTCAACGGAGCCTCGGAGCAAATGATCGGAACAATTCGTCTTCCAGTATACGCAGGTGGTATAACCCGTACCGTCAAGTTCTCCGTCATCCGAGCCAAAGCACCCTACAATGCCATCCTCGGGACACCATGGTTGCATTCCATGAAAGCCGTTCCTTCGACGTACCATCAATGCGTCAAGTTTCCCGGCAAAGACGGAAAAACACAGACGATTCGGGGAGATCAACAAGCCGCTTGAGAACTGCTGATTGCAACTGTAAAGATGCAGCAACATGCTTCCCTCGTCAACTCCGTCAGTAAACCACTCCACAAGATATACCCCCAGAAGGAGGAAGTTCGCGAAGTCGCAATTGATGAGTCCGACCCAACGAAAATCATCCGAGTTGGCGTCTACCTGTCCGACGACATATGTTCAAGGATCATCTCTTTCATGAAAGACAACGCTTCAACGTTCGCCTGGAAGACCTCCGACATGAAGGGGATCGACCCCGCAGTTACCTCCCATGAACTGCACGTCGACCCGACGTTCAAACCCATCCGACAGAAGCGACGGAAACTCGGTCCAGAACGATCTAAAGCCGTGAACGAAGAAGTCGACAGGCTCCTCGAAGCGGGTTTTATTACCGAAGTCCGATACCCCGAATGGTTGGCCAATCTGGTTGTCGTCAAGAAGAAAAACGGCAAATGGCGCATATGCGTCGACTTGACGGACCTCAACAAGGCATGCCCAAAGGATAGTTACCCACTCCCTCACATCGATCGTCTCGTCGAATCAACTGCTGGTAACGAACTCCTAACCTTCATGGACGCTTTCTCGGGATACAACCAGATCTTGATGCATCCCGATGATCGCGAGAAGACATCATTCATCACCGACAGAGGGACTTATTGCTACAAGGTGATGCCCTTCGGGCTAAAGAACGCCGGCGCGACTTATCAGCGACTCGTTAACCGAATGTTCGCTGATCAGCTTGGCAACACCATGGAAGTGTATATCGACGATATGTTAGTCAAATCGCTCAAGGCCGACGACCACCTAAATAACTTACGCGACTGCTTCAAGGTCTTGAACGACTACGGGATGAAGCTCAACCCGGCCAAATGTACCTTCGGTGTCACCTCCGGGGAATTCCTCGGCTACATCGTCACTCAGCAGATCTCGGCGATTCTCGACCTTCCAAGCCCGAAAAACAGCCGCGAAGTGCAGCGACTAACGGGACGCATAGCAGCTCTCAACAGGTTCATCTCGCGATCGACCGACAAGTGTCTTCCCTTCTACGAGCTACTAAGGGGAAACAAGAGGTTCGTCTGGGATGAAAAATGCGAAGAGGCGTTCAATCAACTCAAGCATTATCTCACGACCCACCCGTACTATCGAAGCCAGAGGCCGGCGACACACTGTCTCTCTACATCGCCGTCACATCCTCCGCCGTCAGCAGCGTACTGATTCGAGAAGATAGGGGAGAACAGAAACCAATCTTTTACACAAGTAAAAGAATGACAGAGCCGGAGACGAGATATCCAACACTCGAAAAGATGGCCCTAGCCGTCGTCACCTCGGCGAGAAAACTGCGACCCTACTTCCCGTCGCACACGATCGAAGTACTGTCCAACCAACCACTCAGAACCGTTATGCAGAATACTAACCAGTCGGGACGGTTGACCAAATGGGCGATGGAGCTGAGCGAACATGACATCGTGTACAAGAATCGCACAGCAGCAAAGTCATAGGTCCTTGCCGACTTCTTGATCGAGTTGAAGCCAGAACTGGAGCAAGACCTCATCCTACCAAGTGTAAACTGGATCCTCCACGTTGACGGTTCATCCATGAGTAAAGGATCAGGAGCAGGAGTGCAATTGCAATCACCAACAGGAGAACTCATTCGGCAGTCATTCAGTTTTGGTTTTGCGGCGTCAAACAACGAAGCTGAGTACGAATCCCTCATCGCGGGGCTCCGTCTCGCCAAGGCGGTGAAAGCCAAAAGAATCAGCGCTTACTGCGACTCTCAACTCGTCGTAAGCCAATACCTCGGTGATTACGACGTCCGCAACGAAAGGATGGACGCCTACCTCAAACTCGTCCAGGACCTCACGCGAGACTTCGAGTTCTTCGAACTCACGAAGGTTCCTCGCGGAGAAAATGTTTGTGCCGACGCCCTCGCCGCTCTGGGAAGCAAGCTACACGACCAAGTCAAGAGGACAATCCCAATCCACACAATCGAGAAACCGAGCATCGACACGAAGGCAGAACAGGCCGCGATTATAGCAGCGATCAGCGACGCGATGGACATCGACGAAGCAGAATCTCCTTCGCAAGATGATCACCCAACAGATTGGCGCAAGGAACTCATCGATTATCTCGCTGAAGGTTTACTGCCCGCCGAGAAATGGGACGCACGGCGACTGAAGCGACGTAGCGCACACTACGTTGTCATGGACGGGGAACTACACCGATGGACTGCAACAAAGGTACTACTCAAATGTATCGCCGGCGAAGAAACGAGACTCGTCATGGCCGAAACACACGAAGGAGCAGCAGGCAATCACTCGGGCGAGCGAGCTCTCGCACTAAAAGTTAAAAACCTCGGATTCTACTGGCCAACCATGAACGCCGACTGCGAGACATACGCGCACAAATGCGATAAATGCCAACGTCACGCCAAAACCATACAAAGCCCAACGGAGTTTCTCCACACCCTGACTGCTCCATACCCATTTATGCGATGGGGAATGGACATCATCGGTCCGATGCCGGCATCTCGACAAAAGATGTTCATCCTGGTCCTCACCGATTACTTCACCAAATGGGTTGAAGCCGAAGCCTATGCCAGCATAACCGACAAGGAGGTGCAAAACTTCGTCTGGAAGAACATAATCTGCCGACACGGGCTCTCATACGAGATAATCACGGACAACGGTTCACAATTCATCTCGCATCATTTTAAGGGCTTTTGCGACAGATGGCGCATTCGACTCAACATGTCGACCCCGAGAAACCCGCAAAGTAACGGCCAAGCCGAATCGACGAACAAGACCATCATCGACGGTCTGAAGAAACGACTCGATTTAAAGAAAGGTTGCTGGGCAGACGAGCTAGACGGTGTCCTGTGGTCCCACAGAACCACTCCTCGCGGAGCGACGAAGACTACACCCTTCTCAATGGCCTACGGCGTCGAGGCAATGGCTCCCGCAGAAGTGAACGTGACGAGTCTGCGTCGATCGCGAATGCCACAAAACGCCGAACTCAACCGCGAAATGCTCCTCGATGCACTTGACGATATCGAGGAAAAGCGCGACCAAGCGTTACTCCGTATCCAGAATTACCAGCATCAAATCGAGAGCTACTACAACAAAAAGGTCAAGTCGCGTCCTCTCGAAATGGGCAACCTTGTCTTAAGAAAGGTCTTCGAAAACACTAAGGAGTGGAAAGCCGGCAAGCTCGGAGCCAACTGAGAAGGACCATACAAGATAGTCGAAGTCATCAAGCCAGGTATATACCGTCTCGAGACTTCAACAGGCGAAGCAGTACCGAGAGCCTGGAACTCCAAACATCTCCGCCTCTTCCATCCTTAGTCGAGGCGAACACCAACCCGAGTAAATGCGCCCCAAAGGCCACTTTTACTCGGCAAAAAAAAAAAAAAAAAAAAAAAAAACCGAGTAAATGCGCCCCAAAGGCCACTTTTACTCGCCAAAAGAAAAATCGAGTAAATGCGCCTCAAAGGCCACTTTTTCTCATAATCTAAGAACTACGAATGGCTTGATTCCCGCAAAGGGATACGTAGGCAGCCCAAAGAAAAAGGGTCCAGCCGAAATATAAAAAAAAACAAAACCCCTCCCCGAGGAATCGATCTCCGAAGCAGACGATCACTTAAGCGATGCCTACACGAGCACGCCCCGGCTTCTCGAACAAATGTATCGGCACTCGCATCCCACGTTGAATACGTCCTGATCAGACACGTATTCACGGGAGTCGACCGTGTTGCGACCTAAACCAACACGGCCGAGACAATGACTCCAATTCACCCTATAATTGACTAAGTAAGGTCTGGCCAACCAAACGCTTGAAATTACGTTAGGATCGATTTGGAACCGTCAAAGTCGAGAACTCGTAATTAACGATGAAACTCAAAATGGCAAACGGTCGCGAGTCAAAGAGACCGACCAAGACAAAGTCATGACGAGCTTAAAACTATAATGATTCGACGTCTCGAACAGCGTTTATACCGAACAAACAGAGTCACTTCGAATCTTGAGAAATCATACATTTGATAGATAAGTCTAAGTTAAATAAAACAGTTCAAATGACTAAAAGAGTTCGAGATGACAAAAAAAAACAACAAAATAAAAGCCTCAAAGGCAAAGGTTCGAAAAGCTACAACAATGAGTCCTATGGGACTCAAAAGAAACAACACACAAGCGAAGCTAATCCTCTCGGTCGCTCTCACGATCATTAAGGGCAGATAGCTCCGAAGCCCTGACACTCGACTCACGAGCAACGGCTTCCTCGTTACCTCGACGAGATCCTTCAGCCGAAGTATCCGAGAGCACAAGGACGGGAGCATCATCTTCAGCAGCGTTGGTCCCTCGATTAGGCGTCTCTCCCTCGAACGCAGCCGAAGAACCCTCAACAAAGGGCGTCGGGTCACCACGACGTTCTTCGATCGGATGGGGAGGCGGAACGAGAAGATTCGCTGCGGTTTCTGGGTCGATCAGACCGGCATTGGACCCGTAAGGGTCGAGACTCGCCAAAATCCGAGCATCCATAAATTGAGAATCCAGTACAAGAGGAGAAAGTGCAAGGTCTCCCTCGGGTATCTCGCCCACCTTGAGTTCCTCGGCCTCCTGCTCGTATTTCTTCTCTTGCTCCGCGAATATATCGATCGTGGCTTGCGAGATGTCGCTCCCGGCCCTCTTCAAGGCCTCAAGGCACTTCCTGGTCCCAAAGGCTTGGCTATGAAGCAACCGGGCCTTGTCGTAAGGACCTCGCCGTTCTTCTCGGGAGCGAATCCTGGCGAAGCGACGGTTAGCCTTCGCAGACATCTCAGCCTCAACTCTCCCCCTTTCCTTCGTCACTTCCAAGATCCTGGAATCCCTAAGGCGCTTCATCTCTCTTTCATGAGATGCAGCGAGCGAAGCCTTCTCACTCTCGAGCTCGGCGTTCTTCTGCTCGAGCTCATGGATAACTCCGCGAGATGCCACCAAATTAGCTTTGAGCTCGTCCCTTCGAGCAATCGCGCGAGTGACCATCCCGTTAAGCCTCTCGACGTTAGCCTTTGATGCACTTAGCTGACGAGCAGAAGCTTCCTCTTTCTCCGCATACTCCTTCTTAGCCAGCTCGAGTTCACTCGAAACTCCTTTCAGGGCAGTGTCGTATTTGTCGATCACGACGTTCATCGCGCTATCTCCCTAAACGGACGAGGAGATGAAAATCGTAAGAAAGAGTTAAGTAACAAAACCAAAAAAAAAGAGAGAGATCGAAACGTTTACCAGCAGCTTTGCCCTCGCAGCTTCCTCATACTCACTCCCGAAGATGAGGTCCTTCACGGCAGGTAAATGTTTCGCCCTCCCCCTAAGTTGGCGAAGAAGCTCTCCGCACTTCTCGGGAACATACGCCAGAGGGGCCGGCCCCTCGTAGTGAAAAGAGACCTTATCTAGAAAGTTAGTCCCGGGAACCCTCCTTAAGACAGCGGAGCCGCGAGAAGACGTGCCGATCTGAACGGCCCCTTCCCCAGTAAGAACCGGGGTTCCCTCGCGAGGAAACGCCAGAATAGGAGATCGTACCTCATCGTCGACCTCATCGTTGTGCCTCCTCATCAAAAGCGGCGACTCTCCGCTATCTTCCTCGGAACCATCCGGACGGGCGGCATTAAGAGAAGCCTCAGATCTCTCCCCTCCATCAGCTTCCCCCGCATCGTCCTGTTCTCTCGAGACTTCAGCCTCAGAAACCTCCTCTTCAGGTTGAGTTTCTTCTTCTTCCTCTTCGGCTCCAGTCGGCTCTTCGGGATTCTCCGACTGCGCGTCAACAGACCTCTTAGTCTTCTTCCTCTTCTTCTTCTTCTTCTGAGGTTCACCGGAAGGGGGAACGTCGCTCGCCTCCTCGGCACTCCCCTCGACTCCCTAGCTGCCCCTCTTCCTCTTCCTACCCTTCCTAGTATTTGCAGCACCGGAAGGGGGAACCTCGCCAGTACGAGGGACAGCCGTCGAAGGCCCGTCCCCGCTAGTCAGCCCCAGCTGGGCAGCTAGTATCGCGCTTAAGTCAGGAAGAGTTCCTATTCTCTTTGCTTCGGAGACTTGCTTCTGGATGTCCCTCGGAAAGATGTCTAATCTCTTCTTGCGAATAGGAAGAGCTGTCGGAAGATCAGATCTCCACCCTCCTGAAAACACAAGGCAGAAAGGTCAGCACGCGATAAATAAACCGTACGGTCAAAAGAATACCAGAAACGGCGAGAGAACGCACTTCGAGCAATCCGGTCTTTAAGCTCGTAAGTCTTCTCGACGGTGATCTCGGACCAACGGTAGATTCTAAGCAAAGCGACGGCTTGAACGCTCTTCAGGAAATCCTCGGCATAGACTGGAGACGTAGGATGGCCAACTGCGAACAAAAGGAAAAGAAAGTTTCATTAAGATCAACAAAGTCAGACGTAGCTCGCGACAAGATACTCTACCACAAGAACGGTTCCAAAGAACCCGATAATCCTCCTGAGGAGGCTCCTTGAAAGCCGAGTCGTCGGATTTGAGGAAGAAATAAGAACGCTGCCAATTCTGCGTCTTGTTCGGATGACCGGCGCATACATTGCAGTTTGGTCGCATCTTCACCGAGTAGGTTCCATCCTTCATGTCGGTTATCGAGGTCATCTCCTCGAACGACCTGACGCTCATCGGCATGTCAATCTGCTCCGCTAAAACCGATAAGGTGACGGCCAGTCGCAGCGAGCCATTCAATAATTGGCTAATCGCGAGATCTTGCCGCCTAGCGTATGCGGTGATTAATCGCGGGATCGGGAACCAACAGCGAGTATCCTCCTGGAAGTAGGACTCGTATACCGTCTGATATCCAATTGGAGGAGACCAAGGCCTCTGCTCCTTCGTGGGGATAAGGAAGGTTACGCCTGTAGCACCCTTGGCCCGAAGAACCTTCTTCACGCTCCTCGGGGTCGACTTAGTCTCTTCTACGCCCTCCCAATCTTGACCGGCCACGAAGGCAGGGCGAAGTAAGTCAGGCAGAAGCTGCGGAAGCTCCTCGAAAATCCCGTCGGGATAGAAGGTCGTCGGGAATAGCTCAGCTTCGGAGTCATCATTTTCAGGAGGATCGCCTTCCATTGGGCGAGCTCTCAAAGTAACCGAGTCAACAGGCATCGCCCCGCTTTGTCCGTCTCTCGCACACTCCGTCGCGTCCCTCACAGCGACATTCTCATTCCCTTCTCTCGCAAGCCTCATAGCATCTGCGATCAGAAGCCTCTGGGAACGAGATAAATTGACGGTGTCCATCATCGCCGCATGATGAGTCGACTCGAGATCCCCGATACGACCTCCGTCGGGATTCCTTGCCGGCGTCGACGTCGCCACAACCGACTTTCCTTTCTGTTGCCTCGATAATCTCTGAACCGACGACATGGTGGAGCAAGACGGCGAAGATCGCGTCGAACGAACGCTATAACACTTAGAGAGATAAGGAAAGGAGAGAGAAAGTATCTTTGATCGCGGAGGAAACTTGAAGAAATGAAAGGGGATCCGCGTATTTATAAGGAGAAGAGAGGGAGGAACTCGAGGCGTCATCATTAGGTCTATTCGGGCCTAAATGGGCCTCGAAATTCTCCCTAAAAACCCAGCAGACCCTCGCGACGTTTCGACTCCTCGATGCATTTATGAGGGATAAAGGGGAGAAAATTCGAGGTGTCATGATTAAGCCTAAATGGGCCTAAATGGGCCTCAAAATTCTCCCAAAGATCCCAACGACTCCCGCGACCTTCCGGCTTCTCGTCTTAATTAACCAACGGTTATCCTAAAATCGGCTAAACCGACAATTAACCAAGACACGCCGATCAAAATCTGGGAGCCTGCGATTCAACAACTCCGAGAGAAGGCATTACTGCAGCCTTTTCTGCGACTCATCGACCCATCGCTTTAACCTCTCGACAGGACTTCTATTCCTTTGAACCTTCAAGTTCCAGAATCCGTCATGAGCTAGGCGACTCTTCGCTCACTGATGGACCGGGGGGACTTACTGTAGGGGATGGATCTAACCATCCCACAAGGCCCAAGGATTAGAAGGCCTGGCCCGGACCAAAGAAAGCGATGGCTCGGATAGTCGGCTTAAAAGGTCAGTCTCTCGGCTCGCTTCTAGAATACCTTGAGTCGACCGTCGTCGACTAAGAGGCATCCAGCTCGGCGACCGCTCGGTTGAATACGGGCCTTTCGGCCCAATAAGGAAAGCCCACAAAGACGACATAAGCTAGGTCAAGAACGACACATCAGAGGACTATATAAGGAGAAGGAAGAGGAATGAGAAAGGGATCCGAAATCATCTGACTAACACTTGGCGGCTAGATTAGGGTTTTCACCTTTACATCATCTTGCCGTTATTTGTACTTTTCCGGTAGCTCATCGAGTTACCGGCCTCTTCTCTGTCGCATTCTCTTTACTTCTCTTGTAACCGACTGAACGTTTCTTCCGACCATAATAAGACGTCTTTGTTAAACCCACATCTCCTTTATCACCGTTTTCCGATCAAACACAAATCTCATAAGTTTCAAACAAAATATAACAAATCTATTGTGAAACACTTAACTACGGACTTCAAATCACCAGAATACTGATTTCTTCAACTTTTCCGAGTAACTGACCGCCCAAAGCCAAATCGCGGCGGTTCCTGACCGCAACGCGCTTTTCCGGCGAGTATCCGGCCGTCTAAGCCGCGTTTTCGAACATGGGATATAAGTATGTTTTGGCGTGGGAATAGAGAAAAGATCGGTAAGGCATTTTTAACGTGAGATTTGGGCTTGTGGCTTTTGTTTAGGCCAGAACCTCGACTTTTGGAGCGATGGATTATTTCACGGATTTGTATAAATTAAAACATTTATTCAAAAATATATACTTCCATCACGTTTTTTTTTAAACATCAAATATATTAATAAAGCTCAAATCTAGTTTGTGAATGAAGCATTAAAAAGAATAGGCATGTATGTGCATTTTCCAGACCCGAAACCTGAACCGGAACCACCCCGAAAAGATCGAAGAATAATGTCATTTTACTCTATTGGGTCTTGGAGTAGAAGATCCGCTGGTCTCTTAGACCGCACCTAAGATCCTATGGAGTACCCGAAACTTACTCTAGTTTTTTTTTTGTCATCAGCATTACAGACTCATATAATGTATTTTTTCCAAAACTTAACTTAATCTAGTTAAGCGTTATTATTCTGATTAATAACAGGTTTATAACCCGTTTTAGTTGGTTTTAGACCCGAAAATGATGGGTCTTGGTTATATTATAACTCGTTCAATTGCTGATTCAAGATAGTAGCATGACTTATTTATAATATATGCTTCTATTGACCAAGTTTAACATTTCAAACTCATATTAAAATACCACCATACCACATTAAAGCACTAGTAATTATCCCACAAAATAACTAATATATGGATATTTATATGAAAATTCTAAAAAAATATTTAGAATTAAATGCATTTTAATCCTCCAACCAATCCGGATCCGACAAAACCCGAATCGAATTCAAACCGACAAATTCTAATTATCTTATTGGACCCAAATATTTAAGAACCAAACCGACCCGGATCTGACAGGACCCCAACTAAATCTGAACTGACAAATTCTGATTACCCTATTGGATCCAAATATCTATGATCCGAAAGATCAGGACCCAACAAGACCCGACCCGAATGCCCAAGCCTAACAAAGAATTTCTTTAGGAATGAAGTCTGCTAAAAGCAATGAAGTCTGCTAAAGGGTTGAAGTTCCTTGCAATAAAGACAAAAGATAAAGAGCTGAAAAAGAGGATAGAGCCTAATGTCCTGACAAAAAAAAAGCTTTAATGTCCTGGGTGATTTTGTAGAGATTAGTCGGATGGAGCTTGAAGAGGTTGCTTTGACAAGAAGTACTTGACAATCAGATTTGATACATATTTTGAAGAAACCAAGTTTCTTGGCGTCGAGGAGAGCTGAAGGAGCTGCTAAGGCTTCTGCTTGAAGCAATGAAGTAACCTGTTGAACCACACATGATCCTTAACCCAAGGAGAAACCGTCGAGCCTTTGAAGACCCATTATAAGACAAGACCAAACAGAATATCTATTTGGTATTTGTCACTTTGAATTTACTATTATTTAACAATTTATTAAAAATCATGATTTTGTAAGAACAGAAATATTGGATTTCGATTAATATTCTCATAGGACGTATATGGCGATGTTTGTTATTGGTACGATGAGATACAAACTTCAGTCTCCCTCTCGACTATTGTTTTCTCTCGATTGTTGTTTAAGGTCTCTAAGAAGCAAGTTCCAACTTCCAAGTAATGCTTCATCTTAACTAATAATTACTGATGCACTTCTCTTATGGAGTACTTTCTTATTTCATTTAATTATTCTTAATTGATAGATTGAATTGATGCTAGTATGATTTCGTAGCTCTTAATCATAAGTTGATACTCTTTGTACATACTAACTACATATCACATCGTTTATTTGGATCTTATGCTTGCTTTGGTCAGAGTATTTCACAGTAACCCGACATAATGGTTCTGTGAATACTAACTATCGCATAATCATCTTGATTTCAGTAGTCTTTATCCTAGAAATGACTAAGGATGCAATCATATCATCAGTTTTGAACAACGTAGATACACACATGGTTTTTGCAGTACTGGTTGCGCTCAAAGTAACGCTTTCATTTTAACTATTTATGTGTTTCTCTTAGCTCTAACTGGCGACCATTAAAATAGGAATATGAATGAGCAAAAAAGAAATAAATAGGAACAAAATAAAAAAAAATGAAAATGAATATTTATTCTTTTGGTTCCATATCAATTTTGATGATGAATGTTTTTCTTCTATAGTTTTTTAAAATTCAAAGAATGGCAAGGAATCAAACGCAGCAAAAATTACATAAATGGTGTAAACTTTAAGGAATGAGTAGGAATTGACTATTTCCCTTAATTCTCGATGTCATCATTTGGACCCTATATTTTCTACTAGGTGATAACCCGAGATAAAATACCTAAAATACTGACATACTTGCTATTTAAAATGAATTATGTATTTGCAATTTTTTTTCTCTATGTATAAGAATATGTTTCAAATTTAATAAAGAATAGAAAGAACACAAAATATTAAATAATGTTTCTTGTTGTTTTTTTAATGGTGGTAGTTGTTTAAAAAACTGAGTTTATTTTTTTTACCTCATCATAATTGACTTTACGTTTATAAAAACATAATAGAATTCACATTCAATTTTATTTAGCCAATTTTATAGATTTTAAAAATCTATGTTAAGCCTAAAATGAATTTAGATGGGCTAAACTAAAATCATACATTCTCTTTCAGATCTTCAATGGAGAGAATCGAAATCATTCTCTGTTGGCAAAATGAAAAGAATGAGAAAAACAGGTTATGCAACTAAATTTTGCTCAAACTATTCTGTAACATTATATATACAAATATATAAAATTTACAGGAATTTCTCCATCTTCAAATTTATTTTTCAGTCTTCTTTTTCATAAAAATAATCATGTTTTTCATTTTAATACATTAAATGACTAAACATCAAAGGAAAAAGTTTAATATTTATTTATTTCCATATTCGAAGTTGGTGATATATAGTAAAGTATTGAGTGGTCTATTTAATGTCACTCTTTTAATAATCATAGTAAGATCGGCCCAATTGGTCCAATTAAAAAAGACTGAGGAGCGCTGTCAGCTTGACACGTAAGCATGATCATCAAAGTTGTCATTTAACCAATGCTGAGTCTTAATATATAGAGGATTTTCATTTACTCATTCTTAACTTTGTTAAGTTAATGTTTTATACTTTTTATTTGACAAAAAATGTTTTATATTTAAGTAGATACTCTTACGTCTGTAAGTTAACTGCACATGCTACACCAAAGAAACCTTTCAGAGAAGTTGAAATGAATATGTATTGAAACATAATTGGTGAGTTGAAATGAGAGTTGAAATGAAATATTAATATTAGCAGATTAGTTACTAGATCCTGAATTGGTGGCTGTAGAAAAAGTTGTGCAGTAAAGGGATTAGACTAAAACCATTGAACAAGTATAATTGATCCTAAACAAAATATATAACAAAATTTGAATGAAGATCATATTACTTGTATTGTGAAAAAATTAATGTTCAAATTTTGCCTAACGCACTGTAATGATTTTATTGGGTACCGCATTGTCAATTAAAACTGTATTGTTCAGTAAAATTATTATTCAATTTTTTTTGCCAAAATTTCCTGAATTTTAGAGAAAATCGCATTCAAAACCAGCTACGTAGAAACAGCTAACAGTAGCATGCGGATTACCATTTTTGTTCAATAAATCTGCCCGTTAAGCTTGTGCTGGCGTCATGTTTTTATCTGGTAAACACCTACATATCACATGATAATAATTGATTGGAGACAATAGGACGGTTGTAAAATAATCATATACACTCATTTCCACCCATGAATATAGTTCGGCGGATGATGATGTAACGAAAACGAAAAAACTATAGTTTGGCGACTTTTATTTTATTTTATTTCACTATTAAGTGTCTAATTTATTCATTTCTTCACGTGGAGCAACCAAAACACTGAAACAGTAGGCTACATTGATTAGGTAATCTTTGTAATATAAATTCCTTTTCAGTTTAAATTGAATTATCATGTACTATAACGTAAGAGAACACTGTGGTGTTTGCCATTATTATTGCTGACTACTGAGTGAATCGGACCTGGACTAATTGGAACCAAAGTTCCCAAACATTGTGGATCCCATAGTCGGTGACGGTCGTGGGCCATGACCTTGGTTCGTCTCCGTCAGGATAGTTACTGTCACATTTCTGTTATTTTGTAAACAATGCATGTTTGATTATTCGTTACAGCTAAAAAAACATTCAATCGGTTGAAAAAGTGTTGTTCGACTTTATATTTGTTTTTAAATGGCAAAATAAACTGTATATCTCTATTCAAAAATTATGTAAAATCAACAATGGGTCACTCATCGTTTACTTTTCATCGCACCGAATTGCAAATCTGTATAATCGAAAAGGATATGGCAGATATAATTATCGCCGAGTCACTTGTTGAATAACATATATCCGGAATATCATACAATTAAAAAGTTAATTTATATATAAAGAGGATTATTCATATATGTCCATTATTATATGGGACGTAAGAATGAAACAATGCATCGGAAAGAAAATCACTTTATTTTTCTCTAGCTAAAGGTTTAATCCGGCCAAGAACGAAACCCCGGTTGAAGGCAACCACGACGAACCATATATAAATTCCGACACTGTAAACCGGTTTGCCTCAGCCGTTGAATTGATGACCCGATACCCTGGCCAATTCACCCGTTGTGAAATGTTAGACCCTGGTCCCGTGTTCAAATACTCACCGTAGTACAGAGTATCTAAAGCAAATGTAGTGTTCCACTCAAGCCAGCCTCTCGTGTGTACATGATTACCTATGTACGATAACATGTAAACCGTTCTAGAGTATAGCTTCCATGGCCGGCCTAGATACGTCTGGGTAGTACCATTGGTCGCTTGGAGATCAGGTGTTGCCAAAACTCTAGAGGCATGTATTGATATTCCGGTGTTTTGGTTCGGGTCTTTTCGGTTTTGAGCTGTGATTGTATTTTTCTGAAGAGCCATAGGTTTGCGTGCATAGATGCTACAGTTTTGTAGTACTACAGCTGCATTACCGAAGATGAAATCAACTGTGCCGTAGATATCGCATTCGCGGAAGAACTGACGGTTTGAATGGACATAAAGTGTGTCTTGGTAACCGATTATACTGCACCGGTAGATCACCGCATGGTCAGCTCCAACGCGAAGGGCCACCGCTTGGTGCTTTTCTGGACCAGCCCAATTTTGAAATGTAATGTCCCTTGCAATAAACCCAGCTCCAGTTGCGGCTGAAAATAACAAACAAGCAAAATATTTTGTGTTTAATAACTCTGTAATTTTAATAACCCGTAAGAAACCAACGTAATTAAGTTAACTCATCATCATTAAGTGTTTAATGTCTAGATATAAATGCAGCAAATGCAGTCAGACAAACTTAAATTGTATTTTTATCTAACTACTACTATTTGGAAATGTCTACCTAGAAATGTTAATGCAACTAGTGGTCTCTAACGCGTCCAACCACAATATTAGCCATGACCCACATCCAACTATATATATAAATTAATGCAACTCTTCTCTGTCTCCCATCATGCATGTTATGTATATATACAAATATGTGGGTCAGTAATTGAGCGGCCTACCTCCAACTTTAAGATACGGTACATGTGAAGGTGTTTATCCTTCTAGAAGTGTATGTATAAATATAAGTGTGCATATCTCTATGAATTTATATGCATATTATCATATGTGGAACGTGCATTTCCTGATGTAGTGACGTGCATACTTGGATGTGTGATATATAAATGACTATTAGATTAGTCATGAGTGTAATCACTGTAGTCTGTAATGTATTTAAATCTTGTCTTACCAAAGAATGTTTTATGATTTGGTAGTGTATAGTAGTGTAATCAGTGGCGGAGCCACATGGTCAAAGGATGGAGCAGATGCCCCGGATAATTTTTAAAAATTCCATGTAAAATTTTGATAGTGTTTTTCATGTCCCGGTCGGTTCCTTAAATAATTTTGATAATGCCCCCCCCCCCCCCCCCCCCCCCCCCCCCCCCATAACATCCATCTCTAGATCCGCCTTTGGTAGTGTTTTATGAATTGAGTAGTGTAAAATGCATTTAATGCACATTAAGACCACAACAATATGCATGTGAGTTTGGTTAGATAAGCGCAGCACCACATAGGATGTTCGATTCAGTGCAAATGTGTTACCTAATCGAACTCGATCCTAATCATATTGAAAATTCAGTCCAAAAAACAGTGATATAACTACATAGCATTAAAAGCTCAGATCAAAGTTAATTTTACTATTTAACTAAAATAGTTAAATTTACTATTTACGACTTTTACTTAAAATTAGCTTTCTTTAATCTTTTGTGGTCCATAATACATAAGAGTTTTCTCATACATATGAGGAATAAAACACAAGTGGTAAAAGACAACTAGTTTTTGTAAACGACTCTGACTTTTGAGAGAATCTGTCGGACGCTCTAAACCTATCAATGCTAAATCCATACAGCTAGCTTATGGCCCCCTCACAGTATCTGATTCCAAGAACTTTCCTTAGAATACATCTTTTCCTTCCCAACTTGTTTATACACTTATATTCGGTCAAAAATATACTACATATTTCATCTCTATCAATGTTATTAAATCAATGAGAAAACGAGATATATTATATAATCATAAATGTTGACCTTCGGTGAGCTTTTTCAAGACTTTGTTCTGTAATTACCACAAAAAGGATCTTTTAATTATTTTAATTACGACGCTAGAAAGACCTTTTAGTTTAGTTCTTTGAAATTTGTTTAATTGTAATAATAATGTTGGATTTACGTGTTCTTTTACTTATAATCTATCATTATCGTACTATTATTTCCAAAAAGTGAAAAAGGTATGGTAAGTAAAATGGTCCAGCAAGGGGATGGAACAAATCTTACCAAACGACGCCGTGTGGAAAGTGGTAATGTTGTCAAAAATACTCTTCCCTCCTGAGATGACAGTTTTACCCTTCCCATCTCCAACGAACATCAAATTAATTTTTTTCCTACCGACCTTTAGGTTCTTCTCTTCGTACCTTCCCAAAATAAAACACAAAAGATTCACTGAAATATAACGCAATGATTAACCCGAGAGGTTACTTTCGTTATATTCACGGACGTAACAGTTAAAAATAAAATAAAAACATCGAGAAAAAAAATACGAGATGTGTGAGGGGTAAAACCGTAAATTTACCTCCCGGCTTTAACATAGATAATAGTCCGGCGAGTGCTGTGCTGAGGAGCTTTCTTGATAGCTTCCGATATAGTTTTACACGTGCCGTTGCCGTCTTTGGAGACGATGATATCAGCTTGTATCTGAGACACCGGCATTTCCAGTAGTTCCCGCTCTCTTCTCTTGGTCCATCTCGGGAACTTCATGTTCCTGTCTCCTCCTCCTACTTCCAAAAGCCTCCTGTTCTGTATCGGCACTCCGGCGAAATCGTCGCCGTCACCGCTCGCCGCGAATATCGCCAAACAGTTGCTGACGAGCTCCGAGAGATTCTTCAGCGCATCAGTCATCTGATCCTTCACTCCGCCGTCGCCGACGCCGTCGAATCCTTCCGTACACGTGTCATGGTTCGTCAGAGCCGAGCTCAGCCACGTCATCACGTCTTGCGGCTTCGTTTGGCCGCCGGAGACGGAGACCACGGAGGAGAGAGCGCGTGAGAGCGCGTCGACGGAATCGTCTAGCAGCTCGACACAAGACTCGTAGGCGGAGCGGACACGTGGTGGCATGTCCAGGAAGGAGAAGGAGGAAGAGGAGTAGAGTGCTTGACTGAAGTGGTGGAGCGTCATGTTCACCGTCACGTGAATCAGATCTTTCGGGGAGGAGGCGGCGAGTGAGCCGGGGAAGTCCATGAGTGAGTCAACGCATAACTCGGGGAAACGAGTCAACGCGCAAGCTTTTGAGATTGCTTGGCTTGGTTTTCGAGCTAGGCCTGGAACGTGTTGGGATGATTTGACTTGTGATCGGACTCCGGCGAAAATTGCGGCGGCGAGGATAAGTGCGAAAGCTACGACGAGTGATGAGACAAGAAGCTTCTTTCTTCTCGGACTAGTATTATCCGGTTGTGATGTCGTGGAGACTTGGCTTAGGTTCGGAGACGGAGCTGTTGTGGTGGTTGCGACCGAACCACTTGATTTCGACGGTTCGAGCCTTTCGTAGCCCATTTTGTTCTCGTTCTAGTCTCTTTTGTGATTTTACATTCCAAAGGACGTAAGTGCGTATATATATGAGTAGTGAGTGAGAAAAGTGTATTAACGAGAGAGTGGTGGTGATTATTGGTGGGACACGCGTCATTTATTCATTCATTTAGCATAAGAATATAACTGCTTTATTTATTTTTATTGTGTTCGAGTTTTAATTGCTTGTGTTAATCATCGTTTGTTAGTGAGCCTTTTGTTACTGGTCGACATAAATAGATCAATTGAAAACAGCAAAACCTGTCACATTTTTAGAATATTACAAAATAACAACAAAGTTTCTTTATTTATTTTCTTGTGTTCCAGTTTCAATTGCTTGTTTTATTCTTCGTTTGTTAGTGAAAGAACTCTTTTTAAGAATTTTATAGACGATTCATCTTATTATCTTCCTACAAAAACGTACACATCAAAATAATGTTGGTAGGAAAATAATTGGTTATAAATACCACGCTCAATTATTTTGGCTCGAAACGTGTAGTAATTCATTGTGAAACATGTACAAATAAATATTGAAATTGATTACATTAGATGTGTGCAATGTGTGCCTATTTAAAGAGCTTGAGCTGGCACCTACCAACCAAAGTTAAACTTAGGGAGCGACTAGTTTTCCTGCTACCACCCGCAAACGCAGCTTTTGCGGTTGGTAGCGGTTGTCGGCGGTTTGCAACAATCATTCAAATCGCTCTAAATCGCTTCAAACCGCTTCAAATCTCATAAATTCAAAAGCTTGCTCCAGCTAGCGTTTGCGGTTGCGGACGGTTGTTGCGGGATGGTAAACTTTTTTTCTTTTTTTAAAACAATATATATACAAAAGTAAAAATATTTAATAAAAAAATTAAAATTAAAATTATGAAAATATTAAAATATATCTATTATATTTTAATTAATATTATAAAATTTTATAATAAAAACAATTTCAATAAATTTTCAAAAATTAAAATTATAACTTTCTAAATATAAATTTTATATTTATTATAATTTTATGATTTTTGATATTTTTATAATTATATTAAATGTAAATATTATTAATTTATTATTTGACTGTTACTGCATTTAGTAGTTAACCAGTCATAAGTCACCCGCAAACGTACCAATTTTTAACCGTAGTACCAGTCGTACGAATCTCTTAAAACCGCTAGAAACCGCAACCGCCCGCATCCACAAACTCCCACAACCGCTGCGTTTGAACCAGTCAGGCCCTTAGGCATGAGCGTTTGGGTTCAAATTAAGAATATTGGATTTTTAGATTTTCGGATTCATCTTTTTAGATCTCATTCTAATATTATATAAATATGGATTGGTTTCAGATAATAACACACTTTATGTTCGGTTATAATTTGTAATACACTTAAAACCTATAAAATAATTATTATTATTCGGATCATATCAGTTTGGTTTAAGATGAATCCGAAATAAAAGACAAAATTTAAAAGAAAAACACTTAAACTGAATAGAAAATAATCCAACCCACATCAAATTGATATAATAATAACAAAAAAAAAAGTTAAATCAAACATGAAAACAATAAGTTTGTAAACAATATACATAACTTTATTGATAAAGTAGACTTATTATTTCAAATAGCAAACTATGAAGTACTTATTTATGGGTAATTGGTTATTATTTAAAGTATTTATTTAACTTATTTTATATATCATATCAAAATAAACATTGAATTGATCATTTGAAGTATTTATGTATGTTTCAAATATTTATATTGACTATTAATTTTACATTTTTTGGATTATCCGTTTGATTTTAGTTATAACACTGTTTTGTATCACCCTACAAAATTTATTTAGATAGTTCATATTTCTGATCGAACAAGGATTAGATTTTTCAGTTTGGATTTTGGGTTCTATATTTTATGCCCAGTCCTATTTAAACTTGATGAGAGATGATCGTGAAACTACAATAGTCCCATTAATATACGATTGTTCCTGTATTGTTTTAAAACTCTTTTGAAACCGTTTATAAATCACTCTTAACAGTTAACTGTCATTAGCTAAATCCATATATCATTTCAACACTAACAGAAAAAACACGACTCAGATAATGCCAGAATGCGACTAGAAAAGACCCCATTGTTTCTGATTACATAGACATCCCACGTTGTTCTTTTTCTGTTTTCAAACCTTGACATAATTTTGAACCGAGTGATTTAAATTAAATTAATGTAAATTAAATGTGTCTACACTTCCATAATGAAACATCAGTATGGTCGTTCGATTTCTTATTAAACTGTTACAAGTAACTGTTCCGACTTAACTCATAAAGTTTATAAATTAAATGATATTGTGAGACTTAGCAACTTAGGCAAATTCGATTATGTGAGTAACTAATTGTTATCTATTAAGAATGTATATAATCTTGTTTCTTATTTTGCAATGCGGCGAGACTTGGATTGGCGTACACAATTAGCATTTAGCATATCTGTTTGTACACGATATAATATACATAAGCGTTAATAGATTAAAATAAAATATATTTTTGTTTAGATGTTAAATTTAGTGACCAACAAAGAGTACAATTACAAGTGAAAGAATAAATATTAAAAAGATTTGTAAAATAGAATATGAATAGATAAGATGTTTTTGTTGTGTAATTAAAGTGACTATGCTATGGTTACTGAAGAATCAGAACATGCTCAATAATGTTTGGAAAGTCATGTTCTCTTTTCTCTTTAATATTTTAAAAGTTGCTAACTTAGGCAGTAAGTTAAATTATATATTATTCAGAATCGGAATTTCATTTGAATACTTCCATCTAAACTAAAATCATTTTGATTTATTGCGGCAATTTTTCACCCCGTGTGACAATTCTGTATCAAAAATTTTATATGCGTCAGTTTCATTTTCATAAGCCAAAGTATATACTGAGTTCAAAAAGTATTAGTATAAAGCTATATAAAGAATGTAACATTCATTTACCTTTTATCATCTAAATACGCATTTAATAAACGTAGCAGAGAACTTGCTCTGGATAATTTTATTAATATATATGCTATTAGAAAAAGTTGATCTAAGAGAAATGAGAAAGGTAAGATAGATAAGATAAAAGTTTGTTGCTCTTGCTTGAATGAAAAGATTTATAAGTTTTTCCGGGACTTTGTGGTCGGACGATAACGAGATGGATTTTGGACGGTAACACGTTTGAGAATCGATCTATCTATTACGTGAAATTAAGTCATTTTGTCCTAGACACCCATATGAATATGAATATTTGATTTTAGCTCATTTTGATACATGGAGAAAAAAATATATCAATAGATTACACACCTTCTTTTGGAGATTAGTTTGGTCTTTTCCACGAATTTTGGGGTACTCCAAATCAATAAAAAAACATTATTTATTTCTCTATCTCCCTATTCAATGGGTTTCTTAATTTTTAAAACATATTTCTTAACAGAATTTTAGCAGTTTATTTTTTTATGATGAAAAAACTAAAATGATGTAAAATGGGAGAAAGGAGGAACTAATACGAAATGTGTTTTACAATGAAAATATTCTATGCACAAATTAACTGTGTGATTTATTTAATTGACACAATCATACAAAAAACAAGATAAAAATGGATACCATTTTTTTAATCATGGATTCAAATTTTATTTAATCAGGAGATTTTGTTCTACATTTTTCGTATTTTTTTGTAAAAATACATTTTTATCCAGTGAAAAATTAAGTCACATTGTTCTGCTCACCACATATGCGAATTCGTCCGTATGAGTATCCAGGAGATGGTTTGTCATGGATTGTACCTCCTAATCAAGAGTTAGATCTGGTTTTTTAATAGACATGTGTTTAACTCTTTTTATATTTTCGTATTTATTTCTGCTTTAACCTGTTAAATATTAGGGTTTCTTCTTTATTAATACTTTTATTTAGAAATTGAAACGCAAGCTTGTTTCTATGTTTCATAGTTTTATGCTGCCTTATTTTATTGTTTCCTTCAGAATATCTGTAAATATATTTAAAAATTGCTTTGATTAAGATCATCAAAAATAGTGAAATGGTCATGCTACTATAAAGTTTTAATTTGAGAAAATTAGAATTTAAATGTATTCAAAACCAAATACTTTTGTTGTATTACAGACAATGGGTTTCTAAAGAATTGAGACAACAAAAGAGGTGCCACATGCAAGTAATGCATGAATGCTAAAGAGCCAGTTATTTAATAGCCCATAAGATAAAAAAGTATGGCTCTAGTGGTGTTAGAGCATTTCCAAAAAGACTTTCTTTATAGAGTTTTGCAAACTTTATATTTGAAGTTTTAAGGTGTTCTTCTCCACAAGTAAAATTTCAAATTTAACTTCAAAATTATTTGTAATTTACACTATGCTCTTTATATTTGTCATAATTAATATAATTCCATAAAACTTTTATAGATAACTAGTACATATATAAAAGTATTATAGTAATATTAATTAATAAAATCTTATATTAAAATATAAAATTATAAATAGAAATACATAATTAAATATTAAACTATAAGCAAAATATCATATTATTACATAAAATTATTTTCTTAATGCTCCATTTTTTGTTACACAAAATTTTTTTGGAAAATATTTTAGAAGTTCTGGAGAAAATTTACTAGACTATTATTGTTGTTGTAATATTTAAATTTGTGTAATAATTATGTTTTCATGTATTTTCTTAAAAAAATTCTATTAAGTTTTTTTTGTAATATTCTTGTTGTCTAATTCTACTTTTAAAATATTATAAATCTTATTTAAACAAAAACAAATATGTGTAAAATTTAAATTTATAAAAATAAATTTGAAATATTTAAAATATACAAAAAAATTAAAGATTAAAACTATGAATGAGAAAATACTTAAGAATCATAAATGTGAAATATAATTAATTATAAGGACTAAGATGCAAATAAAAAGATAAAACTTCAAATTTAGAGTTTTGAGTAGTGAAACTTTAAATATGAAGTTTCACTTCTTAAAACTCTAAATTTGAAGTTTTGAAGTTCTTTTTTGGAAAGTAAAAAACTCTATATTTAAAGTTATAGAGTTTATTTTGGAGATGTTCTTAGCGGAGTAAAAGAAAGATCTTTCAAATCTAAATGGTCTCACTATATTTACATATAAAGCAACAAAACTAAATTAATGTATCTAGAACAGCCAATTGATTAAACCTTTTTCTTCTTTCATTTTATCACATGACACACCATCCTCTATGAGGTGGATTTTGTTGGATAGACAGCATACTCCTTATTTCGATTTTCTTTGTTATTAATTTTCTACATATAATATTTTCAGAAATATTATAAATTTACAACCATATATAATTTGACAGCTATACAATGCAGTGTAAAATTACCAAGAATAATTATATATGAATGTTTTGTGCTTATTTAAATGATTGCAGATGGAATTTTAGTACATGGAAGTTGAAGCTTTGTCATCAATCAAAAACTTATCACCAAAGGTTTTGTTCTCTGGCTTTTCGCTTAATAGCGACCTAATAATATCATACTCCTTTTAAAGATTTAATTGCATTATAGTGATTAGTTAAAAATCCTTTCACGTAATCATGATCTACTTTTTATTGATCCAAGCTTGCTTTTGATCGACTACAATTTTTCCACTAAGGATTCGATCTAGTATAATATAATGTTGACATAGTCATATAAGCCTTTTGTATTTCTTATTATGTTTTTAGTGCATGGATTTTGCACAAATGGATTTGTATATAGTAGTTTTGTCAGATAAAACGATGTATATATCTCAATGAAAAGTCTATAAATAATAGCAAACCTGGTTTTAGTTTTTAAAGTTTTTTTAAGAGATAAAACGGTGAATGCAGTAGTTGTTTTTCACTTTTTTGGTATACCACTTTGTACTTCTTCTTTTTGTTCAAACCACTTTTTACTTATGATTCGGGGTTAAGCAAACGAAAAGTAGTCATCATCTCCTTTTACAAAACATAAAAGTAGATGCTTTAAAAAAATAGAGTTGTAAATCATTCATGTATAGAAAATAATATAACATATTCGGGAATAATATGATATAGCGAATCAATCAACTTTTATCAGTAAATGAATAAACCAAAGTTTCATGAAGGTCAATATAATTTGTCTTTTACCATAGCTTTATGCATGCATGCATATACACAATATAATATATAAACATATCAACATGATGCAGCAGCATATAAAATCATGATTAATGTGGGTCTCTTAGGGTGAAGTTCTTAGCGTAATATAAGATATAGTCTCTTAGTTTTTAACTAAAAAAACTAAGAGGCGTCTCTTAAATAAGAGATATAAGAGACATATCTTAGTTTTTTAGTTAAAAGCTAAGAGACCGTATCTTATATTACGATAGGAACCTCACTCTAAGAGACCTGCATTAATCATGCTCTAAGTCACTTAACGCAAAAGCTCCTCTCTCTCTAAATATTTTCTCTCCCTTCTCTCTAAAGCTTTGTCCTTTAATCATGAATCACTTGGCTCCGATGACCGCTGTGTCCTTCTTTGCAGTCGTCAGAAGCCTCCCTCTGTTTTTCTTTCTCTCTGCTTTTTTATGTTTTTCTCAGCGGCTTTCTTGTCATTGCGGCAGAGGTGAAGTTTCGAGGTCTCTCTCCTGGTGCAGATCTGAGGCATCGAAAATAGATTTGTGTTGTTTCTTGCGAAGACAGAGGTGCTAGAGGACGGCGTGTTCCCTTCTCCACGGTTTCTTTCAGATCTGTTCAATGTTTTTGGTCGGGAAGATTTTTTCCTCAGATCTCGGCATTTTTCTCGGGTAGCGGCGCGTGGTCTCTTGGTGTTGGTGAGACCGTCCAGATCTCAGATCTGGGTTTCATTAACTCAGATGTTCTTTTTCAGCTTTGTCCCACTGGTGGTCTAAGGTGGTCACACGTGGAGCTCTTTGTCGGTGGTCGATTCGCTTTTCTCCTCCGAGTTAGTTCTGGTGACGGCGCATGGAGGCGTGTTGGCTCTGCCTCTTCGAGGTTTCTTGCGGGTCTGCTTTCCTCAAGGCTGTTATTTTCCTACGGTGTGGCATTACCGTTGCTTAACTTCGCTCCTTGTTGTTTCTCAGTGCGTCTTAGCTGTCGTCGAAGCAGTGAAGCTTTGGGTTGGTTGGAGATATGTCTCCAGTTGGGCGCTCAGGCTGCTCTCTCTCTCTCGGTGAAGCTGCTCTGGAGGTGGGGGTTTTGTCCGGTCCGCTTTATCTATATGAGATTTCGGTTCAACGGGTGTAATGGTGCCGGTTAAGAAGTTTAGAGGCGACAATCTCTAAGTCTCATACCGAACGATGGCATCGTCGGATGGTATCTCTCTCTCGTGCCGCCGGGGTCTGTGAATCTCGGGTTGGTTTGTCTGCTTGTGCTTGCGATTCTTGGGGTGGTCTGTGATTTGTAGTCGGTATGGGAGTTGTAGGAAGGTATTGCTTCAGGGTTTGAGGACACCCATCTCTCTCTTTCTCGCGGTGACCGGTTCGTTCTTGCGGTCCTTACCAATTCTTATGTCTAAGCTTGCTTCATTCGCTTCCATTTCGACTATCTAGCTTTTAGTCTTTGTTCAAAGTTAAGATGTGGTTGAGTAGCTCTGTTGTTTAATTTCATCTAATTTTCTGCTATTAGTATAATTTTGTAACTTTTGTTAAAAAGAGAAAATTTTGGTGTAATCAATTTAACATTTTACCCAAAAAAAACATGATAGCAGCACCATTACAGTATCCAGCTAAATTTTATACAGCTTCCGCTCTAGTAATCCTTATATTATGTCATGTTCGATAATAGTAATACATGTGACCTTTTATATATACTAGATTTTTTAACCGCGCTACGCGCGGATAAGATATTATATGTATTTCTCAATTCTAAAAAAATAATGTATAATATTGTATTATATCATTTAAAGAATATAAAATAAGACTACATAACATAAATATATTTTTTAAATTTTCTTTGTGGAAATCATTATGTTGTTTGATTGTTGTACTTGATTCCCATATTTGCATAGTTATTTGTGATGGATGAATAACTATATTTTTATTATCAGTAAATAATATATATTTATTATATAATATAAGAAAAATAAAATTATTTACTTTTAAAACAAACTTGTCTCATGTTCGAGACTCGGTTATAGATATATCATATTCGAATGAGATATTTTCATAGTTATCAGTCTTCTTAATAGTCAAGAAACAAATCTGAATATCAAAACAATATCTCATACGATCTCTTTGTGGAATAACTGCTCTGAAAAAATTGAATTTAGACATCAAAATGGACTGGAAATGGATGTGGAGATGTGTTATCTAAGTTAGCTTTACAAAATACTATTCATAGTTCATATATCATTTATGTCCATCCTATTTTTTTGTCCATCATTTCTTAAACATCTTGAAATAACTGATGCTAATTAATAATAAACTTTTGGCTGGCAAAAAAATCAAATTGGTCTAATTATCGCTTAAATATTTTACTAATATTGTCTAAGAAGCTTTCAATTGATATCATCGTTTAATTTTTATTAGTTTTTTTTTTGTTAATTTTAGAGTTTTTTGTATTTAAGATTTTTTTTCATATTAAGCTTATATTTCTTTCACATAATATATATATGTCATAAAAATTACCATCAAATCATTTTTACTTATTTATTATTTTGTTTTTAATGAAAATACACTTTTTAAATAATTTAATTTAAAATAAATTTATATATTAATTTGTTGTATTCTAACAATTTGATTGATTTAATTAATTTGTTTTGGTGGATAACTTAAAAAGTTTTCATATGAATCGGGGAAAGCAAGCTTATGTTGTTATATTATATTTATTTTTGTATATGGAATCTATATATAATGCTAGTGTAATAAAGAAAGAACATTAATTTTTTGTAACTTCAAAAAGATACATTATTACAATTTGAAATCATTCAAAATTGAATAAAATAGTAATTAAATAAATCTAATTGGTTTTTTATCTTGTTTAGTTGGATTCTCATGAAAAAAAATCGATAGGTTAAACAAATGTTTCAAAATTTGTCGTGTTATTGTTTTATCTATAAATTACAAAATTTATTGAATTTATATATTTAATTATTGCACCCTTAAATAATATTTTATTAAGACATTAGAGAACTATGTTTTGAGTTGTTTTGTTAAAATTGTACAAAAATCTATGCTTTTTCATATTTGTCACGAAAATTTATATGTTAAACTTACTTTTACAAAATTCTTAACTTTATCACGAAAACAAAAATCTATGCTTTTTCATATTTGTCAATGTTCTCACACTTTCAAAGAATATATATTAGCTTAGTCACTTACTTATTTTTTTTACAAAACAAAGTATCGGAGTCTTGAAAGTTGAATCTATATTATTGTTAATGTACATAAGAGTTTGTGATTACATATTTAGTGATTTTTGTATATGTGTCTAAGAAAGTTTCAATGGCTTAGTGGTATATGCCATATATTTATGTCATACTAACCTGGGTTCGATCATTTTCTTTGCATTGTTTTTTCATTTTTTACGAAAAAATAAATGAGATGACGTGGCAACTTCAAACTCTCTGATTGGACGATTTTTTGTGCATACGTGGACACTCTAAGAGAAGCTTATATCTTTTTTTAGTATAGTATAGATAATATCAACAACAAAGGAACCGTATAATGGAAATACGTTATTTAACAAAACAGTGATAAATTGATAATAATGATGGCAAAATAATGATAACAATAATGATGATGGAAATACATGGCATGTGATTTGGTTGTGAGGATATCAAAACATAACAATCTACATCACAAGTTCACAACTTGTAAGTTTAACACAAAGACAAGATGTAAAAAAAAAACGTAAAGACAAAAGTAGTAACTTTACAAAAAGAGAAATTCTATAAAAATTCTCCTACTAAATTTCAATTTCGTTAAATTTTTTGATATCCAAATTGGTTTACCTGGCTTAATACTCAAACTAATTATTTTCTCATTTTAACATATTTAATTTTAAAACTGTGTTCATTTTAATATTCAAATTATGTTTTTAATCAAAAATATATATATGTTTCAAAGGATATTTTAGAAAAATAGTAACTATTTTAAGTTAGAATATATTGTGGTTAAGTTTTAAGAATTATAATATAGTTTAGTTTTATTTCAAATTTTGGTTTATTTTTTGAAGTTTATAACTAATTTATTTATTTTATTCGGGTTAAATTTTCCTAAATTTTGAAAATTTTATTCTAAATTGTTGTTAATCTTAATAGTTTTTTAAAAAAGGTTAGAGAAATTTAAGTTTCGTTTAAATATATTAATATTTTTAGTTAAAATGATCTTAGTCTGAGTATTAAAATGATACTGTATAAAATTATTAGTTTAGATATTAAACTGGAGTGTTACAAAAAAAAAAAAAAAAAGATATTAAACTGGATAAAAAAAATTTGGTATTAAAAATTAACAAAATTTAGTTGGATATTTTTATGAAACTATGAGTTTTCCTGTGCTAAGCGCATTAATTATAGCTTTTAAAAGTTATAGTTGTATTTCTTAAATTTAAATTTAATATATATTTTAGTAACAATTTTATATTCCAGTTTTATCAGTATGAAAAATTAAATAACTATTTTCAACATTTCTTTATTTATTTTTAAAAAATTAGTTTATATTTTAAGATTTATTATTATTTTAGTTAAATAAATTAAAGTAGTAACAACTAATTTAATAATTAATTTAGTCAATCGAATAACATTTGCTGAACAAAAATAGTTTATGTTGACTATACAAGAAAAACGTAATAATTTGAAAACATGTTTAGTTTTTTTTACATAAAGTTAAGTACAACTAAAAATTTAATTATTTATAATAAAAGTATAATTATCTACAAATTGTTTTAAAAAAAATTAAAAGTTGATGTGAAACTCTTTTTATTTTTATAGTTATGTTATTAATTAAAAAAATTACTAATGATATTACACATAAGTTATTCTTATATTTTAAGAATCTTACTAAAATGTAAACTTCATAAATGACATTACAAAAATGTAAACTTCATAAAGATTGCCAAAAATGTACACTTTATAAATGACATTACCAAAAATGTAAACTTTATAGATAACATTGTACATATCATAATAAGTTGTACATGTCATAATAAGGTGAGGGCCATGTCACATTTTATACTAAGCTATGTCATCATTCTTTTTTTCAAAAATAATGTGGTGATGACACATAGCAAATCACTTTTCAAATAATTTCTAAGAGATTAATCCTTATAGAAAAAGAGTCCACTCCACTCCGTAATTTTGACATTCTCTTACCAAAAGTAGTATCAAATTGATATCCTTTGTATTCGAAACATGATCCACGAAAATAGTTTATGTCGACTATACAAGAAAAACGTAATAATTTGAAAACATGTTTAGTTTTTTTTACATAAAGTTAAAGTACAACTAAAATTTTAATTATTTATGATAAAAGTATAATCATCTACAATTTTTTTAAAAAAAATTAAAGTTGATGTAAAACTCTTTTTATATTTATAGTTATATTATTAATTAAAAAATTTATTAATGATAATACACATAAGTTATTCTTATATTTTAAGAATCTTACTAAAAATGTAAACTTCATAAATGACATTAAAAAAATGTAAACTTCATAACTGATCTTACCAAAAATGTAAAGTTCGTAAATGACATTGTACATGTTATAATAAGGTGAAAGTCATGTCACATTTTATACTAAGTTATGTCATCATTTCTTTTTTCAAAATCAATGTAGTGATGACACATGGCAAATCATATTTCAAATAATGTCCAGAAGATTAATTTTTACAAAAAAGAGTCTACTCCACTCTGTAATTTTGCCATTCTCTTAACAAAAATAGTATCAAACTGATATCCTTTGTATTCGAAACAGGATCCACAAATACTAGTTATGTAACATGTGTCAGAGTTAAAACAAAGGCACTACAAGAAAACACAAGTTTTACGAGGGCAGTTTTCCTCGTTACTTCGTCGTAAAAGCAGTGTTACGACGAATTAGCGAGGAAACCCGTTTCGTCGTTATACGTTTGTCGTAACGCATATATCCTCGCTAATTCGTCGTAAAGTAGCGAGGAAATAATTTCGTCGTAAAAGCAAAGAAGGATATTTCGTCGTAAAGACCACGTAAAGATTCCACGTAAGAACGTCGCTAAGTTTCCTCGTAAATACCACGAAAAGCTTTCCTCGTAAAACCCACGTAAATAAATACTCGTAAAATAAACGTAAATACCTTGATAGCTTTCCACGTAAAGAAAACGTAAAAACCTTGATAGATTTCCACGTTATTTCCTTGTAAATGTTTCCTCGTAAAAACCACGTTAAGCTTCCACGTAAAGAAGCCGCAAAATTAGCTACGAATTTACTTCGTTTCATTATTTTATAGAAATATAAAAAATTATAATTATAAATATAATTTAAATTATTTAAATTATTAATAAAATTAAAATTCTAAAAAAATCAAAACCAAAATATTTTATATATAAATAAGTTTTGAATTCATAATACAAGGACCGAAATTAAAAAGAACTAAGGGTGGTCGTTAATCGCCTCGTAGAATTCATCACTCCTCGCCTGAACATCCGCCTCGGCATGTGAGTCGTCGGTCGGTGACTGGCCTGGGATAGGATTTTGTTGTCGCATGTTCCTCAACAAAGTCGCCCATTCCGGATTTGTGGCCGCTACAACGTCCAAGAAGCCCTCGAATCCACCCATACGAGATCGCAGCTGAGTAGACTCTCTACGCAGCTGAGTAGACTCTCTACGCAGCTCTTCGGACTCCCTACGCAGCTGAGAGACTTCATCATCCCGTCGCTGAACATAAGACGATGTCGCTCTCGGAACATCGTTGACGGAACCAATCCCCAACGTCCGTCCCTTTTTTTTAGGGACAACCTTAAAAACAAAAAATAAATTTTGTTAGTAAAAATTTAAAGTTAAATTAAATGAATATTTAAGAAAATTAAAATTTTAGAAAATTTACCTCCTCGTAAAGCTTATCCACTTCAGGTGTGGATAAGGTGACGGGTAATCCATCGGTGGACTGTTGGGTCAGCTGGGTCTGGCGTTCTTCAACCCGAGCAGCCAAATCGTTGTAGATTTGCTCGGACTTGCCATCTATAAATCGGCCCGCCTTGTTCTTGTGGGTCCTCTCGTAAAGTTGCATAAGTGACGGGAATTCTCCCGTCTCTTTGGCCTAAAAAAACATTTAAGAAAGTTGTTAATTAGAATATATATAAAAATATACTAAAAATTTAATATAATTAAATTTTTAATTACCATTTCCAAACGGACACCGGCGTGGGGTTTTTGGCCCGTAGTGTGAAGCATCGGCCCGTTCCCGTGCTCATCGACTGTGTTACGGGAGTTAGAGCAAGACTGGGCGATTCTAATGGAATCAGGAAGACGCCAATATCGGATGAGGCCATCCCAGACATCCGTGGTGAGCTCAGCGGGTTTGCCACGCTCATACCCCTTCACGATCCAGTCACCCTTCCAGTTGGAGACCGTGTCCAACAAGCGAACTTTCGCCTTCGCGACAAACTTCTTCCTCACCCTCTCAGTGATCCCCAAGGCCCAATTATATTTTTGCTGTTGGAAAAAATAATTTATAATTAGTTTTTCAGAAAAAAATATATATATAAATAATAAAAAAATTTAAAGATATATATTTAATTAATAGAACTTACAGCGTAAATTTTGAACCACGTCTTTCTGACGTAGTGGAGCGTCGTTTTCCAGTTCGGATGTGCCATGGAGAAGTAACCTTTTATCGTGTCGGTTACGTCCGATGCAAGACATCCGTCAATCCCCCACCTGAAAAATACAAATTTAAAATATAAATTATTTTTTAAAGTTATAAAAGAATTTAAAAAGAATAAAAAAATAATGAAACATACCATAAAGTTCCGTCCGGTCGGTCGGGGTCGATGACTGGTAAACCTTCTCTGCCTGGCAGACGGAGAATGTCCTCTACGGTGTACTGCGAGTAAGGAGCACTCGGAGGCACCATCAAATCGGGATGAATCTCGGCCGCGGGCATCGGATTAATCCTTATAGAAAAAGAGTCCACTCCACTCCGTAATTTTGACATTCTCTTACCAAAAGTAGTATCAAATTGATATCCTTTGTATTCGAAACATGATCCACGAAAATAGTTTATGTCGACTATACAAGAAAAACGTAATAATTTGAAAACATGTTTAGTTTTTTTTACATAAAGTTAAAGTACAACTAAAATTTTAATTATTTATGATAAAAGTATAATCATCTACAATTTTTTTTAAAAAAATTAAAGTTGATGTAAAACTCTTTTTATATTTATAGTTATATTATTAATTAAAAAATTTATTAATGATAATACACATAAGTTATTCTTATATTTTAAGAATCTTACTAAAAATGTAAACTTCATAAATGACATTAAAAAAATGTAAACTTCATAACTGATCTTACCAAAAATGTAAAGTTCGTAAATGACATTGTACATGTTATAATAAGGTGAAAGTCATGTCACATTTTATACTAAGTTATGTCATCATTTCTTTTTTCAAAATCAATGTAGTGATGACACATGGCAAATCATATTTCAAATAATGTCCAGAAGATTAATTTTTACAAAAAAGAGTCTACTCCACTCTGTAATTTTGCCATTCTCTTAACAAAAATAGTATCAAACTGATATCCTTTGTATTCGAAACATGATCCACAAATACTAGTTATGTAACATGTGTCAGAGTTAAAACAAGGGTCCTCGAATAAAAGTAGAAAACTATAACGAAAGTCCTGTTAAGATCTTTTTAAACAACCACAGGATTAAGGCCATTTTTTAAACAGAAAACAACCACGGGATTAGAGTATAAGACAAACTCAGAATTATTCTGGATCAAAGATTTTTTGTTTTGTTTTTTGAAATATCGATCAATCAAAGACTCTAGGTTTTTAGTATTAAACAACACGTCTCTATTCGAATAGAAATGGGCTTATCACAATCTCTGTTCACAAGACTCTGGAGTCTTGACTACAATATTTAGTGGGCCTAACACAAGTTGCGAACCATTACTAGAAAAACAGCAGACAGTAATTTTGTTGTTAAGAGAAAAACTCTAAGCTTTTGAGTGATTTTCTTAACTTCTGTTCATACTTAAATTTTAATATCGCCAAAGAGACCAATCAATTTATTTGTAAGTTGTTACGGACCACTCGATCGATCCTCTGACTACCTTGTCTTCAACCTAGGGGTGGCATCTCGGTTTAGTTACAGATTCAGTTTGGTTCTGTTTATTTGAGTCTAAAATATTTTTTAACCAAAGTAAACTTAAATTAGTTTGGTTCGGTTTGTGCTCGGTTTTAATTTGGTTTGATTTGTGTTTGGTTGGTTTTAGTTCGGTTTGGTTTAATCCGGTTTTGTTTGTTTTTGTTTAGTTTAATTGAGTTGATTTTTTAGTTTTATTCTAATACAGTTACAAAAATTTGATATATGAAAACATAAACAAATCATTATTTGATACAAAATCATTACTTTATTCATATTTAAACGTAAAACAAAACATCATGATTCACAATAAAATGTATAAGATGTAATCCAATAATTTTATGTTATTATCTTCAAACCTAATTTAAATACCTATTTTATTAATTTAGAATCTTATTTTTTTATCTATTGATAGAAAGTTGTCATTTAAATTTGAAATGGTCTAACCAAAAATTAAAATATACCATTATGAACATTTTTATCTCAGAAAATTTTAGTCCAGCTATTTTATTGTTTTTACCACTTTTTCCTCTAATACCCTTTAGTATTTTCCAAAATAAATCAAATAAATAGTTTTACAAACAAAACAAATTCAAAAAATAGTAACTACTGCTGAATAACCTATATCAACTTATTGGTATTTTTTTTTCCAGTTCTAAAAATGTTTAAATCATAATTTCATATTTTGTTCTACAAAAAGTAGAATTGACATTCTACACAGAATAAAATGTAATCCAATTTTTTCATTGAATCTAATATGTTTAGAATACGTGATCTACGTAAATAATAGTAATCTAAAAATATTTAGAAAATGCATTCCGCGCTTAATCTATCGTTCTAAAATCCGTAGAATCTTGAATCTACACATTACTATAAATCTAAAACATGTAAAAATTGGAATCTACACATTACTATAAATTTAAAACTAGTATAAATCGATTTCAAACATGTTTATTATGTTCTATATAGTAGAATACAGTTTCTACGGATAAGGATAATCAATTCCAAAAAATATGAGAAGATAATATTTGGAAATATTGAGTTTCCTTATATTTATTAAATCATATAAAAAAATTGTGATTTTTAAATTAAAAATGAAATAAAACATGGATTTGGAAACTTCTTCTCACGCCATCTTCTTCTCCCCTTTTTTCTTCAAGGAGAAGAGAAAAATGAGTTTGATTGATTAAAAATCGAGTTTTAAGAGTTCAGCTTGTGTTTGTTTGGTTCAAATCAAGTAGAAATCAAACCGGATTTAACTGACGAAAACCAGGAAATCGATTTGGAAGACTTACATGGGCACGGGATCGATAGATCCCAAAGACGCGACCGATCGATCGAAGTGGTATCGAGCTTCTGCGATCGACTAACCTGGGCTTGGTCGACCAGTATATGCTCCGCATATTTTCGTTGTTCTGGATATATTTATCAGGATTGACCGGTTCAGATCGAACAGTTGTTTACGGGATCGATCGATCCCTTTGAGATAATTTTTTTGGAACTTTAAGTTTTTCTGGGGGATTTTAAAAACAAAATTCTTAATTATTTGAGTTAACAATTATATTTCAATATTTAACAATTATTTTATTAATTTTAATTTTGAAATTTTAATTGAAATTAAGGGCAATATTACCATTTTGAAAATATTTAGACTAATATTAATAAAGTATATGAGATTAGCCTAATATGACACATTTATCATGTTTTTGGCCTAAAAAATAACATTCCCTAAAACGTATTACATGTACAACAAAAAAAATTACTCCATTTAGGAAATTGATTATATGTGTTTATTTATTTTACAAGATAATATATAAATCTATCTTATTAAAACATAATCATACGATTTTCATGTGTTATTTTTTAAGTTGGAATTTTTTTGAAAAGTATTAAATGTATATTAATAAAATTACTCAATCCAGGAATTTTATTAAATGTGTTTATTTCTTTACAATATAAAATAAAAATAGTTTCAATAATTTATTTAAAATATCTTTTTAATATATTTTGATTTTAAATATAAGTAAATATTTTAAAATTCTAACAAAATCTTTTGAATAAATATTCTACATATTCTTAATAAAAAATATTTCTATTAAATAATTCATTGATTTCGTAATTAGTAAAAATATTATAAATCATTGTTAATTAATCCCGTTATTATTTATTACAAAAAATAATCATTGGATGCTATTATAAATTCTGTACTGATCTAATATGTTATACTAAAACGAAGATATTATATGGACTTATATATGCATATCATATTACATTGATAAATTAGCATAAATTATTTTAAGATATAAAATTACATTCCTTTAATTAAAGATAAATAATACATAATATGTTCTCAGAACATGTTAAAATTAGAAAGATATACAATACATTTATACAAGAGTGAAATGATTGACATATCTTTAAATTTTAAATTAAAAGTTATTTATCATCTTAAACTGATTAATTTAAAATTTTATAAATTCTTGTTAGTTAATTCAGGTATTATTTATAAACAAAAATAATCATTTGATGGTATTTATATATTATATATTCATCTAATATGTTATACTAAAATGAAAAATATTAGATGGACTACACATGACATATTATATTATATTGATAACTTATAGTATTTTAAAGATATAAAATGATATTAATTCAAATTAAAAATAAAGAATACCTAATATGTTTGCAGAACTTGTTAAAATTCGGCAATTATTTATTATCTAAAAGTGATTAATTTAAAAATAATGATTTTTGAAAAAAAAAATATTTTTGCGCTTTTAAAGCGCGGATCTGAATCTTGTTATAAATATTTTTTTGTTTAGCATGTTAATGTATGAGATTCATATTATATTATATTTAGTTTTTAGGTTAATGGTTAAATATATTAAGTTCTTAATATAATTAGTATATTTAATTAATCTAATTAAAAACACTTCAATTTTTTGGTTCGGTTTAATACCAAACAAAACAGAACCATTTGAGTTGATAAAATCTTGAACAAAATGGAAAACGGGTCCTGAATTTGCTGGAAGTTACTTAAGCTTCGAGACATCGCTTGTCAATTCCTTCGCTTTGAGGTCAAAGATGGTCTTGATAATTTCTCCTGGCATGATAAATTGCTACAGTTGGGAAAACTGATTGACATCACGGGTTCTTCTGGTCCTAACTTGTTAGGAATTCCTCTTAATGCAAAAGTAGCTGATGCATTAGGCAATGAGCTTTGGCGACCGTGTTGTTCGCATGTCAGACAGTTCCCGGCGTTGCGAAATGCAATCCTGGCACTACCTTTTGATCCAGCCCTTGGTGACAAAGACAAAGTTCTCTAGCGCCATTCACAGCGAGAGTACTGCAACAGTTTCAGTGCGTCACACACCTGGGAGCAGCTCCGACAAGTAAAGCCTAAAGTTTCTTGGGAGAGAATCATTTGGTTTGCACAGGGCGTTCCACAATACTCTTTCATTATCTGATTAGCGATATGGAACTGGTTATCTACAGGTGACCGTATGAGATCATGGGGGAAAACTCAGGGTTGTATGTTTTGCGGTGAGCCAGACGAGACTCGGGATCGTCTATACTTTGCCTGCCCTTACTCCTTCACAGTTTGGCTGAGAGTGGGAGGAGGACTGCTTGCAGATCAAGCCTCTCCTGACTGGATTGACACGCTTAACTTCTTGCACCTGGGAGGCCGCAACCTGATGGATCAGATACTCTTGTGTATGATGTTCCAAACTACGGTTTACTACCTCTGGCAAGAGCGAAATACCAGGAGACATGAAGGACCTTGGATCCCACATGAGCAGACTTGAAGACTCATTATCAAATCAGTGAAAAACTGAATATTCTCCTTGGGATACAGATTTCAACATAAGTTAACATGTCTCTTGCGCAAATGGATTGAAGTTAATTAATTATTTATTCTCTTTGGGTGAGTTTGTAGTTTATGCTTTTCATGCCTCAAGGTTCTACATTACACAATTCATATTTGTAAATATACCTTTTGTTGATCAATAAATTTCAAATTTTGATGAAAAAAAATCTTGAACGAAATGGTTTAGATATATACTTTAGTTTGGTTGGGTCGGTTTGGGTTCAGATGGATCGGTTTGGTTTGATTCGGTTTGGTTTGGATTTGTTGCCCACCCTTACTTCAACCTATAAATCTTATTACTATTTAAATGATATATATTTTATTGATAAACTATTTATACTAATACCATTTATACTTCGATAGTAATAAGTAGCTGTTCATTTTAAAGGTTTTGTTTAAGTAAAAAAAATATAGAGGATGTTAACTACGGGAATACAAACTTAGCCATATTCTGGATCAATTAAAAAATCAAGGTATGGTTAGTTGTTGAAAAAACTGAATTGTTTTATGAATATGAATAATCGTTCAGATAAAAAATAGAATAGTTTTTGAATAAATATTTAAATGTTTGATCCAAGCTAATAACTAAACAAAACAAACTAAAAGTCATGAGAAAATATGGAATAAACAGATTTTAGTACTGGATACAGTAGGGGTGGACACGGATCGAATACTAGCATAATTTTAATATTTGTGATTTGCTTTGTATTAAACGGATATCAAATATTCTGATTTACTTTGCTTTGGAAAAAAATTAAATATCCGGTTTTTTGGATATCCGGAAAATTTACAGATATTTGGGAATATTTACGGATATTTTATCCACTTTGTTAAATACAAGCGAAATCTAGAAAAAAAAACTATATGAAATTGTTTTAAAATAGTATCTTTTACATATTATAAAATAAAAAAAGTAAAGATTAGTTAAACTATATGTCCATAATTTTAACATTATTTAAAATTTTATAAAGCCTAAAATTTTAAAAAAATTGTAATTTAAAAAAGTATATTATTTTCTTAATTTAATACTTTTATAAGTAACTTTTAAATAAACTTAATAAAATTATATGTTAAAATAATATTTATATAAACTTATACATTTAAAATTCTATGTTTGATTTTAGATATACATCTATCTATCTATTACAATTAAATAGACTTGCCTTTCTCCTTATGAAGCCACGTCAGTATGGAGGAGTGGGCATTTTAAGACACGTGACAGCAAAAAAATCGTCAAACTCGCTTGTCCTTTACGTTTCGTGGGCTTTCGCCAGAATCGCTGTTTCTTTGATTTTGGTGGACTTTTATTTAGTTCTCAATTTCGCGTGGGCTTTAAGCAAAAATTTCAAGTCCATACAACTTAGGTTTCGTCGTCTTCTTGTCGGTCTTCGATATTCTCAGTTTAGCAGACGAAAGACTGAATATCTTCCCCGTTACCCTGCCTTTTGTCGAATCGAAGATCTGAGTAACGGATGCACCACTCTTAAGGACGATGCCATTAACCTTCGCATTCAATCTCAGTGAACTCGACCCCCACTTCGTCTCATTACTTCGCCACCTCTGTCCTCTTCAATTTATTCACGATCTCCTACCCATAAATAGACATCTTAGGCATAGTTTGCACAGATTCTTTTCTCATCTCCCCTCAATATGAAATCAATTTCGCGAGGCATGAAGCAATCGGTTCTTTATAAACCTCTGTCAATTTCGCGAGGCATGAAGCAATTGTATTGTTTTTTTTTTGAGAATCTAATACATTAATCTTATCAGTATTTTACAAAGAAAATGTTACAATATGATAAATTTATTTTATGTTAACTTTTTCTTTTAAATCTCATTAATGAAAATGTATTGATAAAACTATTGTAAAATTATTACTAAACTCCCTGAAGAAAATCAATTTGATGTTTTCAAAATACTTACATATAATTATTGATTATCTAAAATTAATGAAATATTTCATTTTACTTTTTATATTTTATTTTATTTTGCCTAAGTTCAGAGGTAAAACCTATAAAACAGATATTTTTCCCCTATAAAAACAGATCATGTTAAATAAGATCGTAACTTTTTATATTATGCGAGAGAAATAAATTACTTTTAAATAATTAACATAATACTAACAAAAAAATCAATTATATGAATTCCCGCAAAACAATAGCTCATTCTCAAAAAAAAAAAAAATTCCCTCAAAACAACTTATTTCACCAGAACAAATGATGATTTAATGCTAACAAATTTCACTACTAGAAGAATTTTATCCCATGTCCATTTTCGTCAGACTCAACTTTTGCAAGCACTAAAGATGTAACAACTGCTATTTTTATAAACAAATGACTAAGTTTTTTTTTTTTGAAAAAAGGGCTTTTTATATATTATATATGATATGTGCCTAAGAAGGCAATGTTTTGGACATAAATCCATTACAAACGAGGTCTTGCAAGCCATTAAATAGAAGGGGATAAAGCCCATTTTCAAAAGCAGGGTCATGGCCCAAGTAAAAAAAAAGAAGTGACGACGGCTTCCGAACTCTTTGACGATACGTGCAGAAGTGATGTCGCGAAGGTGATAATCACAGGGGTGATAATCACGAAGGCAGTTGATCTATCAGCCACCAATCCAAATCTGGAATAGAGTTGAGGCGAAAGCGGAGTTCTGATCTCGAAAGCTGGAGATTTTGTTTTTAATCAGAGAGGATGCAGCAGTGGAGATGGAAGATGATGATCGGTAGTGCTGACGATGGAGACGGTTGTTTCGCTCAGTCCAGATGAAATAGATCGAAGCCTGCCAAGCTAGGAGACTGAGGCATCTCTCTGGCTTGGAGCAGGAGCGACGCTCAAGGTAGTGAAGGGTCTGGGACCAAGAGTGATTTGCCACACAGTTTGCTTTTTGTGCTAAAGAGGCCCATACTGCAAAGGAGAAGGGGCACTCGAAGAAGAGATGATCTCTAGACTCGTTTGCCGCATTGCAGAGAAGGCAGAGGGGACTTGTGGAGAGACCCCAGCTGATGATACGATCTCGTGTTGGGCATCTATTTAGAGTGACCAACCACGCAAGGAAGCTATGTTTTGGAACGCCTCGAGAGAACCAGACAATCTTGGACCAGGGGACATGAGTTTGATGCGGCTTGATGAGGTTGTAGGTCAGACCCGTCTTGAATGTTTGGGAACCGTTTCCTGGTTGTCTCCACTCATACAAGTCATGCGACTGAGAGAGAGTAAGAGTAGTGAGAAAGGTATGGAGAGCCAGTTGAGAGTCAGAGCGAGGAGCTGGGATATGCCATCCTCCCTCGTAGTGAATGTCAGCCAAGGTAGCATTTTGACGTATTCCCAAGGCTGATGTGGTGGTTATATTGAGGAACTCCCTAATGTTTCCAAAAGGGCTCCAATTGTCCGACCAAAACCGTGCGGATGCTCCATCTTCTATCTTGATGTGGATCCAGCTGTAAGCATACTCTCTAACTCGAAGTAGTTTCCTGATTGCATAGGAGTGTGATTGCTTTTCCTTGATTGTCCAGAAATTACTCTTGCAATCTCTGAGTATGTGTTTTGTAAACCAGGCTACCCATATAGATCCTGATCGAAAGAACAGGAGCCAGACAAGCTTGAGAGTGCATGCTTTGTTCCAGAGGTGGAGATCACGGATTCCCAAACCACCTTCCTCCTTTGACAATGTAACCGTTTCCCACGATACTCGAGCAGAGTGGTGCCCCTCTGTCGTCCCTTTCCATAGGTAAGCTCCACAGATAGAGTTTATCAGTTTAATGCACTTCTTAGGGATAGTAAAAGTAGAGCACCAGAAGTTTGAAATCCCTGCAATGACTGTGTTGATCAATAATAGCCGCCCTGCAAATGAGAGAGACCTAGCGCTCCAGCTGTTAACTTTGTTCTTTACTTGTTGTATTAGTGGTTCACAGTTAGCTAGAGAGAGTTTTTTAGTGCATAGGGGAATCCCAAGATACCTGACAGGTAGAAGGCCATGCGTAATACCCGTCTCACTGATTATTCGATCTATTTCAGGTTGCTGGATTCCACAGGAGAAGAAACTTGTCTTTGAAATGCTGACCGCAAGACCTGAGACATCAGTAAAGTTCTGGATAATCTGAAGGACATTTTTCACCGACCGGAGTGAACCGTCACAGAATATGAGGAGGTCGTCTGCAAAGCATAAATGCGTTAGCTTAGAGTCCTTGCAGTGGTGGTGATAGCCGAAACTTCCTTCTGCTGCTCCCCGATCAAGCAAGATAGACAGACAATTCATAGCCATGACAAAGAGATAAGGGGAAAGGGGGTCTCCTTGTCTAAGTCCTCTCGTGCTCCGGAAATAGCCTTGGACAGTGCCATTGAAGCCCACCATGAAGCTCGGAGTAGTGACACAAGCATGCAGCCGCAGAAGGTAAGCAATTGGAATGTTAATTCCTTGCAGCATATTAAATATGAATCCCCAATCAATGGTGTCAAAAGCTTTGGCTATATCTACTTTGATTGTTACTCTTGCTGGACCCTTATCTCTATGGTATCCATGGACTATTTCAGACGCCAGGATGGTGTTTTCAACGAGCAGCCTTCCTTGGACAAACGCAGTTTGATTGGGAAGGATTAGTGAAGGTAGCAGGGGCTTCAGGCGCTTGACCAGCAGCTTTGAGATGAGCTTGTAGGTTGTATTACAGCAAGCAATTGGCCTATAGTCAGAGATCGCAGAAGCACCTATCCTTTTAGGCACTAGTGTTAGAATGGTGGAGTTTACAGCATAAGGTAGAAAACCTGTGAGGAGGAAGTTCTTTATGCTCGCAGTAATCTCACGTCCAACCACAGTCCACGCTGATTTGAAAAAGCCAGAGGTAAGTCCATCTGGTCCTGGGGCCTTGTTTGAATTGAGTTTGTACATTGTCGTTTTGATCTCTTCATCAGTGGGCATTGTAACCATTGTCAACGCATTTTCTTCAGGGCAGCGAAAGTCAGAGATCTCCTGAAACCAGATGGGAGAGACTGCAGTAGTGAGTTGAGTTGGAGGAGCCAGGAGTTGTCTGAAGTGAGCGATAGCCATAGCACCCATGTGGCTCGGATCAGTTATAACCTCTCCAGTGGGCAAGATGAACGAGCGAATCGAGTTGAAGGAGTTCCGTATTTGCATCAGTCGGTGAAAGAAGGTTGTGTTGAAATCTCCTTCTCTTAGCCAGTTGATGCGTGACCTCTGACGGAAGTAGCTTTCTTCTATGGATCTGAGGAAGTTCCATTTCTCCTCCAGCTCCTTTTCCTTTTGGAAGTTCTCCGAAGTTGGGTTAGATAACGCCTGCACCTGCACATCTTTTAACAACAAGTTAGTCTCTCTCACTCTTTCTTGGATATTTGAGAAATTCTCTCTATTTAGTTTTTTTAGCTCTCTTTTTATTTTTTTCAGTTTGACACACAAGTGAGAAAGATCCCAAGCCATGCCTCCGGACTGATCCCAAGCCTGCAGCACTGTCTGGAAGAAAAGAGGGTGTTTTGTGAGGTAGTTGAAAAATTTGAAAGGTCTGGTTCCGGGGGTAGGGAGGTCGACAGCCAGGTCAACAACAGAGGGGGAGTGATCAGAGATTTCAGGGGCTAGGAAAAAAGCTTGGCTGTGGGGAAAAGTGGCTATCCAAGATTGATTGATAAGGATTCTGTCTAGTTTTTTGGCTATGGGGTAGGAAGGGCATTTGTTGGACCAAGTGAATAGGGGGCCAGTGAAACGGAGGTCGAAGAGGCTGAGGTGGGATAGGGTGTCTCTGAATTGTGTCATATGAGGGTCAAAGCAGTTTACAGAGGGAAGGGAGTGCTCAGAATAGTGAGTGATCTGGTTGAAGTCACCTCCAACAATCCAAGAGGAAGAGTCGAGGGAGTAAGTCTGCTGTACGTTGATAAGGTCAGCCCATAAATCTGAGCGCTCCTCACTTGTATTTGCTGCATAACAAGCTGTTAGCACAAACTGTTGTAAGGGAGCTATGGTGACTTCACACGTGATTGATTGCCTCGATTGGTGTAGAATGTTGACAGTGAGATGAGGCTTCCAGATTAGAATGATTCTGCCATCATGATCTGAAGCATGATTTGAGAAATGATTCCACCCATTGCTAGTTTTGGATAGAACGTGATTGAGTTGCGGCGCTTTGATATGAGTTTCCAAAAGAGCACCGAAGTGGGCCTTACTAGAGGCTAACCACTGACAAAAAGGGAGGTGCTTATCCGGGTCATTTAGACCACGGACGTTCCAAAAAAATATCTTGTTACTCATAGAGAAAGGTTAAGGGTCTCTCCTTGGGGTAGGAGGGAGCCTTCAAAAGGAGTTTTTGGCGGAGTGGGAAGAGTTTGGTCAGGGATATGAACCGAATCAGGAGGGTCAGAAACAGGAGCAGGGGAAAGAATGGGTGGAGGGGGGTCAAGGAGACTAGAATCAAGGGTGGAGAAGGCATTTTTTAGAGTGATGGAGAGGTGGGATGGGGGAGAGGGGCGTTTTTTAGTGACTTTGTGTTTAAAGGGGGATGATCGCCTTGTTTGAATAGGGTTTGCTGCAAGAGCTACAACAAAGTGGCTGTCCTTTGAAGAAGAGGAAAAGGTGATGGGAGGGAGGAGGTCACGGGGAGGGGAGAAGGGGGCTTGGGAGGAGGGGATAATGGCTAGGGAGGAGAACGGGTTAGCACCAGAGGAGATGGGCCTGATCTCAATCAATCTTGACTCTGAGGCAGAAGAATGAGGGGTTGACATTATCTCCTGCAGGTCTGCTTCGAAATCATCTGTCTCAGTTTCTGGATACGGTGCATCAGTCATTTGTGTGTCTGGTTTTTGCTGCGCAGGCATGTTTGTCTCTGGAGTTACTTCGTCAGAGCTAGGAGGTTGAAGGTCAGTTTTTTTCTCAACCCAAACATGAGTAGCAGTTAGGCAGTCCTTTGATATGTGCCCTATTTGTTTGCAGAAGGAGCATACAGGAGGGGTCCAAGGGTACTCAACATGGACAGGAATGATCTCTCCAGAGGTTCTTCTGAGCTCGATCAAAGTTGGAAGGGGCTTTGTCATGTCTGCCTCAACCTTTACATGCGCAATATTGACGTCTGAGATGTTCTTTGTAAACTCATCTGTTTCTTTTGGCTCACCAATCAGACCAGCAGCAAAACTGAGGCCTTCTAAAGTTCTCAGATCAAGCGGGAGACCATTGAGATGCGCCCAAAGAGGAATAGATCCTATATCAACAGCGGAGACTGATCCTCTAGATGACCAAGGAGTGACCTGAAACATGGCAGTTCCAACATACCATATCCTTTTTTCAAGAACTTTTTTCCTGATATATTCATTTGGGATTCTAACCATGATTGTTCTCTTTTCTTTGTTTGTGCGAATGTCAAGCTTCTGACCTTTTCCCCACATAAAGTTCAGGACGCTTTGGATTGCTTGATACGAGGGCATCTTTGCAAGGAAGGAGCCAAGGACGAAATCCTTGTGAAGCTCAGCTCCCCGTTGGAAGACTTCATCAGGTATAGTAACTTGTGGAACACCATTTTCAGAGTAGGATAAGGGTGCTACTCTTCGCAAGGTTTTATCTGCTATTGGCTTAGCTTTCTCAGCATAGGAAATGGGAGGGGAGGCAGGTTTAGGAGATGGAGTAGCAGGCTGAGAGGATGATGATTGGTTTGGTTTTGAGGTGGAAGGGTTTGGGTTTAGTTGAGGGAGTTTAATGGTGGGGTTATGGCCAGGGGAATGGTTTGATTTACTGGGAGTATAGTTGGAAGGGTAATTGGATGAGTTCTTTGGAGGTAGTACAGTGAAACCCGTAAAACTGTTGTGAACAGTAACATCAAGGGTAGATTTAAAATCTGCAGATCTAGTATGGAAAAGAGACTCTTTCACTTTTTCTGGTGCAGGACCAGAGGAGGAACAGAGTAGTAAAGAAGATTTGCCATTACCAGATCCAAAAGAAGCAGTCCCTTTTAGAAGAGAAATTTGCTTTTTTGAAAGAGGAGGAGAGGCAACAGTAGTTTGCAGGGTTGGGAATTGGAAGTCAAAGGAAGGAGAGGAAGGGGAGAGGGGGTCGGGAGGGTCGGGGGGGTCCGGTGGAGGGGCAGAGCTACCAGCAGTAGCAGGAGGAAGCAGGACGGAGGCGGGCACAGGGGGGAACCAGGGGTTCACTTTCTCACTCATCACTTTCTCACTACAGAATCTTTTATTATTTTTGTATCACAAATGACTAAGTTCGTCTATTTTATTTGATATATGTTCAATCAATTTTCGTTTAATCAATTTTATATCTTAAAGTTATAATTTAGAATTCCACGGCTATTATATACTGCGTGAACAAAACATATTAGTGGATTTATATTCGCCGCATATAAGGAAACAGTTAAAAAAAATATTATCACTCTTCTACAGGTAACAATTTGTCTATGTCTTCTTTCTCCAACATATATATTTTGTAATTAGCACATTTACCCTATACACTATTAAACACAATTTGTTACCTACAAACTAAACACACGTCCAACATAAAAAGTCTCTCTAAACTCCATAAAACAATCTCATCCCACTTTTATAATACACTTGCATCAATAACGATAACAAATAGATGACCTGAATTTTAAATTATACAACAAACCGAAAAAGAATTACAAATTTGATAACCTCAAAGATTAAAACCTAAATAACCACGTATATACATGCCCATTTGCAGTTTTGGTGTGTATAGTTATTTGCTTGATGACATATTCTTTGATTGTTCTAGGCTGGAATATAAACCTAACATATTGTTTTGTTCCATTTAATTATGTAATTATATATGCTTTACGACGTTACTATGTGGAAATTGAGAATGGGATATTTGAGTAGATAGGAATTTTTTACTTTCATTCAGTACATCCACAACTGAAAATATTATATGATTTAGTTACTTTTTTTTTGTTTTAGTCTTTGAAGAGAAAAACAATTTTCAAAAAACATTTGTACGGAGTTCGGTTCCTCTTAATTGTCAGATTATTAATAGTTAAAGTACATTTAAATTATTTGGTTAAATTATATTTGGTTCACTCTAACTTATCTGAAGCAAATTATTTGCTATGATATGAAACTCAAGTAAAATTCTGATAGAAATGTAATACTTTATTAATTTATAACACTTTATAAAAATATTTTCAAATAGCATGAGCGACATTTCCAACAAATAATTTATTATAAAAAGTTCAACACATGCTAAAATAATTTACAACACATAATTAGTAAAACACTAAAAATTTAAGAAAATTTCATTATAAATTGAATATCTAATATAAACTGAAAAACATATATTATAAAACAGCATTAGTTGTTACATAATATATACTAATTATTATTTATGAAATTATTGAAATTTTTATATATTAATTTAAAGTATAATTATTTATAATTTTATCACATTACATTTGATTTTCAATTGATTTACCTTGGAGGTGGATGTATTATTATCGGAAGAAAATTAGTTATTGTAATAATATTAAAATCTGGTACTCTTAGAAATAAAAAATAAAAATATTAGTTATTGTTACTTTAAACTTTCTTCAACTATATCAAATTGCAATAAAGATCAAATAGAAAAATATAAATCATTACATTTTCTTATAGTTTTTAAATTAATATTTTTTGACAAAAAAATGTGAGTGGTTTTTCAACCCAAACTAATAAAATTTAATTAAATTTACAATATGATCTTAAAATAAAAACATATTAAAGTAAATTTTCAAATTTTTTATAAAATTAAAATATATTTTAGTCTAAAATAGTTTTAACGTAAACTCACCCGCCCGTAGGACGGACCAACCCCTAGTCTATTTATATAAAAGTCAGAGCAGAATGGATATCCGAGTCTAAATTTTTTAGTATTTGTGATTTGTTTTGTTTTTAACGGATATTAAATTTTAATATTTGCTTAGCTTCGAAGACTTACGGATATCCAGATTTTTCGGATCGAGTTGAAATGAATAATGAATCGAATCAAAATTTACGGATAAAATGCCCACCCTTAGATACAAAAGTATTAAATAAAAATACAAATGAATCTAATTGTCATTTACTTTAGTGATTTTGGTCGTTGTGAGTCAAATCATTTTGTTGTTGTTTTGAACGTCGTTGGTTACTTTAAGAATAACAGCTGGTATAACAGCAGGTTTGATCGTGTTGTTCACTTTTTGTGAATCCAGTTCACGGCAACTTCACTTCATGCCTCATGTCAGTATTAGAAAACAGTCTGGAAATGGTTGAAACAAAAACTGTTATCCACTGGCACACGAGCCAGTGGAATCAATTCTACAACTTCTTAGTATAAACTGAGATATGATTAATGTATTCATCGTGCGATATGTTTTCCAAACCACATTGTATGCGATCTGGCGGAAACACAATCAAAGAAAGCATGGAAAACCACCAATGACACATGCCTAGCTTATGCTGGAGGATTAGCTATTTGGTTTGCCACAAGATAGTAATAGCGTTACAGGTTTAGGAATATAAAAAACTATGCACCAACGCAACACAAAGTGTGAAACAGTTTTTTCGAAGAAATTTAACAAAATCTAGAATCACCTCCACAAGAATATGACTACAATATTAATCGGGTTTATTTCAACTGACTGACCACTTTGTTTAAGAGAGAAACTATTAAACTTTTAGGCGATTGAATTTCTACACTTCTCTATTTACCTCCTAATTAAGTCTTAAATCTATTACTCCCTCCGTTTCATTAAGATAAGACTTTTTAGAAAAAAAGTTGTTTCACAAAAATGTATTGTTTGTGCTTTCTATAATTGTAAACTTCAAGAAAATTAATTGACTTTATTGAATTACTATTGGTTTAAAATTATTAAAAATTAAAAATTACAGAAAACGATACATTTATTATGGTAGTTTAATGTGTTTTTTAATATGTGTGAAAATACTAAAAAAGTCTATCTTGGTGAAACGGAGGGAGTATCGCCAAAGATATTTTCAAGTCTCTCTTTCATTTATTTTTGCAAAAAAAAAAACGTTAAACTTTATTGTAACATAAAACTGTTTTACAACCAAATTTAGCTACACTGAAATGTTCTAAAAGAATTGTAGGAATGTATGAAAAAGAATTAGAAAAGAAAGTAAGCAAAACTTAGCGGCGAGTATCAAACAACAACTTCAGGAGATCATGTATTGGTGGTCTCTTTGGCTACGAATAGAGATGAGGTACTCACATACGGTTAAGAAGACATGGAACAGCCTGGTCACAGTCTCTTTTGAACTTGGGAACACTATATATAATTTTGAAAGGAGAGGTCAATCAACTTTATTATTAGGTAGTTACTAACCATCCTTTAGTTTAAGATAATGTCTAAGATATCCATTAAACCACCAGCTGTAGACTGTGGTGTCGTTGTACACGATAGCCGGCTTTAAACTCTGGTGTTGTTTTGTACGACAACCAGCTCTGATCCTTTCTAATGCTTGTAATCAGATATATTGTATATACTATTTGTTTGAATTATAAGTTGTTTACCTAAAACACATATTTTAAAAGAAACACTGGTTTGTGTTTAACCATTTAATTAAAGAAAGAGTGACCAATAATAAATCATATTTCAAAACTTTGAAATTTTAAATTTAAAATAAATTTTACTTAACTAGTAAACTTTTTGCATTAGATCGATTTGAAAACAAACTATATTATAAAACAAAAAGTCATCCAAAACCATTTATGTATTAAAACAAAAGGAATATATATCAACAGACTATTTAAAAAAGGGAAGTTCCATATAAATATCCAACTAATTTCGTTAAACTTTTTAAAAATTAAATTGTACCAGGTTCGATACCCAAAATGTTTTTTCTCATTTTAATACATTTACTTTTAAAAATGTGCTCATTTTAATATCAAAACTATGTTTATTTTTAATCAAAAATATTAATAAGTTTCAAACAAAACTAAAAAACTCTCAAATTAAAAACAAATCTTAAAAATTTAAAATTTTATTTTAAGTTTTAAGAATATTTTCCGATAAAATTTTAAAATACGGAAAACTGAATTCTGAATAAAATAAATAAACTAATTTTAAACTTTAGAAAACAAACAAAATTTGAAGTTAAAACTAAAACGATCATTATATTTTTAAAAATATTTTCCACAATTTAATTACCTTTACTCCTATAATTTAAAATAAAATTACGATTTTTGAAAATTTATTTTTTAATTTTTGAATATTTTTATAATATCCTTTAAAAATTCAAATTTTTTTATTTAAACATAGTTTGAGTATTAAAATGAGCACTTTTTAAAAGTAAATATTATAAAATGAAAAATATAATTAATTTAAATATTAAACCGGGTAGCAAAAAAAGTTTGGATATTAAGAAGCTTAGTAAAATTTAATTGAAGTATTTTTTATGAAATTTTTTGTTATAAAAAATGTTTAAATTATATGCAGTAGAGCTTTTCTTAACTATGTTATTCATAAACTAAAGCTTTAACTTGCGACCACTAAAATAGAAATATGAATGAGTAGGAAAGAAATAAATAGGAACAAAATAAAAGGAATGAAAATGAATATTATTATTTTTGTTTCATATCAATTTTGATAAGAAATGTTTTTTTTTAATTGTTCCTTAAAATTCAAGGAATGGAAAGGAATCAAACGCACCAAAATTTCTTATAAATGGGTAATTTTTAAGGAATGAATAGAAACTGACTATTCTCCTTAATTTTTTATGTCACCATTTGAAGCCTATATTTTGTTATCTTGTCCACCATAGCTACTGGCTAAAGAAATTATAAACCGTTAATAAAAAAGGTCATAAAAATGTGCAATAACTCCAAAACATTAATATCCATTGGTCTATTTCGGGGTTTCTAAACCCAAGATACTTAATTAACGCATGAAGAGACTACACAGTGTAATTGTCATTTATGAAGATGATGCATATCATAGAATTAGTTTTTTTTAATCACGAGAGTATAATATTTTAGGGAAATTGGACCGTCTGACAAAGAAAAGAAGCATAATTGGATAAATAGCCAAATGCCCTATCTTTTCTATACATACATTCTATTTTATGTAATAATACTGCAAAAAAGAAAATAAAAATTCTTAACTATTAGCTGTGCGCAAAGTAACTCGTGGCATTTTTAGAACCACATCATCTTTTTTACTATACTACTAGGATAAGATCTGCGCTTTGCGCGGAGTGAATTTAAAAAAAAAAAAAATTTAAAAACTAATCTGAAGATCGTTTGTTCTACAGACTCATATGTCTAGATTTATTCGGACCCAACCTTTATTATATTGTCATACTTTTTTTTTTTTTGAAAAAGGTTATATTGTCATACTTTTGTTCTACATACTCATATGTCTAGATTTATTCACATTGTAAACGATGAAGTATTCACATTGTAAAATAATCATATGTCTAGATTTATTCACATTGGATCATAGAAGCAGAACATTTGTTGTGTAAACTTTACTCATTTGTATTCATCTTCAAGCATAATGTGATGACTCTATTTTGAAGCATATTCCATTTGGTTAACTCAAAGTTTTATACGACATTTTTAATATGAGTAATGACGAAATATGATTTAACCAATGTATTCGAGTTTATAACAAAAAAAGTTATATTTTCTTAGGATGTTTAATTTTAGACTAAGCTCAACATATTGTGCTCTATAAAACTGCCACGTAAAACTTTTAAGAGCACAAAAACTACCACGTAGGAAGGGGCTATTTTCAATTAGTACAAACTTGAGGTTGTAACTATTTAAAAGATCCCCAATTAATATATATGAGATTTTATCATGTTCCACTCTATTTGACGGTTACTAAAAAGTGTTATATTTTGTTTAGATAAAATTTATTAAGTTCTAACTATCATTACCTGTAAAAATTGTACTATGAGCTATATTGTGTAGTTTTATATTACATAATATAATTTAACTTTACATTATATTATGTGCATTTTAGATTTTAATATTTGGGTTTAGGGTTCATATTTAGGTTAGAGTTCATATTCGGGTTAGGGTTTAGTGATTATAGTTTAGGGTTTAGTATTTAGAAGGGGAAAGGCTATGGTTGAGGTTAGAATTAACTTCTTCCATGTAATCTTACACATTTCATAATTTCACCAATATGTACTATGTTATTTATTTTGTTCCATTATATTTGGGTTTAGGTTTATATTTGGGTAAATGTTTAGTGATTAGAGTTTAGGATTAATTATTTATAAGGTAAGAGGGTATGGTTGGAGTCAGCATTAACTTATTCCATGCAATCGTAGATATTTCATAGTTTCACTAATATGTACTATGTTATTTATTATGTTTAATTATATTTAGATTTTGGGTTTACATTTGGTTTTATGGTTTATATTTAGGTTTAGAGTTTACTGATTAAAAATTAGGATTTAGTATTTAGGGATTAAGGTAAGATTAGAGATCAGGTTGGAATATGTTTAGTATTTAGGGATTGTAGGTTAAGTTATAATCTTATACTACTTCAATGATATGGAATAGCACATTACGTAAATATGTATGTGATCAATAAAAGTATACGTAGATGACTCTTCCTTCTTTCATATAGAATAATATTCATGTGCCACTTTACAAAATCCAAATGACAACCTTCTACTTGAAGGGGCGTAATCGGATGGATTGTGTACAAAAAGTCTCACATTTAATTATGTCAAAATCAATGCTATTCACTTAATTTCACACTCCAATATGGTTATCTCACCAATAAGTCCATTATTTTATTACAAGAGTATAATATTTTATTTTATGTCTCTAGAAACAATCTAGCTCATACCGCAAACAGTATTGAAAAATTACCACAAATACCACATTCATAATATCACTTTTCATGTCTACACTAACCACTTTTACCTTCACTTTTAATAAAGGATAAAAGATATTTATCCATAAGGTTAACTAATCTAAACTTAGGGTTTAGAGTTGAGAGGTGGGATAGAGTTTTTGGAATATGAAATTTAAGATTCTAATAAATATATAAATAAATACTTAAAAAAAAATTTAAAATAGTTTCAAACATAATTTTTGATTTTCAAAAAAAAGTTATAAAAAGTGGTATGAAACTATTGATTCACCTAGATTTAGGTTTAGAGTTGACGGGTGGGGTAGGGCTTTAAGTATAAATATATACTTAAAATATAAAAAAAATATATATATATAATTTTTCAAACATAATTAGGATTTTTGATTTAGGATTCAAACAAATAAAAAATATAAAAAAATAAAAAATAGTTTCAAACATAATTTTTGATTTTCAAAAAGAAATTTTGAAAAAATAAAAAAATAGAAAAAAATAATTCAATAAAAAAATATTTATAAAAAAGTTTGAATTTGAAAAAGTATAATTGAAAAACATAATTTTATTTATTTATTTAAATAATGATTTATTGTATATATATATATATAACAAGGGTGTAAGATTCTTTTGCCACTTAATGAAGAAAATATTTTTGAAAATGTCCATTAAGTGGTGGTAAAGATGAAAAGTGGTACTATGAAAGTGGTAAACATAAATTTTCTTTTTTCTAGTAATATAAAATTAAACAATAAATGATAGAGGATAAACAATTTTAACAAATTTTTATTATTCAAAATAATTAATTGTTATATATATTTTGCTCACATTAAGTAATTTCACATTTTTTATTTATGGAAAGAAGAAAAACTAATTTTTGTAGACTACTAATTTAATTTTGTTGTTAGTTTAATGAAAATATAATATGTATTTAGATGCTTCAATGTATTTGTCTAAAGACACTAAAAAATCATTCTATTGATAGAGACATGTCATAACTCATATGTTGTTATACTGATTCTCAGTTTATATATAAAGGATGTACAAAACATAGAAATGTGAGGCTCTCTATATTAATAGAGACATCGAAGTTAAGAGAGATAAAACTATGGAGATTAAGGTCGAACCGAAAGCTATGGAAATTAAGGTCGAACCGAAAACTATGGAGATTAAGCTCGAACAGGAAGCTATGGAGATTAAGATACATCGAGACACACCAGAGGCAACCCTGAAGAAAACGAAAGAAGAAGAGCAACCGCTTAGTCCGGCGGCGCGTGTGTTCCACGCACCGGCGTTCAATTGTTATGTAATAACGGTGATTGGTGTTAAGAAGAAGATCGAGCCAGATGTGGTCATCGAAGGATTAAAGCAAACTTTGATCAGACACCCTCGTTTCTCCAGTAAAATGGTCAGTCCAAACACTTTTGCATACACATGCAAATGTTTATACGTTTAGAATGATCGTAACTTATAGTTTTGATATGGTATATATAAACTTATATGCATGTATAAGTTTTCCCTATGGCAGGGAAAAAAAATCAACTCTTTTTTATGGATAGACCTTTTTGATTCAACAAGTTTGGTTGGTTTGGAAGTTACAAAAAAGTTTGGTTGGTTTGGTTGTTTATTTAACACTTTACCAGAAAAAAAAACAAGTTTGGTTGATTTATTTTTCATTTATTTTTGACCTCGTTTTTGCGTGATCGTCGAGTCTGGATAGTGTTTCTTGACCAGTAATCTTTTGTAGGGCGATTTTTTTGTTTGTTAGGTTTGTATTTTTTGTCCCACAATGTCAGTGTCACACTCTAAACTCAGACTAGAATTTTTTTTCCAACACATTCTGAAAGTTTCTGTTAGTTGAGCCAAACCACTGTATATACTTTTCTTTCCCTCTTATATACAAGAGTTAATAATAATATAAACGTTTTCATGTAGATTATTTTCTACATGATTAAACTTAAAATTTGCTGGTCAAAAACATTGCGTTTTATTAAACTGTTACAATTAAAGGTTTCAAAAATATAGTGTGAAATCTGGCTTAGAAAGGTAGATAAGCTAAAAAGGCAAGATAAATATTTAGAACAGGAAAAAGAAATTAAGAAATGGTAGGTGAAGAAAATATAAAATTCTAAAATGGGAGAATATTGTTCCATTTTCGCTACAAAAATATAAAAATTGTAGGTGAAGGAAATATAAAATTCTGAAATTTCATTCCGAAATAGGAGAATATTGTTCCATTTTGCTTACAAAAATAAATCTACCAGAAATCATTTTAAATTTTTAATAGTACCATTTTATTCCTCTCAAATCATAAATTTCTTAGGAATAAACAAATATTTTAAAATAATATTTTTCAGCTAAAAACTTAAGTATTTAATTTTTCATCCTAAACATTAAGTATATATAATATGTTTCAATTCATTCGCTTCTATATGAATTTTAGTTTTAAATACTAAAAGATTGTATATAAAAATATATTTATCATGCTTGGTTTGATCAATCTTTTATTCTAATGCTACTAACATTAATTTTCTGATTTTTCTTACTTGTATGTAATTCATTATTTATATATGTACGTATAGCTCATTTTCCTCCTGCAGTCCTTACAAAAATTTTATTGAACTTGACCATTTTTCTTTTCTTTTCTTTCCCTTTCCCCGAATCTGTTTTTAGTTTGAGATATTTACGGTAGTTTTAACATATATTAAATGATTAATTACTTGTAGGTCAACAAAACAAACAAAAATAAACAAACACAAAGATGGGTTCGGACAAACGTGGTCGCCAATAATCATGTCATCGTACCAGACATCCAAACGCAAAACATAGAGAACGCAAACGCAGACAAGTTTCTTGATAGTTATGTCTCCGATCTCACGCTGGTCCCTTTAGACACCTCGAAGCCATTATGGGAGCTTCACCTACTCGATTTAAAAACATCCGATGCTGAAAACGTCGCCGTTTTGAAGTTTCATCACTCTTTAGGAGATGGTATGTCTCTAATGGCCCTTGTCCTCGCTTGCATGCGTAAAACATCGAACCTTAACGAGCTCCCGACTCTACCGTACCAAAACCGAACGTCATCTGGATCTTCACGGTTAACGGGAGGTTCATGGAGTGGTTTCCGGTTCTTGTGGTTATTTATGGTTCTATGGTCCACGATTATGTTGGTTTTAAATACGATTTGTGATGCTTTGAGGTTCATTGCTACGGCAATGTTCCTTAAGGACACCAAAACACCAATCAAAGGCGATTACCGGCTAAGTAAGCCTAAACGGATGTCTTTGGTTCATCTTACCGTAAGCTTAGACGACATAAAGCTAATCAAGACTAACATGAAGATGGTAAGATTCCTTACAATTTTTTTTTTGTGTTAATTATCGACGGTTGATTTAACTTTATATATTTATTATTAATTTGTTTTTGGTTTATTAGACTGTCAACGATGTTGTAATTGGAGTAACTCAGGCTGGTCTCTCGAAATACTTAGAGAGAAGATATGGTACATACTAACTCTTTGCCATATACATGTCATAGAATATTGTATTATTAACGACTGAATTTTTAATAATCTTATGATAAACTAATAGGAGAAAAGAAGAATGTAGTAGGAGACGATCAAAAATCTAAAAGGAATTCAAATGATATGCCTAAAAGAATAAGGCTAAGATCAGCTCTTCTTGTAAACTTAAGACCCACCACTGGAATTCAGGTAATTTCTTAAAAGCTCACTTACCTACCACCTCCTTTTCATTTTAATGACTACCATATAATAAACGTTTTTTTTTTTTGTAAAAACAGGATCTAGCTGATATGATGGATAAAGGATCTAAGTGTAGATGGGGTAATATGATCGGCTACATTGTGTTTCCGTTTTCTATCGGTCTACGAAAGGATCCCTTAGAACATCTTGGAACAGCCAAAAGGATCATCGACCGGAAGAAAAACTCGTTGGAAGCTGCGCTAACATTCATCGTTGGTAAATTCATGATTAAAGCGTTTGGTGTTAAGGTTAGTTTGGATAACAATCATGATTACACCTAGCTAACTCACCATTTATTTTCGTTAGTTGGTCGTTGATCTATTTTTATGATTTGAAATGAATGTAGGTGACAGCTAATCTATTAAATAGAATGTTGTCAAACACAACGATGTCCTTTTCAAACTTGATTGGTCCCATTGAAGAAATTAGTTTCTTTGGACATCCTATCACTTACATGGCCCCCAGTGTTTACGGCCACCCCCATGTAAGATTCTAGCTAAACCATTATGTTCTATCTAATTGTTTTCCTTTTAAAATTTGGTTAATAAGATTTAATGATCTCATGGGTCTTTGATTAGGCTTTGACGATGCATTTCCAAAGTTACATGAACAAGATGACGATTTCGTTGACAGTAGATCCAACGGTTATAATCAATCCTTATCAGCTACTTGACGACTGGGAGGAATCTCTAAGAACCATCAAAACTGCTGTACAAGAAAGAGGCTCCACTCATCAGTAAATCGAGTTTAATCTTTATTCTTACTTGTATCTGTACCAGTTACCAAATCTCTCAAACATCAGACACACTTTTTTTATATGCTCACCTTTGGATTAAAGTTTCTGATTGTTATTTGAAAGATGGACTAATTGGTTGAGGCAACTTGGAATTAATAAAACATCTTTAGTTGCAATTTCAATTTCCATTTGAATAAAATATATCTCAATATAATTTCAAAAATATGTATAAAGAACAACAATAGATAAAATCTTTCAATTGGAACAACCACCGTTTAGCTCTTCTTCCATAACCACCTGGAGCAAATTCTCATAGTTCTTCTGCCATTGATCATTCATCTGTATAGATTTTTTGTACTCAAGTTTCAATCTTTCCATTTCGATCTCCGTTGCTGCAGAGCCTTGTTGCTGATAACCTCAAGCTCTTTAACTTGCTCGTTAATAAGGTCAGCGCTGTGGTAAGAAGAGTAAACAGGAACATCAGAAGATGGCGGCGGATAAACGATGACTATACCATCCATGGTATCATCATCTCCTTTTCTTTCGTATTTTTCCAAAGGAGGAGGTAACGAAGAAACATTTCTTTTCCAGGAAGATTGTCCTTTGTTGGCATTACCAACGACAACTTGAATATTGTTCACAGGTCCTGTAAGAAGAAAAGAAACAAGTTTGCAAGGCGAAAAAGGGTTAAATAACAGATAATCACATTGCATAAGTAGAACTACAAACAGAAGAAAAAGAAACCTTTTCCATGGCCGAAAGTGAAAGTACCAACAGGTTGACGTGATCTGGGATTCCAAACGCAAATAACACCACCTTCTGATCCAGAAATCAAAAGGTTTCCGTCTGCGCAATATGCTAAGCAAGTAATAGCTTTGCTGTGTTCAAACAAATATGATTTGAGTCAATCACTATTAGTAAGTCAACGGATGCTAATTTCTCAGTACAAGTCTATTGTGAACAGATGCGAATTTATCTCCAAGAAAGCAAATAACTTAAAAGAGCAAAATAACAATTGAGGCAAATACCTATTTAGGGTTTGTATATTGTTATGTGAATGAATATTTACAAGAACTTAAAACGCAATATTTTTTTTTCCTCTTTAGCAAAACATTCTAAGGGTACTTTTGTGCACAAAGATCTTTTACTGGTGAACAAAGTCCATTACATGATCCATTGAAACAGAAAAATCAGATGCAAAATGTTAAGAGATCTACTAGAAACAATCTTATGAGATCTTAGAATCAAGAACTACTTACAAGCTAATGTTCACCTATATAAAGAGATCCCATAAACACCATCATTTGAACTATTACACGCTATTTTTCCTATTTTATAAGAAATCACACAAAACCCATCCCAGAGTAAAAAAGAACTACTATAGCATTCTGTTTAAGTTTAGATATTATGTTATACAAGATGCTAACGAAAGAGAAGAAGATAGTAAGGAACAGGAAGTATCTTGGGTCTGATACTGAAACAAGACACTGTGTCGCATAGTCACTTGAGGAATTCAAGGCACCGATATAAATTTTGCCATCTCCGCCACCAGAATAGAACACAGAGCCGCCAGGGTCCAATGCAAGTGCATTGAAGCAGAAACTATCAAAGGATTGCAGCCACCATAGTCTATAACAATATCGGTTACAGCCATCGTATGCTCATCAAAAATGTGTTCATAGAGAGTTCTTTCTTGGTGCTGCCTTTGTTGATGATCAAAGAGCCTAACTCACCAACAAAACAAGAGCAAGGTATAAGAATAACGGCAATACCTTAACTTAAAGAGAAGTACTAAAAAAATGCTTAACCTTATAAGAGACCAGACTCTAACAGACCCATCTTGAGATCCAGAAACCAACAAAGAATGGTCTCCAGAGAACACCAAGCACGTTACTGAAACGTAATGAGTAATGAGCATGCCACTTCTTTAGCAGCTTCCCAGTCGCAACCTCCCAAATGAATATATCTCCAGAGGCTCCACCACCAACTATGTAAGTGCCTTCACTGTTAGTTGTAAGAGCCGTTATTGATTCCACGGGAAAGCTCTTAACTTCCACGAGAGGCGGCGAGGAATTTCTCTCCGACGGCGGTGAGGCCGTGGGCGGGAGAGGCGCACTGCTTGAACCGAAGCTGCTCGTTCCCGGTTTTGAGATCCCAGCTTCCGATTCCGCAGTCGAATGACGATGAAGCAATAACAGTTGTTGTCTCCATGGGAAGTTTCTCTGTTTGGGTTTTATGATTTCAACTAGGGTTTATAAAATATGGGCTTAGTTGAATAAAATAATGGTTCTGTGGCGTAATTAGCAGTTCCATAAAAAGTAAGGGGCTATAATATAAATATCAGATAATTGATATTTCATTTGATTTACGTACACCTGGGCATTTCAGATATTGGTTTGGTTTGGGTATTTCCGTATCGGGTAGTTCGGTTAGGAGACTAAAAAAGCTATTTACTACATGAACTATTTCTGGTTTTATTTTTGTTTTCATAGTTTCGGGTTCGGTTCGAATAGTAAAATTAGGAAAACAAGAAAAATACCCAAAAAAGTTTGGTTTTCATTTGGTTCTGGTTCCAGTTCGGTTATTTCGGGTAGTTCAGATAATTAAAATAAAATATCAGGTATTTTAGATAAAATATCGAATAATTAGAATGATTTGGATAAAATCTCGGATATTTCAGATAAAATTATCATGATACTTTCAGATAGTTCAGATAATTTATAGTAAATTATTTTTCTTCAAATATTTTAGGATACTCTTAATAGATTTTTAATTATAAATATATAGTTAGTTATGTTATATGTATACATAATTAATATTTTTTTATATCCAGATAACCATTCGGTTCTCGTTTGGTTAGGAACTATATGAATATTTAAAAAATTTGCTCCGGTTGCGGTTTCAGATATTTCTATTCGGTTCCAGTTTTTTTTGTCTAGGCCTAGACATATAGATGTTTGGGTTTTATATTATGAAATCAATCAGGGTTTATAAAATGAGATAATTAGTTCTCAATAGGGCATGATGAAACAAATAATAGTTTTGCGGAGTATTAGGAGTTTTATCAAAAGTAAGGGGGTTAAAGTGAAAATTTTAGATAAATAACATTTTATTGAGATACGGTAACGGAATCGTTTAGATGAGAAAGGATGGCGACGATAAGCTTCTCGCTTCCATCTCCCGCCAAACTCCCGGTTACATCTCCACCGTCCGTTCCAAATCGTATCAACATCGCCGACCGTTTGATCCTCCGCCACCTCAATGCCGGAGATCTCCGGGGAGCGATCTCTTCTCTCGATCTCATGGCTCGAGACGGGATCCGCCCCACAGACTCCGCCACTTTCTCCACCCTCCTCAAGTCTTGTATCCGAGCTCGCGACTTTCGACTCGGGAAACTCGTTCACTCCCGGTTAGCTGAGTCCGATATCGAGCCTGACTCGGTTCTCTACAACTCACTGATCAGCTTGTACTCCAAATCCGGAGACTTGGCGCGAGCAGAGGAGGTGTTCGAGACCATGGGGAGAATCGGTAAGCGAGACAATGTTTCGTGGAGTGCTATGATGGCTTGTTACGGTAACAATGGGAAGGAACTCGACGCGATTAAGTTTTTTGTTGGGTTTCTGGAATTGGGTTTAGTGCCGAACGATTATTGTTACACGGCGGTGATCCGCGCTTGCTCGAATCCGGAGAATGTTGCCGTCGGGAGAGTGATTCTAGGGTTTTTGATGAAGACTGGGTACTTTGAATCAGATGTATGTGTGGGTTGTTCTTTGATTGATATGTTTGTTAAAGGAGAGAATAATCTCGAGAATGCGTATAAGGTGTTCGATCAAATGTCTGACCTAAATGTTGTTACTTGGACGTTGATGATTACTCGGTGTATGCAAATGGGGTTTCCTAAGGAAGCGGTTAGGTTTTTCTTGGACATGGTTTTAAGTGGATTTGAAGCAGATAAGTTCACGCTTAGCTCTGTTTTCTCTGCGTGTGCTGAGTTGGAGGATCTGTCCTTTGGAAAGCAGTTGCATTCTTGGGCGATTAGGTCGGGGATGGCGGATGATGTTGGGTGTAGTTTAGTTGACATGTATGCGAAATGTTCTGCGGATGGTTCGTTAGATGATTGCAGGAAGGTGTTTGATAGAATGGAGGATCATAGTGTGATGTCATGGACGGCATTGATCACTGGTTATATGCAAAGATGTAATCTTGACGCAGAGGCTATTAACCTCTTTTGTGAAATGATAAGTCAAGGTCGTGTCCAGCCAAATCATTTCACTTTCTCTAGTGCGTTTAAGGCGTGCGGGAATCTTTCGGATCCACGGGTGGGTAAACAGGTTCTTGGTCATGCGTTTAAAAGAGGGCTTGCTTCGAATAGCTCTGTTGCGAACTCGGTTATCAGCATGTTTGTTAAATCTGATATGATGGAAGACGCCCGGAGAGCTTTTGAATCGCTTTCTGAGAAGAATTTGGTCTCGTATAACACCTTTCTTGACGGAGCCTGCAGGAGTTTGGATTTTGAGGAAGCTTTTGAGCTTTTCCATGAGATCACTGAGAGAGAGTTAGGTGTTAGCGCTTTCACTTTTGCTAGCTTGTTGAGTGGAGTTGCAAGTGTTGGTTCGATAAGAAAAGGCGAGCAACTTCATTCCCAGGTGGTTAAACTCGGGCTCTCATGCAATCAACCTGTCTGCAACGCTCTGATCTCTATGTATTCCAAATGTGGAAGCATTGACACAGCTTCACGAGTCTTTAATCTAATGGAAGATCGTAATGTCATCTCCTGGACTTCAATGATCACAGGTTTCGCTAAACATGGATTCGCTAAAAGGGTACTGGAAACATTCAACCAAATGATGGAGGCAGGGGTAAAGCCTAATGAGGTCACTTACGTTGCAATCTTATCCGCATGCAGCCACGTTGGTTTGGTTTCCGAAGGTTGGAGACATTTCAATTCAATGTATGAAGACCACAAGATCAAACCTAAAATGGAGCATTATGCTTGTATGGTTGATCTTCTATGTCGATCCGGGCTTCTCACTGACGCATTTGAGTTCATTAACACAATGCCCTTTCAGGCTGATGTTCTCGTGTGGCGTACGTTTCTTGGAGCGTGCAGAGTTCACAGAAACACAGAGTTTGGAGAGATTGCTTCAAGAAAGATCCTAGAACTCGACCCGAATGAGCCTGCGGCTTATATACAGCTCTCAAATATATACGCTAGTACAGGTATCTATACTAGTCAGACAATGAAAAAATTGGTGTGAAGTTAAACTATGTTGAATGTTTTGAATTTTGATGTAGGGAAATGGGAAGAATCTGCAGAGATGAGGAAGAAGATGAAAGAGAGAAATTTGGTTAAAGAAGGAGGTTGCAGTTGGATAGAGGTGGGAGATAAGTTTCATAAGTTCTACGTAGGCGATACATCTCATCCGAATACTCATCGTATATATGATGAACTGGACCGACTGATCAGAGAGATTAAACGTTGTGGATATGTTCCGGATACGGATCTTGTTCTTCACAAGCTAGAGGAGGAAGATGATGTAGCAGAGAAGGAGAGGTTATTGTTTCAGCACAGCGAGAAAATAGCGGTTGCATTTGGGCTTATAAGCACGAGTAAGTCGAGACCGGTTAGGGTGTTCAAGAACTTGCGAGTATGCGGAGATTGCCATAACGCAATGAAGTATATTACAGTGGTCTCTGGTAGAGAGATTGTGTTGAGAGATTTAAATCGCTTTCATCATTTTAAAGATGGAAAATGTTCTTGTAATGACTATTGGTGAGTGGTTACTTTTGAGATTTAGACACATGAGGCTATCACAAGATTGTAGATCCTTTACCAATGAATTGATTTTATTTTGCATTTGAAGCAAAGGAGGTTATCGAATATCTAAAAACTGAATAGTTTTTAATCAAAGAAGATAAGTTATTTTTAGGGAAGTCAACACCATTGCTTATTTGGTAAATCAAGATTACACAATCACGATGTTATAAATACATGAGATTGGCTGTTTACGAAGATCGGATTTTGCCATCTTACTCTCTTTTTTTGTTGTTATTTTTTCCTTATATTTTTCTTATATTGACTATCATTTTATATAAAACTATCCTCAGTTATATGTTCTTCATCGAGTAAATCGCCCTTGATCTCTCAAATTCTAAGGTAATTATTTTTTATTCACTTCTTTCTTGATAGTGATTCGTTTCTCATTTTTAGACAAAGAAAGAGAGAATTCTGATATATTCATTTTCTTACAGATGAAAATGATTCAGACAAGTTTGTGTATACTAGTGGTATTAACAGTATCCGGTTTTCCGATGATGGAATCCAGCGTTGAAAGCAAGAAAGGTATAGAATACATGGCGATGCAATGTCGGAAACACAAAGCAGTTTTGACAGATTTTGGAGCTGTTGGTGATGGGAAAACCTCCAACACAAAAGCGTTTAGAGATGCCATCGCCAAGCTTACACCGCAGGCAGCTGACGGTGGTGTACAACTCATTGTTCCGCCGGGGAACTGGCTCACCGGAAGTTTCAACCTCACAAGCCATTTTACTTTGTTTATCCAACAAGGTGCAACTATTCTTGCTTCTCAGGTAATATATCCACCTTTAAAATGTTAGCTAGTGTTATTTATAGCCTACATAGGAATGAATGTGCTAAAAATTACTAATTTGATTTGAGATGAATAATTTGTCTACGAATAATCATAGTTTGGTTTGAAAACAAACAGGTTGAGTCTGAATATCCTATGATTCCACGTTTGCCGTCATATGGAGATGCAAGGTTTGCTAGTTTAATCTATGGAACTAACCTAACAGATGTTGTTATCACCGGTAAGCACAACATGAAAAATCATTAATCCATCAAATAGTCTATATGAGACTGAATCAAAATATGCATTAGTTTATATGATTTGAATGTTTTTTTGTAGGTAACAAAGGAACAATCAATGGACAAGGGAAGTCATGGTGGTTAAAGTATCGAAGTGGTGGTTTCAATTTGATATCAAGACCTTTGTTGATCGAAATCCTCTACTCTGAAAACGTACAAATCTCAGATATCAATTTAATCGATTCTCCCATGTGGAACATTCATCCTGTGTATTGCACGAACGTCATCATCAAAAATATTAAGATTGATGCTCCTATCGATTCTCCTAACACCGATGGAATCAATCCTGGTACATTATTTTCTAAATAGTTTATTGATAAATTCTTTGATTTTCTAATGAAAACGTTCTAGCTGAGAATAAAAAGCATTCGGTTTAAACAATTCATGTTCTTGATTTGGTTTTAAGCACTTGCTCATTTTCTTGATTTGGTTTAAAATACTTGCTCATGCTCTTGATTTAGTTAGCTCATGTTCTTGGTTATGTTTTAAACACTAGCTAATGTTCTTGATTTGGTTTTAGACACAAGCTCATGTTCTTGATTTTGTTTTAAACGCTAGCTTACGTTCTTGATTTTGTTTTAAACACAAGCTCATCATGTTCTTGATTTTTTGTTTCAACGTAGATTCTTGCACCAACACATTAATAGAAGACTGTTCCGTTACTTCCGGTGACGACTGCATCGCGGTCAAAAGCGGTATCGACCAATATGGAATCGCGACCGCAATCCCAACACAACAGCTCTCGATCCGACGTCTCACTTGCGTTTCACCCGACAGCGCAGGTATAGCCATCGGAAGCGAAATGTCTGGAGGAATCAAAGACGTTAGAATCGAAGACGTGACGCTAATCAACACACAATCAGCGATCAGAATCAAAACCGCCATAGGACGTGGAGGTTACGTCAAAGACATTTTTGCAAGGAGGTTCACGATGAAGAATATGAAGTACGTGTTCTGGATGACTGGTTCATATAAACTTCATCCCATAGGCTTCGATCCTAATGCGTTGCCAGAGATTAGAAATATCAACTACCGTGACATGACGGCTGACAACGTTACGATCTCGGCTAAGTTAGAAGGGATCAAGAAGGATCCTTTTACGGGGATATGTATGTCGAATGTGACTATGGATTTGTCGCCCACCACGAAGAAGCTGCAGTGGAATTGTACTGACGTCGCCGGAGTTACGAGCAGGGTTAAGCCGGAGCCATGCAGTTTGTTGCCGAGTAAGGGACCTGCGATGGACTGTCATTTTCCGACGGATAAGATCCCTATTGAGAGTGTTGTGTTGAACAAATGCACTGCTTAGAAAATGTGTCATAGGTTCATTAAGGGAAAAACTAATAGAAAAAATGATTGGTAACTACACCAAATATAATCTATCATATATGTAACTTTGATAATGTATTTATATGTATATTAATAAATAAACTAGATTTGGATCCGCACAACCGTGCGGGTATTAATTTTCATGTTTATATATATTTTACATAATTAGAATATATTTTTTAAGTTACTTATATATTTAAATATTTAAATATAATTATTTTAAATATAACAATTTGATAGTTTTCATGCTGTAAGTTAATTGATTATTTCAAACCATCATATATATTTGGTATTTTTTATTATATATATATTTTAAATTTATTTTTTATTCAATTATTATGATCTGATCTATAATTCAAAGCGTTAGATTTCTTTTATCAATATTTTTTATGTTTATTCATTTAAGATAATAACTATATATATATATAAGTTTAAGATAAGTTAATTTTATATATGAATTGTCTACTTTACTAATGTTAACCAGTTCTACCAACATATTATATTTCTAGCATAAATTTGTAATATTTGTGAAAATAAAATATATTAATTTATCAGTTTAAAATAATTTTATCATATTTAGTTAAATACAATGTTATATTTTAAAATGATAGATATAACTATAAAATAGTAAAATTTGATATAACTTTTTTCATTTTATAAAAGATAACTGAGTGTATATATATATATATTAATGTATGATAAAATTAATTTCATTACTAAATACAAAATTAGTGAAAATATTTATATACAGTTTTTTGATAATTAAGATATTGTTATAATGTTTTTCATCACATTTGTTAAAAAAATAAATAAATATATTTATATTTTAAATTAAAAGATATCAAATTATATTTTGATTTAAATAGTTAAAAAAATATATATTAGCATTAAGAAAATATATTTAATAAAAAAATTAAATGATGATCCAAATAAAAATATCATACATGAATTAATGTGAGTTTGTTAACCAATTCGGGTTTTTAGGAGTCAATGTTATATTAGGAATGATATATTATTAATCTATATTATTAGTAATAAATGAATAATAACTGACTTTTAGTGAGAGTTTATTTTAAAAAAAACTCACACGTAAAACATGAATCAAGTTGTGGCTTCTGTTTTAATATATAAGATTTGGATGATGACATAAACAAATAAACATATTACAGTATGTGGTTACTTATATGTTAAAGAGATGACAAAGAAAACGCAGCGTTTTGACGAGATGAAAATACACCTTTTGAGACAGCTTTATAATATCTTCTCGGGAGATAACCAATGATAAAGTAACACGTCATCAAGTGTAAGGAAAGCTCCCCAAACTAGATAGCCTAATCTGCAAATCCCTCTCTCTCTCTCGCTAGCTTCTGAGCTCAGAGAGAAAATATCTTTACGGATGATTGAGTCGGTCATGGCCGTCCGTCTCTCCACCGGATTCTCCTCGCCGGCGGCGTTACTCCGTAATATCCGTTTCCCTTCTTTCAAATTTCCTCTTTTTCTTATTTAAATTCCTGAAAAATGCTATCTTATTCGTTATACGCAGAGTATCGTCCTGCACCGAGCACGGAGGAGGGAGTGAGCTGCTTCCATTACGCGTCCCGCCGCGTTTTTCACCCTCAACGTCTCAACAATACTGCTTCTTGGTACTTTACCTTTCCTTTTCTTTCTTCCTCCAATTGCCAAAGAAATTTTGAGTTTTGTTTTTTTTGTTCTGAGAGTTTTAGCTTTTTATCAAGATGTTCGATTATAGTTTTTTTTTTAATAGCATATCTATAGAGCGATTAGTTCTTAGTCACCATGCAGTATGTTTCTTGTCAATGGGAATGTTAACTGTAGTGCGTAATTGGTTAGATAACTTATCATTTTAGACCTTGGAACCAGTTAAAGTTCATTTCTTTTGAGTTATTGTTAGGAACGATGAGTTTGGTCCTGCGTTGTTAGCTGATGTTAAGGTGTTTGTGAGTATACATGGAAATGTCTGTTATCCTTCACCTGTGATGAAATGCATAAGATATTAAGACTTTTGGAGACTAGTCATCTCTCTTTTTTTTTTTCCTACGTATTTGTACACACATTCTTATTACCTTGTGTGGGAAACAAATGAAATTGACTGATATGCACTTTTTATAGGAGTGGATATCTGAAGTACAACAGTGACTATTTAACAAAGAGACACCCGAAGAAGAATCGAACTCAAGCCACAGCCGAGTACGTTGATTCAGCTTCGGACCCAGAAAAGCAAACTGGCAAGTCAAGATATCATCCTTCAGAAGATATTAGAGCCTCTCTGCCACAGAACGCTGGAGATTCCAGGCTTTCCCCTGCAGAAACTACTAGAACCATCATTGAGGTGTTATACTGCGTCTCTCAATCTTCATTAGCTACCTCTTTTTTTTTGTGGTAAAGAAACATTGTAGGGGCCAATGCCTTAATAGTATATATGCATTGTTGTAATCACATGTTAGCTCGTTTATTTGTTTTGCTTGCTCTTGTATTCTTTGTCCAAGATTCGTTTTGTGCATCTAACATTTCCCGTAGTGTGTCGTCATGTTCAGGTGAACAATAAAGGAACCTTGATGCTTACTGGTTCAACTGGTGATGGAATTCTTGAGAATATTCTCTGGCCAGATATACCTTACATAACAGATCAGAATGGAAGTAAGAGGACGTTTAATCATCTTTAGTTCTCTGTAATTATGTAATCCACAAAAATTGAGTCTAATTATCCTCTCTAGATTTATACTTTCAAGTTAAGGAAGATGAGGACGTCATGCAGTCTGTTACCTCTGAAAACAACTATGTGGTATGTTGCTGCCTCATGACATGCATATCCTACTTATATCACATGCATCTCAGAATCTTTTAATGAAATGATGAATATCTTATTTACATTGCATTGCAGCAAGTAATAGTAGGCTTTGATACGATGGAGATGATCAAGGAATTGGAGCTGATGGGTCTGTCTGATAGTGACTTTGAAACTGAAGATGATGAAAGTGGAGGAGAAGATGACAGTGAGGAAGATGGGGATGAAGGAGAAGACGATGAGGAGGTTTTAACTACTTTCATTTCTTCACCTTTTAGATTGAGTCTATGCGAGGAACCCGTTTGCCATCCCTTAGCATGCTTCACTAGCAACTGTGTTCTTGACTTCAGGAATGGGTTGCTGTTCTAGAGGATGAGGATGAAGACGAAGATGATGATGAGGATGACTATGATGATGATGATGAAGATGACGATGAATCGCTTGGTGACTGGGCAAAACTGGAAACAATGAGAAGCTGTCATCCCATGTTTTTTGCAAAGAGAATGTCTGAGGTTAAACATCAGTCTCATCTTCTGAAGAAACTGTGTTGTGATTTTTTATTTTACAAACTTAATGCATTTGGCAATTTTAGGTTGCTGCAAATGATCCTGTAGATTGGATGGATCAGCCGTCTGCTGGCCTTGCCATCCAGGGACTGTTGAGTCATATCTTAGTGGAAGATTATTCAGATATCCAACAGAAACTTGCTGACATCAAATCTACAAGTACCAAGGGAGACAAGAATGCTGAAAACTTAGAGGAGAAGCTTGAAGACACTAATAAGGCAGATAGTGATGATGAATCTGAGAAGACGAGAAAAGTGGTGGCGTTTTACAAGCTGGAGATGATAAGAATTCAGCTTATTACAGCACAAGGGGATCAGGTTTGCAATAAACCTCCTCACGGTTCCCTTTTTCTGTCTTATGCTTAGTAGTGTCTTTTACTCTTTTGGAATAGACTGAAGTTGAAGTGGAAGATGTCAGAAAAGCACAGCCTGATGCTATTGCTCATGCATCAGCTGGAATCATACGCCGTTTAGAAGAGTCTGGTGATAAACTAGCTGAAGCACTTAGATCTCTGTGTTGGAGATACTACGGTATTCAAGCAGAGGTAACTAATTAGCTGAAACCTTGACTTTAGAAAGCCTAGTTTCTGTAGGTTTTCAGTAAATTGTATTTTTATGAGAATATTTTGTTTTGCAGGAAGTGAAGCTGATTGGGTTAGATTCCCTTGGTTTTGACCTGAGGCTTTGCGCAGGAGCGAAGATTGAGTCATTGCGGTTTGCATTCTCGACAAGGGTAAATCAGTTCTCTACTTGGTTCTTGTTCTTGATGTTTAAGTAACCGCGCTTACCAAAACAGTTGATATTATTATGGAGTTTATAACATTTGAAGCCAATGAAAACTCTTGCGCAGGCAACATCAGAAGAAGACGCAGAGGGACAAATGAAAGAACTATTATTCCCGACAACAAACCAGTCGAAACCACTGGAACCCAAGGGAACAAGTCAGAAAGAGTCTTCTTAATGCTGTAGTGATCTTTAATGAAGATGCATGTAGGAAACAGTCCCATGAATCAAAATCCAAACTGCAAATGCATTTTCTGTGGGACAAACATGAACAAGGGTAGGATCTTTGGGATAAAGCATTCAATTGATTTTCGACGCTGTGATTGTGGTTTCAAGTTTGTGGGTTTTACTCTGCACAAATTGAGCATCGTAGTTTCAACTCATTCGTTAGCAAAGCTATTGCATCAAGATTTTGACGTACCCCAAAATAAATCCATCTTAAAATTGTGAGAGTGGACGGACAGTGTGACTTGACAAATCTATCTCTTTCTCATTCAACCTCTTAAAGTACTCCCTAGTTCCATTAAAATATAAGTTTTTGAAGAAAAAAAAATTGTAATTTAATAAAATTTATCAAATTTATCAAAAGATTATTAGTTAAAAAAACATTAGAATTTGATAATTTCTAAAAACAATGCATGATTAATGTGTTTTTTTAATATTTGTGAAAACACTAAAACATTCATCTTTAAAGAAAGAAACAACCCCACAAATACTTGGCCTTGTTAGTTTCTCCAACGTAGAGACAGAATAATATATTCTTTTAATAAAAATACATTTGCGGGGACAGTATAGTATCGGTGATGGATAATCCAGCAGAAGGGAACTAAACTTGTGGTCCATTGTCTTGGATTTTGATTCAGTCCATATATAGTGGGGTTTTTTGACAGCAAAAGATGAATGAATTGGTTAACCTAATAACTCCATAGAACTAAAATAGGGTTACAATAAAACTTTGGACTAAAGTCACAGTAGAACATAAATTGATAGGCTCCTAAAAACTTTCCAAAAAAGTCTGAAGCTTAAGGATGTCATCACCAATAGAGATCAAATCTTCTTCATGTGGCGTTCAAGACCCAAAAAGTTCTGTTTTGGATCTCTTATGTTATGCTTTATTTAAGTCATATTTTTAATCTATCAACTTATTTTCATTTACAAATCCAATCACGATAACTTATATTCATACACATCTAGCCTTTATCTTCTTCTTTTGTATTCTATTTTCCTTCATCTAAATCCTTGTTTATTCTCCTCTTTCATCTACTTATGTTATACTCAGCTTGATTGTTATTTTGTGTTTCAGACTTGAAGTTTTAGATTTGCAGTATGCTTTTGCAATTGAGTTGTGTTATGTTTTTCTTTTGCAGCCGAATGGTATAACTATTACTAATTTAACTAGTGCAATAATAGTCTGACTTGTACAACTGACTTAACTACATATCAATAGTACTATTACTAGTTTAACCAAAACAACACTAATCTATATTGTTGACATTGGGTGGTATGCTTCTCACTTGGAGATCTACTTTTTGATCTAGACATGAAAATAAGTAAGAGATAGAGCAACCATTAACATACTAACATGACGAAAGTTGTATAGTTTTGATGCCCATATATGACATATATACCAATGTTTCAGTATCCTTAACTCCAGATTAAATTTTAGATAGATTTCGCTTCTCCTGTTCTGCAAATTACCAACGTCTATTCTGCTTATCATAATTTTGTGAATTAAAAATTTGAAACAAGCAGTGAAGAGTGATGATTAGATATATGTTTATCTAAGAGATGTTGCACATGTTTGAAAAATATTTTGAGGTTATTTATCAAAATTTATCTCCATCAAAAGAACGTAAAATTACAAAGCACACAAATAGAAGAAAATGGATTACTTAGAAAAAAACTTATTTATTATATAGTCTTCAAGCACAACAGACAACAGCTAGTGATCTAAAATAAAATATTCTCAAGTAACATCTTGAGAGCACTTTATTTATCATAAAATATATTTTGGTAGCCACATACTGAGATAATATTCTCATATAGAGCTAACGAAATCAACGAGTTCAACCACATCTTGGAGTAGAGAGTTGGAGTTCACCACCTTACAATTCAATCTGATCTCTCCTTGAGTTCCCGTAAGAGGTGTAATGTTGCCCATCCTATTCATGGCCTCCACAAACGCATCGAAGAATTTTTGTGTACCATCAGCATATTCTCTCACCAAGGGGATTGTGTCAGTGGCATTGGGGCTAGAGAACAACTCTTGGTCAGTCTGGATAAGACCTTTCTGTTCTTTGAGATTCACATAGTATTTGTTGTCGAAAACCGTAGGGGTACGCAGATCAAAATCCACCAAGGCACTTAGGTTACCATTAAGGGGGCATAGTCCACGAAGAGTTTGGAGGTAAGTACTATTGAGGGTAGGATCAGGTAAACCTGTGTTGCTGAAATTGTATAGTCTGCGTATAATGAACTGGCATTGATTTTTACCAAATGTGTGACCCCCTAACCAAAAAATAAACATATGATCATTAATAAACTCGATAGTTACAGAAATATCAAACGATATTTAATAAGTTTTTGTAAATTACCAGAGAGAGCAACAAGATCAGAAGGACGGTCTAGGCCAACGTTTCTAAATCTGTCTTTAAGTTCTGGAAGTGTGGCGAATGGAGAAGGAAGATTAACATTAGATAGATTGAAAAATGCTTGTAAGCTGTCTCTTCTCCCCAAAGGAACCCTCCAAGAAGGACCTCCTGCCTTTATATTCAGAATAACTATTGTTTTTAGAGAATTGTTTTTTTTTTTTGCAAATGCTATAGAGATTAATTATTCTTATTATTCCCATGTGTAAATAGAAAAAGACATACATGTAACATTAAATCCTTGATTAGTTAGTCAAAGTGAAGCTCTCTAAATTCCAGTTTTTTTTTTTGAAAAATATGATTATTACTGTACCATGCTATCTAAAAAACTAACTTATCCAACCAAGTATATTCTCGTGATGAGATTTAAATCTGTCAATGTCTATTATAAACATGTCAAGTTTTCTTCAAGGGACCACGCGTTTTAATATTTGTCGATTGGTTTTGAATACATACCATATATATAGTTGAAAAGTCCATACTAATTATATAGACTGTGACGACTTTGATAGATATTAAGATTTAGAACAGTATTTGTTAATCAAAGCAAACGTATCAATGGAACATACCAACGTGACAGATTGTTGAGCAGCGATGGTGAGCATATCTGCGCATGAAACGGTTCTTGGGCAAGCCCTCTCCACTGCGGCTTTCATTGTATCAATCACCGGAAATCCTCTAGCCGAGTTTGCGTTTCCGATTGCATCTTTCTCTGTTCGGAACGATGTCGTGTTGTCTAACAAGATCGATGCGTCACAACCCTTTCATATTTCCAATATTATTTGACAAATCATTAGTCAATGTATTACATCTATTATATAATGAAAAATACAAGTGATGAGAGATAAACTTTTCTAAACCATATTTTACTCGATGACATATAACATGTGTTCCAGTTTTTTAAAAATATCTTATAAGAAAGATAAGAAAATCCATTATTACAAATTTAGATTAGATCATTTCAAAATGTTATTGGTATTAATATTATACTATTTAATAATTGCCTGGTTCAGGATATACGTGTGAGGAGTTTTTTGACAGAAATAAAATATCTTTTCTGTACACCTTAATAAAATGATTGAGGTACCTTAAATTTACACCGTGTTTGGTATGGCACTATGCTCTTTCTAAATAAATAACAATTGATGTAACACAAATAATTCATGTCCGGTAAATCCGAGATCTTAATTACTTAATATGTTAGGGCATCACCACTGAAACTAATAACTAACTGGTAGTAACAATCATCATTGTCGAAAAACGATACGTACATTTATTTATTTTTTGCAAAAACACATTATTTTCTTTTGTCAGCTTAATAATTTAACTAATGAAATAAACTATGGTGTCTTATCCAAGCTAAAGAGAAGTTTACCAATCTTAAAACAAATATATGATATCTAATAATGTGAAGTTTTATATTGATTATCTTGTCTAGAAGAAACGTGTAAGCCTAGAGAACTGACACAAAGTAGCATTTTCAATGAAACTGAATACAAATTTGAATATAAATTATTGAAAATGCAAATAACACTTACTTTGTAACATAAAACAATGCAAAATTATCTTTCATTTGAAACAGGGTGTATTAACATAAACATATGTTTGTGTTGAGCCTAAAAGTTCTATCCATTATCACTTGTTTTTAAGTTTGACATTGATTTGTTAAAATATTTAAAAGATGGGAATTATTAGCAAGGAAATAGAAAGAAGAAGAATAATATCTTACATTGACAAAGCAGTCGTGGAAATGAAGACGAAGGATGCTCGCGGCGATACGAGGGTCCGATCTTAGCTCGTTGACAATGGTGGCACGTACGATGTTAGTAACATTAGGACATGAAGTGTCGTAAAAGGTTGGTGTAAGTTGAGCATCGGACAGAGACGCACGAAACACAATACATGCCAATGTGATTAAGATTATCCAAGTCGAAGAAGTAGAAAAAGAATAAGAGGAATGCATTTTCTAAAGAAAGGAAAATAATCTGATTGGGTTTACAAGAGAAGATGAGGAAAGTCTATTATCTTGAGGAATGCCTTTATAGGCAACACGGGTCTAACTTGGAGGCTTTATTTCTCAATTGAAGGATTTTATTTCTAGCAATAAAATTAAGACTTCATACAAAAACAAAATGAAGACTTCATACAACAAAATGAAGACTTTTCCTTCTGTCAACTATTTCAACTATGATTCCTTTTATTGTTCAAAAAACTTTACTTCGGCGATGGATTTCTGATTTCTACATAAAAGAGGAATTATAATAAGGTAAGTTTGAGTCAGACGAAGATAATGGTGATTTAAAGAATCAATACCATTAAAAGATGATCATTTCCAAATTATACCCTTAATGAAAATTACAATTTTTTCAAAAATACATTTATTTTTACAAGAGATTAATAAAATTCATTAATAGCGTTTAAGTTTTTTTATTTTGGGCCTACGTATACACATAAATGGATCTATAAATAATGGACCTATATATATTTAAAAGATATACTCACTTTAAATTTAATATAAGTATAAATATATTATGAACTATAAATAAATTAACAAACATGAAAATATTATTTTCTTAAATATACGTATCAATATTTAAAATAGACCATTTGAATATTATACATATTTTCAATACAAACCAAAATCATATATCCTATGCCATATATCATATACATATTTGAATATCATTTTTCCATGGATACTGTCATTTTATACATAATATTGATATGGCAATTACGAGTATTCAAGAATATTTTAAAAACTATCTTAAAATTAAATTTTAAATCTATAATAAAAACACAAACATATAATAGGTTATTAATAACGAAAATAAACTAATATTTTCATATCAATAAAAAAAATTTATATTATCATTTTTTATTTGGATAACATAATAAAATTTCATCAAATTCTAAGGACTCACTAATTAATGTAATATTAAAAAAATATATGAGTAATTTAATCAATTTTTTTTAAAATACTATCAGATATTTTTTGTTTTATCGGATCAATGATATCATATTGCAGGTTAATAGTGAGTTTTTTGGTTTTTACCGGGTTATATCGAATTTTTAATTAGCGATTTTTTCATTAAATCTGAACCGGATTATATACAATGTATCGGGTCTATAGGTTCAACCATGAATCTAAGTCGAATATGAAAACAAATCTTAAAACTCAAACATTATTATAGAACAACTACCATATTTTGAACAAATACCATATTTTGAAGAGAAAGAAACAAATGATAAAAACCTAAAAACTCAATTGTTATGGATCGAAACAAAAATAATAGTAGTTTGTAAATTAGTTTTCGATGAATAAATGAAAAACAAACAAATTCGCACTTTTTAAGCGCGGCTCAAAATCTAGTGTCTATTTAAACTAAACACATATGACATATTGCAAGTGTTATTATGCGCTCTCTTCAAGAAACATGATCCTTCTTATCCAAAAAGATCCATGTTTTAAAAAATTTCAAAAATATATACTTTTACATTTTCAATGTATTAATTAATTAAAAATTGTAAATTTCAAAAACATAATTGTGGTTTAAAAAATTTATTGGTTAAATGTTATGGAGAATATCTTGTTAAAAAAAATAATGCATGGTAATCAAAATTTCATATATTTTTTTAATATATATAAAATTTTAAAATATACATCTTTTTAAAACAAAGAAAGTGATAAATAGAAAGAAACTAGAGAAGTGTGATATTAGGTTTATCATATTGGTATATGTCATTTATTTTACCATTTTTCAAAAATTATCTAAATATATGAATTATATTGTTAAACATATATATAATACTGTTAAAACATATATGTAATACTGTTAAACAGTTTGATATATATATATACATATATATATATATATATGTACACAATTTATAAATTCTCGGGCAAAGAAAATAAATTCATTAAAAGTAAAAGATATACTCCCTCTGTTTCATATTAATTGTCTTTTTTGATATTTTCACGGAAATTGAGAAAATTGTGCAATAAACTAATATATTCTTATTTAATGTATTATTAATAAAATAAAAATGATTTAAATAAATGCTTATTGGTTATTCAAAAGGGTAAAATTAATTTAATGTACAAAGTTACATTGGAATGGTAGAATAACATTTATTTTGAAATAAAAATAACACTTATTATGAAACATAACGAGTATTGTATTAGGTGAGTGAAAGGCGAAAAATGTACAGCAAGAATATCGAACCAACTTCGAGTGGGCATGGAAGTTAAGCACTAAGAATCAAATTCAAACAACTTTAAGAAAAACATAAAAGTCGTTCAAATTAGCTGTTTAATTCAATGAATGAAAACAACTGACTCAATAAGAATAAATACAATCAATAACATATCTAATGAAGATGTTGAAAAGACTCATATATAAAACAAGAAGATGAGATTTTCAGAAAAAATAAAACAAGTAGATGATACGAGAAAAAATAACACATTCTCAAAAAAATTACGCTATGCAATACTTTTAGGGCCTGACTGGTTTAAACACAGCGGTTACGGTTGCGGTTACGGGAATTTGTGGATGCGGACGGTTGCGGTTTCTAGCGGTTTTAAGAGATTTGTACGACTGCTACTGCGGTTAAAAATTGGTGCGTTTGCGGGTGACTTATGACTTGTTAACTAACAAATACGGTAACAGTCAAATAATAAATTAATAATATTTACATTTAATATAATTACAAAAATATCAAAAATCATAAAATTATAATAAATATAAAATTTATATTTAGAAAGTTATAATTTTAATTTTTGAAAATTTATTGAAATTGTTTTTATTATAGAATTTTATAATTTTAATTAAAATATAATAGATATATTTTAATATTTTCATAATTTCAATTTTAAATTTTTTATTAAATATTTTTACTTTTGTATATATATTGTTTTAAAAAAAAGAAAAAAAATTTACCCTCTCGCAACCGCCCGCAACCGCAAACGCTAACTGGAGCCAGCTTTTGAATTTATGAGATTCGGAGCGATTTGAAGCAGTTTAGAGTGATTTGAGTGATTGTTGCAAACCGCCGACAACCGTTACCAACCGCAAAAGCAGCGTTTACGGGTGGTAGCGGGAAAACCAGTCGCCCCCATCCGCATCCACAAACTCCCACAACCGCAACCGCTGCGTTTGAACCAGTCAGGCCCTAAATCTCTAGATTCTAGTTAAATGTTGAACAGTCATTAGATCATTTGTTTCATAAATAGACCCGATTTAATCTCTCTAATCTCATCAATGAAATATTTACCTTTTAGCAAAGAAAAAAAAATTACTAAGGTTGCCTTATTATTATCTATAATAAATGGTTGTTGTCCTACCAAAAAAATAAAATAAATGGTTGTTGAAATTTATGTTTAAACATCTCTTATATATTAATAAGGATCATTTAAAAAGTTGTAACTTTAAGTTTTTACAAATTAAAAACACATCCTGCTTATGTGTCACTTAATTAAAACGTCAATTTAGCTTATGTGGTAACTTAAAAATTAATTGAAAAAATGTTGGTCCAATGATATTACGTGTATACGCACACCAAATAACCTAATGTGCACACTACCACAATCGAATGGTATGTCGATGTAGCACTTTAGGATCGAATCCACAGAGACCAAATCTTACACTTTATCTTTATGGGATCAGAATCAAGCTAAAACAATATGGGGGTTTTAAAGTTTGTGGTAACGTAAAAAGCAAGTAACAGATTGGTTTTAAGTTTCAGATTAATGAGAAACTAACCTAGGGTTTAACGGGCGCTTACAATCATGAGCCAAACAATTATTCAAGTTTGATTAATGGACTAGTCTAGAACTAGGAACACAATACTAGATCAACCCACTGTCGTGGTGTTTCACCTTTCAACGATCAGCCTCAATACCTAAGCTCTCGCTTGGATCAAGGCGTGATGATGAACATTAAAATCAAGTCCAATCGGTTCACAAAACACCCTAATATCTACTTTCGCTGATTAGGGATGCTATGCTCATTCATAACAGATCTAGCAACCTATTACACGGTTAATGAATAGGTTAAACCTAGGATCTAACAATAACTGGCCAGTTTAATGCAAGCAATAAGAGCAGTTATGAATGAAGACAATCAATGGATACTTATCTATGTTTAGCTCACGATCTAACACCCTAACACCCTAGGCTAGCTAGATCGACTACTCAGTCATAACAAGAGAGAACACAGAAATCAATTCTGAATAATACTTCATGTAAATAAAAGAGATAGAAAGAGGGTTCAGGATAATCTTCTCTATGGTGAGAGAGATGGAGCCTTCTCCCTTTACAATCCAAAAGCACAAAAGTCTCCAATGGTTTTTCTTCTGTCTAGAATGGCGTAGTATCATAAAGAGAAACAGAAAATATGATATATCAAAGCCACAGGCGGCTGGGACAGAAAATAGGGATAATTAGGGCAAATCCCGTAATGATTGTAGTTTCCTTAAAAATCTCTGCCGCTGGAACACTCACTCGGAACAGTCACTCGGGTTGCTCCGCTATCCAGAACAGTCATCAAGACTGTTCTGCGTGAAAACCACCAAATTGCATTGTTTTCTGCCTCTTTTGTTCCAGCTGGTCCATCTCCCATCCAATGCAACTCCAGACCTGTAATGACTCCAAAAGGACTAGGAAGACTCGATAAAGACTTGAAAACCAATTTAAAAGCATATATACAAGATGTATAAAACACCATATATCAATTCCCCCAGACTTAGATCCTTGTTTGTCCTCAAACAATGTCAAGTATCAAGAACAGGGAGAAAGGTTTGAAAGTGTGGGAACTCTCCTATTCTCAGCAACCATACTTTAACCACGAATCTCTGAACCATACAAGCAGTAAAACTAGGACAACACACCCTTACCGGAACCCCACTGACTGCTGTTCAAAAATCGGCTCCATACTCTTCATCTCAAACCTGAAAAAGCAACACTATCGAGACAGAACTCCCTACATTCATTTAAGAGTAGCGTGAGCTTCTCATCACAGGCATCATTCAGGGTAGACGGTCTAGGTGTGGAACAGGCTATTTAATGGTGGAGTTAAAAGTGTTTAGGGGCTACCATTTCATTGAAGAGGATGCAGGATATCACACAAAATGGCAAGAGAGGATAGATCCATTGATGTCCACAGCCTCTACTCGTTTTTGCTCTATCTGGTGCGACTGTTCTGATGACGGAACAGGCAACTGATTGTTCTGCTTTCTACTTTCCTCTACACACTCTTCAATACTTGGTACCAACTTCTTGCTCGACCTTTCCAGTGGCTCCATGTTTCTTTTCTTTCTTCCCCTTCTCCATCACATTAATCTCGTTTTTTTTTTTTTTTTTTTTTTTTTTTTTTTTTTTTTTTTTTTTTTTGAAGACTGATATGGTGATGTGACGAAGAAGGAGGTAATACATGATCGTTCTGAGTGCCACTGGTGGTTCTGATTTTGCAACCATTCTGGTTCTCCACCCCTGCTCTTGCGCAGTTCATTGGTTATGGAGCAGTTGCTCCCTTAATCTGCTTGTTCTCCTTTCTGACTGAATTTCTGCAGCAGTAACGAGTAGCAGGCTGCGTTGATCCTTTCCTCTCCGACCTTTTTGCACATATCTGCACATATGACACTGAAAAACAAATGCATGAAGGTGGAATAAAGGCTAAGGTGCAGGGTGGGAACTAGCTAAAGATGAGCTAGCCACTCAGGATCAGCAAGATGGATAAAAAGGATAAGAAGTCCTGAGTGTGTTCTCGTTTCCCTGATCTAATGCCCATAACAAAAAGAATTTCAGTCAAGATTAGGTTCAAGTAAGGTGGAGTTAAGTCTACCCAGTGTAACCTGATCGGCTGAGAACTTCTGGAGAATCAAGTGAGATATGTCAGGGTGTTCCAGGTCCACATGTGTGTCTTTCGCCACTGCTAAGGTCACTGAATAAGATAACTAAAGCACGAGGTGGTTAGTGATCAACACGGAATAAGGTCCTAATTCCCACAAAATTTTGACTGACTCAATAAAAACTGACTCAAATTGACCCAAAAGAAAAACAAAAGAAAGAAACGAGTTAGTAAACGACGAAAACCCTCCCCCAGACTTACTTCACAACGTCCCTGGTGTGAAAATAAATCAGAGAGAAGGTGAAATCAAGAATAAACATTTTTTTTTGTTCGAGATACTTACCTGGCGCGGAGCAGCCTGACAGAGCAAGACGCGGTTGCTCCGGTAAAGGATGCTCTGGAATGAGAGCAGCCAGCTGCTTGCTCCAGTCAAGGGTCTCGGATTTTCTGATTTCTGACCTGAGACTCAACAAACTAAAAACAAAAATAAGTAAAAAGAAAATCCTAATGTTAATGACACTCACCAGTGGGTTGCCTCCCACCAAGCGCTTGGTTTAAGTCTCTAGCTTGACTTGGTGACTGGGATCAGTCGGGTTGAGCAGGAGGGCCTGTTCCAAAACAAGCTCCACAATCAGACATGTTCAGCTTCAAAACCCTGCTCAACAACCCTTTCACATCAGCTTCCCCTTTCTCCTTCAGCTCATGTGTGAGAATAGCTCTGACTTTAGAGAACGGTTTAGAGGTACCCTTGCACTTTACCTCATACTCAATGGAGTTCTCATCACACTTGAGAGGTATCAAAGTCATTGTAGGATCTCCCTTGATCCTTTTCTTCTGGACTTTCTGTTTCACCCTTGAATTCCCTCTGAATTTAGTAGGATCAGTGCTAGGATCTTCATCAGAGAACAGCCTGCTCTCACCCTTATCACCATGCTCCTTCTCTGGAACAACCTTCAGCTTTTCTACATCAAACACTGAGATGCGAGAGGCGTGTGATGAGGAAGATCTGGTGGGTACAGCCTTGTAGAAAACTTTCTTGTTGATGTTGGAGAAGCAGACTCTCTTGTTGGGCATATCGATGGTTGCTCCAACAGTAGCCATGAATGTCCTTCCAAATATTAAAGGCATCTCATGATCCTTGTTCATCTCAACAACTTGAAACTCAGCAGGAACAATGCATTCCCCTACTTGAACATGAAGGCTGCGGATGGTTCCATATGGGACTGCTCTGGAAGAGTTTGCAAAGGTCAGGGTCAGCTGAGAACGCTCAACATCAGCAATACCCAAATCGTCTACAATAGCCTTTGAGACGAGATTCACACAAGAACCAGAGTCACAAAGAGCATCCTTGAAGGTTGTTCCTGCGATGGAACATGGGAAAACAAACTTTCCAGGATCATCAACCTTAGGCAATACCTTCAATGCTGGTGTAGACAGTGCTTTGATATAGAGGACCTTGATCTCCTCTTGAGTCTCTCTACAGTGTTTAAAGAACTGGAGCAATGGACGAATCTGCAGAGCATCTTCGAATGCAAGTTCTTTAGGAAGCCTTCTCACCATCTTGTTAAAACCTATCAGCTGCTCTTCACTAATGGGATCCATCAGATGTCTAGGTGGAATTGGATAGGGAACCTTGGGAACATAGACTCGAGATGGTGGAGTCTCAGCAGGTTCGCTAGGAGCAGTCACTCCAGAGCTAGCAGACTGCTCTGCTCTCTCTTCTGCGCCTGAAGCAGTCTCAGCAAACGGCTGCTCTATTGCATTACAGTGCTCAGTCCTAGGATTTTTATCAGTTCTTCCAGGAAGCGTCTCTTGTTGCCTCTTGACACTCTCAACTGTTTGAGCAAGCTGAACATCGATCTTTCTTATATGGATCGCAAGATTGTCATACTTGTTATTCAGCTCAGTGAACATGTTGCCCATCCTGGTGTCTATTTCCGTGGTTACCTGATTCAACGCCTTGGCCTGAACCTGCTGACCCTGCAACAGCTGTTGCATCATCATACCCAGACCCTTCAGCTCATCTGGTTGACTGTTCCCGGTAGCTGGAACAGCATGCGGATTGCTCTGCGGTTGTCGCTGGTTCTGGTTCTGAATATGCCCGGCCGTAGGTTGTTCCATGCTGAAAACGTGCCCTTGGTTGTTTTTCAGTAGCTGATCAACCTTGGCAGTCAGCTCATCTATTTTCTGGGCGTCAGAACTGTTTCCTTTCTTGGAGCAATCACTCTCCTCTTTCTTATTAGCTGAGCTAGCAGCCATGTTCTCAATCAGCTTAAACGCTCCAGCAGTGGTTTGAGTCATGAAGTCTCCATTGCTCGCAGAGTTTAGAGCACCTTGGTATTTCCAGTCCACTCCATCATAGAAAATGTCCAGGATATAATCATCATCAAATCCATGGTGAGGACATTCTCTGCGATAGTCATTGAAGCGCTCCCATGCGTCGCAGAAAGGCTCATCAGTGAGCTGTTTGAAGGAGGTGATCTTGTTCCTCAATGCAGCTGTTCTCGCCTTAGAGTAGAAATGGCTGAGGAACGCTGATCGGACCTGTTCCCATGAAGTGAGAGAGCCGGTAGGGAGAGAGTTCAACCACCGTGCAGCTTTTCCATCAAGAGAGAATGGGAATAGCATGCACCTGATGTAATCTGGTGGAACACCATTCGCGCGAGTGAAACTGCAGACTTTTTCGAAACTCTCAATATGCTCCATTGGAATTTCTGTAGAGAGACCAGAGAACACCTTTCTCTGTACTAGACCGATCAAAGCAGGCTTGATCTCGAAGTCCTGCCTGGTGCAGAGTGGAGGAATAATGGCAGAGCGCGTAGTAGGGATGTTGCGCGGAAGGTTTCTCTGCCCGATTGGAACAGTCTGCGCTTGTTGTTCCTGCTGCGCGAGAGCAGCCTGTTCAGCAGCATCCTGCTGAGCTTGGATGGTCTGCTGCATTTGTTGCATCTGCTGCTGCATGAGTGCCATAGCCGCAGCGAGATCATCCTGATTGGCGTGATCACCCATAGTGGTGTCAGTTTGCCTTGGCTGTTGACGATTTGTTCTTTCTAACCTTGCTAGCTCCTGGTTGGTAAATGTAACTAACTCTCCTTGTGCGTTTCTCCGAGTATGTCTACTGGTCATGCACCTGGAACATTAGCTGCAACAAAAAGGATAAGGCAAGTTAGAGGTCTTAGACTAAATAAATAACCGAAAAATAAAGGTAAAAAGATGGTCCCCGGCAACGGCGCCAATTTGATATTACGTGTATACGCACACCAAATAACCTAATGTGCACACTACCACAATCGAATGGTATGTCGATGTAGCACTTTAGGATCGAATCCACAGAGACCAAATCTTACACTTTATCTTTATGGGATCAGAATCAAGCTAAAACAATATGGGGGTTTTAAAGTTTGTGGTAACGTAAAAAGCAAGTAACAGATTGGTTTTAAGTTTCAGATTAATGAGAAACTAACCTAGGGTTTAACGGGCGCTTACAATCATGAGCCAAACAATTATTCAAGTTTGATTAATGGACTAGTCTAGAACTAGGAACACAATACTAGATCAACCCACTGTCGTGGTGTTTCACCTTTCAACGATCAGCCTCAATACCTAAGCTCTCGCTTGGATCAAGGCGTGATGATGAACATTAAAATCAAGTCCAATCGGTTCACAAAACACCCTAATATCTACTTTCGCTGATTAGGGATGCTATGCTCATTCATAACAGATCTAGCAACCTATTACACGGTTAATGAATAGGTTAAACCTAGGATCTAACAATAACTGGCCAGTTTAATGCAAGCAATAAGAGCAGTTATGAATGAAGACAATCAATGGATACTTATCTATGTTTAGCTCACGATCTAACACCCTAACACCCTAGGCTAGCTAGATCGACTACTCAGTCATAACAAGAGAGAACACAGAAATCAATTCTGAATAATACTTCATGTAAATAAAAGAGATAGAAAGAGGGTTCAGGATAATCTTCTCTATGGTGAGAGAGATGGAGCCTTCTCCCTTTACAATCCAAAAGCACAAAAGTCTCCAATGGTTTTTCTTCTGTCTAGAATGGCGTAGTATCATAAAGAGAAACAGAAAATATGATATATCAAAGCCACAGGCGGCTGGGACAGAAAATAGGGATAATTAGGGCAAATCCCGTAATGATTGTAGTTTCCTTAAAAATCTCTGCCGCTGGAACACTCACTCGGAACAGTCACTCGGGTTGCTCCGCTATCCAGAACAGTCATCAAGACTGTTCTGCGTGAAAACCACCAAATTGCATTGTTTTCTGCCTCTTTTGTTCCAGCTGGTCCATCTCCCATCCAATGCAACTCCAGACCTGTAATGACTCCAAAAGGACTAGGAAGACTCGATAAAGACTTGAAAACCAATTTAAAAGCATATATACAAGATGTATAAAACACCATATATCATCCAAATTCAATTACCAGAAATATTATATTAACCCAAAATATAAAAAACATGTATTTTTTTTAAATAAAAGCTACAAAATTACCTAATATAATTAACATATATATGGTCATTAATGACTATGAATAATAAAGTTTTGATAACAATTTTTGCATCCTTCTTTAATTTTGTTTAATTTTATATTCTTAAAAAAATAAAAAAATTACATTAACCATATAATAAAAATAGATTTTTCTTAGGAAAATACTCTAGGATAACACTAAAAAACTTTATGTCACAAAAATAAGACACTAAGGATCAAAATGACCAAAATGTTTCATTAAAGAGGTAAAATATACACTTATACCCCTAGGGTTAACTAATCCAAACCTTAGGGTTTAGAGTTAAGGGGTGTGGATTTTGAATTGAGATTTTAAATTTTATAAATAAATATTAAAATTTTGAACATAAAAATTTGAAAATAGTTTCAAAAAGTATTTTCGAGCTACAAAAAGAAAATTTGAAAAAAATAAAATAAAATTTAATTTTTTTTTATAGAAAGTATGAATTTGAAAACATATAACTAAAACTATAAAAATATTATTTTTTAATTTTTTTTATATATCTAGGGTATTAGGGTCCTTTTACCTATTAAATAAAATATTTTTGTCATTTTCCTTCGTGTGGTCTATTTTTGTGATCAAAACTTGAAAGTGGTCTAATATGAGAATTGTCATCTTATATGTTATATTTTGAATTTTGAAAAATGACTTTAAGTTACAAAAATGAGAAAACCTTATATATTATATTTAAAAATTTTAAAATAACCTTAAATTACAAAAATGAGGAAACTGTATATGTTATATTTTTCTTATATGTTAAATTTTCGCTTATATGTTATACTTTTGAATTTTTTTAAACGATTTTAAATTACAAAAATGTAAGTTTTTCTTAAGCATACGACTAAAAGCATTAAAATGACATGTATCAATTCGATGGTTGATCTGAAACCTTTCAAAGTCATATGAAATATAAATGTCAAAATAATTCAACTGTGGAAACAGTACTGTTTACTTTTTTCAAGAATGTGTTCGGTGGAAAAAAATAAAATTTTTGTGTCATAATTTGTGTAATGTCCAATCCGATCAAACCATGATATATTAATTGTAGTTTATTTCCATGAGAAAGAAATTATATAATAACAAAAAAATATATTGTATATTTGTATATGTATAAATAAAATGAAAAATATATAAAACAAAATTGTCAGTTATATATACAAATAAACTCACTCTGTGCAAACTGCATATCTTATCCTAGTATATATATGAATCTAAAGAACTTTTTTCCTCGATTGAGATCATATTTGGGTTGAAACAGATATTTTATTGATCAATATTGCATGGCTTAGATCTTTTTATTTCGTATAAAATGTAGTGTGGACTAACACAGTAAGAGAGAGAAATGAACAATGCTATAATTTATTATTAATTGATGAATGATGATGACAAACGAATAATTAATTTCATTCGTCATATTAAAAAATTCAAGATGCACAATGAATATTAAGGGGGCGACTGGTTTTCCCGCTACTACTCGTAAACGCAGTTTTGCAGTTGGTAGCGGTTATCGGCGGTTTGCAACAATCACTCAAATCGCTCTAAACCGCTTCAAACCGCTCTGAATCTCATGAATTCAAAAGTTGGCTCCAGCTAGCGTTTGCGGTTGCGGACGGTTGCGGGAGAGTAAAATTTTTTTCTTTTTTTAAAACAATATATATGCAAAAGTAAAAATATTTAATAAAAAATTTAAAATTGAAATTATGAAAATATGAAAATATATCTATTATATTTTAATTAATATTATAAAATTTTATAATAAAAACAATTTCAATAAATTTTCAAAAATTAAAATTATAACTTTCTAAACATAAATTTTACATTTATTATAATTTTATGATTTTTGATATTTTTATAATTATATTAAATGTAAATATTGTTAATTTATTATTTGACTGTTACCGCATTAGGTAGTTAACCAGTCATAAGTCACCGGCAAACACACTAATTTTTAACCACAGTACCAGTCGTACAAATCTCTTAAAGCCGCTAGAAACCGTAACCGCCCGTATCCACAAACTTCCGCAACCGCAACCGTAACCGCTGCATTTGAACCGGTCAGATCCTTAAAACGATTTAATTTACTTGGCCTAATTAGCTAGAAAACCATGAATAAAAAGATATTTAGGAATGTATGCAATAAAATAGTTATTTAGGTAGCTAGATAAGTGAGCAGCGCAAAGTTACCCTCTTGACCCAAGTCACTTAGCAAGTAGGATAAATAGGTCTCCAATTATCAGGCTATGTGTCAGATTTTTATTAATATCTATTAACAAATTGTCAAGATTTTAGATATATTTTGTATGTTTTCTAAGTTTTCCTTACGTGCAATCACTGCTAAAATTATACCAATAAAATTTTGACAAATCATATTTATTAATGAGAAAGTAACAAAATAACTAAAAAAATAATTGCGGAAAAAAATATGACGTTGTTAAAACCGTCAACAAAACCATAAACACTAAATTCCAAACGTCGTCAACAAATATCGTAGACCATAAATCCTTGAAAATGAACCTTAGAATTTAGGAATTGATGCTTAGGATTTAGGAATTGATGCTTAGGATTCAGCTGATGCAGGTAACAACGCCACTCTTTTTTTATTTTTAATAATTAATAATATTTAATGTTTCTTTGTTTATTTTTTTATATAGACAAATACAACTAGACAAATTTTTATTGACTATCATTTTAACAGTGAACGCGAAAAAGTTTTGTTTTATTTTGAATTTGTCTTATGGTCACGTCCTATATTGAACCAGTTCATCTACCACTAAACTAATAGTCAATAGAAAAATTTCAAGTCTTATTTTGTTTATGAGAAAAATAAAAAATAATCAGAAAATTAATTGTCGGAGAAATAAATTTTTTTTTTGGCATTGTTAACTCAACTACAAAATCATAAATTTTAAACACCGTCACCAAAATGTAAACTCTAAACTATAAACCCTAAACCTAGGATATGAATCCTAAATCCTAAAATTTAAATCCTAAACTCTAGAAGGTAAACCTTAAGATTTACGGTTTAGCTAACGTCGTTAACAACATCGAAAATAACTATTTTATAATTATTTATTTTATAAATAAAATTTAGCATATTTTTATTAATTATTATTTTAATAGTGAACACACAGGTTACACTAAGAAGTGAATAATAGAAAAGGTTTTTATTAATAGTATGTTGAATTTGATAAAAAAAGAAGTGAATTTTAAAGAAAAAAATTAAGATGACTTTTTTTTTGAACGACAAAATCAAGAAGACCAGTGAGAGAGTGAGAGATAGTGGGACACCGAAACGTGATGTATATGACAAGTCTACAGTCTAGGTAGTAGGGTTATTATCGAGAATTAAAAATATTAACAGTGCACTCTCCATTTACCTAATATACTAGGTAATAACCTGCGTCTTACGTAGAATGAAATGATTAAATTTATAATTTGTGAGATAAAAAATATTAAATCTGATTAATTTGGATATTAGTTTGTTTTGGATTGATTGTTTCGGGTGTTAATGAGGAGTATATAGATTGGCGACGTTAATATGGTTGAAGTTTTTGCTTTTGTGGTCATAACCGGAAAACTATATTTACTTATTTGGTTTCATGTTATATGAAGTTTAGACAATACTGATGTTAAGCTTTCATATCATATTCAAATATCTAAACAGATGCAAAATTAAATCAATTCGAGATAATTGTTGCCGAAAAAATGAATTTTAGAAAATACATTTCACTACAATTTAGTTACAAGTCAAATGAACCATTAAAATACTTTTTTTTTTAGAAAGCTCACTTACGGTGAACATTTAACTGTATAGGTATTCACTTAAATTACACATATATATACATATATAAACATATATATGTATATGTAAAAATAAAAAAGTGATTGATAAATATATAAACATACCATTAATTAATATAGAAACAACTGTTTTGGTCAATATAACAATCGAAAGTTAATATGCTAACATAAAATTAATTAAAAATAAAATTGATTCGTCCTTTAAATTTTTTTTTTATATAAAGAAAATATAATTGTATACATAAACAATAAAATTAATACATATACAAATTGAGCCTGATGAATTTATTCTTATATTATGTTATAAATTAGCCCAATCATTTTTGAAATAATATTTTAATGGTTCAACATATATTGTATAATAGGGTCTGCTTCAAAACAAATAAAGCCTAACATTGTAAATCATGTTTTAGTTTTTTTTGGCTCAGATTCTTAAAACAAATTTCTAAATTATGGCCCATATCATGGAAGTGATGTAGCGAAGAGAAAAAAAATACGACTGGTGTTAAAAAACAAAAAATAATGCCAATTGAAACCTTCGAGGATTTCGTCCACACGTGATTAACGACGGTACTTTGTAGTGTTCGATCTGTTCAGTTGCTCCTTCTCAATCACTCAATCCATCATTTTTTGGTAAAGACGATTCAAAAATTCAATCTCATCAGTCGTTCTAATCGGATCCATCGGCGATTGTTCTTCCCATGATCGGCGCATGTACTTCAGTAGAGAATACGATTCGTGTTACTAACCATTGGAATCACAGACAATGGTGTATTAAGGTAAGTGTTCTAGATTTGTTTCACTTTTTCCTTACGATTCAATAGTATCCAATTATAAAAGTCTTCAATGCGATCGGAAATAGTGATTGTGTGTATATAAGAACTACAAAGAAGTCAGTAAGATAAATAAATCTATTTAAAATCAAAAACCTCAATTCCATTATAATAATTATGCATATCTCATTCTTTCAAATACAAAGAATGGTCTAAATATAAATAGGTATTGTAAAAACAAATTCAAACGAAAAATAGGATTGAATAACTTCGAGACTTCATAAATCGATTCTTGGAATCCTGCAATAAAAGAATTTCAATATATTAGGAATAACCAATAGTTTTTCTTATATATATTACTCATATAAAATAACAAACTTAGAATACTATGCTTACTGAGATTTGAAGAACTGAATCTCTGGGATGTCAGAATCAAACAAAATATCAGAACCACTTTCCATGTTTGTAACATAATTGAAACCACCTATAAAGTAATATCGACAATAAGTACACAAACCAAAAATATTCTGAATAGAAAATTAAAGATTGCAAATAAATATACTATACCTTCTCCCCCACTCAATTCAGCATAACCTTAAAACACAAACTACAACATCAGCAGTATTAGAACGCCAGAATGCATTTAAACGATGGGCTAGAGCTCCAGAAAGCAACACACTGTATATGAGTGTACCTGATAATATCGGGAAAGTTATCAGTCAATATAACTTCTACACCCATGGTCCTATTTAAAATTAACAGATGTATCAAATGAAAAGTTCAAAGCCGAGATTTATTAAGGAGAACTCCAACAAATACTGAATAGAGTTGTAAATGTTGGCAGGTTGAGCTAGCTTAGTAGCTATAAGATCTCCTACATGCACCAATGCTCCACAAAAATCTACATAACATAATTTTTTTTTCCGATTTTAGTACCATTAGTTAACAATGTAAGAAAGAGTACAGGATAGTTAACATACCGACGCAGTACATAGGATGATAAAGACCCCTCTTTATACCACGAAAGTTTGCACATCATATAAATTTAGAACCGTTCACTGGTTATATCTTCCTAAACAAACTTGATTCATTGAACTTGATTGTGTATTTGTGCTTTGTCGTTCTATGCAACTCAAAAACATATCTTATGTCGAAATTGAGAATCTCAACCCAGTCATCTTCTTTCAACTCAATCTCTCTAGGTAGAGATAAAACATAGTTTAAGCTTCCTTCTAATGTTACTCCCTGTTTAAAAGAACAAACTTTATTCACAATTTTTTTATAACTGTAATTTATAAGAGGTTCATTTAAATCTAAGAAAACTTACATTCGCATCTCCTAAGAGCATGACTGAGTGATGATCTCTTCCAATTTTTGTGTTGTAATATAAACTCCTATTAGCAAAAATAACATATTTAGATAAATTACCAACCAAATAGTCCGTATTGAGTGTACCATCTAGAATGTCCCTATAGTTGACTGGTTCAAAGCCAGTTAGGGCATCGGGCAAATCATCACAACTTCTCACACGTGTTGTCGACAGAAAACCAATTCTGTACGGATGAACGGTTGTTCGGTATGAACCGCAAGAGGGATTGAGTGAAAAGTTAATGAGAATCTTTGAACTTCCTTGTGAAAGGAAGTAATCAAATTGATTAACCAGATATTTTTTCACAGAAGCGTTAATCTTAACACCCTAAAAATACAAATCAAATATTCAACTTTTAGCCAATGACACATTAAGCCAACACAATATTAGTAACAATGATCAGTATAGGATGCTTACGCTAGAGTCGATTAGCACCATCTCAATGGTTAGGCCACCGGCCACGGAATACTGCTTCCACAAATGTATGATCTTGAGCCTAATCTTCCACATAGTCTTGAACGGTTTCAAATCAGACACAACAGTTATCACAGCCATTATAGAAGAATGAGGGTAGAGTATTTAGGTTTTGAGTGATTGAGATGAGTAAAAATGGTTCCAGACGTGTGTCTTATATAAGAGTAAAACCCTAAGGTTTGTAACTTAGAATCCCCGTTAAAATCGAATTGATTATCATATATTTTTGCCTTGGCCAGCAAACAACAATTTAATTATATTGCCATACCTGGTTATCTTCGTTGATTTCCAATATATTTTTTGCCTTGGCCAGCAACCAATAAATTGGTTATCTTCGCAGATTTCAATAGACTTTCCAACTCGGAACCGACCGGTTCGGTTCGGTTAACCCAAAATCAGAAGTTACAACTTCTCCGTTCTGTTTGCCTGCCTCTGTTATGGAGTTTTCACGTAACGTTGTCATATTGCTTCGGCGTTCTCACGTAACAAACTAATGGTACGTTGAATACATTATAGTGTCACAAATCCCTTATAAGAGAAAACGAAAAGACGTCATCATCCTCTCCGTTATGTCCTCTTGAGTAACAGAGAACTCCTTATCTCTTCTTGGGACGTCATCATCTTCTCTTTTCTTATCTATTCTTGGGACTCTCTATACTCTTTATAGTTCAAGCATGCTCATAGTTTGATCACATTGAAGAAGAAAGTTATGTGAGAAGAATAAGTCACATTTAAGAACAACGTTAGACAGAGTAATGATACTATTTATAGTTCAATCATGCTCATAGTTTGCATATTCTTGTCATGAGCCTAAGTATCACTATGACCAAGCACCATAACCTTATCATCATGCGTCATGTAATTGTTAGACAGAGTAATCGCCGTCGGGCCAATTATAGCATCAATAAGCCAGTCTTCACAGTTAGACAACGAACATTGATCAACCCAAACATGATTCCCTCCGAAGATCGACACACCGTCACCGTCTGATATCGTTCTCCACCCATAATGTCGTGGGGAGCTTCGCACCTTAGCGTTCCCACCTGCCTTGCAGTCATGTTTATGAATCTCGTGGATTATAATGTTGGTCACGTACTGGATCGTCATGCAAGACCGATGTGCACGGTCGCGCAACGACCGTCGATGGTCTTGAAAGAGTTCATGATGAGTTCTTCTTTGAGATGAATGGTCATGTCTCGCTGGAAGATGATCCAGAGCGGCTCGTCTTGCTACACAGTGTGTATTAACGTTCCCGGCTTGGGGGTTTCTGTGTCGTCGTTTCCTGAGTCGGTCACCACGTAGAACTCCGAAGGTTTCTTTTCGAAAAGTGGGTTTGAAGTAAAAGGTGGGTAAGAAGGAAAAAAAGAGAACTCTGAAGCATTAGCTTTACGTGAGAACTCATAGCATGTAGTTGGTTTTATTTTAGGAGAGTAAGGAAACTCTCTACGAAATTCGCTTATAGAAATGGTGAATAAGGAAATTATATTTGGAAGAGTGTCTCTCTAATGGACACGTGTACAAATTGGTGTGAAAGCATTAACTACAATGCTCCTCTTTTAATATATAAGGATTTTATTTCTATAGTCATCTACTGCAATTACCCTTACTTGGCCTAATTATATTTAAAAGTGGAAAATAAAAAATAAAATTGTAGAAAGCTTGAATTAATTTTATATGATAAAAATTAATCTAACTTGATTATAGTAATTCTTGGCTAATAATCGTTGAAAAATATTCCAAACATCTTGATATATCAAAAATCACAACCGTAAATGCAAATTTTTTTCTTTCTTAAAGCTCAATAAAATGTTGACCTTTTGGCTTCGGCCTAATATTCCAGTTCACTTTTATTTTTATTTTCCAATTTTAAATATAAAATCGTTTCACTTCAAACTTTCACTTTCACTTTCACTTTCACAAGCTAAATATGCCAAAATGATGTAAATAAAGTTTAACTACTAAACATAATGAAAGGCAAACAAAAAGGCAAACATAAAGAACTAAAGATATAAAGGTGATGACATTTTTCACTGTTGGGATAAGAATATGAAGATCTTGATCTAAAATATAAAACCCTATTTAGATCTCAAAACACAACCAGAAACAGATACTTATAATTTTACAAAATTAAAACATATATATTTGTACGACGATTTGGTCTGGTCAGATTGTTCCAATTTCCAAACGGGTCCAAATCCTCAGGCTTGGTAAAATTGGTATGCATTGGGATAATTTAGGTTATTTTTCGTCCTGTCTATTTACTTTTTTTCAATGAATACTAATCTTTTAACTTTATCCCAATTTATTTGTTCTATTTCGTTTTTTACCTCTTTTCTTTTCCTCTGACCACTGATTTACGTTTCTATTCTTTCTTCACTTTCAACTATTTAACTAGTCTCATTTCCATTCCCATAATCCTAAACCAAAACAAGATAACTATAGTTTGAACAAGAAAAACAAGATAACTATAATAAAGAAGATATATATACATATATATATATATACAATATATACACATACAAATAACTAGAAAAAATAAAACTGTACTATTTAAAAATATTTTAAGAAATAGTTAATTTTAGATAAAATATATATTAAAGTAGAAGTCAATGAAACAAAATCGATAGGATAAATATGAAAAGCATACAAAAAGTCATTGTGAATAAGGAGTAATTTATCAAAAATAAGCCATATTTAGAATTTGAATCTAAACCACAAATTCAATCTATATAAAAGTAACCTAAAAGAATGGTAAAATTATTAATATCTTTTATGATCAAATATAAAAGAGAAATTGCTAAAACTATGAGTTTTGGAATGTGGAGTTTAAGATTTAAGTAAATATATAAATGAATACCTAAAATTTTTACAAAATAGTTTCAAAAAAAAATCAAAAATCAAAAAAATTATAAAAAATTTGAATTTGAAATAGTAAAATTCTAAGTAATTATTACTAGTGGAGAGAATTATGTAGACTCGAAGTGACACTAAACTAACGGATGATGAAGTAGTTTCAGCAGCAGAGAGAGGCTACTCCTTGTAGGAATAAAAGCTAAAACAGGTCTTTTAGTTGGGGAGGTTAATGGAGACTGTAGATTCAAGATGAAAAGAGGAGCTAGCGTGAGAAATGAGTAACCCGACAGCCTGAAAGAGGAGTTCTCGTCGATTCTATAAGTGGAACTCAAGTCAGAGCAAGAAACACCGATGAGAGGTGGAGCCAAGTTGACGGGAAGCCGTAAGGGGTGGGTTGAAATTGGTGGCCATGGTTCACCACCGCCGGTTCTCTGGTAGGGGATCTTTTGGCGCGAAGGTCAAGGTAGTTTTCGTAAATTTTGAATAGAAGAGAAGACATTTGGTGGTTGAGTTTGCAAGGGTTTGAAAAAGTCAAAGATACTCAGGATCTGACTGGTAAAGACTTTGGCATATAACATAATATCCATAAAAGTTGTACTAAAATCGCTTAACATATAAAAATACATTTACCTTTCGAGAAGAAGACGACAACATTTCTATAAAAAGAAAATTTATATATATATATATATATTGATTGTTGATAAGAAAAGCAAATGGAATTGTTGTACCTGTTGGTTTTGTGTGTGATGAAATGAGTTTCTTCTTGTACTTATAGTACTGGAAAAATATTCTTAAAATAGTATTTTTTTTTGAATCATTCGTAAACGTTTTCAGTTACCTTTATAATAATTTCTATGTTTTAATAAACTAATGTGTAATAATAGTAGGTTATGACTTTTTCTTGATGTTAAAAACCTAACTAATTAATTATAATTAAATTATTAATTATTATACTGATTGTTTTCTTTTTTTTTGGTTAAAAATGAACAAAAGACAAAAAAAATAGCCCTCCACGTTTCAACATTAAAAAATTAAAGAAAAAAAAAGGCTTTAAAGCCTTAAAAAATAGCTGTTAAAAACAGTGAACAAAAAAACAATGAACAAAAAAAATACTATTAACATCATTCTAATAGCATAAAAATGTGTCAAATTAAAAAAAATGATTGTCAGAATATTACTAATTATATTGTTAACGGGACTAGAGTTGCGGTAGCGAATTATAGTTCTTGTCAATTAATTATTTTGTTTATATTTATTTACTTATTGCTTGAATTTTCAAAATATTACTGATTCCATTTGTTAATGCAACTTCGTATCCGGTTAACAAGATTATTTTTCCTAGAAACATATATTAAATTATACATAATTTTATTTAATATATTTATAAGAGGATAAACTAAACTAAATGCAATTAAAAATAATTTGATGTTAACTTATTTAAAACTAAAGAAATTACTGCTTAAATTGGACGAATAAATACAATCAACATACATACAAAAAACTGAACTTATCATAATTATTATACCTAAAATCATAATTAGATGATCCATGAATTCAATCTTGCTATTTTAGAAAAACAATTGTGGCAAGTGGATTGAGTTCTTCAACGTTTTTTTATTTCGGTGCGTTCCTTCGAAATGCAGGTTCTAGGATTACAAGTAAAACTTCTCTATGGAACTCTTCTTTCCTAAACCATATCTATCATCTTTCATGTTTTAGTTATTTTCACTTTTCAGTTTACCGTCGAGTTTCTCCGGTTGTAATCGTTTTAACCCATTGACCATTTACTTCTAATATAATCAGTTGTTCAAAAAAGAAAAGAATAGCTGTTTGGTAAAAAAGCAAATTAGATAGTAACATAATGATATACTAGATTTTGACCCGCACGTCCGTACGGGTGTATTTTACATTAAAAAATATGATGCTATTTGATTTTTATGTCACTATTTAGGGTTGGACAAAAAACTCGAATTCAAAAAATTGAACCGATCCCAATCCGAATAAGTAGTACTAAATCCGAACCGGAATTGATTAAATATCCGAATTATTCAAAATTTTGGTATTTGAAGAACTAAAATCTAATCCGATCCGAACTGAAGTATTTTGGGTATCGAAAATAGAGTTATATAGGTATATATATTTAATATATATAAAAACATCCATAATATATATGATACTTTTAAGTTTGCATAAATTATTGAAAATATATAAAAATAATCAAACGTAAATATCTTAAATAGTTAAAAAATACTCAAAACTCCAAAAATACTTAAATAATTATTAATTATCTATCCAAATATTTAAACCAAACCTATTTAAATTGGTTATCCAAATCCGAACTAAATCCTCAAAGATCTGAACTGAACACGAAATTCCCAAAAAACTTGGAAACGAACCCGAACGCCCACCCCTAATCACTATTATATATATATCATATATGTATCATCATAGGTTACAAAATATGTGTTATCATATAATTAATTGTATTTTATATGTACCATCAAATAAGTTTTCTTATAATTAATAATATTTTATATGTACAATCATATAAATAATCACATATATTATATTTTAAAATTTAATGTGAAATATAAAAACCATAATTTAAGTTGGTGTTTGAAATTGGGTTTTGTATTGTATTGTTCTTATATATATTGAAAACATTTTTATAATAGTTATTTGAAAATATGTTAGTGAAAATCAAATTTTGAATACATGTATATTTTTGAATGAATTTTTAATATAAATCAATTTTAAATTATTATTTTGATTTGAATATATATATCAAGTAACATAGACCCATTACTTTTTAATATAATGTAATGGACTTCCAATTTTTTTTAGTATCATAAGCCCATTATTTTTTTTCCTAACTTACTGCTATCCATGTTTCCAAACAATACTATTTTTTTAACTACTATCCATATTGCCAAACAATCTCAATGTGTACTTCAACTTTAATAATATAGATAACATAATTTTATATTTATTTTCATATATGCACATTACTTACATAACCAAATGGGAGCAGATCACAAAACAAATATTATGTTTGATTAATTTTATCCGTAAATGAACACGAAAAATCATGTAGTATATATATATTAATCTGGATTACGTGCAAAATAATGACTTAAGATATCAGAAACATAAGCTGTCTTATCTTATATGAATTATACGTTCCAGACCACACGAAATTGTCTCCATCTGGGTCCAGTGCGCAAATATGTAAGGTCTCCGATTATTTTCTGAAAACAAGAAAATAGATAAATAAGAATAAGGTCACGTGTGTTGTCGTAAGTGAAACGTATAATAAGACTAAGAACAAAGATCCTTAGTTTATAGAGATCGCGACAACATCTCTAACGACGATCCACGGCTCTAACTAACCGGACCTTAGCTTAGCTTAGCAGCCAGGTCGGTCCAAAATATTGGTATCCAACGCGTAAGTGTATGACCTTTTCCATTTTAACCATGAAAATGTCAAATACCATAGAAATTTAAGTTTTTTCTCATCAGTTCAAATATTTACGTACAAATGTGTAACCTGAAAATCAAGTGTACTTTTATCACATAAGTAGGTAAATCGATTTTTTAAACTTTTTATATAATACAAACCAGGATGTTATAATTCACCCCCTCAAAGAACACAATATTCTTGTTGCGTCCCAAGATTATTATCCACATTAGTGTGAGTCCACACTTGACTCCACATTCATTTGGGTTCGTTTCTGATACCACTTTTAATGGCCGACCGTTGGCCTCCACGCTCGCTTACTCTCTCATGGTCTCATTCCATGCGACGGACGGTGTCCTAATATTTTGGAGACTCGAAAGTCTTGTTTACGGATCCTGCAATCACATGAAGTTTTAGCCACACTGGACAATATTGCGTATCAATTCTCGATAGAGCACTTATCCTTCCACTACCGCAGTTCAAGCACACTTAATTCTGGAGATCTTTCTGGATGTGTGACCGAAAACAGAAATGCACTTTGGTGATATAGATAGCCAAATCAATTCTTTGTAAGTTTTTCCTTATACGGCAAACCCTGATGTTACAATATACATGAGCATGTGACACAAATGACAGTCATTTATACCAACCTTAGCAAAGAAGACACTTGTCTCCGGAAAACGAAAAAAAGGCCAATACAAAATTGATAAAATGTGACGGAATAAATCCACTTATTTTACACACTACATAGATAAAACCTGAGAACCATTTGTACACAGTAGTAAGGCTCGGCATTCAGGGGATCAATCGGGTTTCGAATTTTTGAGGTTATGAATTTTAGCCCCATTTGGATATGTACAAGATTGGTTCGGATTTGGTTCGGGTTTATTCGGGTCGGTTAGGGTTTAATAATATTTCCAAACCCAACTGAACCCAATATAATTTTGTGTTTTAGAACTTAATTTTCTGGTTCCAAAATTTTGTTTTGTACTTAGTCAAATCCAAAAATTAAATAAAGATTCAGTAAAACAAAAACCAAAAAAAATAAAAATAAAAAATTTGAAATGAGAAATGATTTTCTCATGATTCTTTTTGGTTCTAGTTTGACAAGTGAAATTAGCAGTGTTGGGGAAAAAAATCCGAACCAAACTAAACCGAACCGAACCAACTAAACTCAAACTGATCCAAACCAAACCAAAATACATGTCCCAATCATTCGGTTAAAGGTTTTATCAACCCAAATAGTTCAGTTTGGTTCGGTTTTACACCGAACTGAACCAAAAAAACTGAAGTGTTTATTTAATTGAATAACTAAATATATTAATAATATTAAAAATTAAGATATTTAACCTAAACAAATAACATGATTTTATACATTTTAATTCTAAATAAATTTACAAACATAGTTAAAAAGAAAATAAATAAAAGAATATGAATATCATACACTATCATAAAAATAATAATTGTGATATATATATTTATTAAATTCGACGATAATAATATAAAATTATTGCATTGTATCTACATTTTCAAGTTTAACTTTATGTTTAAATATGAAAAAAATTATAATTTAGTGTCAAATGATGAGATGTTCTATGTATTATAAATTATATTTTTTTGTAACCAGTAATGTGTACACATTACAAATTATATTTTTATAAATATTATATACACATTATATACTGAAAACATATAACGATATTTTGTTGGTTTCATGTTAATGATTAGATGATGGTGACGTCAAAGCCTATCTTCAAGAAGAAAAATGGTTAAATGAAGACATCTGGCCACGTTCAAGGAGTACAAAGAAAATTGGAGTTTCTTCGATAAGTTACATAACAAAAGTAACAATGTCTGTTAGGAATGGTGGATGAATGTAAACTTGAATACTTGATGTGCTTATGACGTCTTCTCTACTAGGCCGCTTTTGTGATGACATTACGTGCTGCGAGGTAAGTACCGTATTGCCTATTGCTTTCATATTCAATAAACTTATCAATATTCCAGTCATCGTGTGCGTCAGTACTATCGACTGGTTAAAAATACCAACCATAACAAAACTAAAAATAATACCTAGTTGTGATCTTATTGCCTATTGCTTCCATATGCTCTTTGAACACTTTTATTTAAAATAAATTATTTCAAATGTAAATTTAAAAATATAAGTTTATTTAGTTTTAACTTCCTTAATCATTTGTTACTAGGAGCTTTCATGTGCCATATGTATATATAATTTTTCAAAAAAAATTAATTTAATTCTTAAATTAAAAATTAGTTTTAATTTTTTTATCGTTACTTTTGATATTTTAAATTTATTTATTTAATTGTCATTATATGCATTTTATGATTTATTTTAATTATTTTGATTTTATTTTATTTACATTTATTTTCATTTCAATAAAATTAAATTTACATGTTCTAATAATAAAAAAATTATGTATATAAAAAAAATATTAGAAATATGTCTATGTTTGAAAACATTATTATAATAAATTAGATTTTTATTTGTTTAGTTAAAATTAGTTAAACTGATAAAAATAATTTATTAATTAAACTAATGTAATGAATTTTCATACTTCAAGTAAGATATTTTATAAAATTAAAAATTAAAAATTAAAGCTTAATTAGTAAATTATTTACACAGATTAATAGATTTGAATAAATTTGAATTATTTATCTATCAAGACAATTTTGATTTGATGAGTATTTTTTTGATTTATTACTTGGTAAGGCACACTTCTAATTAAGTTGCTATATATATATAAACATGATATATAAGGTTATGTAGAAACTTTATAATTGTAACTATACTATTACTAGTGTGATATATAATTTATTTTCATGGTGATATGAGAGTTATTAGTCATTACTATATTTCAAAACATTTGCAAAAAAAATATAATTTTTATAAAAAAAATTTTTGCATGTCCTAATTATGTTATAATATACTCTTAATAGTAATATAAAAGTTGTTAGTCATTACTATATTTTAAAAATCTTGCCAAAGTAAAAAAAAAAAGTTAAAGAAAATATGTCATGTCATATTTTTCAAATAGCATACTGTTTTTGTTGAAAATAAATATCAAGAAATAATCAAATTCGAAAAAAATCACTTAAGAGATCTTCGAATAAAGCTCAAGACAACACTCTGATCTATAGTACAATGTTCCAAGTAACATCTTGAGACCGCTTTATTTATTGTAACACATATTTGGCAGCCACATACTGAGTCATTATTCTCACATACTAACGAAATCAACGATTTCAACCGCATCATGGAGTCTAGAATTGGAATTCACCACCCTACAATTCAACCTGATCTCTCCTTCAGTGCCCGTAAGAGGTTTAATGTTTCCCATCCTATTCATCGCCTCCACAAACGCATTGAAGAATGTTTGTGTGTCGTCAGCATATGCTTTCACCAAGGGGATTGTGTCAGTGGCGTTGGAGCTAGAGAACAACTCTTGGTCTGTCTGGATAAGACCTTTCTGTTCTTTGAGATTCACATAGTATTTGTTGTCAAAAACTGTTGGGGTACGCAGATCCAAATCTACCAAGGCCCTTAGGTTACCATTAAGGGGACATAGTCCACGAACGGTTTGGAGGTAAGTAGTGTTGAAGGTAGGATCAGGTAAACCGGTTTTGTTGAAATTGTATAGTCTATCCATAATGAACAGGCATTGATTTTTACCAAATGTGTGACCCCCTAACAAAAGAATGACCACATGATCAATAATAAACTCGCTAATTACAACTATAACAAAAGGTATTGAATAAGTTTTAGTCAATTACCGGAGAGAGCAACGAGATCAGAAGGACGGTCGAGGCCAACATTTATAAACATGGCTTTGAGTTGTGGAAGTGTGAGGAATGGAGGTGGAAGACTTACATTAGCTAGATCGAAAAATGCTTGTAAACTGTCTCTTCTCCCCAAAGGAACCCTCCAAGACGGACCTCCTGCCTATATATTGAGAATAATTATTTTTAGATAGTTTTTTGGCTGATGTTAAAGAGATTGTTTTTATTATTTGAAAGTTTCGATGTGTAAATATAAAAAGACAAACATGTAACTAAATCCTTGATTATAGTTAAGGTGAAGTTTTTAAACTGCAGTTCTTGAAAATGTGTTCTTTTACTGTAATCAGTTATATTAAAAAGTTGTCTTATATATATCCAACCAAGTATATTCTTGTGCTGAGATTTAAATTTGTCACTGATCTTATACTAACATTTAAAATTTTCTTCATGGGAGCACGCGTATTGAATATTTCTCGATTAGTTATGAATACATTGAAAAGTTTATACTAATCAATAATGAGTAATTATATAGATCATGTGACTTTCTCAACCATATTTATTTATTTAAACTTAGGTAAGTTAAGTTCTCGTGTAGTCGTGTTGTAACGTAAAGTGTCGACTTTGATATGTATTATAATATTAAGATTGAAAACAATATTTGTAATGAATCGTAGAAAACGGATCAATGGAACATTACCAACGTGACAGATTGTTGAGCAGCGATGGTGAGCATATCTGCGCATGAGACGGTACTCGGGCAAGCGCTCTCCACTGCGGCTTTCATTGTATCAATCACAGGAAATCCCCTCGCCGATTTAGTTTCTCCACCTGCATCTTTCTCTGTTCGGAATGATGTCGAGTTGTCTAACAAGATCGATGCGTCACATCCCTTTCATGTTTTCAAAATTATTCGACAATTTTTAGTCCATTTATAGTTTATAACATACATCTAAACATTTTTTAAACCATGTTTTAACATCCATATAATGTTATTAGTCCATGTATACAAAATATCGATTAGATAATTCAAAATGTTACTATTATATTAACTAACTACGTTAAGACTCGCGCCTTGCACGGGATAAACATTATATATATATATATATATATATATATATATATTATTTTATATATTATATGTTTATAACATATTATGAAATAATAAATATATTGAAGAAAAAAAATTATTATCTACTACATATATAATTAAATTGGTGTGAACATATAAATAAATTTTATAAATCGAAAAAATATTTTTTCTATTTGATATGATGTATAATTAAATTTAAATGATAGTAGCATATATGGTATATTTTAATATTAATATTTATTAGATGATGCTTTTTGCTCATATTTTTTTTTATCATTTGTATCTGTTATAGCAAAAAGTCTAAATTAGTGATAACAAAATTTTCGCTGTGGAATTAATGGTTTAAGTAATTTATAATATTTAAAAAAATTAAGTTGTCAATATTTTTTCAAATTTTTTATCAAAAAATGTTCAAAGTAAATTTCAAAATTAAGATATTTATGTATTTTTATATGGCATATAGTTTAATTTAAAATGATACATATATTTATATATCTTTTATTTTTGATACTTATTAAAAGAGACTTTCAACTTATATTATTTTTCATTATTTGTATCATGTCATAACAAAAATTTTAAATCATAGATCACAAAATTTGAATATGAAACTTTTAACAGTTTTAGTAATTTAAACTCGTTTTTAAAAGTTCAAAAAATAATATATAAATAATTTTTTAAAATTTTTATTATATGGTTACTATGAGTGTTTAATTTATTTTAATAGCTTAAAATTAAGCAAATATAATTATAATACACACTTATTTTTATCAAATCTTTATTATTCAAACTCATTAATTGTCATATATACTTTAGCCACATTAGGCAATTCCGTAATCTTATTTAAGGAAATAGTGAAACACATTAATAATGTATTTATTGTGGTTTAATAAAAAGCTTATTATATATTTAGATGGACCAACATATTTCTCTAAGGATTCTAAGAATCATTCTAATGATGACACGTGGCTACAAAAAAATGTTGCAATGCTTCTCAAATAATATATAGGGGATGCTTTTACGGGTTGACGATATACATATGGAAATTAATATTAATATATATATATATATACTTTTAAATAGCACTAAATTTTTTTTGTGATAAATTGCATATAAGAGAAAAAGATTTTAAAATAACATTTATTAAAAAATAACTTTATCATTATTAAGAACTACATGGTTAATTATATATATATATATATATATATATATTTGATTTTTAAAAAATTATTATTTTTTAAATAGAAAACATTAATTATACAATATATATTAAAATTTGGATTCAGGGTTTATTGAATATGGTTTAGAGCTTAGAATTTAATGGACTTGCCAGCTTAGTAATTTAATTAATGAAATAAACTAGGTGTGTACCCAAAGTCAGAAGAGAAGTTTACCAAGGAAAAACAAATATATAATTCCTAATCATGTGAAAATTTTGTATTGATTGTCTTGTTTAGAACATACATGTAAGCCGAGTGACTTGAACTTAGGAATTATACAAATTTGTACATAAACCGATTTTACACTGAAAATCCAGTATATACTACTTTGTAACATAAAAACAGTGCAATGATATTTAATTTGAAACAGAGAGCGTATTGACACTCAAGTCAATATTTTGAGTGTTACGTTGAAATATTATATTTTCTCTGTTTCCAAAAGAATGATTTTCTAGAGTATTCACGCATATTAAGGAAATAATTAATTTTTTACAATTGAATTTATTATTTATTTTACTATACATTTTCTAATATATATCAACCAATAGTATTCAACCAATTCAAATATTTTCAATTAATGTTTCTTAAAAGTATACAATTTTTCAACATTAACTACTAAAAGTACCTTACAATTTTAGAAAATCTATCATTTTGGAACAAAAAATAAATCTAGAAAAATCCTACTTTCAAGAACAACAGATGGAGTACTTGTTATCGTTCTTTTAGGTTTTACACTGATTTACTAAAATACTAGGATCGGTCCGTCCTACGGGCGGGATATTAGTTAATTTGATATTCACTAAATGCTCGAGTTAAAATTTGTTTTAAGATTCAAGAATTTGGTTATCTGTTATGTGTTACTTATTAGTATGCGGTGGTATAGTTATTTTTCGATTATTCTTGCTTTGGTATTGTATCAAATTAACTAATTGTCTAACTCATAATTATAGATGTACAAATGTGAATTTGTGATAAAGTTTGATGACAATACTGTTTTTTTTTTTAATTCTTATTCATAGTGGAGTGTGCATGTGTTAGAAAGAGGCCTATAACAACTTTTATGTTTTTGCGTATGGATTTTAAATATATATTATTTTGTATAATGCATACTTGTTTTACAACATTTGCTTGTAGACTAAAAAAAACTGTTTTCTATATTTTTAAAAGAGAAAATATTTAGTCTAGAATATAACATGGACATATGTATTGACTATATATAGAAGTTGGCTGTTATTTTAAAATGACATATGTATAGAGGTTTTTCAACCATTACTTCACTAGCACAAAACATTTATAACTGTAAATACCTTCTTTTAAAAGCAAAACTAATAAAAGCGCGTACAACAAATGTATTTTGATATATATTATATGCATCAAGTTATAAAGGTTGGAAACATTGCAAAACTGTTTGGAGCAAAGTTTTTAACTTCACGATCTTCATCTTGACATCAGTTCAGTGTCGGTCCTGGCCACAAGCAGAAGAAGCATGAGCTTCCAGCCGACACGATAATAAGTATTTTCGCGGCCACATATTTATAAAAAGTGACTTTAGCCTAGTGGTTCTAAGAGAAATTACCAGTACTAGAGGTGCTGGGTTCAATTACTCCTGACTGCATTCATTTATTTTGGCCCCAAATATAAAATGAGACACGTGTCACTCCCATAACACACGACTTGATGACGTGGCATCACAGGAGAGAAGCGAACATATTTATTTATATATAGATAAGTGATGGAGCACATAAATTATTAGCAAGGCAATATATCGAAAGATGAAGAATAAGATCTTACATTGACAAAACAGTCGTGGAAGTGAAGACGAAGGATGCTCGCGGCGATACGAGGGTCCGATCTTAGCTCGTCGACAATGGTGTCTCGTACGATATTAGTGACGTTAGGACATGAAGTGTCGTAGAAGGTAGGGGTAAGTTGAGCATCGGACAGAGACGCACTAAGCAGAAGACATGCCAATGTGTTTAAGATTGTCAACGTGGACGAAGTAGAAAAAGAATAAGAGGAATGCATTTTCAAAAGAACGTGAAAATTATATGATTGGGTTTACAAGAGAAGTTGAGAAGAGCCCGTGATCTTGAGGAATGCTTTTATAGGCGATGGATTTCTCATTTCTGCATAAAAAAAGAATTAAAATAAATAAAAAGAAAAATAAAAAGAAAAATTATAATAAAATAAGCATATGTAATATATCAAGTGTTATATATTTCTTTTGTAACTGTAGGTGTCTGGACAGAGGTCCAAATAATTCTTCAGGAGGCTGACGCCGAAAAGTAATCCAAACCTCAGTTTAAAAAAAAAAAAAAATGAAGCGTAAACAATGTTTCATTTCATCTTTTTTTTTGTAAGAAAAATGTGGTTTCATCTATTTCCTAGAAACCCAAACAATATAAATAATTGTTTCCAATAAAAATTGAATCTGAGTAGCGGAGTGTCTCCTTTACTACTACACCAACAACTCGTTGGTTCATTTCATTTCATCTAGTTAAGCAAATGATATATAACTTAGTTCCTACCAAGATTCAAATCTAAGTGATTTACCATAAGTTTTCCTGTTATAACCATGTTATCTTCGCTTGGTTTTTCTAATGTTTATTTCAAACTCTATCCAGTTATAAGAAACTGAAAACCATGATAGAGAAATCTTTAGGTTTATTCTATATGTCATTTATTTCGCCCTTTTTCAAAAATTATCTAAATAGATGAATGATCTTGATTAGTTGTCTCAAACTATTTGCAAGTCATATTCAAATCGTTAAGAAAAACATATATGTAATATTGTAAAACAGTTTAATATATACATATATATATACATGTGAGTATACAGAATTTATAAAATCCAGGTTCAAGAAAATAAATCCATTAAAACAAAAGTGAACGATATTAGATAAGTGAAATTCAAAAAATGTACAGGTCCTTTTTGGAAACACTTGAAGTGTGTTTTGAGTTGATAATTGAGAATAACGTACCCATATGGAGTATCTCTTGTTCGAAATCTCACTTTTATCAAACACAAACAATGGGCTCAGAAACCCGTGACATCGGCAAAGAGACACCCAAGGTACTAAGACTATTGGCCCACAAGGTACACAGAACAAGTTTGGTGACATAAATAAGTAAATTGATTGCTGAGATTTGTGTCAAAATGTGTATATATCTCCTATATAAGCATTACAACATGTTTTCGTACCCACGTGTCATTCTTATGATGATTTTTAGAATCTTTAAAAAAATATATAAAAATTATTTTATGTATTATATGTTTTTCCATATTATGAAATAATAATTATATATTGAATTAAAAATCAGTAAATATTACATATATAACTAAATTGGGGCGAACATATAAATCAATTTCATTAATCCAAACAATATTTTTTCTATTTGATAGGATATATATTTAAATTTACATGATATTAACATATATAATATATTTTTAATATTAATACGGTTTTCTGATCATTTGTATCTTTTATAGAAAAAAAATTAAATTACTGATAACAAAATTTTCGTTATGGGATTAATAGTTCACTAATTTGTAATTTTAAAAACATTAAATTGTCAATGTTTCTTCAAATTATTTATCAAAACAATTTGGTGAATTTTTATGTTTTAAAAAATATTTTCTTCATTAAGAGACAAAAGACTCTTATATTCTTATTCCACATATATAATTAATAATTATTTAAATAAATAAAATATTACAAAATTTTAAAAAATTATATTTTATGTTTTCAAATTATACTTTTTCAAATTCAAAGTTTTTTAAAAATAATTTCAAATTTTTCTTCTTGAAATTCAGAAATTCTTTTTGAAACTATGTTTTAAAAAAAAATTAAAATGATATACATATATATATATATCTTTTAGTATTAATAATTAATTAAATCCGTTTGGCTGCGCGTCCCTGGGTTCGACTCGCCCCTAAACCCTATGTGGCCACGGAGTGCTTTACGCCACTTAAAGGTATTAGCGCAGGCTGGCTCCGGGCCAGGAGTGACTATGGGTTGCGGACAGCTTCATGTTTTGTAATCATTGTATTTTTTCATACCAAAGAGGATCAAAAAATTTGAATGTGAGACTTTTAATAGTTTTAATAATTTATAGTTGTTTTAAGAAATTCAAAATATAACATATACAGAAGATACACTAATATTTATCAAATATTTATTATTCAAAATCATTAATTACCATATATACTTTAGCTACATTAGGAAATTTCATAACTTTTTTTTAAGAAAATAATAAAGAACATTAATAATAAATTGATGGTTAGTTTAATAAAAAGTTTATTATATAATTAGATTGATCAACCATTTTTTCTAATGATTCTAAAAATCATCTAGTGACGACACATGGCTAACAAAAAAAGTTGTAATGTTTCTCAATTAATATATAGGAGATGATATCAAATTTTAATAGCCTTGAAATAAATTATTATGATAAAGATGGGTTAACTTTTCGTGTCCAACAAAATATTAAGTATTGGAATGTTAATAAATTTATCAGGCCTACATTTTACAAAGTTGGCCGTATATGTAAATAAACATTTTATTTGTTATATAGCTTTAGTGTACGGTGGCTTTACATAAGGAAATACTAGCATTGTGTATTTTATCCATTAAATTTGATTCGATTTGCTATTTGTTTCGATTCGATCCAAAAATTCTGGATATCCGTAAACGTTCCAAGCAAAGAAAATACTAAAAATCAATATCCGTTAAAATCGAAGCAAATCACAAATATTAAAATTTTAGAAAGCGGATATCCGCTCCGATCCTGCAATATATAAATACATGTATCTCTTGATTATATTTAAAGTTTGAAATGTATAAAATTATATAATTATTATTCTAACATATGATTTGAAAAATTATATTCACATTATTAACTATATAAAAGTATTATATAAAAAGAAAAGAAAACAATTATGACAATTATAACTTTTTCTTAAGTTTTATGTTATTATAATTGTTAAATAAGTTTAAAAATTTTACAAAATATGTAGATTCACTACTTCTTTTAATTTTTATTTTATATATCATGCAAAAATATATTTTAGTAAAAAAATTTGTATCGAATTTTTAAGATTATTTGTATTAATCTAAACGAATGAGATATCCGTAAGTATTCGTAAATATCCGCAAATATCTATTTATTTTCTGGATATCCGTATTTTTCCGAAGCAGATATCCGTAACATACGAAACAAATCACAAATACCTTCAAAAATCCGAATATCCAATCTGTGTCCAGGCCTAAGAAATACCATATATTGGTACATTTAGTTCTATATATTCTTACTTATGATGGTCACGAATGAATAACCGTAGAAACTCAAATTTAATTCAATAGAGCCATATAGAAAGTCAAAAATATAATTTTAATCCCCTATATATTTGAAACAAAATCATAACTAACTGTGTATTAAGTTCTTTCCAAAACATTTAGGTACACTACTTAATTTGAGTTAGTATACATTTGAAACTTTCCAAAAGTATTTAACTAATTAAACATACATTAAAAATCGTGAATTGCAAGTAATTTATATGGCTTATCGAGCATGTTTGCTATATCCGATATAAAATTCGTAATAATAATCGCATTAAACAGTTAGGGGAATGAGGAAATTAAATCAATACTATTAAAACTGAAGGACCTTTTTTGAGGTCACCTTAGAGTTTTAAAGTATTTACAATACACTGCCACTAACTTTATTTAAACATATGCTTTTAATTAAAATCAGTATTTTCGAAATTCTTTTTATTTAAACAGAAACACCTACATTACAGCTACGTAATTCTTTTATTTTAAAAGTAACATAATGTCTTCCTAATGAAACATAACGTATCATTAAATAACAAAGTAACATCTACATTTTAAACAAACTTCAATTGCATCAACACTAATTTTCCTTTTTTATAGATTAGATATACCATCTCTTTGTATATTGAGAATGATGTTCCAGCAATACCAAACTTGAACGTTTATTGGATTCTGCAAACTTCAAAATAAAAACAATACATATCTGTTAATATCATTGTTTTTACCAGTCGTCACTTCCAAACAGAAGTTTTGCTTACAAATGATTGCACCATAAATCCTATATGTTGCATTATTCAAATATAGTTGACCAAATTATTTAAATCCTAAACTTTCCCACTTCAAATACCAAAAATATAATCCACTAAATCAAAACCTCAAAACTTGGCAAATAAACTTGATTTTCGGAAGTATTCGGTTAGTATTTGACATAAAATTGAAAACTTTTGTATTAACGATGGACTTTTCTTTTTGAAACATTTTTTTAAAAGTCTTTAATACCTTGGCCAATGTATGCAGAATGTTTTTAAAATAAATATGATCAGCGTTTTTCAGAATTAAATGTAATAAAGTAGAAGACTTTGCATTTAGTTTATTGTTCCAAATTAAACATTCATGTAGCAAAATTTTTACTTATATTTAAACTTTAAGCATTAAATTTATAATTTGTTATAAAATTTATCATTAAAAATATTTTAAAATCAGTTATGAGCAATGTTTTAAAACTCAACCCGGACACTGAACCGGATGACTTACCGGATTGCTGGGTCACTGGGTCGACCGCGGGTGAACCGTGAGTTAATAAATAAATTAATTTTATTATATAATAATATATCAACTATGTAAAAAAAATATAGAAACTAAAGTTTAATATTTTCTAAATGTTTTTGAAAACTTAAAATAATAGTTTGGATATGTATATATTTTATGTTTAAAAACATTTAGAAAATACTTAACTTTAGTTTTTATATTTTTTTATTTTCAATTGACATACAAAATATCAAAAAATAGTTTAGACTATTTAAAATTTTCTCTAACAAGGTAAGAGTTATGATATCTTTAAAATATCAAGACATAAAATTTATAAATATTTAAATGTCTAATGTAAATAATAAATTAAACTTCAAATACAAAATAAACCAAAAGTAAAAAATCATTGTAATAATTGTCAATAACGGAAATAAACTAACACCAAATCACATCAACTAATTTTGGTTCTCTCTACCATCTTTCATTTCATTTCTTCAGGTGGTATAGTGAAATCTTCATCAAAATCTAAAAATCACAAATATAAAACTGAAAAGGGAAAACCTAACTTTTTTTTTTGTCAGTACCTAACTTCTTAATTGGAAACTGAAAATATAAAACATAATCTAAAAACATAATTTAAAACTAAAAAAAAAAAGAAAAAAAAAGTTATTTATTGGTTCACCTGGTGGTTCAACCGGTATCGAGTTCTAGGTTTTACTGGATTTTTGCGGTTTTCTAAATATTAATTTTTCACAAAACCCAAACCAGACTTTTTCTGGGTCACCGGGTTTACCGGTTCAATCGCGGCAGATCCGGGTCGGATTTCAAAAACACTGGTTATGAGTCAAATGCAAGACAAGTTTTTTTAAATAAATTTAAACCTCCACATATAAATCGAACCAAACTAAAACATACCAAACTCAAAATACAAAAGTAAAGAAGAAAAAATGTTCATATAAATCAGAATGAATTATATATTTATAGAACATGAAAAATTGAACTAAATTATAACTAAACCAAAACCGAATCAATGTACCAAATATCAAAAACTAATCACGTCAAATAATTTGAGCCAAATCTATATATAATCGAATGGTTTTTATATCTTTTTAATCTAAAAACAATTATGACAAAAAAAATCCTGCGCTTTGATTTATATATTTGTAGAACATGAAAAATTAAACTAAATTAGAACTAAACCAAGAACGGAATCAATGTACCAAATATCAAAAACTAAGGGAAAATTGGAAATATAGGACACTTTGAACTTTGATTTGTCACAATAAGATTTTGTCTAAGTTTTTTGTCTTATTAAGATTTTAATTAATGTTAATACGATTATACCCTTAGATTATTGAAATTTTAATTTAATTAAAATATAAAATGTTTATTAATTAGATTTATTTATAATTGTTTTTACATTAGGGATGGAAAGAAAAATCAAAAGCATTAAAAGTTACGTAATTGTGTCTGTTTCATTTTTTCTTCTTCCACAATTCAAGGCACGACATTTTTTCACAAATACCTTTATGAGGTTTCTGTTCTCATCTTCTTCTTTATCTTCTCAGATTATTGTCTTCATCTTTACTTGATATCCTTCTTAGTCTCTTTGATTTCGCATTGTGTCATGTGAAGATGGTTTATAGCATCTTCGATTTTATTTCGTATTTGATTTGATGGGTGATTTTCTTTTGTTCTTGATTAGATCCTTTGTTAAAGGCGGCCAATAAATCGGAGTCACCAAAATTATTTCACGTTTTTATGTTTTGAAAGCTTGAAACTGGAAGATACATGCTAAATCTACAAATTTAAACCATACCCAATAAAAAAAATGCAAAAATAATGGACGAAATCAATCAAAGAAAGCATGGCGGCTCTGTAAAAATATCTTTGTAACACTAAAAACAGTCGAGGAAGATGATGACTTATTTACGGTTATGCCATTAATGAAAATAAACACTTAAAAGAGCAAAATGCACTTCTTGGGGATCGAACCTGACAACCGGGCAACATAACCCTACCCAATTCCCACTAGGCCGCTTCAATAAATGATGTTCTATATACAAATCACTATGTAATATAAACAATTTTCTGAAAATTGAAAAACAGTGTTTAAAATTAATCCCCGATTAATCGGTATTTAGTAAAGATATTTAAAAAAAAATGGAACTTCCATATTTTTGGTTTAGACTAAATTTATTAAAGATATTAAATAAAATATTCTTTGAGAGATTTATGATATATTTAGTTTAGATTGAGGAAACATCTTCAACTAAATATGGAAGTTTCCATATTTTCCGGATTTACCTAGAATATGTATACTACCTACGCAGAACAAAATATAGTAGGCGAGAAACATATTCTTCTTTAAAGCGTCATATAAGGTAAAAGGCAGAACAAGTTATGTAACATAATATAACCGACCTATATCATTGAGTTGTGGATATATATCGTTATCAAACTGTAGGTAGACCGAAGACATCTTTCTTGATTATAACGTAATCAATTCTATTTGTGCTAGATTATACAAGAAAAGTTAGTTTACAGTATATACCCTAGATATATCTATGTTTAAAACTTAGAATCGGACATATAAACTAGGTAGATTACCAAAATGAGTTTTCTAACTGTACCTAAAAGAGAAAATAAAATATGATTTCAATTTTTTTTTTAAAAAGTTTAAACATATATATTGTCATACTTATGTTTCCAACACTTATCATATTTTTTTACATTTTTAAAATTCAATTTACTATTTTTCTCATTAAAAAAGGGTAAAACATGTCCAAAATTGCCAAAAGTATAAGAAGTCTTATTGTGACAAACAAAAGTTCAAAGTGTCCCATTTTTCCAATTTTCCCAAAAACTAATCAGGTCAAATAATTTGAGCCAAATCTATACATAATCAAACAGTTTTATCTCTTTAACCTAAAAACTTAAAACAACAATCGAAGTAGAACCGAAAAGAAAAATCCCGCGCTTTAAAAGCGCGGGTCAAAATCTAGTTTATTGTTATTACGGTTGTAATGTTTAGTTAGATTAATCACAAACATAGTCATTCAAACCAAATTGTAAACCAAACCAAAATTGATTTAGGATTCAATTAATGTAATCTCCGTCGACCAATTAAATATATTGAACCAGTGATACAACCTCAAGCTTATGCAGAGTTGACCATGTAGCATTGTCTATGTTTATATGTGCTTGTTGAGTATTGTGAGTTGAAATTTTTAACAGTATGTCATTACCATCTATATTCTATCATTTAAATAAATGAGTGGTAAAGCTTATGAAAATGATTGGTTGGGCTGTAACTGTAGAAAATTTATGGGACATTTGCTAAAACCAACCCAAATATTCAAGTCAAATGTAAAAATATACCCCACTTTCAGTCAAATGCAAAACCAACCTAAAAGAGTAGTGAAAATACTATTTAACCCTTATGACCAAACAATAAACAGAAATGTATTTTACGTTTCTATCCTTTGGAAGTCTACACGTAATAAAAGAAGTCTACATATATATAGACTTTCTACGAAGTCTACTTTATACACTTGTTTTGTAGTCTACACTCTAATTTGATCTAATAATTTAATTTTCAAAATGTATAAAAATAATTATTGTGATATTTTTAACTAATCATCAATATAATGGATAATATGAAGTAAATAAATTAAAATTTCATATAATCGAACAATTTTGAAGAATATATACTAATTTGGTTATCATGTGTTAGACTATGTTCATAGTTTACAAACAAAAGGTTCTAACATGTTATGTCTTTTAGTAGTTGATTTCAAAGGGTTATATTTTAGATTTTGTTTTTTTTTTTGTTTTATTAACTTAAATCTGCATATTAATGTTTAGTAGTTTATATTTTGTATAAATGAGACTTTTTGATTATCCAGCAAAACATTTAGGGTTTGAGATTTGTGGTTTAGGGTTTCGTAGACCTACAATAAAGTCTATTTATCTGAAGACGTCTTTTTCAGTCTATATTTTTCAATTTTTTTACAAAAAATTATTATATTTAAACTAAGTTAAGTTCCTTACGAATAAAAAAGTGAAATCATATACTATAACTATTAAAAAATAAAAAAATAAATTTAATAAATCATATATTAAAATTATTAAAATAATAAAGAATAAACAACAATAATTAAATTATAATAGTAGACTTCCAAAAAGGTCTACTATGTTAAGGTAAGATCTACTCCAAATTTTTAATTTTAGTAGACTTCAAACGCAGTCTACAGTATCGTAAATTTTAACCTAGTTACATTTTTGTCTCCCTATATAAACAAAATTTATACAATCTCTCTCTAAAGTGGCTGCACAAGTTTTTAAAACTCTCTCCCTTCTCTCTAAAACTTTCTCTCTTCTCTCTAAAATTCTCTCAATTGTTTCTAAATCTCTCTCATTATCTTCTTTCTCTCTAAAATTTTCTCAATCTCACAATATTATCTTGTCATTTTAGATATTATGATTCATGGTTTTCATCTTCTCCTTTAAAAAAATGTAAGTTTTAGATCTATAGATTTTAAATGTGTATTTTTATATTTATTTCTCACAATATTATCTTTTTTTGGTAGGTATTATCACTCATGGATTTCATCATCTCCTCTAAAAATGTAAGTTTTAGATTAATAGATTTTAAATATGTATTTACATGTTTATATTCAAATAAATTTATAGATCAAGCTCTCTACATTAATTTGCTACTAGTTTACCTTATAAATTCTATTATGTAAAGTATTTTCAGATTTAAAATTATTTTCACATTTCAAAATATATAGATTTTTTCAGATCTGAAAATTATCAGACAGTGTAGACTTCAAAAGAAGTTTATTAAAGCTTGCAGACTTCATATGAAGTTTACTAAACCACAAAGTTTAAGCACTACAAAAATATGACTTTAATTTTTTTTCTATGTTTTCTTAATAATTTTATCTTATTTTGCAGGTATTTTCTTCTATAGTTGTTCTCTTCTCCTCCTAGAAATGTAAGGTTTACATCTATAGATTTAAAATATGTGTTCTAGTATTTATATTCAAATAAAGTTACATATTAAAATTCATATTAATATGTCTTTAATTTATAACTATTTTATCTATTAAATCATATTTTTAAAAGTTTTTTAGATTTAAACTTATTTCATATTTTTAATGTATTTATTTTTCAGATCTATTTTTTTTTGATAGAGTAGACTTCATTTGAAATCTACTTAAAACTTACGGCTGGTAGACTTCAAATGAAGTCTACTACCCTTGACTTTTAAGCATATTTCATAAGAAGTTTACTCAAATATGATTTTAATTTTTATCTTATTTTTCATAATTTTATTTTATTTTGCAGGTATTCTCTTCCAATGTTTTCAAATCATCTTCCCAAAAATGTAAGCTTTCCATATATTCATTATAAGATATTTTGTGTTTATAATGAACTAAATTTATAGATTCATAAATTATCTTTTTGCTTTGTTACAAGGATGACAAAAAACCATTTTTGAAATATTTTCCAGAACAAAGTATTTTCAAATTTTCTAAATGCACACTTTTAGATATGAAAATTTTCCATTAGTGTAGACTTCAGCTAAAGTCTACTAAACAATAACTTTACGTAGACTTAATAAAAAGTCTACTAAAATATGATTTTATTTTTTATCTTATGTTTTTCTCATAACTCTATCTTATTTTGCAGGTACTTTTTCCAAGACTTTATTTGAAGCATCAAGATTATGAAAAATCAAACATACTCAAGAATACTTTTTAATATATTGCTCTGTAATAACTTTCATAATAAAATATTAATTTTAAATAATTTTTTAATGCATAATCTATAAACATTGTATTCATTTTTAGTTGTTTTCACTTGTATGATATTATTAATTTTTTGTTAGATATCAATTTTTTCACAAGATCTAACCAACCAAACAAGTAAAACCACCATAAGCTAAAATAATAACTAACACACATGTGAGAAGAAGAAAATCTATACAAAATTTTTCCAAAAATTTTCAAGAATAACACTAATCAAAACAATTTGCAATAAGTATCAAGTGTATAATTATAACACATTAAATTGTGAATTCATCCAAGACCATTAAAATTTTACTAACATACACTGTAAAATAATTAAATCATGAAAAATATGATGAATAATACACAAATACACTTTTAATAGAATTTACGACGTAGACTTCAACTGCAGTCTACATTTGTAGATTTACAAAAACGTCTACACTTATTATCTAACATATAGTCAATCCAAATTTTTTTAGTGTATTTGGCGCAGGCTTGATACACAAAGGCGTACAAAGTGTGTTTTAGATAACTCGATCAAGTTCCGTACTTGTCGATTATTCGTGACAGGCATAAGAGGAGTATTTTCCTATTCGGAGTCATTTGTTTTAAATGATGTTTGGTAAGGAATAGGTTAGCACCATCTTCTCAATTTTGTTGTCCAGATCATAATTTTCTTGTGTCATTTCAAGAAGTTTACCATGTGTACAGTCATCATGCACAAGGAACATTCTTCAACCTTTCCGATTCTTCATCCTTTTCGAATATTTTGTCATCTAAAATGTCTTTGGCCTATGCTTCACACTCGCTCTAAGTTTCCAACCACATCCTTGAACACGACACTTAGCCACATACAGAGTTTTCGTTGTCTTATATGCTGAGAATGTAAATTAATATTCCACAGTCACCGACTTCAGCTTTGAAACAAGCTATGCCTTACTAGCAAAACTATAAACGAAGACTTACAAATACGTCTACAATTATTAGCTAACAACATTGTCAAATCAAATGAATTATACCTTCATAATTATAAAAAAAATTCTTTTCAAAATCACTCAAACCCATTAGGATTAACTAACACACACTGTCAAACAAAAAATCTAGAAAAAATTTAATGAATAATACACAAATTCACATGTTTATAGATTTTACTATGCAGACTTAATATTCAGTCTCTGAAGATGTAGACGTTCCTTTCAGTTTACAGACGTAGACTGTCAAATAGGTCTACTCTTTGGGTTGGTTTTTGCAATTGACCATTTTACGGGTTGCTTTCTATAGTTGAATAAAAGTTGTGATTTTGTACATGTAGACTTTCTTTTCGGTCTACAATTTAAAAAGGTTACTTTTTGCAATTGACCAGAATTCATCCAAGATTTGACTTTCAGAACTAGACTTCATATGCAGTCTACATGTTTGAATTTTTTTTTAAAGAGGTTAGTTTTGCAATTGACCAAGTTTGACTTCAAATCAGTAGATTGAAATGAACGTCTACGGGTGTGTAGACTTCTTGTGAAGTCTACTCTCAAATCCGACGGGTTGGCTTTGCATTTGACCAAAATAAAAAAGTAGATTTTATACGCAGTCTACATTTTTTTTTTAAGATAAGAAGACTGCATATGAAATCTACAATTTAATAAATTTTTGATTGCTTTTTAAACTTTTTGGTCAAACACAAAACTAACCTATTCCACGAAATCAAAGTTTTGGTCAAATGCAAAACTGACCTTTTATAGACTTCGGTGGCAGTCTACATTCTGTAGAGTTCCGTTGAAGTCTATTTTGAAAAGTCAAAAGTTCGGTCAAATGAAAAACTAACCTCTTTTAGGTAGACGTCTTAGTAAGTATACCGAAAGTTTTATTTTTGTTGTCAAAGGTAAAGACGGAGACTACTGGGGAAGTCTGCGTTAGAAAAAAATTTGTCTGGTCAATTGTAAAACTAACTCGTGCGTTGACAAATAGACTGCATCGTAAGTCTCCACGGAGGCGTAGACATACAAAACAGTCTACCGTCGCGACACAGATCTGAAAAAAGAACGAAAACCATGTAAATAGTTACCTTTTTCATGTGTAAAGCTCGTTTCCAACCTTTTCAACCGTCCAAGCTCCAAATATGAGCAAAAAGAAGCATCTTTAACTATTCACTAATGAAGAAACTCTAAAATATGAAGTTTGTGATTATGAAAATGATAGTTATGAGAGTTTTTTAGATGGAAATGTAGAGGAAATGAGAGGAAATGAAGTTTTTTGGGTTAGAATGAGAAAAAAAGTGGTTGAAAATTGAATTCTAGAGCTTTAGAGCTCAAAAATGGTGGTTCATGGTGGTTGGAAAAATTGATGATGATGGTATTTTTGTAAATAAGAAGAAATGGTTAGGGTGTATTTGGTTTTTTGTTAATTTCGAAATTAATAAAAAAATAAATAAAAATGGTAATTTTGTGAATAATTCAAAAACATAAGGATAGTATGGAAATTTTATTGATGAATAGTATGGACAAAAAAAATGGGTTGGTTTTGGGTTTGACTTGAAAATATGGGTTGGTTTTGAAAAACACCCAAAATTTATTTTAGAATTTAGTCTGTAGAATTTTTTGATTTAGCTTTAACAGATGTAGCTTTAAAATTTCATACAGCTAAAAAGATATGGCTTTAGAAAATAAGATTTTTATAACCATTTTTTGTATATTTTTGCTGTAACTTTAGTTTTTTGGTTATGTTTTTTAAAACTAAGATAAAGCATGATTGGTTGTATTTAAAGTTGTAGATAAAAATTAAAGCTAAAGTCACTTCCTACATCATAACCAATCACCCAATGTTTTGTGGCCGAGATAAAAGAATGTAATCAAACATATGATTTGTACGTGTGCTTCATGTATTTACTTGTATGTGTGCTTGTTTAGAATTATTGTAACAGCAGCCATTGTCATATATATTGTCTCATTTATAAATAACTTCATTATGTTTTGTGGCAGAGAATAAAGAATATATATATATATATATATATATATATATATATATATATATATATATATATAATCAAGTATATGAAATGGACAGACGTGATGAAATAGAAGAAAGAGGTTTCTAATTACTCATGTACAGTAAACCGGTCAACATATTGTATACCGATTTACCTGCAACTCCTGTGAATATAAATGATAGGTGGGCGGTCCGGTATCAATTGATCAGTGGCATATTTTGTAAATCTTCAAGTAAATAATGGATTGTTAAATAGACAGGATGAGAAGGCTCGTGGAGCTCACAACTCAGCATTGATAACAATGTTACAGCTTACAAAAATGTTCTTCAAATCATATATATGAGATATTATAATTTTTATTATAATTCCCGGAGCAAGCGATTTATTCAACAATTATGCGATTACGGAAGAAAGGCTTACAAGAGTTTCTCAACATGGTGCAAGTAAATCCGGTCAGGCGTGATCTTCATAGGACGGCTCAAATGAGGCAGTTAGACGTAGATCCTCATAAGGCAGGTAGTATTGTCGGTAATCGAATCGTCTTTGTAATCTTTCTCATAATTGTAATATCTAAATAAATCCCCGACAAAAAAAAAACTATCAAATTGATTATTTATGTACAAAAAATATGATTTCTTTCCTTAAATAAAAGCTACGAAATTACCTAATATAATTAACATATATATAACAATTAATGATTATTAATAATATATATTTGATAACAATTAATTGTATCTTTTTTTTTTGTTTAATTTTATATTATTACAGAATTTAACCATTCATATTAAGCATATAATAAAAAAATTAAATTTTTTTCTTATATATTATATTTTGTATTTCTTAAAAACGACTATAAATTACTAAAAATAGTAAAGTCTCACATTGAAAATTTTGTGATCAATGACTTAACTTTTTTTATTCAAGAAAGATACAAATGATCATAAATCGTATGAATATGAAGTCTCATTAATAGATATTCATATATATATATATATATATAAAATTTTTAATTTAAAAATTGCAATGAAAAAATATTGTGATCTTAATATTTTAATTTGAAATTTGTATTGAAAAATCTCACATTAAAAATTTCTGACTAACGGTTTAAATTTTTGTTACATTAAATATACAAATATTAATAAAATCATATGAGTATGAAGTGTGAAATAAATATTTATATTAAAATATTCTATATATATATATATATCTATGTCAATATGACTAAAGTTTAATTATATACCATATAAAGTAAATAAAATGATTATTTTGATTTATTTACTAAAAAAATGGTTGTAATTTAACAAAATGTATTGGTTTTGATTTATGTGCTAACTATAATGTATATAAATTATTTTTTAAATGAGTATTTTCTAATATGTTATTTGATCATACAATCCCATAAATACACTTCTTTAAATCAAAGTGATTTTTAATACTGGAAGCACTATATATATTATTTTATTCAGATTAAATAATTTAGTCTTGATTTTTATTCCTACAAAGTTTTAAATGAAATATCATGACAAGATTTCAATCAACTCTTTTTGAGTTTGTTCGAAGAATGAGAGATTTGATAATTCACCTAATATTTGTTTCTCTTTAATATCATATCTAGCTATTATAATTGTAAGAATGAGAGATTTGAACTATTTATTATAAGTTTTCTGGTTTATCATTTAATAAATAAAAAATTTCTTAGTTTATACGTAGTTTACATATACTAGAATGGTAAAGTATTATATATATTTTTATCGGTGTACTCTTAGGTAACTAAATCTCAAAAGCGTAGGTTAATAAAATAAGTAATTTTTTTTTCTTTCTAAAGATGATTTTTAGACGGAACTGGTGACTATATACTAGACAAACATATTTATATTTCGAGTCAGCACTTATATTCTATAACAGCTTGATATATTAGATTTGAACACTAACCTCTGAATAGAGTTTGCCGGTGATTTTTTTCAAAATTTAGATTCTCAGATATGTATAGAGAGTGGAACTAATTTTTAAAGATGTCCATCTTTTTAAATGGACACTAATAATCTACTAATAATCTTAACATCAATTTATATTGATCATTATAAATTGATCAATTTTTATTGACAACTAAGTCTATTATTCTACTAATAATCTTAACATCAATTTTTATTGATTAGTGAATATAATTTGGGTTTTTTGCAAAATTGACTCAAAACTCAAAGTAAACAACAAAACTAAGCTATGTTTTTTTTTGGACATTTTATTTGCCCTATTCACCCCACAAGTTTAGATTATTCACGAAAATGCCATTAATTTTTTTTTTCTTTTCGAAATGACATTTTTACTCTCTCAACCTCATCATCTTCAAGTATTTACAAGATTGCATTGCCATCAATACACCAACCACCATGAACATCCAATTTGAATCTCTTAATTCACCTCAAATCGATTTACAATTCTTCTTTCACTTTCTCTCCATATTCATCAAACAAAAACCAAGATTTTGATTTAAATTTTTTTTATGGTTCATAGAGCCATTGAAGCTTACGATTCTTGGTGAGTCACTTTTGTTTGAGATTTTGAGTGCTTGGAGAAGACTTATGTGTGCTAAACAACTTATCTCACTGGTTGAAACTATGAAATCAGTTTTTTTTTCAGATATGTTTGCCCAGACGACTTCCGGGTAAGTCTTCTAGCTGTAGGCGACTTAGATGGAAGTCTACTGGTCAATGCAGATGTTAGTTTTGCAATTGACATTAACATGTGTTTTTTGAGACGACTTACATGGAAGTCGTCCATCTTTGTTTGTTAAAAAAAAACGAGACGACTTCCATGTAAGTTGTCTAGGGTAAACAGGTTAGTTTTGCATTTGACCGATTTTGTCAGAATTTTGACTTTTCCTGGACGACTTACACATAATTCGTCTAGTAAAAGTTAATAAATCAATATTTTGTTATACCTAGACGACTTCCATATAAGTCGTTTCAGGTTAGTTTTGCAATTGAAAAATAAATAAAAAATTATTTTTTTCACAAGGATTTTGGGTTATTTTTGCATTGGATTCAAGTTTGGGTATACTTTTGTAATCAAAGTCAAGTTTTGAGTCATATTTGATAAATTTCCCATATAATTTTATATAAAATATTTTCAAAAAGAAAGCAAAATTAAAAAAAATGCAGAAAAACAGAATAATATCATGACCATAATATTGGTTAGTATCTGCATGGTCATAAGCAATTGGTTCTTATGACCCTTTCCATTTTATCATGAAAAATATCAAATACCATAGAAATTAAGGTTTTCATCATTTGATGCGTCTACGTACGGATGGTGAAGCACGTGTACATCTAATAGATTTTACAAATATGGGAGATGCAAGTTTACGCTCTATCCACTAAGTTACATACCTAAACCACTGCTTGAAGCACTTGGTTCAAAGTGAAGTATTAATTTAAGAAAAACTTAACTACACAACAGATTGAATGGCTCATTCACTCATTTAGGATTTTATATCACACAAAAAATATATATATATATGTGGGCAAACGACAATCATTTATACACAACAAATTTAGATACAACATGGATTAAATGGATATGATCCACTCATCTAGGATTTGTACCACACAAAGTATATGTGATCATGTGAGCAAGGTGCCAAGGACAGTCATGTATATCAGACAAAATATATTCTTTTTTTTTATTAGTTAGCAAGAAAAAACAAATAATTAAGGCCGATACAAGTTTGATTAATGTGATCTGTTTAAACTGAGACTGTCAATAAACTAGTAAAGAGAAGAGACGAGTTCTCGTCGGTGGATCAAGACAAAGACGTGTTTTATTAGATCAGTGAGTCGAAACCGAGTTACAAAAAGGGAGAGAACAGAGGAAAAAGTCCGGCGAAGACAAGTTCGTCGGACCGTACAAGTCGGCGAGATGTAAGATGTAAAACCCTAATTCTAGCCAAAAGTGAGTGTAGTAATTTGCGGATCCCCTCCTTGTTGCATTGTCTCCTCCTTTTATAGGCGAATGCTCGTTGACCTAATGTGTCTTGTCTCGATGGGCCTCCTCGAGTAATTGGGCCGACTCATCGGGCCGTTGTGTCAGGTCGTTGAGCCGATGATGTTCAGTCAGTCGCCTCATCGAGAAAAAGTAGTTTGGAGCCGAGCCGACCACTGGCTTACAAGTCGGCGAGCCGATCTTCTTTGTTGTAATCATATGTCTGGGTAATTGTCTTGCGGGCCTTTTGGGAGGGCTAGGCCCAGTCCCAACAGTAAGTCCCCCCAGTTCGCTGGTGAGTAGCGTAGCCGACTCTGCGAATTTGAGAATAGGGTTTGCGAGACAATTATCTCAGATCTTTGTGATTTCAGTCGACTCCTCGACTATCCAATCGACTCCTCGACTGTACAATCCACTTTGTATGCTCGCGTTCGAGGATCTGACTGATTTTTTTATTTAAACCGGTGGTTAGTTCCGGTTTTGATTTGAACCGATTTCGGTTCTCCTCGAGAAGCTTAAAAGTCGCGACGTTTGGTGAGCTCCACGCGCCTTAATGGGCCGACTCTAGGCCCATCTAGGTCTAATGATGACGCCTCGGGGTGCGATGCGCTCCTCTCTCTATAAATACCCCTCTCACTTCTCCTTTTCTCCACTCTTCATCCGGCTCAGGTACTTTCTCTCTCTAACTCTTCGCTTCTCTCTCTAACTTTGTAGTTTTAGATTTGAGAATGTCGTCGGGCGGTAGAAGCAAACTTTCTAGGGCCCAGAAAGGGAACGCCGCGGTGAATGCGACCGAGTCGAGTCCTGTACGCACCGTTGAGTCGAATTCCTCGCCCGATTTTGAGGCAATTCATCGTGAAGCCATGATGGATTCGGAGAACACGGACACGCCCCAGCGAGTCCTCGTTGCTGATTCGGCGCGTCAGCTCCGCGAAGAGGGAGAGAATGAAACATTAATTTCGAGAGACGGTCAGGGTGGAGCTGATGTCGGAGAGGCGTCTCTCCCCGATTTCGTTCCGTGCTGTTATCACCCGGGGGGAATCTTCGAGGATCTTCCAGCTTTGGCGGCGGAGCAGATGCGTCCCTCTGTCGTAGAGGGACAGTCATGGGAGAATATCGAGGAGACTCGGTCGACTCCTAGCAGCGTGAAAGCTTTATTGAGAGAATGTGGGGGAACCGGGGTGACCTTTTTGATCCCAACTAAATCTCAGAGGCCGTGGTCCTCTCCCATGGGATTTCAATGTGTCTATGAGTCATTCTTTCAGGACGAGACCAAACTTTGGTTTCCAATTCCTCGACTCGTTACGTCTTATGTGAGACGTCGTGACGCGTCAATAAGTCAATTTTTTAACGGCGCGTTCCGTACCTCAGTGGCGTTGATGATGACTGCGGCGGAGATCGACGTTTCGATGAGTGTTCGGACACTCGAGGAGTTGACCTATACGAAGTCTATGGGCGATGGTTTATTCTCGATCCAGATGAGGCCCAACTACAACGTGATCGTCGATCATCCGTGTAGGACGGCGCACTGGCAGCGTTTCTACTTTTACGTCAAGTCTGACGGTTTTGCCTTCGAGGAGCCGCCCGACGATTCCTTTCGTTTTTTGTGGAATCGTAAACTTGGTAGAACGCTGTTGTCAGCTCATCGACTGTCTCTTTTTCCTGTTTTCTGATGAGTTTTCGTTTGTTCGCAGTTGATCACCTGGACACGGCCTCTTATCCGGAAGATTTCGTCTCTGGTGCTCGTGCAGTTGTTTCGCGCGTACAAGTAAGCTGGAAGGATATCACCATCGAGAGGATTCGACGAGTGCTTGACAGAATCTCGAGGAGTAAGTTTCCCCTTGCGATCACATGTTTCTTCCAATTCGTGTTAATTCCGAGATTTGTTTGTACCGACTTGCTGGTCTTTTTCAGAGGATTGGAGGTCTGATCTGTTGCCTTTGATTACCGGTAACAAACGGCAGTTTTCGATATTCAGTAGCACTGAGCAAAAGATAATCAACGCAGCGAGGGAAATGAAAGAACTTCCAGACTTGAGTGCATTAATCAAGAAAAAGCTGAGCGGGGCGAAAAAGGCATCTTATGCGACTCCTAGCGAGACAACTCCTAGTGAGACGACTCCTCGCGAAGAGACTCCTCGCGAAAAGACTCCTTGTGGAGCAGTTCCTCCCGCTCCACTTACTCTCGTGGTTTCCCCGGGACCGTCTACAGGCCCGGCTAACGTCGACTCTTCGAGGGAGGATCTCACATTGATATCTGAACGAGAGACTGCCGAACCATCGGTGACTGGTGGCAAAAAGAAGAGATCTGCTCCTGACTCCTCTGCATCGGCTGCTTCTCAAGCGAGGACTGAATCTGATGGTCCTCCGAAGAAGAAGAAGAAAAATGAGAGGAAGAAGAAGAAATCTGTTGAGGAACAGTCGGAACCTGCTGAAGGCACCGAGAATCGTGAGATCGTTATCGAAAAAGGTTCTTCTCGTGATGCTGCAGCTCGGGGAGTCGTTGATTCGGATAACTCCCCGTCCGTCTCTCTGAAGAGGAAGAAGACTGGCCGCAGTCATGAATCGTCTACTCCGGTCACGTCTGCTTCTGCTGCGAAGATTCCTCCAGCTGCACCTCAGACTCTTGTCGAAGGCGGTTCGGCCTCTGAGGATCGTCGGGTCAAATTTCATGACCGCGTGGAATTCAAGTACGTCGGTGAAACTCCTCTTTCCTTCGCCCCGACTGATTGCGCTTAGCTTGTTCGACAAATTAAGGGTAGTCGAAAGGACCTGCCCGCTGTCAAGGACCTTATCTTCAAGGACGCGTACGTCGACGCGGCGAGGACTAAAATTCTAGTAAGAATTATTCTCCTCGTTTTCTCTTTTTTACGTTCCTGGTTCTGATCTTTTCTTTCGTTCACGCAGAGCGACGGGAGCATGAACTACGTCGTCGAGTTGTACGACTCAGCCCTTAGGGAGGTCACGTCCAAGTTAAAGCAAGCCGACAAGCTCGCTCGAGCGAAGGATGTAGCTCATGACCGCAAGGCGAAGGAATTTAAGGTGATAATTGATAAGGTTGCGGAGGAACGGGCTCAACTGATTGAGAGGAAGAAGGCTCAGAAGGCTCATTTCCTGGAGAAATTCGGGGAGTTGAAGGATAAATTTGAAGCTGCAGGTACAAAGATACGAGGACTCGAGGAAGAGAAGAAGGCTTGGTTAAGAGAGAAGGCAGCCATGGAGGAGAAGATGGTGTCCACCGCTCTGAGACACTTGAAAGAGGTCAACAGGTTGAGGGACTCTCGAGGTTATGAGGTTACTCAAGAGCGGTTTCGTGTACAAACGGCCATGATTGCTAAGAGCAATAAGCGTTTCTCCAAAATTCGAGATCTCGAGAAGCGTCGTAGTGAGTTTGAAGTAGTCAGATCCTTGCAGAGCCAAGCTTTTGGGACAAAGAAATGCCTCGAAGCACTCAAGGAGAGCGGGACCGACATTCCACAAGAGATGATTGACTTGTTCGCTGAACAAGAGAAGGAGCATGAGGCTGCGGCTGAACTCCTAGCCGTCGGAGGGATCCCGAGGAGCTTCTCTGTCTTTCTCCTCTTCATCTTCGATCCCCTTTTCCAAACGAGAATGTATGGGCGGCGATCGACCCATATGGATCGAATGCGGGCTTAATTGATGCTGGAACCGCTGCTTTCCTTCAAACTCCCAGTAGTTCTCAAGGAGATCATGCGAATGAAGGGTCTGTAGAACCGACTGGAAGAGAGCTTGGGGAGTCGTCTCATCAGGAAGGTAAGACCGTTGGTGAGGTCGCAAGGCTCGAGGACACGACCGTTGCACCTGCTTTGGATCCGACTACGCTCTCCACCAGCCTTGTTGTGAATGAAGATCCGCTGGTCCCGGTTCTTGGGACTACTGTCGCTGTTCTGACTTCTGACTTGGGAGTCGACAAGACGGGGACAGAGCCAGTTAATCCGCTTGAGCTTTCGGACTCTTCGACTGAAGGAGAGGGTGGCGAACAACTGGAGGAAATCGACGGAACTGATAATCTGCCAGTTCTGCCAGCGGACGAGACTGGGGATGCTTCGGATCAGCTCGCTGCTCAGGTCGTCGAGGGAGGCTCCGACCGTGTCGAGGACTAGTTTAATATGTTGTTGTTGTTTCCTTTTACACTTGTGGTTTTTAGCCCTTGGAGGCTTTTGTTGATGTGATATATGGATTTATTTTGCTTTTGCGGCTCTCTGTTGTTTCAGACTTTCAGTAAGTTTGCCTTCCTTAGAAGTTATTTCTGAAACAGAATTTGCCTTAGTCATGGAGATATAGTTTCGTGGACTCGAGGGTGCGAGTTAGTCTTCGACGAGTCGCTGAAATCTATTTTAAATGTTGGGTTTAAACAATTTGGTTTGGCAATCTGGTCGATGTCTTGAATTAAACCGGAGAGTCAATGACTTAGTTTTATCAAATTTTGACACATCATGCCGTCAGTTCGAGTCCTCGATAACAACATAAATTTTCGAGTTTCGAAGACAATCGTTTATACTTTTGAGCGACAACGGTTTTCAAATCGATCCTTAAGTAATCCAAAAAAGAATATTAGGTTGGCCAAGCCCGGCTTTACAGGATTATAAGATGATTGAAAGTTGTCGTCTCGATCGCAAGGGTCGGGCCGCGATACGACCGAAGAATCCCTCGAGCATGTGTCTGATCAGGACATGCCCGTTAGTGGGTGCGAGTGCTAGTACGTTTGTCCGAGAGACAAGGTCGTGCTCGTGCGTAAGCATCGCTTAAAACAATTCGCGCTCCTACTTGTTGGGAGATTGTTTTTGTTATAGCTGGACCCGGTAAAGGGCTGCCTACGTACCTCTAGGAGAGGATCAAGCCATTCGTAGTTCGTTTTGGTTAGTGAAAGTGGCAGTGGATGCACATTCACTTGTTTTTTTTTTTTTTTTTTTTTTTGGAGTGAAAGTGACAAGGGTGTCATTCACTCGTTGATTTAGACAGGACTCCTTGAGTGTTCAATCTTCTGGCTTGTGCCTAAGAGTAGTATCGTCGGAGGTGCATTGAGTTCCATGCTCTGGGAACGGGTTCGCCGGTCGACGTCTCGAGTCGGTAGACTCCTGGTTTAATGACTTGAGAAATTTTGTACGGCCCTTCCCAGTTAGTTCCGAGTTTGCATGCGTTTAGCTCCTTGGTGTTTTCGAACACTTTGCGTAGTACTATGTCGCCCAGTTCGAGAGGTCGAGACTTGACCTTCTTGTTGTAGTAACCTTCGATCTGATGCTGCTAGTTCTGGATGCGGAGTAGTGCTTGGTCGCGGTGTTCTTTTATAGCGTCCAGGGCATCGAAGAGCATACCGCTGTTGAGCTCGACGTTTTGTGGCATCCTCGACCTTCGCAGACTGGTTACGTTGACTTCGGCGGGAGCCATGGCTTCGACTCCGTGTGCCATCGAGAAAGGAGTTGATTTCTTTGCTCCTCGAGGAGTTGTTCTGTGTGACCAGAGGACACCGTCGAGTTCATCTGCCCAACATCCTTTTTTGAGATCAAGGCGTTTTTTCAAACCGTCTATTATGATTTTGTTGGTCACCTCGGCTAGGCCGTTGCTCTGGGGGTATCGCGGACTTGACGTGTTGAGTCGGATTCTCCATCTCTCGCAGAACTCTCGAAATTTATTTGATATGAATTGGGAGCCGTTGTCAGTCACTATCTCGTAAGGTAGGCCGTGGCGACAGATGATGTTCTTCCACACAAATCGTTGGACCTCTTTCTCTGTAATGCTTGCGAAAGCTTCTGCCTCAATCCACTTCGTGAAGTAATCTGTCAAGACTAGGACGAAGCGTTTCTGTCGAGAGCTCGGCATCGGGCCGATTATGTCCATTCCCTATCGCATGAAAGGGTATGGAGCTGTCATCGTTCGCAGCAACTGTGTCGGGGAGTGGATCGTCGACGCGTGTCACTGGCACTGGTCACATCGTTGCGCGTAAGCTTCGCAGTCTGCGTTCATCGTTGGCCAGTAGAAACCGAGACTCTTTACATTTAAAGCAAGTGCTCGACCTCCAGAATGATTTCCTGCAGCGCCTTCGTGCGTTTCAGCCATGACTAAATGCGTCTCCTCGCCATTGATGCACTTCAGAAGTACCTTGGTGCGGTCCATCGGTGGAGCTCTCCGTCGAGGACGACATAATGGGCACTCCGCATCTTGAGTCGTCTTGCAATCCATTTCTCGGGAGGTAGCTTTCCATCGAACAAATAGTCGATAAATTCTGTTCTCCAGTCATTGGTGTCGTTTGACACCTCTTCGAGGACTTGGTTCGCGGGTGCGGCTTCGGTTATTGGTGCTACGATGGCGGTCTCGATGGGAGTCAGGTCGATGCTTGGCTTGTCGATCTTGTGGATAGGGATGGTACGTTTCACCTGATCGCGCAACCTGCTACCTAAGGCAGCGAGAGCATCAGCGCATACGTTCTCTCCTCTGGGGACTTTGGTGAGTTCGAAGAATTCGAAATCTTTGGCGAGTGTTTGAACGATCTTAAGGTATGCGTCCATTCGTTCGTTGCGGGCGTCGTAGTCACCACTAAACTGACTAGTTACGAGTTGCGAATCGCAGTATGCGCTGAGGCGTTTTGCCTTGACTGCCTTGGCGAGTCGTAGTCCTGCGATCAACGACTCATACTCTGCTTCGTTGTTTGAAGCGGCGAAGCCAAAGCTGAACGACTGTCTGATCAGTTCTCCTGTCGGAGATTGCAGCTGCACTCCTGCTCCTGATCCTTTGTTTGTCGACGACCCGTCGACGTGGAGTATCCAATTTTGACTCGGGAGGATTAGATCTTGCTCGAGCTCTGGTGCGAGCTCGATGAGAAAGTCTGCGGGGACTTGAGAATTTGCAGCTGTTCGATTCTTGAAGACAATGTCGTGCTCGCTGAGTTCGATAGCCCACTTCGATAATCGTCCGGATTGATTTGTATTCTGCATTACCGTTCGCAATGGTTGATTTGGCAATACTTCGATTGTGTGCGACTGAAAGTAGGGACGCAGTTTTCTTGCCGATGTTACAACGGCAAGATCCATCTTCTCATGGGTGGGATATCGAGTCTCTGGATCAGTCATGCGCTTGCTCTTGTAGAAGATAGGCTTCTGTTCTCCTCGATCCTCTCGGATGAGGACGCTGCTGACCGCGGTTGAGGATACGGCGATATAGAGTGAGAGTGTGTCGCCAGTTTCGGGTTTGGACAATACGGGAGGAGTTGTAAGATACTCCTTGAGTTGTTTGAACGCCTCTTCGCAATTCTCGTCCCAGATGAAGCGTTTGTTTCCTCGCAACAACTCGTAGAAAGGAAGGCATTTGTCCGTAGATCTGGAAATGAAACGGTTCAGGGCCGCGATCCTTCCTGTGAGTCGCTGGACTTCTCTGCTGGTTTTTGGGCAGGGAAGATCAAGTATGGCAGAGATCTGTTTAGGATTTGCCTCAATTCCTCGCTGGGTGACGATGTACCCTAAAAACTCTCCTGAGGTGACGCCGAAAGTACACTTGGCTGGGTTGAGTTTCATACCGTATTCGTTCAAAGTCTTGAAGCATTCTTTAAGATGATCCAGATGGTCCGTTGCGCGGAGTGATTTTACCAGCATGTCGCCGATGAAGACTTCCATCGTGTTCCCTAATTTGTCGGCGAACAATCGATTGACGAGTCTTTGATAAGTTGCACCCGCGTTCTTGAGGCTGAACGGCATTACTTTGTAACAGTACGTCCCTCTATCGGTGATGAACGCTGTCTTCTCTTGATCGTCCGGATGCATCATGATCTGATTATAACCAGAAAATGCGTCCATGAAAGTCAGGAATTCATTCCCGGCAGTCGACTCGACGAGTCTGTCGATATGCGGAAGCGGGTAACTGTCTTTTGGGCAAGCTCTGTTCAAATCGGTAAAATCGACGCAAATGCGCCACTTTCCGTTCTTTTTCTTTATGACGACCGGGTTAGCTAGCCACTCGGGGTATCTCACCTCGGTGATTGAGCCAGCTGCGAGGAGTCGCTCAACTTCTTCGTTGACAGCTTTGCTTCGGTCGTGACCGAGCTTTCGTCTCTTCTGGCGAATGGGTTTGATGGTTGGATCGACATTCAACTCGTGGGATGTGATGGCGGGGTTTATTCCTTTCATATCCGATGTCGCCCAAGCAAACGTTGAGACGTTCTCCTTGAGGAAGTCGATGATTGCGCGTAGCATCTCTTCGCTGAGGAAGGCTCCGACTCGGACTACTTTGCTCTTATCAGAGTCGTCGATGGTGACTTCTAAAATCTCGTCTTTCTGCGGTTGAATTTGCTTCGCTATCGCATTGATGCGAGGAGTTGATTGTTGCATCTTCACCGTTGCGATGAGTAGTTCGCGAGCAGCTTGCTGATCTCCGCGAAGCGTCTGCACTTCTCCGTTTGGTCCAGGAAATTTCACGCATTGATGATATGTCGAGGATACTGCCTTAACAGAATGTAACCAGGGGGTTCCGAGGATCGCGTTGTAAGGAGCTTTCGTTCGGATGACTGAGAATTTAACTGTGTGTATCACTCCGCAAGCGTAGACGGGGAGTTTGATCGTACCAATCATTGTCTCAGAAGCACCGTTGAATCCTGTGAGGGAGCGAGATGATGGTTTCATGTCACGCAGGTCGACTCCCATCTTATCGAGCGTATCTCGAAAGATTAAATCGACTGAACTGCCTGTATCGATCAACACTTTAGCGACGTCACACTTCGCAATTCCTACCTCGACTAGCAGTGGGTCGTTGTGAGGTAAATGGACGCCGATGGCATCGTCTGGTGAGAAAGTGATTGAGGAATCATTCTTAGGTTTCGATGGCCATTTCTTTGAGGTTACTGCCTGTCGTCGATGGTCCTTTACTGACCGGACGGAATCGCCGCAAGGAGGTGAGCCACCCATAATTACGTTTAGGAAGTTAGACTCGACGACTCGTTTATTTCTCAGTCGAGTCCTCAAGTCGCTAGGCGAGTCTTCGATGACGGGCGAATTTTTGACGTTGGGCGAGTCCTCGACAACGGGTGAGTCCTCGACAACGGGTGAGTCCTCGACAACAGATATGTGTCCATCCTCATTCTTGGACCTCGCCTCCTCGATTCTTCTTCGTAAGTCTGAATGTTTTGGTCGGTTGAGCTTGATCCTGAGGTCTTCCGACTTTGAGTTGAGCTTCTCACGAAGATCAATGACTCGTGGTCTGAGACGAGATCGAACACTCGAGTCCTCGATTTTCCTAGCCTTGGATTTTTCGATGATTGCGCGGAGATCTCCGTGTGAGTCGTATGTACGATCAGATGTCTGCGACTTACGCCTGAGCTTGTTTCTTAAGTCGTTTGACCCTTCCGATCCTATGCTCTCGTTAGTTCGTTTGCTTGAATACTCGCGTGAGTCGTGGACTTGTTTATCCTCTTCTTCATCTGAGGACGAACTGGGTCGCGCGAGGATGACTTGTACACGTCGACGATTACGCGGTTGCTCCTCGTCGACTTGTGCATCGCCGTCATCTTCGTCGTGCTCTTCTGGCTTGTCATCCTTGGTATGCTTCGGCCGAGTTCCAGACTTATCCTGATTCTTGTGAGTTTTCTTTTCTTTGTTTTTGCTCCAGCTCTTGGCGCCGTTTGGCCTAGGCTTGGGGAGTTCGACGTTCGACGTTCCCTTTTCGTACGACGAGAAGAGGGCGTCTAACTAATGTCTGCAGTTCCTTGTATCGTGCGCCTTAGACTTGTGGAAGCTACACCACATGTTTGGCTCTGCAGGTCCAAGACTCAACACCGGAGGTGTCGAAGAGGTTTGCGGCTTTTCGTCGTTTTCCCAGACATTCCAACCTTTTTCGCGTACAATGACAGTGGGCTGTGGGGACGCGTTTTTGTCTTCAACCACGTAAATGAAACTTTTCGGCTGGTTAGGTTTACTGCCTGAGGCGTGCTGACGGGGTTCCTGGCGTGCCTCGGGAGCTTTGGGGACAGTTGCCGGTTTGGTTGCGTGTTTAGTTTCTTAAGTATCGCTGCTGTATCTTCTTCCATTCGGATGAAGTTGTTCGACCTGGCGATTGCGTCCTGGAGCGACGTGGTTGGATTTCTGTACAGGTCCTCGCGAAACAAGGACTTGAAGTAGAGAGTATTCATCAGTGCGTCGACGGCAACGCTGTTGGGGACTTGGACTTTCGAAGCGACTGCTTTGAATTTTTCCATGAAGTCGCGGAGGCTTTGGCTCGATCCTTGAGACAGATTCCATAAATCGGACAGAGTTGCTCCTTGTCTTGTAAATATGATGTAGTGTTTGAGGAACGCAGTCGTCAGATCGTGGAAATCGTTGATGGAGTCGCGCTCCAATCCAGTGAACCATCCGAGAGCTGGTCCTTGAAGACTTTCCACGAAGATACGATAGTAGCCAGCGTCTCTTTCTTCCTCAGAGAAGTTGGTTCGACCCATCGTGATGTTGAAAGCAGTGATGTGGTCGGTTGGGTCCGCCTTTCCGGCGTAAGTCGGAAGGCGAATTTTCTCGGTCGGCCGGTAACGTACGTCGGTGATCTTCCGGGAAAATGGGGTTTTTAAAGTTTCGGCGAGGACACGTTCGATCAGCGGCGCTGACGTAGGTCCTTCGAGCATCCGGTCTTTCATGTCCAGGACTGATTGCTTAAGCTTAGCGAGTTCCCGGACGGTAACGAGGTCGACGCCGCCGGGAGTTTGGACCTGTACGGCACTCGTATTCGCGGGGTTTCCGGCACTGGCTGTTCGGTAAGTGTCGAACAGTTGCTTTCGGACCGTCGTAGCCGGATCTCCTGAGCCTCCGGCCAACGGAGCTAGAATGGCGGCGATGGCGGCGAGTTGCTCGGGCGTCGCCTTTTGGGCGGCGTCTTGCTGCGCCATCCTCTCGAGTATGGTTTCTGCAAAGGCCGCTGCTGTTGGAGCGTCTTCGGTCACAGGCGACTCGTCGTCGGACGGCGAGTCGGGTCGAGTCATGATCTTTTGCTGACGCTACTCTGTCTGCCCCACGGTGGGCGCCAACTGTTTAAACTGAGACTGTTAATAAACTAGTAAAGAGAAGAGACGAGTTCTCGTCGGTGGGTCATGACAAAGACGTGTTTTATTAGATCAGTGAGTCGAAACCGAGTTACAAAAGGGGAGAGAACAGAGGAAAAAGTCCGGCGAAGACAAGTTCGTCGGACCGTACAAGTCGGCGAGATGTAAGATGTAAAACCCTAATTCTAGCCGAAAGTGAGTGTAGTAATTTGCGGATCCCCTCCTTGTTGCATTGTCTCCTCCTTTTATAGGCGAATGCTCGTTGACCTAATGTGTCTTGTCTCGATGGGCCTCCTCGAGTAATTGAGCCGACTCATCGGGCCGTTGTGTCAGGTCGTTGAGCCGATGATGTTCAGTCAGTCGCCTCATCGACCAAAAGTAGTCTGGAGCCGAGCCGACCACTGGCTTACAAGTCGGCGAGCCGATCTTCTTTGTTGTAATCATATGTCTGGGTAATTGTCTTGCGGGCCTTTTGGGAGGGCTAGGCTCAGTCCCAACATGATCTAATAAAGCCATTTATTTTAGACACTACATAAATAAAACCCGTGAACCACTAGTACAGTCGTAGGTTTCCTATCAAATGGGTATCTTGTCCTGGAACAAAAAATCACATAATCTTGCGTCAACTCAGGATGTGTGAATATGTCACCGTCTTTGTAGAAAACCTCGACGACCCTTGAGAGGTTTAGGAATTGTGTAACGATAGGAAAAGGAGAAGGGAGAGGTCTCTTCATCTTATTATTCTTCAAGACTCTTCCACAAGTTCAGTGCAATGATTTTAATCTCTTTTGTGGCTTTCTCCAGTAAAACACCATATTCATTAATATAACAATCAATGGATGTCCATGCGGGTATAGAGCCATACTTTCGGCCTCATTTGAATACATTGAAAGAGGCCCATCCGTAGGATTCAATTATATTTGAAGATTATTCAGTCTTTTCATAAGTCTAGGGTATCCCCAAATAAAAAAATAAAAAAACAATAAATCTATGTTTCTATGCGCTTTTTTTAATGAGTTTAAAATTAATTGAGTCAAAACCTATAATACATGCATCCTTTTTCCTTTGTGTTTAAAGAATCAAAATTATTAAAAGAAATATTGGTTCTTTCATGAGTCTTGTTGTGTCCCAAAACAAGTGATCAAACCCTCTTCGAGATGGTTCTGTCCTTTTCCTTGAACGGAAAGCAACCTGAGCTGCACTGTTTTGTCCACAATTTTATCAGACAGCACACATCTCTTGGCTGTTCACCATGACGACATGAGTTCCGCTCTCTCCATATAGCGTGCACTTCTGCTTGGAATGTATACCGAAGAAGAACAATTTTTGTAGGGGTAACTCTTGGAATGTATCCCGAAGAAGAACAATTTTTCTGATTCAAAGCTCACTTGCTGAAAACCGCGACCACTCACCTCTTCCATAGCCCAAAGGAGGCTCTCTACTTCCGCATGAATAGGAGACTTAGCTTGACCTCGTTTCCTCGTCCCGGTGATGACATTTGTATCCCCATCTAGTAGGATGAAACCCAGACCGGCTCCATTATCCGATTCTGACCATGAAGCATCCACTTGACACTTCCAGCCGTGTGTTGGAACATGTGGCTCTGTTGTCGGGTTTCGTACTTCTTCATGTCCCCGAAGTTCATTGTGCTATCCATCAGCTGCGCCATCTTCCGTGCTTCAACCTCTTGAAAAGCCAGCTGGAATAGGCACTCGTGTCTTTATTATTGAAGCATTTGTCGTTGCGGTTCCATATGTACCATACCAACCTTGGGAGGATCGATGCAGTGCTGAAAATAGGCGTTCGTGTCTCTAGCCCACCTGAGGAGAGTGTCAAGGTTATCATAGATAAAAGAACTCGGGAAAATAACCGGAGATGATGGAATAGCTGACAAAGTCCAATATTGGACAGCCGGTGGACACTCGAAGATAATATATGGTAGATGGTTTCTCATTCTGCTCCACATCATTGACAGACAGGATCAGAACCACAGTGGCGCTCAGTCAGTGTACTCGCAGCTGCTACATATTCTGATAATGCTTACCAGAGGAAGTGCTTCATCTTTCTCGGTGCTTTTAACTTCCACACTTCAGTCTTTGAAGCATTTGTACTTGGTTCCTTCACCTCCACAGGCTGCCTTGTGCGTCTTTGTTCCACTGCAATCGCATACCCAGACTTCACAGTATAGAGGCAAGAGACAAGATAAGGAGTATATGTCCTCAGCAGCTATAACCTCGATAATGAAGGCAACATTCCACTCTTTCCTGTCAAAGTCAATCATGTGATGTACTTTAAGATCATTCTTGATTATTGTAGACTTTGGTTGAGCAAGCCTAGCAGGGACGGTTTATCCACATATCTTTCCAGACCTTTGTATCTGCCTCCGTTCCTATCGTTCTTGTTATCCCCTTGTAGAGAATTTGTTTGGCTGCCATAAGGCTGTTCCATCCATAAGATGGGTTACTGACCATGATTCTTAGGTGTGGGCACTTTACCTGATATCTGAAGCCAACCTGAACCCGAACCGAAATCCGAACCGAAGTAGCAAAATAACCAAATGAGTATTAAATTAGAAGAGATTGGATATCCGAACCCGAATGAGTAATATCCGAACCCGAATGGATATTTGAACATAACCGAACACATGTATACTTAACCTTATTTTTCTAATTTACTTCTCTCATTAAAAAATATATTATGATGCCATATATACTTTGAGATCATATAATATACATATAATTACAAGCAAAATGATTTGCTACTCAATTAAATGCATGTCAAATTTTTTGTTTCATGCATTAACAAAAATTACATCCAAAATTTAAAAATGATAACTAAATTAGTGTTTTTTTATTTTTAAAATATCATCTCTGAATCTATTAATCATTCAATATATTAAAAAAACAGTTTAGTGAGAGCTATATTTTTCTAATACAAGAAACTTAAGAAATGAAGAATTTCATTTTTTTTCTTCAAAATCTAAATATCTGAAACCTGACCCGAAATAACTGAACTCAAACTAAAAATACCCGAATCCGACCCAAAGTACAAAAATACCCGAACGGGTTCTATACTCCTATACTGAAATATCCAAAAATCAGAAATACTTGATCTGAACCCGAACAGGTATCCGAACGCCCACTCCTAATGATTCTAACTGCTCTCGCATACATACATTTATAACCAGCATCATATATCAATAACAGGAACTCCAGGTTTCAAGTCCCGGACGACAGAAGAAAAGTTACAAGGAATCTTGAACATGGTACAAGTAAATCTGGTCATGAATGGATCTTCATAGGACGGCTCAGATGATACAGTTGAACGTAATTTTTTTCATAAATGTAATGTCCTAATAAATCAGCCTTATAAAAAAATATCACCAAATGAACGTATTGACTGGTTTTTTTCTAAAAGGCCAGTCCTAACAAAACTACAAATAATGACATGGGGGAGATCGTATTGCATATTGTTTCCATACTCTTTGAACACTTAAAAATAAATTATTTCAATGTAAATAACTTGGATACGAACGATCATAACAAAAAGAGAGCAAACGCAAACGTAATTACTAAAAATCCATCTCAACATATTTAACAAAAAAAATGGATCAAAATCTTGATACCAAATATGAGGAAAAGAAACATAGAAAAAAAACAGATTGACGAGACTTATTGCTTCCTTCCTCTTCCTTTCTTGGTTGGCTGCGTCTCCATCGGTTCTTTGCCGGTGACCTCAGAGAGATCAACTGCATCATACAACAGCCAACACATAATAAACTAAAAAAGTAAGCTACAAAGCCAATGCTACAAACACAACACAAAAGGAGATTTCCTTTTCAAAAGGTAAGTGACATTAAACCATGAATGTCATTCTTCTTACCATCAGGTCCTCTGGCCATGAGTGTGAAAAATATGTTATTCAGTTTCTCCATCTTCTTGGCTTCTTGTGCTTGGTCTGTCTTGAACTTGAGACACTAATTTAAAGAAAAAAGAAGTATTAAATAAATAAATAAATCATATGCTTCACATAAAACAGGATGAAACAAGAAAGCAACAAGGGGGAGGAGCTAATTAAGCACAGAGAAGTTGAAGCAAACTATAAGTAGTAACACAAGGATGTCTAAAGGTATATAGCAGCACTTTGACTAATAAACAGAAACATGTTTCAATATCCACCAACAAGAACAAGTGTAGATGAATAGTGAAATATATCTGCTTATATAACTCATCGCCGGCAAAAGACAAAAGAAATGTATTAAATAGCATATGTTATGAGCAATCACATTCCCCAAGCTAATCAGCATAGAAAACTCATCATCCGGAGCCAACACAAAAAAAAAAAAGACAGAGAAGAAGACACATACATACCTCTTTGTTATCAGTAACCTTAAGAACCAACTTGCCATCGCAGTGTCTATACTTGACGACATACCGAGTCTGCATTGAATCGAATTCATCATAATAAACAAAAAAACATCTATCGAATCGCCACCAAACAAGAGGCAACTCAAAATCAGCTATCGAATACCAAATACGACAAAAAAATCTACGGATTGTAATCTAAACTAGCACAAAACAAACCCAGGAAACAGTGACGAACGAAATCGAGAGAACGTACAGATTCGGGATCAGCTCGGAAAAGCTGAACAGATCGATCTACGAATTCGTCCCACGAAACTATGTAAACCATCTCGATTCACCTGAACGAACGGACTAAGGGCGGCGATTTCAATTCTATGCAAATCTCACACAAAAACCTCGACGGAGCCGAAGCCGAAGCAGAGAGAGAAATATATATATATATATGTATGGAGAAAAAAAAGAGGAATATATACAAAAAAATAAATTTTGACTGCTATACAAACCGGAATAAACCTGATTAAACCGGACTGGTTAGTTAGTGTTAAGAATTTTTAAAGCAAAGTAAAACCCTAACCGTTCTTCTTCTGCAATTCCCTTTGTTTCCCCCAAAGTCTCTCTGCTTCATTCATCATGCTCTCTCGTTTATTCCAGAGATCTTCGAATCTCCGTCTCGCAACCCTAGTTTCTTCCAAATCCAACTCTCAGATCTTCTCCTCCTTTATCCGTCCGCTTTCCACCAACAGTACCGGCGGCGGCGGAAATGACAACGGGAATGAGGGTAATCGAAATGACGCACCGTGGAGTTTTTCTGGAGTAAACGATGGCAAGTCCGATCCTTTCTCTTCTTCTGGATTCGGGTCACCTGGTGGGGATGGCCAATGGCCTAGGGAGGAGCCTAAGCGATGGAATATGAAGGAGGAAGGAGATGAGAAAGGCGTGTTCGGTGGTAACGAAGGTGAGGTGTCGAATGGCTTTGGGGATGTGAAATCCAGTGGATGGGATGTGTCCTCTAAGCCATGGGATTTGAAGGAGGAGGAGGAAGATGATAAGGTCGTGTTTGATACCAGTGGCGAGATGCCTGTTAGCTTTGATGACAGCTTGGTGAATGAAGAAGAAGAGCGTGCCAAGAAGCAAGTGTTTGAAAGGGAAGAGAAAGAGCTCACTGAGGTTATCAAAGGTCAAAGTCCTCAACTTTCTTAGCTGCTTCTTAAAAAAAAGTGTCCAGATTTGGAATCAGGGTCAAATGGGTAGCTAGTAGTGATGTGAATCTGATCGGATGACTTGGATTTGGATTTGATGATTATTCGAGGCAGTAGCAAGGTTGTGTTATTCATGATTGTTGTATGGACGATATGTTTAAGAGGCATGAGCATTTAGTTAGAAAGAGTTCTCCTTTAGTTAATACTGTGGTGCTTAATGCTTAACAATGCTCAGTCTAGTGAATTGAGTTTTTCGGCTTTACTGATTTGGAACTTACTCTATTGTTGCAGGTCCTGATCGAGCATTTGGAGACCTGATTGCAAAGTCCGGTATCACAGACGAAATGCTAGATAGTTTGATAGCCTTGAAGGATTTCCAAGGGGTCCAAGGGTTGCCTCCTCTGACTGAGATTGAAAACCTGCGACGTGAGAAGAGTTCTAAGAAGTCGTCAAGAGCTGAGATAGAACTCCAGATGCAAGAGGAGATTGCTAAAGCAAGGGTGAGGCAAGTGGATGAAGCTGGGAGAGCCTATGGAACCGGGAGAAGAAAATGCAGCATTGCCCGTGTTTGGATTGTTCCTGGCAAAGGAAAGTTCCTTGTTAACGACAAAGAGTTCGATGTCTATTTCCCTATGCTTGATCATCGTGCCGCTCTTCTCCGCCCGCTTGCTGAAACCAAAACCTTAGGCAGTTGGGATATTAACTGCACTGTTACTGGCGGTGGAACTACAGGTAATAATACCCTCTCAACGATCACCTCTTCGGTTATAGTCACTCGTTGCTCAAATTAATAAGCTTATATAACCGTGGTCAACTGTGTTCTCAACTGTTTGGTTCAAAGGTCAAGTTGGAGCTATTCAGTTGGGTATCAGTAGGGCATTGCAAAACTGGGAACCAGATATGCGGACAGCACTTCGAGCTGGTAAGCAAGATACTAAACGCATTCTAAAATCTGCGTATAATGTTCTTCACCAGAGATACATCATGTTGTCTTATCGATGACTCAGATGTTTCTATTTGATAGGCAGTATTGTTCGGGTTAGATTGATTGTTCTTGATGTTCACCATCTTATTTCTAATCTTGGATACATGTTTGCAGCTGGTTTTTTGACAAGAGACTCTCGAGTTGTGGAAAGGAAGAAACCTGGAAAAGCTAAGGCAAGAAAGAGTTTCCAATGGGTCAAGCGTTAAATCCATACGATATCTTTCTCTTCCGTCTCTGTGTTTCTTCATTTTCATTGGTTCATCTACTTATACCGGGTTTGGAAGAATCACCGCAAAATAATTTGTTGTTTCTTAGTCTTTCTTGCACCAACACATTCCTCTACTACGGCTCTCGAGTCTAGGAAACTTTAGTTGCGTTTGGTCTGTGAGTCAGGACACATAGTTTGTATGTTTTTGTTCCTGTTTCTTCAAAAGGTGCATTGATAATGATCAACATATATGAATCTGATAGAATCATGGTAAGGAGTGTCTAATTCTCATAATTAAAGAAGAATTTATTTCATTTGGTTTATATATTTTCAATATAGATTAAAACTAAACTGGATACAAATTGGATAAACTCTCTACCACACATTCCAAATTTGACAAACATTGACCAATGAGTTTTCGTAAAGACTTTCCATAAAACATGGTTCTCATGTTCGTTTGCCTCTTTGTACTGGTTTCTTCAGACACAGAATTGGATCTCTTTCATAACAGTCATTCATTATAGAGAGTTGGTTCTGGAATTGTATACTAATAATGAAAAAACAACAAAACTCAAAGTGGTACAAAAATAGCAATTAGAAGACTTCACTGATCTACAAAATATCATCTGAAACTATATATACTAATAAAGTGATACAAGTAGAATTCACAAGGCTTTTTACCAAACGACAAAACATCAGATACGAGAAGAATACAAAATTGTTCCAAACAATTGAAAGAACATTAAAACATCAAATTAGTTTATCTTCTTTATTCGCCTTCCTCATAGCAGAACAAAAGGATGGTTCTTGAGTTCAAGCGTAGACCACCTCTTGTTAACGTCTCTCTCCAAGCATCTGCTCAAGAAATCCAGTGCTTCTTTGGATAACCAAGCCGGTACATGAGGCATGCGATCGCTGTGGCCAATGAGATTGACCCAATCATCAAAGGCAAGATCACCGTATTCTCCCCAAACTGTTGCTCCGGATAACATCTCCAAGACCGTGCATCCAAAGGCCCACACGTCCGCTCCAAAGTCCACAAAGCCATGCCCAATAAGCTCCGGAGACATGTACCTCGTGGTGCCTCTCTTGTGGCCGTATCCGTTACCGTACTCGACCGACCCTTTCTCCATAGCTAATCCAAAATCTCCAATCTTGGTCAAGTACCCGGTAGACCTGAACCGGACAGCGGTAGGGGAGAGTAAGAGGTTGTCGGGTTTGATGTCGCAGTGAACGATGTTTCTGTCGTGGATGTAAGTGAGACCAGACAAGACATCTCTAGCGAACACTTTGGCCTCCGACTCAAGAAGCTCGCCGTGATTATCCTCGATCAAGTCGGCAATGGTTTTGCCAGAGCAATACTCGAGAATCAGATTGTATTGCGTAGAGTAGCCCTCGCGTGCGATCTCGTCGCCGTAGCAACGGACAATGAACGGAGATTGTAAACGGATCATGATCCTGCCTTCGTCCATGAGGCTTGAAGCGTGAGAAATCTCTGCGGTTTTGATGGCTCTGTCACCTGTATGGTGTGTCTTGCTTTTACTGGTACCTAGATAAACCGAACCGTACGCTCCTGTTCCGAGTAAGAGAAGTTTAACCCACGAGGACGAATTGATTCTGCCTCCGTCTAGGGTTACGTTGTCGGCGGAAGGTTTCTTCGGAAGGGCGGTCTCGAAAGATGCTTTGGTTATCTCTTTGACAGAGATACTAGTATGCTTCTTCTTCATCAAGTTGGGCTTTCTAACGACCCTCAGAGTAATCTTAGCCATATTCTTCTATGGAAAAGGTTTCGTACGTAGATGGAGAACTAGCAACTTCGTGCTTGTGGAGAATGGAATGTGATGAAAACAGAAAGAGCTAGGGTGTGAGTTGGGTGGGACTCAAGTTACCTTTTTTATGCTCTTCTCTATTTCCTTTTTCTTTTTTCTTTTCCTTTTTTTCTGTCACTGCTTCTCTATTTCCTTTTTTTGATTAGGGTTAAACCCGAACTACGTACTAGACGTGTAATTTCACTTGGACGACGTAATTTTTATTAGAATTATCTTAGAAAATTTCTCAAAAACTAATTAAGTCTTTATTATAGTCCAATTTCTCATCTTTAACTATCTGAGTTCTCACCAAAACAATTGTTAGATTCAATAAATGATTAAATTTTTGTTTGGTTTTAGGATCAGTACTGAATTTGTGGTTTTATAAATTGTATTCTGTTTTCTCGTCTATTTTGCTTTTCATTATATAGTTATTAGAAAATCATTATGGATTTATTTTAATATATCTTACAACAACGGTGGTAAAAAAAAAAAGCAATTGTACGATGGACGATATAATGATCATGAGGAATACGCATGAGAATCATGTTATTTTTTTTTTGTTAAAGGAAAATCATGTTAATACTTATTACCTTTGTTTCGTGTGGCAAAGCGAATTCCAAACGAAAAAAAAAATCAAAAATATAATAACATTCTACAACATTTATTTATTTTGTATGGTTTTCCCGGTTCACTTCTTCGTTGGCTTTCATTGTGTGAACACTGAACAGCATATAATATCAACGGAAACTCAAAGACATTCGTATAAAAAAAACCTTTTAGTTACTGAATGAAATTAGTCAGATAAACTATTAATGTGTTAGACAAAAGTCATTTCTTAGCTCATTATGGATGCTGATCAAGGGGAGTACATAAGCTCTGAGCTCATGCATCACGTGTACTTCTCAGACAGCTTGAAGCTTATAAAAGAAGCAAAGAGAAAAATTATCATTAATATGCACTTACTGATTAAAGTAGGAAGGATGGGTTGTTTTGTTTGACAGAAAAACATTGGGGTTTCTGGGTGAGTCGGTGAATATTGTCCCAGTAGTCCACCAGAGACAGCTACAATTGTTAATATGTTCATGCAAGCGTCCATTTTAGGACTTTTGATGGTTAGAGGGGTTCAAATCATGGTCAATTCAGGAGCTGCACTGGTTAAGTTCAAAGAAGAGATGAATTCGCTGAACTGAATCTTAATCAACTAACATCAATGTGTAATAATATATACACAAGCAAGTGGTCCCCATTTACAATAGTCTTTTTTTAACGTCGAAACACTAATTTGAGAAGGAACTTGGCTAAGTGATATACGTTGAGTATTCACTCATGCAAATACTTGTTTTCCCCTCAGTCCATTTAGGATTCTCCATAGCTAACTTGAGAGACGGAGCTCTGTTCGGGTCCAAACTCTTGCTCAAAGAAACAAACAACTTTTACCGGTCAAGGAAGAGTTAATCCGCTTGAACTTAACTGCCATGTAATGCTACGCAAGCTGACCCAAAGTAGGGTTACCGTGGTTGAAATGGTGATTACTGCCACGGGATTCTAGGTTCTGGAACAGAAAATGACTTCAGCACCGCATAGAAACTTGTGAATTCTGAGATTGTTGGTTCTTATCAGTAGCTCTGAAGAAAAATGACATTCAATATGCTACTACACAAGATAAAAAATCACAGAAAAAAAGAGAGTGGAATTTAAAATGATAATATATAGGAAAATAACTAATAACTTGGAAAGCTTGACGAAGGAACTATAGAGTCTCTCTCAGGCTTTAGAGTACCAATTGTGATGCCTTCAAATAAGCATAGCATTAGGAGCATCTAGTTTGAGAACATATCAAAAACTTACAATGTAAAAGCCCAATCATTTTCTATGCAAATACCTTTTCCAAATATATGTTCCTTGCTCGGTTTACGACCATGTCATTTTTCTTCAGAGCTATGAAATTTGCGGTGCTTTAAGCTGAAAGTCTTACAACTTTATACAACACCTATTATAACGTACATAATTTAAGCTGAGGAGTTCCACCAACCCATCAAGACTAGATTATGATAAATAAACTGAAAATGCTGGGGGAAAGTTAAAAAGGAAATATTGGAAATATGACATACCCATTATTCCTAGTTGTATGCCTACTGTTCCTGTATCCGGTCACATGACTCGACGGTGGCTTAAGCAGATGAAGCTGAACCAAACACATATGAGAAAAAACTGATAATATGAATTCTATTTAAAATGGTGTGCAGCAACAGAAATTGTATACCTGAAAGCAGATATCTAAGGCTCCTTAAGACACCAAAGAGCAAAATGAAGTGCTTATAAAGCGCACAAGCATTTTCGATGAATCTGAGCTATAGTCTAAGACTTAACGATAATACTCATTGAAAAAATATCTACTTATCACCTCGCTCTTGGGGTAAACCATAGTGATTCAGCAAAAGCCAGCAGTGAGAAAGCCACATGATCATCATCTGTAACAAAACAAAAAAATAGTTTCAGATTAAATATGCATGAATCAATTAGATTTAAAGCAAACAAACCTTTGACCAAGAATACGTCCTACTTTTATGCAGTCGATGTAGACAATCTGCGTTGAGATGGGTTTTAGAGTATGATGGGTTTCAGGAGTGAGAGCACCGAAAGGAACAGAGCCATATATAATATGGAGTTTGAAGGTGAGGAGTTGGAAGAGTAGATAAACTCTAGATTTCTTCAAGAATTAAATGGTTCTTTATGAGTGCTAGTGGTGAGCATGTGGATTGGCGGAGATGATAACAACATGGTTTTCTCATGAGAAGGAGGAAAAAAAGATAACGATGATTTGTCATATTGTAGCTACAGTTTAGTAAACTAAAGATCAATATTTAGTTTTTCTTTTTGCAAGAAAATTTGACTTAGATTTTAAAAATGACATGCCAACTCAGCAATGATTGGCCGATTTTATTTGATGATGTGGATAGCTTAGAATTTGAGTATATCTCCCTTTTAGTATTGTTAGATTTTTGCATGTGTTGTGTGAGACTTATTTTATAATTAACAACTCGTTTTTACACATAAATTTCAGTTAATATTTATATTTTATAATCTTAGTGCATAGGTAAATTTTTATCAATTTTCTACTTAGTGCTAGAGAAAACACTCATACATATAACTTTAAACCCAGCGCAACCCGAATTAAGAATTATAATATAGAAAAACTGAAAGTTAAATAAGGTCAATCGAGTCAATAACAACATCATACACTTTCTTATTTAATAATTTAATATTTATTAAACTTAATCTATACTATTAAAACGGAAACATTCTGAAAAAAATCTACTTATACAAGGTTGTTGAACCATTTCATTAGACTAACTTTTTTTGGTCTTCCCTTATATATTTAATCTATACTTACTATTAAAATAAAATCATCCTAAAAATCTACTTACAAAAAGTTTATTGTACCTACTCATTAATATTTTTTGATCCTACCTTTATTTTCTCTAACCATCTAACATTTTTATTAATAGCCATATTAATACATGACACAATAACGGCAATTAAAGCAATATTATCCTCCACATAATCATATTAATATATCTTACTAAATTTAATACCTTGATAAATTCATTTTAAAAAAGATTGCGAACCATATATTGATTTCGATATAAACATTTTAATCCATAACTAGATTTTGATCCGCGCTTAGAAAGCGCGGGTTTATTTTTGAAATTAAATAAATTCTTCTTATATAAGAGATAATGTATAGGTTTGAGTACATTTACCCGAGTGCACTAAATCGTACCAAACTGAGAAAAAAACTCAAAATTAAGCTGAATTTCATAAATAATCGAGCATAGAAAAAATAAAAACCAAAGTAAGGACCAAATGAGTACTTAAAATTTTAAAATACAAATTATATACCTATTAAACATAACTAAACCATTAAAAGTTTATACTATTAATAGAATTATATGTGGTAATGATCACATTTGAATAATCTATCATATATTCATATAGATTTATTGTTAGAGCAATTATATAATAGATTATGAGAAAATAATAAATGAATTCATTTAAATTATGTAAAGTATTTATATAGTTAGAGAAATATAAGTTAAGACCAAATAAATAGTTAAGTCTAATGAAATTAGGGCTGTTCAATATGGTAAAACCGAACCGTACCGAACCGAACCGAACCGAAATAGACAATATGGTTTGGTTTTGGTATATACCATATAAACCGAATGGATATAATTTTATAAAAACCGTAGGATTTGGATATGGTTTGGTATATAACCGATTAAACCGAATAAACCGAACAAAACCGATTAAAAGTAGAAACACGTAAATATGTATCTATATTATAACAATACATGAAAATCTATTTGTTACATAAGTTAAATTTGTGTTAATAACGATTACTATAATTTTATAGTAATAAAGAGCCTTAATTTATAAAACACTTGAATTATAATTAAATAACAATACATCGCAATTCAGACATCTTATTTTCTAAGTTTTCTTTTGATTTTTGTGCTTTATTTTAGTCTTCACTAAATTAATATGAAGATTATAAATTTGATGGACAATAATTAATGAAAAAATTTTACAACTTTTTTCTTATCTGTAAACAAACAGAGTTTCGTGTTCAATTGAAAAAGCATGACTTTAATAAACGATAAATAGGGAAGAGTGAAAAAACTTTTCTTTCATATTTCTGTTTTGTTTCATATTTTTATTTTCAAAATTTCAAACTTTGATTTTAGTTATAGATTTGATTATTTTATTTGATGGTAGAAGCATTTTTATTTTTTTGTTCATTTATTTGGACATGTAATATATTTTTAATAAATGACTATGTTGACAATATGACTCTAAAATTCATATAATATGATCTCAAACTAAATAATTATGTTTTTTGGTATAAAACCGAATAAACCGAAAACCGACGGTATATAAACCGAACCGAACCGAAGTAAATATGGATTTAGAATGGTAGTTATATTTTACTAACCGAAATACCGAAAACCGAAAAAAACCGAACCGAAACCGAACCGATATCCGGATTGAACACCCCTAAATGAAATGGTCCAACAACCTTGTTTAAGTAGATTTTTAGGAGTGATTCTCTTTTAATAGTATAGATATAACTTATCTTTCAATATTCACGATGACCTTTAACTTGACTATTAATATATGGCAAGTACTTATCAACAAAATCTAAACTTTTGAACACTGAAAAAATTAACATTTTTAATGTAATTCAAAATTGTCAAACATATATCCAACTATTTACAAAATCAAATTTGATAAAAAAAAATTAAGCAAATCATCTGTTAAAAAATTACATCTATTACGAAAAAACTTAATTTTATGAAAATATTTATAATAAAAATTTATTATTTAAGATAAATTTTTAAAAAATATTAAAACCCTACAAATTTATACTATTTAGTTAGCTAAAAATATGCCAAACAAATCTTAAATATTATCAAGTGAACAAATGCAACTCTTATAAAATATACACACAAATATATTGAAAAAGATTAGCCTTGAGTATTTGGGTCATTGGGTTAGGTACGGACGGTTCTTTTTGATTTTGGGTCCTTTGAGTCCTAAAGATTTGGAGTCAACTATATATTTGAATTTTTTTTGGCTTGGGTTTGGGTTAGTTTTTTCGGGTCCAAGTTGGTTCAGACCCATAATTTAAATATCTCTAAAATACCTATAATTTTCAGGAATGTATCGGGTCCGGATCGGTCCGAAAAAATGCGAAGTACCCAAAAACCCAAAAACACCCAAACCCGAACAAACACCCAAAAATCCAAACAAATACCCGAAAATATTCATATAGTCGAAAAACTAATTTTACCTAAATTCAGATCCGATGAAACCAAAAAGTTATCCAAATACCTGAAATATATATTTTAAAATTTAAAAATTTATCCAAAACTATAACCGAAAACTCAAAATTGAAGGCTAAAAGAATAGATGTAACACAAGCAATATATCTGAAATACCAAAAAATACCTAATCTAAACAAAATATTTCGCAAACTTTGGGTACCCGATCGGGTCTCCGGTAAGATATAGACCCAAACCGAGATCGTATGTCCAATAACATACCCAATAGGCAATTTGCCCTGTACCCGGAACCGAACCAGACCTATATCTTTTACTCGGTTTCAGTTGAGTTTTTTTTGGATCCGGATAAAATTTTCAGACCTAAAAGAGAGTTACAAAAGAATATATACATATAAAATCTCAAATAAAGTAATAACGTACAATCACAAAATACTAATTCATATCAAACTTTCTTTATAAATTAAAAAAACCCGCGCTTTCGAAGCGCGGATCAAAATCTAGTTGATCCTTAATAATTTTCTTAATGATATATTAAAAATCTCTATAAAATAATATAATTTTATAGTCTCAAATTGAGTTTTTGGCTCAATTAGTATATCGATAAATTAATATCTCTATAAACTAATAAAAAAATCTAGTTTTGGTGTAGTCCCAACATTATTAATTTATAGAGTTTTCGTATATGAATTTGATAGAATCATGGTAAGGGGCGTCTAGTTCTCAGAATTAAAAAAGAATTTATTTAATTTGGTTTAAATATTTTCAATCTTATATATTAAAATAGAAGTCACAACCTTGATTCATGTGTGATTTTTTCAAAAAAAAAACTTATTCCTAGAAAATCATGTTACATTTAATCTCTAGTCTTATCATTTAAATTTTGGGCTTACAATAAATTTTTATTGGGCTATCAACAATTGGATTGAAACAATAGATGATCCATTAGATTTATATATAGTATAAGTTAAATATATATAATTTAATGTTGTAATACTATACTTCCATATGTTAATTATTTAAATATTTGTCGATGTTAACTTTTAAAATTATAAAGATTTGTTTTTTAATTAGAAAAATCATATTATCTAACAATGCCTAATCTTTACTACCTTAAACCAATGAAAAAAAATTTAAACTACATAGTTTATTTTAAAAATTAAACAAAAACTAAATGTTTAATTATTTGCTCGATAATATAAATCTATGAAACGAAAATTTTAATTTTTAAAAAACTTTCTAAATTTGTGAAATGTTACAATATTTTTGAATATGACAATAAAACAATATTTTATTAATCTTTATATATATATATATAGTTACAATTTTAATAATGAAATAATAACCTAAAAATATATATATATATAGAAGAAGATACAAATACATGTGAAAGTTTGAAATAATCAATTCAATGAAAAAATATACCGTAAACTTATTATGTTTTAAAAATTGATAGACACATATATATTATAATATATGCCAATTTAGAATTGAAAACAAAATATTTATATAAAAATAAATGAAAACAAAAACTCCCGCGATTGCGCGGATCGAGATCTAGTATAGATTAAAACTAAACTGGATACAAATTGGATAAACTCTCTACCAGACCTTCTAAATTTGACAAACATTGACCAATGAATTTGCGTAAAGACTTTCCATAAAATATGGTTCTCGTGTTCGTTTGCCTCTTTTATAATGGTTTCTTCAGACACAGAATTGGATCTCTTTTATAACAATCATTCATTATAGAGAATTGGTTCTGGAATTGTATAATAATAATGAAAAAAACAACAAAACTCAAAGTGGTACAAAAATAGCAATTAGAAGACTTCACTGATCTACAAAATATCATCTGAAACTATATATATACTAATAAAGTGATACAAGTAGCAGTTCACAAGGCTTTAGCAAACGACAAAACATCATATACGAGAAGAATACAAAATTGTTCCAAACAATTGAAAGAACATTAAACATCAAATTAGTTTATCTTCTTTCTTTGCCTCCCTCCTCATAGCAGAACAAAAGGATGGTTCTTGAGTTCAAGCGTAGACCACCTCTTGTTAACGTCTCTCTCCAAGCATCTGCTCAAGAAATCAAGTGCTTCTTTAGATAACCAAGCCGGTACATGAGGCATGCGATCGCTGTGGCCAATGAGATTGACCCAATCATCAAAGGCAAGATCACCATATTCTCCCCAAACTGTTGCTCCGGATAACATCTCCAAGACCGTGCATCCAAAGGCCCACACGTCCGCTCCAAAGTCCACAAAGCCATGCCCAATAAGCTCCGGAGCTATGAAATTTGCGGTGCTTTAAGCTGAAAGTCTTACAACTTTATACAACACCTATTATAACGTACATAATTTAAGATGAGGAGTTCCACCAACCCATCAAGACTAGATTATGATAAATAAACTGAAAATGTTGGGGGAAAGTTAAAAAGGAAGTATTGGAAATATGACATACCCATTATTCCTAGTTGTATACCTACTGTTCCTGTATCCGGTCACATGACTCGACGGTGGCTTAAGCAGATGAAGCTGAACCAAACACATATGAGAAAAAAACTGATAATATAAATTCTATTTAAAATGGTGTGCAGCAACAGAAATCGTATACCTGAAAGCAGATATCTAAGGCTCCTTAAGACACCAAAGAGCAAAATGAAGTGCTTATAAAGCGCACAAGCATTTTCGATGAATCTGAGCTATAGTCTAAGACTTAACGTTAATACTCATTGAAAAAATATCTACTTATCACCTCGCTCTTGGGGTAAACCATAGTGATTCAGCAAAAGCCAGCAGTGAGAAAGCCACATGATCATCATCTGTAACAAAACAAAGAATAGTTTCAGATTAAATATGCATGAATCAATTAGATTTAAAGCAAACAAAATTACCTTTGACCAAGAATACGTCCTACTGTTATGTAGTCGATGTAGACAATCTGCGTTGAGATGGGTTTTAGAGTATGATGGGTTTCAGGAATGAGAGCACCGAAAGGAACAGAGCCATAATATGGAGTTTCAAGGTGAGGAGTTGGAAGAGTAGATAAACTCTAGATTTCTGCAAGAATTAAATGGTTCTTTATGAGTGCTAGTGGTGAGAATGTGGATTGGCGGAGACGATAACAACATGGTTTTCTCATGAGAAGGAGGAAAAAAAGGGTAACGATTGCTTGTCATATTGTAGCTACAGTTTAGTAAATTAAAGATCAATATTTAGTTTTTCTTTTTGCAAGAAAATATGACTTAGATTTTAAAGATGACATGGCAACTCAGCAATGACTGGCCGATTTTATTTGATTATGTGGATAGCTTAGAATTTGAGTATATCTCCCTTTTAGTATTGTTAGATTTTTGCATCTGTTGTGTGAGACTTATTTTATAATTAACAACTCGTTTTTACACATAAATTTCAGTTAATATTTGTATTTTATAATCATAGTGCATAGGTAATTTTTTTATCAATTTTCTACTTATTGCTAGAGAAAACACTCATACCTATTAACTTTAAACCCAACCCAACCCAAATTAAGAATTATAATATAGAAAAATTGAAAGGTAAATAAGATCAATCGAGTCAATGACAACATCATACACTTTCTTATTTAATAATTTAATATTTATTAAACTTATTTGATGCTTAATAATTTTCTTAATTCATTATTTCTTAATGATATATTAAAAATCTCTATAAAATAATTTAATTTTATAGTCTCAAATTGAGTTTTTGGTTCAATTAGTATATCGATAAATTAATATCTCTATAAATTAATAAAAAAAATTCTAGTTTTGGTGTAGTCCCAACATTATTAATTTATAGAGTTTTCGTATATGAAATTGATAGAAGCATGGTAAGGGGCGTCTAGTTCTCATAATTAAACAAAAATTTATTTCATTTGTTTATATATTTTCAATCTTATATATTAAAACAGAAGTCACAACCTTGATTCATGTGTGATTTTTTCAAAAATGAACTTATTCGTAGAAAATTATGTTACATTTAATCTCTAGTCTTATCATTTAAATTTTGGGCTTACAAGAAATTGTTATTGGGCTATCAACAATTGGATTGAAACAATAGATGATCCATTAGATTTATATATTGTATAAGTTAAATAGATATAATTTAATGTTGTAATACTATATTTTCATATGTTAATTATTTAAATATTTGCCGATGTTAACTTTTAAAATTATAAAGATTTGTTTTAAAATAACAAAAATCATATTCTCTAACAATGATTAATCTTTACTACCTTAAACCAATGAATTTTTTTAACCTACATAGTTTATTTTAAAAATTAAACAAAAACTAAATGTTTAATTATTTGCTCGATAATATAAATCTATGAAGCGAAAGTTTAATTTTTAAAAAACTTTCTAAATTTGTGAAATGTTACAATATTTTTGAATATAACAATAAAACAATATTTTACTAATCTTTATATATATAGTTACGATTTTATTAATGAAATAATAATCTGAATATATATATATATATAGAAGAAGAAGATACAAATACATGTGAAAATTTGAAACAATCTATTCAATGAAAAAATATACCGTAAACTTATTATGTTTTAAAAATTGATAGACACATATATATATTATAATATATACCAATTTAGAATTAAAAATAAAATATTTATATAAAAATAAATGAAAATAAAAACCCCGCAGTTGCGCGGATCGAAATCTAAATATAGATTAAAACTAAAGTGGATACAAATTGGATAAACTCTCTACCAGACCTTCCAAATTTGACAAACATTGACCAATGAGTTTGCGTAAAGACTTTCCATAAAATATGGTTCTCGTGTTCGTTTACCTCTTTTGTAATGGTTTCTTCAGACACAGAATTGGATCTCTTTTATAACAATCAGTCATTATAGAGAGTTGGTTCTGGAATTGTATACTAATAATGAAAAAACAACAAAACTCAAAGTGGTACAAAAATAGCAATTAGAAGACTTCACTGATCTACAAAATATCATCTGAAACTATATATACTAATAAAGTGATACAAGTAGAATTCACAAGGCTTTTTACCAAACGACAAAACATCAGATACGAGAAGAATACAAAATTGTTCCAAACAATTGAAAGAACATTAAAACATCAAATTAGTTTATCTTCTTTATTCGCCTTCCTCATAGCAGAACAAAAGGATGGTTCTTGAGTTCAAGCGTAGACCACCTCTTGTTAACGTCTCTCTCCAAGCATCTGCTCAAGAAATCCAGTGCTTCTTTGGATAACCAAGCCGGTACATGAGGCATGCGATCGCTGTGGCCAATGAGATTGACCCAATCATCAAAGGCAAGATCACCGTATTCTCCCCAAACTGTTGCTCCGGATAACATCTCCAAGACCGTGCATCCAAAGGCCCACACGTCCGCTCCAAAGTCCACAAAGCCATGCCCAATAAGCTCCGGAGACATGTACCTCGTGGTGCCTCTCTTGTGGCCGTATCCGTTACCGTACTCGACCGACCCTTTCTCCATAGCTAATCCAAAATCTCCAATCTTGGTCAAGTACCCGGTAGACCTGAACCGGACAGCGGTAGGGGAGAGTAAGAGGTTGTCGGGTTTGATGTCGCAGTGAACGATGTTTCTGTCGTGGATGTAAGTGAGACCAGACAAGACATCTCTAGCGAACACTTTGGCCTCCGACTCAAGAAGCTCGCCGTGATTATCCTCGATCAAGTCGGCAATGGTTTTGCCAGAGCAATACTCGAGAATCAGATTGTATTGCGTAGAGTAGCCCTCGCGTGCGATCTCGTCGCCGTAGCAACGGACAATGAACGGAGATTGTAAACGGATCATGATCCTGCCTTCGTCCATGAGGCTTGAAGCGTGAGAAATCTCTGCGGTTTTGATGGCTCTGTCACCTGTATGGTGTGTCTTGCTTTTACTGGTACCTAGATAAACCGAACCGTACGCTCCTGTTCCGAGTAAGAGAAGTTTAACCCACGAGGACGAATTGATTCTGCCTCCGTCTAGGGTTACGTTGTCGGCGGAAGGTTTCTTCGGAAGGGCGGTCTCGAAAGATGCTTTGGTTATCTCTTTGACAGAGATACTAGTATGCTTCTTCTTCATCAAGTTGGGCTTTCTAACGACCCTCAGAGTAATCTTAGCCATATTCTTCTATGGAAAAGGTTTCGTACGTAGATGGAGAACTAGCAACTTCGTGCTTGTGGAGAATGGAATGTGATGAAAACAGAAAGAGCTAGGGTGTGAGTTGGGTGGGACTCAAGTTACCTTTTTTATGCTCTTCTCTATTTCCTTTTTCTTTTTACTTTTTTTTTTGTCACTGCTTCTCTATTTCCTTTTTGGGCTTATTTGCCAAATAACCAAAAAAAAAAAGAAAATTAGATTTTGGGAGAGAGAGTAGAGAGAGATAGGAAGAGAAAGTAGGAGAGAGGGGGGAATTTTGGTTAGTTAGTGTATTTAAGTTTTTTTCATGTATATAGAATGCAATTTCTCTTCCTTTTTTCGATTAGGGTTAAACCCGAACCGCGTACACTAGACGTGTAATTTCACTTGGACCACGTATCGGGTAATTTTTAATAGTAAACTAGATATGAGTCCGTACGTTGCAACGGTTTTGCTGGAACAAATATGATATCTTTAAAAAAAGAAACAAAATATTGTCAATTATATTATATTTTTAAAATAAAAAGATAAAAAAAATAGTAGTTACAAAAAAAAAAAATTTAAATATTGTTAACGTCGTCAGCAAAACACTAAACCTTAAATCCTAATCCCTAAACCCTAAATCTGAAACCCTAAACCCTTGGGTAAACCCTAAACCCTTGGATAATCATAAACTCTAAATCAAAAACACTAAACACTAAAATCTTAAACCCTTGAGTGTTTTAGTGTTTAGTATTTTTGATTTAGAGTTTATGATTTATCCAAGAGTTTAGGATTTATCCAAGGGTTTAGGGTTTCAGATTTAAGGTTTAGAGATTAGGATTTAGGATTTAGTTTTTTCCTGACGACGTTAAAAATATTTTTTTTGTAATTACTACTATTTTTATTTTTTATTTTTTTATCTTTTTATTTTAAAAACATAATATAACTTGACAATATTTTGTTTCCATTTATAAACGATATTAAATTTGAAATAACATAATGCTATTGGTTGGTGAACCTAGAAGTTCACCCTAGGGGGTGAACCCAAGAATAAGTCTTAATTTAATAAATAAACTAGATTTTAATCCGCACGTTCGTGCGGATATTTTTTTCATTTTATAAATGCATTAGATATTATTACAAATATTTTAAATATAAAATTTTCAATTTAGTATTATATATTATGTAACTCTATATTATTATTGTTTATATTTTTTATTCAGCATTATTCATATACAGTGATTTTTAATACATTTTACTTTGTTATTAATGTTTATTTCTTACTAATATATTTTGAAGTAAGATACAATATGAAATAATCAAATAGAAAACTTCCTTCAAAATATGTTTTTCTTTAATTTATACATTTTGTTATAATACATTTTTAAAATTTTAAAATTTATATTATAGAAAATAGATATGTTCAAGATAATTTATATTTGCATGCTCCGTTTAAATATAATTTAATATATATTATTTTAGTATTTTACAGAATTTAAGTAAAAAAAATTATTTAAATATTATAGCCCTATTATTTTAGTAAATTTTATACATAGTAGCATCTATCATATTATTTTACTAAATTTTATTGATATAAGATATTTTTTTTGATGCTATGATATTAAGTTTTTTTTTAATTATATTTTCGAAATATTCAATTGCTTTAATTTTTAGAACATATATAGTTTGTTTTTTTCCGTGGTGCATTTCAAAAAGTTATTCTTTATTATCTGTGATTGAATATTTTGAAAATTTTGAAATATTATCATTTCGAGTTTGAATTTTTATTTTCAAAATTTATATTTTGTCAAGGAAACTTTGAAAAATTAGAGTACTATATTTGAGTTTGGAAGATTACATTTTGAATTTTGTTTTTGTTACTACATTAATACACCATTTTCTAATAAAAAATATTTAAATTTTTGGTGATATTTTCTAAATTTTCTCAACAGATTTTGTTATAATTAAGAAAAAATATAATTAAAATTTGATTTGAACTACTAAAATTTCATAGTTTTCTAATAACATTCTACTAACATATTTTTAAATAGTATATGAATTAAAGGTTATTATATAATATTATATCTTTGTATATAAACATTTTAAAAAATATTGTTGAGAGATTCAAAATAAAAAAAAGATAATAAGTATATATTTTACGAATTTGAACTCATTTTAATGATGAATGATCATTTATTTAAATGAAACAATTAAAAAAAAAATTTTGGTTAATTTACCTATTTAATATAATTTTATCATATTTAACTCTAATAGAACTTCTATTTTATATAATACAGAATCTAATTATATAATTTATTAAAATAGTATATATTTTTATTTTCTTTTGTTATAATAAAAGTTTAGTTAACATTGATTTATAACAATATTATATTAATAATTAAGAAATTAATTAATATGTTATTTAATAAAAATATTTAAATTTTAAGTATGATTTTGTTAGATTCTTTCTCAACAGATTTTGTTATAATTAAAAAATAAAATTCAAATTTATAGTTAGTTTATTATTAATGTAAATAACCAAATATATCATATTAACTATTTCTTTAGGTGGTCCTACTATGACTTGCTAATAGTAGATAAAAATAGAACCCTAAATTAATAAATTAGATAAAAGTAATAAATTATTTTACTATACTTTTCGGATTACTAGAACCTTTTCCGGGCTACGCTCCAAAAATTTAAATAAAGATGACTATATATATGATTTTATTTGACTATGAACACATTTATATTCATACTGCACTGAAAAATAAAACAATTTATGACTGAAACTATTTAAAACTAAACTTTATTGTTTTAGTATCTAAAATATATGAAATGTCAAATCGATATAACAAAAAAAACTAAAGGAAAATATCCCAAAACACTCTAAAGTGTTTTCTTCACAAAAAAAACGCAAGGAGGAGAATGACTAAAAGATATTTTATTAAAGAGGTAAAAAACACTTTTATCTCTATTCTAAAAAAATTTAATAAATATTTAATAAAAAAAAAATTTGTTTAAAAAAAAAACTATTCAATTCGAAATTGTTTTTGATTTTTTTCAATTTTAAAAAAATATTTTTTGAAATCCAAAAATTCTTTTTAAAACCATTTTAAAAATTACTATTATAAATTTTAAATCTTATTTATATACATTAAAATCATAAACAACACCACTCCAAATTTAAACCTTTAGTCTATAGTAGTTAATCATATGAGTATAAATATTTTCTACCTTTATAATGAAACATATTTTGGTCATTTTGATCCTTGTACGCTAAATTGTGATTAAAATTTTATTAGAATTATCTTCGGAAATTTCTCAAAAACTAACTAAGTCTTTACTATAGTCCAATTTCTCATCTTTAATTATTTGAGTTCTCACTAAAACAATTTGTTAGATTCAATAAATGATTTAAATTTTTGTTTGGTTTTAGGATCAGTACTGAATTTGTGGTTTTATAAATTGTATTCTCTTTTCTCGTCTGTTTTGCTTTTCATTATATCGTTATTAGAAAATCATTATGGATTTATTTTAATATATCTTAAAACAATGGTGGTAAAAAAAGCAATTGTATTCATACAACGATGAACGATATAATGATCCTGAGGAATAGGCATGAGAATCATGTTATTTTTTTTGTTAAAGGAAAATAATGTTAGTACTTATTACCTTTGTTTCATGTGGCAAAGCGAATTCCAAATGGAAAAAAAAATCAAAAATGTAATAACATTCTACAACATTTATTTATTTTGTATGGTTTTTCCGGTTCACTTCTTCGTTGGCTTTCGTTGTGTGAACACTGAACAGCATATAGTATCAACGGAAACTCAAAGACATTCGTATAAAAAAAAACCTTTTAGTTACTGAATGAAATTAGTCAGATAAACTATTAATGTGTTAGACAAAAGTCATTTCTTAGCTCATTATGGATGCTGATCAAGGGGAGTACATAGGCTCTGAGCTCATGCATCACATGTACTTCTCAGACAGCTTGAAGCTTATAAAAGAAGCAAAGAGAAAAATTATCATTAATATGCACTTACTGATTAAAGTAGGAAGGATGGGTTGTTTTGTTTGACAGAAAAACATTGGGGTTTCTGGGTGAGTCGGTGAATATTGTCCCAGTAGTCCACCAGAGACAGCTACAATTGTTAATATGTTCATGCAAGCGTCCATTTTAGGACTTTTGATGGTTAGAGGGGTTCAAGTCATGGTCAATTCAGGAGCTTCACTGGTTAAGTTCAAAGAAGAGATGAATTCGCTGAACTGAATCTTAATCAACTAACATCAATGTGTAATAATATATACACAAGCAAGTGGTAATAATATCAATGTGTAATCAATTCGCTGAACTGAATCTTAATCAACTAACATCAATGTGTAATAATATATACACAAGCAAGTGGTCCCCATTTACAATAGCCTTTTTTAACGTGGAAACACTAATTTGAGAAGGAACTTGGCTAAGTGATATACGTTGAGTATTCACTCATGCAAATACTTGTTTTCCCCTCAGTTCATTTCGGATTCTCCATAGCTAACTTGAGAGACGGAGCTCTGTTCGGGTCCAAACTCTTGCTCAAAGAAACAAACAACCTTATACCAGTCAAGGAAGAGTTAATCCGCTTGAACTTAACTGCCATGTAATGGTACGCAAGCTGACCCAAAGTAGGGTTACCGTGGTTGAAATGGTGATTACTGCCACGGGATTCTAGGTTCTGGAACAGAAAATGACTTCAGCACCACATAGAAACTTGTGAATTCAGAGATTGTTGGTTCTTATCAGTAGCGCTGAAGAAAAATGACATTCAATATGCTACTACATAAGATAAAAAGTCACAGAAAAAAAAGAGAGTGAAATTTAAAATGATAATATATAGAAAAATAACTAATAACTTGGAGAAGGAATAAACTTGGGAAGCTTGACGAAGGAACTATAGAGTCTCTCGCAGACTTTAGAGTACCAATTGTGATGCCTTCAAATAAGCATAGCATTATGTGCATCTAGTTTGAGAACATATCAAAAGCTTACAATGTCAAAGCCCAATCATTTTCTATGCAAATACCTTTTCCAAATATTCGTTCCTTGCTTGGTTTACGACCATCTCATTTTTCTTCAGAGCTATGAAATTTGCGGTGCTTTAAGCTGAAAGTCTTACAACTTTATACAACACCTATTATAACGTACACTAGGTGATAACCCGTGCCTTGCACGGGATGAGATTATTAATTTTGTTATTTATAAGATAAGAAAGCATTATGTCTGTTTAATGTGGACATCGATTTTGTTCTATGTTGGTAAAATCCAAGTTCAAAAGAGTGGATTATTTTCTTTAGTTGTGCATTGATCTTGTTTACCAATATACTCTGCTCACTGAGGGATTCTACGCAGCGGAGAAATCTTCGTGAGTGTTTCGTATTAGTCCTGCTTTCGTATTGGGAGTTACGGGAGCTCCGTGAATAAGCTGGAGAGGAATACAGAGATGCAGTTGGACCTCGCAACGTGTCGATGTAAAGAAACACTCAATTCTCGAACAAACAAATCCATAGATTACCGTGTGGATGAGAACTGGTGGATGAGCTTTAGTGGTAACATTGTCTGCCTCAAAGTCGATTGCATCCTGTGGATGGTTTTGGGTGACCACTTTTGATACTTACAAAACATGAGAGTGAACTGTCGAGACGATGTAATGGACCGCCTTGGTATCAAGCTCCTTAAGTTACTCACAATATGACATAACATATATCCAACAGAGATGCAGTTGAAGCTCGCAACATTTCGATGAAGCCATATATATAATAAAAGCTTTGCTTGCTTCTCTTGTCGGGAAATTCATTAATAGATTGTGAGTCTTCTCTAGGGCTGGGCAACCGGTGTACCATTCGGGTTTCGGGTCCATCCTAATCGGGTTCGGGTTTTCTTGGTTAACAAAAACAAGCCCCATTCGGATAAAACTGAAGATCGGTTCGGTATCGGTTCGGGGGCTATATGGTTCGGGTCGGGGTTGGTAGACAGGCGTGGAACAGGTATAACCCGGAATACTTTCCGGTTCGGGGTGTGGTTAGTATTTCGGTTCTTAAAAGTACTAATTGTAGTGAAAGTAACCATTACCGTACAAAAGAATTTCGTAACTTGTGCTGCAAGTAAGTAAAAAACACAGAGAAATAAAGCATTGAAAATTCTCATAACCCCTAAGGCAACACTGATATAAAACCAAAAACCCTTTATTATTGATAGAAGAGTCAAAAACTTAACAACTCAGAGAATGCAAACAAAGCCATAATGAAATGCTTAAAACCAAAATAAGAAACATTATTCAAACTTGAAACTTCAAAGAAATAAAAACCAAATGCAGAAAACTTGAAGCTCCATGCTTCAACCTTCACCCGCTTCACCTTCACCCGCCTTCTTCCACTTCATGCTTCGACCTTGAAGCTTCAATCATCAAGCGTCTGTGCTTGAAACTCTACAACATAAAAACAAGGCATAAGAAAGGAGCTCATTGCATAAACAAATACTACACATAAGACAGTATAAAGAAACTAAGTGAAAAGATAGACATACCTTTCTGAAGTCGATCAAGCAACTCCACATCAGCAAGTATTTGCTCATTTGTAGTGACTTGTTCACTCACCTTGATGTCAGCATGCATCCATTGCTCAGTACACATGAGAACTTCTATCATGTAATGAGTTAAGCAACTCCGATATGGCTCCAAGATCCTCCCACTGGTGCTAAAAGCACTTTCAGATGCCACTGAAGATACTTGCATGGCGAGTAGATCTCTTGCCATTTCAGCAAGCACAGGATACTTCATCTTGTGGACCTTCCACCACGCGAGAATGTCAAACTCCACACCAAGCAAGAGCTTAGGAGTTTCAACTGCCTCCTTCAAGTACACTTCAAGTTCGTCCCTTGAATCCTCTCCCTTTTCAGCAACCATCTCCTTGTAAACACAATCCATCCGCTCATAACCGAAATCTTCAACCACCAGCTCCATTCTATCCGGGCCTTGATCTTGCGACTCTGGAGGAGGCTGAGATGATGATGCATGATTTGACTGAGAGGCTTCTCCAGTAGACCCTCTGAGTCTTGTGTTGTACTCTTTGAACATAGACCTGAGATCCAAAAACATAAATAAAATATTTATACAAGTTTTGGAGGCATTGTTATTGAGGTCTCGGAGATTAAATTCATGATTATAAAACAAATACCTGAGAAGATCACCAACAGATTCCAGCATTGCATTAGACTCTAAGCTCTCCTTCTCATAGAGCTTCTCAAAGCAGAGCTTGGCAAATTGCATCTTCTTCCTTGGATCGAAAACAGTGGCTAAGATCAGCATCCTGTTGACACTCTTGATACCATCCCAGTACTTGAGAAACTTCTGCAACATCTCCGACGCTTTCACCTTCAACTCAGGATCGAAGCTGTTGGCTAGTGCAGTGAGGTTTCTTTCTATGGTCACTATCTCACCGTAGCACTTGTAAGAATTAACCGTCGTAGAGGCAGAAACAACCAGAGTGCTGTTGTAAAAGATTATGAGAAACCTCTTGAGCTTCTCAACAGCACTCCAGTCTCTCAAAGAAGGTGGTCCACACCTCTTAACCCCATTTTCCATCTCTAAAAAATAATCATTATACAACCTATCTTCTGCCTCCATCCTATCAAATGCAGTTCTAAACTGAAGAGCCCTAGACAGCATAAGGAAGGTTGAATTCCATCTAGTCTTAATATCCATAGGTAAGCTACCTCGACTCATTCTCCCAGTAGTGACTCTAAGATCAAATGCATTAAGCCTAGGTGTTGAAGAGCGAACATACTGAATAGCGTTCCTAATGGCTAACACATTTTCTCCTACCTCGGTCAAACCCTCCTTAGCAATTAAATTGATGATGTGAGCACAGCACCTCATGTGCAAGAAACTCCCGTCTAGAACTAAAGACTCAGGGGATACATCACTAAAATCCCTATGGAATCTCCTAATGGCAGAAGTATTAGCAGTCGCATTGTCTACTGTAATGCAAAATACCTTCTCAATGCCCCATTCAGCTAGACACTCCAAGAGCACAGTTGCGATGGTCTGCCCCTTGTGGTCCATCACGTACTTGAAGCCTATGATAAGCTTCTTCAGCTGCCATGTTGCGTCCACAAAGTGGGCAGTTATCACCATGTAACTTGCACCTGTGACAAATTAAACAAACAAAGTCAGAGTTCAGAAAAAAAATAAAAAACTTTATAAATATATCATATGCATAGAAGTTTTACGTGACAGTCTTTGTTAATTTTTTTTTTGAAAAAATGAATTTAGAAATTTTGAAAAGTGACATTCTATGCTAGCAAAAAGTATAGCATAAATAAAAGTTATAAAACAAAAAAAAAAAGCTGTAAAGAAACTCCCTGAAAAGAGAGGAAAACGGTTCTGCAAGTTCATGCTATGTTTTCGTCATCTAGCTTTCTTATAGGAAGACATAGATGCAGTTGAAGCTCGAAACGTCTCAACGAAGCCATATATATATAATAAAAGTCTTGCTTGCTTCTCTCATCGTGAATGGTAAGTGGACAGAGCCAAAGACATATGGTCCTCGAAATTACTCGCTTTCTAAAATACATATACACTAAATTCGTCGACATGGTCCTCGGCGTAAACCAAAACTTGTCGATGTTGAGTATCATATAAATACTATACAAACGACCTCAAAATATTTTGATCATAAAGATATAAAATTCGATAAATTCAATCAAGTTACTACATCAAAAGTGAAAATTTCATATAAAACCAAATTTGAATAAAAGAAAAGAAAAATGTATCTTGCCAAAAAAAAAAAAACCAAACAAACTTAATAAAAAAATACTAAGTTAGTTTTGGAGAGAAGCGTAAGGTAAAGATTGGTTAGAGAGACAAAGACTTGAAAAGTCAACTCGAGTCTTCTTCCAATAATCTCAATTATTTGTTATCTTTCAGTGTCATCTTTTTCCTAAATCCTCTTCACATCCAACCACATGTTTCTTCATCTATTAGACTCTCTCTTTCTTTCTAGTTTTTCCGTCACAACTATGGCGAAACTCTGTTTTAGATACTCTGTTTTTGTCTTCATGGCTATTACAGTTATTGTTCTTCTTCCACGTCACACCCCTTCTGCTACCTCTTCTCCATATTCTCGTCCCGAGAAGTTCTACCTCAACTGTGGGTCGGATTCTAACATCAACTATGGTGGCTGGACCTTCGTCGGAGATATGATCTCCGGTTGTAACTTAGTCTCCTTGAACAGCAAAGGAAGTGAAGCTAGCAACCAATCTGTACCAGAAATCTATGGGACAGTAAGAATATTTAGACACCCTTCTTCTTACAAGTTCTAGCTCGATTCCGTTGGTTTACACTTCGTGCGTCTCCATGTCTCTTCTTGGACAGAGCTTTTAACATTTAACTTCTCTTTTTCACGTATGTGGTTTGTTGTTGTAGCTTTTATGGAAAATAGGAAACAAAGTTTAGAGGAGTTCTATGCAACCGACACGTAAGCGTAAAATTTTTAAATTGACTGTGAGAGCGACACGTGGCAAAGTTAGTGTGAATGCATTAAAGTCAATGCTTCTCTTTTAATATATAAGGGATAATTTAAGCTGAGGAGTTCCACCAACCCATCAAGACTAGATTATGATAAATAAACTGAAAATATTGGGGGAAAGTTAAAAAGAAAATATTAGAAATATGACATACCCATTATTCCTCGTTGTATGCCTACTGTTCCTGTATCCGGTCACATGACTCGACGGCGGCTTAAGCAGATGAAGCTGAACCAAACACATATGAGAAAAAACTGATAATATGAATTCTATTTAAAATGGTGTGCAGCAACAGAAATCGTAAACCTGAAAGAAGATATCTAAGGCTCCTTAAGACACCAAAGAGCAAAATGAAGTGCTTATAAAGCGCACAAGCATTTTCGATGAATCTGAGCTATAGTCTAAGACTTAACGATAATACTCATTGAAAAAATATCTACTTATCACCTCGCTCTTGGGGTAAACCATAGTGATTCAGCAAAAGCCAGCAGTGAGAAAGCCACATGATCATCATCTGTAACAAAACAAAAAAATAGTTTCAGATTAAATATGCATGAATCAATTAGATTTAAAGCAAACAAAATTACCTTTGACCAAGAATACGTCCTACTTTTATGCAGTCGATGTAGACAATCTGCGTTGAGATGGGTTTTAGAGTATGATGGGTTTCAGGAACGAGAGCACCTACAGAGCCATAATATGGAGTTTCAAGGTGAGGAGTTGGAAGAGTAGATAAACTCTAGATTTCTGCAAGGATTAAATGGTTCTTTATGAGTGCTAGTGGTGAGAATGTGGATTGGCGGAGACAATAACAACATGGTTTTCTCATGAGAAGGAGGAAAAAAAGGGTAACGACTGCTTGTCATATTGTAACTACAGTTTAGTAAATTAAAGATCAATATTTAGTTTTTCTTTTTGCAAGAAAATATGATTTAGATTTTAAAGATGACATGGCAACTCAGCAATGATTGACCGATTTTATTTGATGATGTGGATAGCTTAGAATTTGAGTATATCTCCCTTTTAGTATTGTTAGATTTTTGCATGTGTTGTGTGAGACTTATTTTATAATTAACAACTTGTTTTTACACATAAATTTCAGTTAATATTTGTATTTTATAATCATAGTGCATAGGTAAATTTTTATCAATTTTCTAGTTATTGCTAGAGAAAACACTCATACCTATAACTTTAAACCCAACCCAAACCGAATTAAGAATTATAATATAGAAAAACTGAAAGTTAAATAAGGTCAATCGAGTCAATGACAATATCATACACTTTCTTATTTAATAATATAATATTTATTAAACTTATTTGATGCTTAATAATTTTCTTAATTCATTATTTATTAATGATATATTAAAAATCTCTATAAAATAATATAATTTTATAGTCTCAAATTGAGTTTTTGGTTCAATTAGTATATCGATAAATTAATATCTCTATAAATTAATAAAAAAAACTTTAGTTTTGGTGTAGTCCCAACATTATTAATTTATAGAGTTTTCGTATATGAATTTGATAGAATCATGGTAAGGGGCGTCAAGTTCTCAGAATTAAACACGAATTTATTTCATTTGGTTTATATATTTTCAATCTTATATATTAAAACAGAAGTCACAACCTTGATTCATGTGTGATTTTTTTCAAAAATTAACTTATTCTTAGAAAATCATGTTACATTTAATCTCTAGTCTTATCATTTAAATTTTGGGCTTACAAGAAATTTTTATTGGGCTATGAGGCTATCAACAATTGGATTGAAACAATAGATAATCCATTAGATTTATATATAGTATAAGTTAAATAGATATAATTTAATGTTGTAATACTATACTTCCATATGTTAATTATTTAAATACTAGGTGAATTTCCCGTGCTCATGCACGGGTATAAATGTTTTTGAAGTAAATATACTATAATAATTGATTGCTATTTAATTTTAACTAGGTGACCGGCTCGCACCCTGTGCAGGCATAAAAAAATTTAAAATATGGAATAGATATTATATAGTTTTTAGAAATAACAGATTTTACAACATAATATCACCGTCTTTGGAGGAATTCATCAGTCATGGAAAAAAACTGGTAGTCAATATTTGAGATGGACGAGAGGGAACACAGTAACGTCAGTATGAAGAGGCAGATATTGTGTGTATGTATAATTGCAACGTCACAAAATATTTTGTGTGTTTAAAAAGATACTTTCATTCAAAAAATAGAATAAATAGTGTATAGTTTTAAAAGTAACAGATTTTATATTATCATTAATATAATTGTATTGTATATGTGTTGTAATTCTTTATTTTAGGTGAATAATATTATTTTTCCATAAATAATAAACAAACATTTATGTAGACATATTAAAAGAAAATATAAAAAAAATCAAAATATTATCCATAAATAATATAAATTATGAAGTACATTTCTCGATAAAGAAAGTAAATTCAATTAGAAACCTGCAAAAAATTAAATAAATTTTGTAAGCAATTTGACGGGTTAACATTATTTGATACATTTATAACTTTCTAAATTTTATTGAACATGAAATAATATTAAATTGACATACCGTCATCGGTCTCCTAACTCATCACAACCCATCTGGCAAATGCAAAAAAAAATAATTGTAACAGTTTATATAATTTAAAATTTGTATTTGAAAAAAAAAGTAGATTAAAATTACGTACCGTGACTACGAAATATTCTGAAAAACTTGTTTGTAGACAACATTCAATGTTTTTGTCTGCGGCTTTCCTTCTTTACCAGTTATTAGGATTTTAATCCAGATCTCGACTTAACTCTTGAAAGTGCAACTTTTCTTTGCATTTTGTAAACATTTTATAAATTATTTTAAAATTATGATAAATTTATTCTTTAAACAATGATAAATAATTTAAAAATAATATTAATAAACATTTTTGGATTTTGTAATATTTAAAATAGTTATTATATAATGCTATTCGAACACAATTCATCAAGTAAAGTATAAAACTATTATAATTATCTTATATAAAATTTTGTTCATTATATTTTATAGGTTATAAATATTAAAAGTAATAAATAAAACATTATTAATCTTTCTATAATTTTGAGAATAGTTTCCATAAATTGTTATTTGTAATATTCGTTAGATTATATGGCAAGTGATATTAAATGATTTTAGACTTATCTTAAATTTTTAGATCTAAATTAAATAAATAAAAATGAAAAACAATTGACTAATCAGATTATAACAATTTCTTGAAACTTTACCTATGAACCCCAATCTGCGATAGATCAGTCCACGAGATTCACAAAAAAAATCCAGCTACCTTACAGGTTGGGTTACTTAAACGTAGATTTGTCCATTTGACATATATGCACCATGTTGATAAGTTGACCACGATTATTGGTGAAACTAATATCCGGTCTAATAAAAAAATGTAGCTGGTTCGATTATTAATTTTCTAGGTTGTTTGACTGTTTTGAAATATTTTGGCTTATTTGCAATTTAATATGCTAACTTATTTTAAGTTATGCCTCTCTCTTTTTGTTTTGCCTTTTGCATATTTAATTTGATAATTACTACTATGATTTGATAATAATAAATAGTAGTAATTCATTGATCATTTTTTTGCCAGACATTACAATCTCATTCAATCTAGTCTGCATATATAGTCCAATTATAATGAAATCAATCTTGTTGATTGACTGATACACACACTTCAAAAATGACTCAAGTCATGGGACAAACTTTGGCAGCTTTTATTTCAATGCTGGCAGTGTCAAGACCATCCAACATGGAAGAGTCCTTGCTAACCAAAGAAACCTTAAAGAATCAAGAAAGATAAAAAGACATTATTAGTAAACACATGATGACATTGTAAATTAAGCACCAACAATATAATATTAAGAAGGGAAAACCAAGATTGGCGCAGCTGTCCTTCTAGGTCAACCATGCCTTTAGCAAAAGCAGCTGCAGACATCTGGTCAACATATGCAAACCAATTTAAACATTATTTTTTTCCCAACACATATGCTTAATTATCTTCAGTAGTATCAATGTAAAAGGTGTACGTACCTGAACACGTCCCTCGTCAGAGCTGTAAATTTTAAGGTCATGATGGTATGTACTATGGAGACGAAGCAAACCAGTCCCTTCACCTGAAAAAAACATGTAATTTAAGGTCATTTCATCGGTGAAATACTCCAAAATAAAAGTAACAGATCAGGGGGTCTTACCTGGATACATATTGTATCGGAAGAATCTACCAAGCTCTTCTGCCTGCATGCAGATGAAGCAAACATCAATAAGTTAAACAATTCTTCCATATTTGGAAAACATATATATATATAACAATGACAAATTAAATGGTAAAGTATGTAAACACATGTTTTCTACCAACGTGAGTTAGAACACCGCCGTATTTAAGAATCATAAGGGCCTCTACAGGTCTTTCTTCTTCGCCTTCACCATCCCACTTCAGCGGCTTAAGTTCAACCTTCCTGTATATCCCTGAGAAATTTCCTCCCTGCGCCATTTCAAAAGGTTCTCTGCTGTGAGGAAATGACCTCATGAATTAAATTAAAAATGCATAATGCTAGCTTACTTATAAGATAATATATTCAACAAAAAATGATATAAGATAGTATTACTAAATGATACTATGTAATACTTTCCCCAGACTATATTCAACAAAAAAAAAAAGAGAAAGTACTAAAGAGCCTTTTCAAGAACTGCTTTAACTTGGCGAAGCTTCTCAGCATGTTCAAGGTCTTCTGGATCACTATCACTCTCACGACCTGGTCTACATATAAAAAAAAGAAGACCATATTGTTGTTACCAGTATTCAACACATGGAAAAGATAGACCAGACATGCTTTTTGGAGACAAGGCACAAAGAGTTGAGTTCAGAGTTCTACCTTGTACGGGGAACTAACATTCTTGTTGCATCTAATAGGTCTTGCAACTGGACTGCACTTTTTAGTTTTGTCTACAAAAATAAGAAAAATATATAAAATGAATCAAGGTTCTGATAAAAGATGGATGACAGAAAAGCTGGAGCCTCTCGCACCTCAGCTCTTGGCTTTCCACCATTGTACTTCAGCATCAGGTTTAACAGTTTCTCCTCTGTAACATTTAGTTTCACCTTCTGTTTTGGAGTTCGATCGCCACTGTCATGTAATAACAAAATTTAACAGATAGAAGTATAGAGGAGATAAAGGTGATTTATATGCTAAGAAAACATACTGTCGAATAACATTAATGACACAACGTAGCTCTTCTGAGTGCTCATTGCCTTGGCGGGTTAGTCATTTATTAGACTGTACAGGTTTATTGAACTTCCAAGGCAAAGTGGGTGGCAGAGTCGATGAAAGATGAGGAGCCTTTGCGTCTAAACACATTTTTCTTAGCACACAAGCAACATCGTCGTAATACCTTAATAGTATGAAATGAAAGATTTGTGAAAAATACTTTAAAGAATGAAAAGAGAATGTTTGTATTTGAAGACCTTGAGTGTCTCCTATATATATACAGTCGATTTATTTTTCATATTAATGACGCACAATATTTTGCACAATAAATAATGAAATTGTTTAAAGAAAGATATTAAATGTGTATTGTCAAAAAATGATTTGCATATGATATGATTTTAACTTGCGCAAGTAATCCATATTAGAAAGGTAAGTTATTAAAAACAAACAACCTAATTAGAAACATTAAAATATTTTGTAAGCAATATAATAAATATAATATCAACATGCGCAAGTTTACCGTTTGAATAATAAGGAAAGTTTTTAATATTTGTCTTAATTCTAAATCTTGCCCAAAGGTAAACTAAATCGATAATATTTAATGATTTCAACTTGCGCAAGTAATCCATATTGTTAATATGTGATTTGCATATTTAATGATTTCAACTTGCGCAAGTAATCCATATTAGAAAGGTAAGTTATTAAAAACAAACAACCTAATTAGTAGGGGTGGGCAGTTTACCCGATATCCGAAGTGGCACCCGAACCCGATCCGAAAATGCATGTCAAGTTTTTTATTTCAAAAATTAACAAAAAGTTACATCCAAAATTTTTTAAAAAAATAACTAAATGAATCCCTTTTTAGTTTTAAAATGTTATGTCCAAATATATTAACCATTCAATCTATTAAAAATAAAAAATTAGTTAACTAAAAGTTATATTTTTAAATATAAGAAACTTGAGAAATGAAAATTTTAATTTTTTTTTTCAAAATCTAAATATCCGAACCCGATCCGAAATAATCGAATCCGAACTAAAAATACCTGAACCCGACCCGAAGTACAGAAATACCCGTTCGGGTTCTACACCTCTATACCGAAATACTCGAATATCCGAAATATCCGACCCGAACCCGAACGGGTACCCGAACGCCACCCCTACTAATTAGAAACATTAAAATATTTTCTAAGCAAATGTAATTAATATGATATCAACATGCGCAAGTTTATTGTTTGAATAATAAGAAAATTTTTTAATATTTGTCTTAGTTCTAAATCTTGCCCAAGACTAAACTAAATCGATAGTTATTATCCCCTAGCTATATATGGGCTTAACAAAATCAACAATAGTTTTGGGCTTGTCTACATAAGCGATTGATTAAAATAAATGAAAAATAAAATTTAAAAAAATCGACCAATAGAATTATAACAATTTTTCTGAGAAGCTCTATATTAATGCCATGTCAGCAGAAATCACTAAATTGACTTCTCTTTTAATGTATAGGAGGATTTTAAATTAATTTATAATTTGTATGCATCATTTATATTTATAATATTATATTACTTTAATAATACATATGATTCTATATATGTTATATTTTAATCGGTTTTGTTGTTTTTACAATCAATTTAGTTATCATTTGCGTAATTTGGATTGCATCTCTAAATTCAACTATAATATTTTTTATTCTAAATATATTAAAATTTTGATTAATTTCTTATTTGCATTTATGTGGTTATTGTCTTAAATATGTAAATATATTTTATGAAGATTATGTATAACTTCAGATATATTATACTTAGAATAAAAAATAATAAAATAAAGTAAAGTGTCTGATTACAAATTACATAAATTAATATAACGATAATATTCTCAAGTCTCATGCATATATATATAAATTTAGAAACGAACAAAATTGTAACAGTTTTTTAATATTTTATTTTCATTTTAATATGTTTTGGGTTGTTCTATGATTTATATTTATAAAATAAATTACTATTCTTATAAAATTAAATATTCTTATCGTAGTTAAATCTATGATTTTAGATATAAGTTAGATTAGTCGAATCACTCATGTTGTGAGTATATTGAGTTATTGTTATTCTTTCAAATTCAAATAAAATATAATTACTTTTTATTATAACCAAGTCAAATCAAATCAATTTTATTTATCGTTTAAACATGCATGTATTGATGTTTTTAAAAATATATTATAAAATAAATTGATGCTCAATAGGAAGTTACATAGATAAGTAGGTGATACATTTTTGGAAGCTTATGAACACATATTAATATTTACAATAATTAAAATATTTTATAAATTGTAAATAACTTTATGTCTTTGATTTATTTAATGGAAACTAAAATTTTATTTTAAATAATATTAAAAATGAGAATTCAGATTTGCTTTGTTATTTTGATTATGGTTATATTAAGTTCCACAAACATAAAATTTTAAATAAAAATTAATATTAAGAAAACAAATAACTTTAATAATGATAAAATATAATATATCTATTTTGAAACTATTTGATCAAACGATTTTTTTTAATATCTCTTAAAAATAAGCAGTAAACAAAATTGTGATTTTATTTGAAAATAATATTATATAAGTAAAATATAATTTATCAATATTTTTTGATGTAATTGGAAGATATTATAGTCAATAAAATATATGAAAAATAAATAAAACACTTCAATAATACTAATTATAAACTATTTTTAGTCAATTAAACATATATTAGTTTATGTTTCTCAATTATTTTATGTAATCTTCTAAGAAAATAGATAGATATATAAAAATACTTCTATTAGTTTGAATATTTTTTGTATTGTTTAAAATTATGTTTTATTATCTGTGTAAATTTTTCTTAATGAAATCACATCATATACAAATTTATGTTTTTCATCTAAGAAAATATAGATATAAATATAGTATTTTATTACTTCAAAAGTATATTTTATGTTATTTAAAAATATTTTTAATGTAATATTACTATTTTGTAAGCTTTCCTTTTTTTGAAATCATATTATATATACATATATTTTCGTTTTCAATTTGTTTTTTTTTTAACTTTATAAAAAAATTCTTTTTTTATTATAGGTATATGTTTTTGGAAAAATTTTAAAAGGAAACTAAATAAAAAAAAAAATAGTATTTAATATCTTTAATTGATTAAGGGTATCAGTGTAATCAACCATTGTGAAAGTTAATATGAGAGCGACACATAGGAAATTGACTTCTCAAATAATATTATAGAGATTTGTCGATGTTAACTTTTAAAATTATAAAGATTTGTTTTTAAATAACAAAAATCATATTCTCTAACAATGATTAATCGTTACTACCTTAAATCAATGAAAAAAAATTTAAACTACATAGTTTATTTTAAAAATTAAACAAAAACTAAATGTTTAATTATTTGCTCGATAATATAAATCTATGAAGCGAAAAGTTTAATTTTTAAAAAACTTTCTAAATTTGTGAAATGTTACAATATTTTTGAATATGACAATAAAACAATATTTTACTAATCTTTATATATATAGTTACGATTTTAATAATGAAATAATAATCTGAATATATATATATATATATATATATATATATATATATATATATATATATATATATATATATATATATATATATATATATGAAGAAGATACAAATACATATGAAAATTTGAAACAATCTATTCAATGAAAAAATATACCATAAACTTATTATGTTTTAAAAATTGATAGACACATATATATTATAATATATATCAATTTAGAATTAAAAACAAAATATTTATATAAAAATAAATGAAAACAAAAAACCCCGCAGTTGCGCGGATCGAAATCTAAATATAGATTAAAACTAAACTGGATACAAATTGGATAAACTCTCTACCAGACCTTCCAAATTTGGCAAACATTGACCAATGAGTTTGCGTAAAGACTTTCCATAAAATATGGTTCTCATGTTCGTTTGCCTCTTTTGTAATGGTTTCTTCAGACACAGAATTGGATCTCTTTTATAACAATCATTCATTATAGAGAATTGGTTCTGGAATTGTATACTAATAATGAAAAAACAACAAAACTCAAAGTGGTACAAAAATAGCAATTAGAAGACTTCACTGATCTACAAAATATCATCTGAAACTATATATACTAATAAAGTGATACAAGTAGAATTCACAAGGCTTTTTACCAAACGACAAAACATCAGATACGAGAAGAATACAAAATTGTTCCAAACAATTGAAAGAACATTAAAACATCAAATTAGTTTATCTTCTTTATTCGCCTTCCTCATAGCAGAACAAAAGGATGGTTCTTGAGTTCAAGCGTAGACCACCTCTTGTTAACGTCTCTCTCCAAGCATCTGCTCAAGAAATCCAGTGCTTCTTTGGATAACCAAGCCGGTACATGAGGCATGCGATCGCTGTGGCCAATGAGATTGACCCAATCATCAAAGGCAAGATCACCGTATTCTCCCCAAACTGTTGCTCCGGATAACATCTCCAAGACCGTGCATCCAAAGGCCCACACGTCCGCTCCAAAGTCCACAAAGCCATGCCCAATAAGCTCCGGAGACATGTACCTCGTGGTGCCTCTCTTGTGGCCGTATCCGTTACCGTACTCGACCGACCCTTTCTCCATAGCTAATCCAAAATCTCCAATCTTGGTCAAGTACCCGGTAGACCTGAACCGGACAGCGGTAGGGGAGAGTAAGAGGTTGTCGGGTTTGATGTCGCAGTGAACGATGTTTCTGTCGTGGATGTAAGTGAGACCAGACAAGACATCTCTAGCGAACACTTTGGCCTCCGACTCAAGAAGCTCGCCGTGATTATCCTCGATCAAGTCGGCAATGGTTTTGCCAGAGCAATACTCGAGAATCAGATTGTATTGCGTAGAGTAGCCCTCGCGTGCGATCTCGTCGCCGTAGCAACGGACAATGAACGGAGATTGTAAACGGATCATGATCCTGCCTTCGTCCATGAGGCTTGAAGCGTGAGAAATCTCTGCGGTTTTGATGGCTCTGTCACCTGTATGGTGTGTCTTGCTTTTACTGGTACCTAGATAAACCGAACCGTACGCTCCTGTTCCGAGTAAGAGAAGTTTAACCCACGAGGACGAATTGATTCTGCCTCCGTCTAGGGTTACGTTGTCGGCGGAAGGTTTCTTCGGAAGGGCGGTCTCGAAAGATGCTTTGGTTATCTCTTTGACAGAGATACTAGTATGCTTCTTCTTCATCAAGTTGGGCTTTCTAACGACCCTCAGAGTAATCTTAGCCATATTCTTCTATGGAAAAGGTTTCGTACGTAGATGGAGAACTAGCAACTTCGTGCTTGTGGAGAATGGAATGTGATGAAAACAGAAAGAGCTAGGGTGTGAGTTGGGTGGGACTCAAGTTACCTTTTTTATGCTCTTCTCTATTTCCTTTTTCTTTTTTTTTTTTCCTTTTTTTTTTGTCACTGCTTCTCTATTTCCTTTTTTCATTAGGGTTAAACCCGAACCGCGTACTAGACGTGTAATTTCACTTGGACCACGTATCGGGTAATTTTGATTAGTAACTTTTAATAAATTTTATGTGTTTGGGCCTTTGGGCCAGATAACGAATGAGCCTGTCTCATCCAAGAAATAACAATCACCGACTCACTCGGGATCTGAATCTAGGTCGATCGAGGGTTAAGCTATGGAGGCTGGAGATCGAGAAACTGGAGAATCGAATCTTCGGAGAAAGATAATTTCTATTGTTGGTTATTCAATTACCTTAGGGGTTCAATAGAGTTCGTTACTATTATTATCAGCCAAGATGGATGGTTTCAGGGATTAAGTGTCTGTATGTGTGGGCTGAGTAGGCACAATCACATCTTTAACTCTGATGATTAAAAGTAAATATGCTGGATTTGTTGTCTGGTTGGGGGCTTTTGAAAACGTGATTGGACCTTCTCCACCCATACCATACAGACCCTTAATCCTGAATCCAAAGCTGAGAGAGAGAGAGAGAGAGAGAGAGCCTCTTGCACTTTGTTTGGTTGTTACTTTTCATCATACAAGTTGACGACCAGCACACATGCACTCTGATTTTGGTATGTGTCTCTTTTGTTTCACATTTTCTGAATGCTCCTTTTCATTAATTTGTGAATTCGATTTGATGTGAGCTGGTGAGTATTTGTATGTTTTGTCATCACTCATCAGTAGGATCAAAAATTCTATTTTCTTTGAAAATACTTACATGGAATGACATAAACATTATGACTCTCTCTAGCTTTTAGATTCTGCGTTAGTTGAAAACGAAGTGCAGATTCTGGTTTAGGCATAGCGACTCTAGAAGGTTGATGAATCGAAAGCCCTCACATCTGAATCTTTCAGTTGTTTCAAGCTCAAATGATCAGATGACTCTGCCTGAAAAGGCCGACTGCAAAAATCTCTGAAGTCAGGTACAACCATTAAGACAGTGGTGAGGATGCATTATGAGGTGGATCTCATGAAATTAGTTGGTGAAACTGTCTATCTCCCTATGCTTGATCACCGTTCTGCTCTTCTCCAAAAACCTTAGGTAGCCTAAGATATTAAGTGCACCTGTTAATGGCGGTGGATCTACAGGTAAAAAACCCTCTCAGAGATCACCTCTTGGAGTTTTATAATCACTCATTGCTCGAGTTTCTCTGTTTAGTACAGTAGCTAGTATAAGTAAACACATGATATTGCCATCTCTTTATGCAAATTAACAATCTTACAAGCATTTAATCTGTACTCAAAATGTTTGGTATAAAGGTCAAATTGGAGCTATTCAACTGGGTATCAGTAAGTAGGGCATTGCAAAACTGGGATCCACATATGCGGACAGCACTTCCAGCCGGTAAGCAAGATATTAAACGCATTGTAAAATCTGGTTATAATGTTCCTCAGTTGTTGTCGGTATGTCCGGTTAAATTGATTATTTCCAATGGGTCAAGCGTTAATTATCTTTCTCTTTATCTCTGTCTTAATTTTCATTGGTTCATAATCTACTTAGGGTTTGGAAGAATCACCGGAAAGTAACTTGTTCTTTTGGTCCCATTCCTTTTTCTTTCTTGTAGCAACACATTCCTCTATTACGACTCTCGAGTCTTGGAAACTTGAGTTCCGTTGGTTAGCGAGTCACATCGTTTGCAAGTTTTGTTCATGTTTCTTCAAAAGGTGTATTGACATTCAAGCATAACGAATTAACGATCAACTTATTATATGAATTACATTATTCACTAAATCTTTATTCTTCATGGTCGGGGTGTCCAATTCTCATAAGTCATAATCAAACAGGAATAGATTCTTTTCGTTTATATATAATTTCCAATTTGAAAACTTGAAACATCTAGATGAAAACAAAATTGGATAAACTCTCTACCGCACCTTCCAAATTTGGCAAGCATGTTTGCGTAAAGACTTTCCATAAAAGTGCAATGAATGGATAAGAAACGCTGTTGATAACTTGTTGTATTCACTTGGATGCCCTCGTTTACATTACTTGCAATAGATGCATCGACTTCTCTATATTTCTTCACTCCCACTACAAGTACTAATAAAACTATTAGTTTCCCATCAAAATCCTTGGATATCCCTATTTCTTGCAATCTAAACAAATAATTCTTTTATTTACCTTTCATTTATGATAAATGACGAACTACATAATGAAATCAAACCATCTTCTTCTTCTCATTCTCAGTTTCTTCTCCCAACATCATAAACCAAAATAGATTTTGCTTCATCCAAGATCTCAAGGAATATAATGGGCATAAGAGTTTCATCGAAGATCAAAAGGCTTCTTGCATCCACAGGTTTTTAAATTTATGTTTCATTTTTTTGTTACCACTGATGTTTTTACTACAACGTTCTCTATATTTTGATACAGCTTCGGGAAATTCAAGTCCCAAAGATGGTGATGACGTGGACGTCAGAGAAGAATATGCAAACGCCTTCCGCACAGAATCATACAATCAGTTTTGGACACGTGTCATTAGTTTAAACCGCAAAAAGCCCACCTTGTCTTCTTCTTCTTCACCGATCGAATCATCCTCCACGTCAGCTCGTCTCATGTCATACCGCCTCTTCGCACATAACCTGCTAGAACCGGATCCGAACACCGTCAACAGAATCCTGGATTTATCCCGGGTCGGACGTCCCGCTCGTTCTCTTCTCGCTGATTACTTCTTGGAGACGGCAAACGCTTTCTTGCTTTGCACGCTATTACTTAAAAACATTCACCGTCTCCGTTCTAAGTACGAATCTCTGAAACCAAAATTTCAATCGGAGACACATAGTTCGTTGGCTTTCCTTGACCAATTCACGGAGCTATCAAGATGGTTCGACCCGTTTATCTCGTCGGGTTCTCGGATCCAGTTAACCAGAACCGGCTGCTTAAGCCTGCTAAAACGGTTAGAGTCTAGCCGAGACAAGACACGAACCAAACTCAAGCTCATCAACGGACTAACTCATAGCGCAGGCCTTCTCGTTTTGGCTCTAACCACCACGTTGATTGTTACCATCGCCTCCCACGCCTTTGCTTTGTTCATAGCCGGTCCGACCCTTTTAACCGGTCGATTCAAACCGGTTGGTCTAAGGAATAAGCTAACGAAAACTGCGGCTCGTCTGGACGTGGCAGCGAAAGGTACTTACATCTTAAGCCGTGATTTGGACACGATAAGCCGGTTAGTGACGCGGATAAATGATGAAGTGGAGCACGTACGAGCCATGGCTGAGTTTTGGGCTGGGAGAGGATCGGGTCGGGTTCGAGGCGGGGAAGAAGTGGCTCGAGAGTTGAAGAGATGTGAAGAGAGCTTCAGTGAAGAGCTTGATGAGCTTGAAGAACATATCTACTTGTGTTTCATGACTATTAACCGAGCAAGGAATCTTGTTGTAAGAGAGATTATGCATCCGGATGATCCACCTGATTGCTCATTCGCTCCCAAATCCAAATAAAAATGTACTAATTTCTAATTATATATATACTTTTTCAGTTACCATTTTAATTGTAAGTCTCCTTTATAGGGCAAAATGCATGTATATAGTAAGTTCTTTTTCCCAAAACTTGAATTTTCTATAGGTGTCTTCAAATTATTAAATAGAAGATGTAAATTTAATTATAAAATATCTAAAATACAAATAGATGACCAAATATATAAATATACATTATTAATTTGTTTCCGAAAGTTTTTTAATGAACGTGTACGTAACTTTGTTTGAATATCAATAAAACTGTTAAAATTATAAATTATAAAAAAAATTGAAATTAATAAAAAGAAATTTACATCATGACTTGTAAGATTCTCCTCCAAATCTTCTACATGTGTGTGTATGTTAGGCTTGTATAATAAAAAAGGATATCAAAAAGAATTACAGGTCGCTAAAATTGGACTAACTTGTGTACCAGTGGTGGTAGGAGAGACTATTCATCGAGAAGGGTGGTCACTTTCTTTTTCTTTCTTTCTTTTTTATTTTTTCTTATCTTCCAAATTCCAATTAGGTAAATCGGTTGACTCATAACCGAGTCAGCGACTCAACCCGTCCCCATAAAACGATTCCGATTCGAGGAATCTCCACTTTTCATAATATATAAAGCAACTTTCTTCCTATTATGGAATCCTTGTAAATCGAGAGAGAGGAAAAGATGGGGAGTATCGGTGGAGACGAACTAGCTTTAGATGTGGATGAGACGATCTTCGTGGCGGTGGCGGAAGATGTGGAGAGGAGCAAAACGACGCTCTTATGGGCGGCGCGGAACTTCTCCGGCAAAAAGATTTGCTTGCTTTACGTCCATCGTCCTGCTCGGCCTGCCTCCTGGAGTGAGATCTTCTGCTTCTCTTTCTCCTCTCTAAGTTTACTTGTTTTGCGGTCAATTATGGAGTCTTTGTGGATGATGTATCGATCTGTTGAATTTTCACGGAATCTGAAAAATTGAAATGATCCTGGGTGAAGCGAATAAACCTTTTAATATATTTGCTCATGAATCATGATTGAACTTCAGATACAGGCTTGATGGTGACAGTAGTAGTTTGGTTATGGTGTAATAAGATTAGCTACATTGTGCAGGACTCTGTTGGTTTGCTTGTCTTTTAATGTAAAATCTAATCTCTCCTTGTGGAGATTGATGACTTTCCTTTTACCACTCTGATATTATTTTTGTTTACTTACAGCGCACAAGAAACTTGCCGGTGGTACCTTTAGGAAACATGCTGTCAAGGTCATTGAGCGTGTTGATAAACAAAAAGTGGACGAGCTTATGGATTCTTATCTACGCCTTTTATCTAAAACTGAGGTATTCATTTCTCTCTCTTTTTCGTGTATTGGTGTTCAAGTTTCATTGAAATAAGGCAACTCCCGTTGTGAGATGTAATTGTTCATATAAACATTTAATCTAAACGGAAAAAAAGAAACCGTGTGCTGTGTTGTTTCGGTCCTCGAATGTATAGAGCCTATTTTATCTTTTTGGCATTCCTAGTCAGGAACCTTCAACTAGTGAATTTGACATAGTTATTTTTAGGTTCAAACAGATAAACTTTGCATTGCGGGACAAAATATCGAGGAAGGTATCGTAGACCTGATTGCTCGACACAATATTAAGTGGTTCGTAATGGGAGCTGCATCAGATAAGCATTACTCATGGTATGATACTATATTTCATCTTATTAAATGTTTTTCATCTGAACCCTGACATTCACATTATCCATTTATATTTGAAATGCTAGGAGAATGACGGATTTGAAGTCCAAGAAAGCCATATTCGTTTGCAAAAATGCTCCTGATTCCTGTCATATTTGGTTTCTGTGCAAAGGTTACCTCATCTTTACAAGGTAAACCCTTTTTGCCTTTTGAAGGTTGCAGAAAGAGTGAATGACGTTATGCTAGTCTAGCACCTTTAGTTAACTACTTCTACTATCCTTTTTTGTTTTATACCTTTATTCATATAACTAAAAGAAATATTCTTAAAAACAGGACAACAAATGACGATACTAGTAACACACAAACAATGCCTCCCCTAGTACAGCTGGATTCAGATACTGAGACAAGGAGATCAGAAAAACTGGAATCCTCTTATATGAGGCGAAGATTAAGATATTGGCGTAGCCTCCTTGAACAAGGTAGCGTTTGGCTTGGATTTTGCAAGACTCCTCTGCATATCATATCCTTTGCTATCAGTTGTAACTTTGGTTCGGAATTGTGCAGATGGTGAGAAAGACACAGGTCAACTGGAGAGAGAAAAGGTAGAACCAAGTCCAACTACTCATTCATCTTCAGGTTCGGGTTCTTCCTTTGGAGAGCCGGTTGGTCCAGAGCCGGCTAGCCCGGATTTAGTTGGCTCAGATACCTTGACTCCCTCAAATGTCCAGGTACTAGAGTTCGCTTCGTCTTTACATTCATATTTCATACTGATGATACTGTACTGGTCATGCAGTAACTATAATTCCCTTTAGTGCTTCCATTGCGTAAGAAGACATTAATTTCCCAAACAATTCCAGGGGCCTGTCTGTCTCAAATTGTTGATATAGAGATGTTTCAAAATGTGACTTTGTATAAACGATATATGAGAGTAGTTTTGTCTTTGTAATATATTGAAAGCTCTACCTGAAATTAACATGATGCTGTAACTTTTTAGTAGCATTAAACTGCCTGGTAATGAGATGATCCTGTTGAATTGCAGGAGAGGAAACGTGAAGGGAATGTAGCGCGCGAAGTTCATAGGTATGATAAAGCAATGCATGATATCAGCCAATCAGAGAGAACTGTATATGGAGAAGCTCGGAACGGATGGAAAGAGGATGACAGTACCATGGAGGCTTTATGCAAGGTAAAAAGTCCAATTCATTTATTAGTTATCAAAGAATTGGAGATACATAGATTGCTGAAACTAGGTACGGAACTTCTTCAGTTGATCATATATAGATTCTCTTAGAGAGTAAAATCTTAAGATGAGAAAGCTTTGCTTCAGAGGGCGTTATACATTTTGCTGTCAAGACCTATACTTGAATTGTTGATGCCAGTGCTGGAGATTCTTAAACCACTGGCACTTTGTCGGACTCGTTTCTCTCGGTTTAACTTTTTTTTTTCTTCTCATGCCATCTCACAGGCAAAAGCCTTAGACGGCTTATGCAGTAAGGAGTTGAGTCGAAGAAAGAAATTAGAGGAATTGCTGGAGAAAGAAAAGGATGAAGTAAAGACGGTAATAGAGCAGAACAATGGATTCATGAGAAAGCTTCAGATAGTTCAGGGTGATAATCTTAGGTTGGAGAGCCAGATAACGAAACTACAAGACTTGGAAAAAGAACACGGTGAGAAATTTGACACTGCTATGGAACTCTTGAAAAGCTTCAGGCAGAAAAGGGATGAGATCCGGATCGATCACGAGAACGCGATAAAGGAAGTAAACGCATTGAAGAGATTGATAAAAGGAAAGTCTGTGGAGTCTTCAGGTTCAGAAATGCTCGACTATTCTTTTATGGAAATCAATGAAGCTACTAACGAGTTTGATCCGTCCTGGAAGCTTGGAGAAGGCAAATACGGAAGTGTGTACAAAGGGAATCTTCAAAATCTTCAAGTTGCTGTGAAGATGTTGCCATCATATGGCTCCCAGAATCACTTTGAGTTTGAGCGTAAGGTGAAGGACCTTATCATTATTTTGCAGTTTTCTTTTTGACAAGTTCTGATTGTTCTTTTGGTGATTTCAGGTGGAGATTTTAAGCAGGTTAAGACATCCACATCTGGTGACAATAATGGGTACTTGTCCAGAGTCTCGGTCTGTTATTTATCAGTATGTTCCTAACGGAAGCCTCGAAGACTGCTTTTCATCTGCAAACAACGTTCCTGCGCTTCCATGGGAGTCTCGGATCAGGATTGCCTCTGAGATATGCTCTGCACTCCTGTTTCTTCACTCAAACGTTCCTTGCATCATTCATGGAAACCTAAAACCGTCCAAAATTCTCCTAGACTCCAACCTCGTCACCAAAATTAGCGACTACGGGATCTCTCAGCTGATCCCTGTCAATGGAATCGACAAATCTGATCCTCACGTGGATCCACATTACTTTGTTTCCGGCGAAATGACGCTGGAGTCAGACGTATACTCGTTTGGAATGATTCTCCTTCAGCTTCTCACCAGAAGACCTCTCTCTGGCGTTCTGAGAGATGTCAAATGCGCCGTGGAGAATGATAACATCAGCGCGGTGCTGGATAATTCAGGAGGAGATTGGCCAATAGCACGAGGGAAAAAGCTAGCTAATATAGCCATCCGTTGCTGTAAGAGAAACCCATTGAATCGACCAGACTTGGCCGTTGTTCTAAGGAATATAGATCGCATGAAAGCTCCTTTATCAGAAACATCGTCTTCATACAATTCCAACCAAAAACCTCCACGCAAGCCTCCTTCTCATTACTTATGCCCTATTTTCCAGGTAACGTTTCTGAGAGTTTCCATTGTTTCTAAACAGAGTTTGATGGTCAGAGAGGATTAAGACTTTGTTTGTGGTGAACAACAGGAAGTGATGAAAGATCCTTTGATAGCAGCAGATGGATTTACTTATGAAGCGGAAGCAATAAGGGAATGGTTAGCGAATGGGCACGATACGTCGCCGATGACAAACCTGAAGATGGAAGATTGCAATCTCATACCTAATCACGCTCTTCATCTTGCTATTCAAGATTGGCATAACCAGTGGTGATTACATTTACTTTTGCCTCAAAACTCGCAATTCTTTTTAGATGTGTCACTTTGTAAAGTATGGAGAAATATATAAAGCCCACATATATATACATATTTGGCCAGTTGATAATTCGAAATGAAAGTTTACTTATTAGTGTCTATTTGGTTTAAACACGTTTCTTACCAGTCATTCTCTCTTGGTGCTTATCTTAGAGTCTTCAAAATGTGTCTACCTAACAATTGCACAGTTATGTAGAGAAATATAAAGTGCTGAAGATAAATGACTCGATTGACTGTTAGGTATTCGGTAAAATCAAAGTCTACCAGACATGCATACTTTGCGTCCTCACTAATAGAGAATTTTGGAGTTAATGAGCAAAGGTTGAAATGAATGTGGAGAGGCTCATCGAATCGATGGAGCCAAGTACAAGTGTGGAGTTCTTGCAAGATGAAAACAGAGACCTGAAGGTCTTGTTAAGGGCTGCTTTGTCTGAGAAACAAGCTGCAGAGAAGCAGTTGAAAGAGACGAACGAGCAGAAGAGATCAGCGCTGATGCAAATCGCAGGAAGAGGGTTGCAGAGCATAGGGTTTGGTTTTGGTTTTGGGTTTAAGGAGACAGTACAGGAAAGCTCAGAAACAGGAACTCTCATCAAGGATGAACAGGAAGAAGAGGAAGATGAGAATAGTATGGTATGTTCTTTTCTTTGGCGACAAGAATCAAACAAAGGTATAATGGAATTTACTGGTGATAACAGGTTGTAGCAATAGAGAAAACAATGAAGAATTTACGTAAAGAGATCTCTCAGCTCAAGCTCTCATTGCAGGAATCAAGGTTAGCTTTTTCTTCTTCTTAAGCTCAACACATAGATGATGATGATGGATTATGGTTAAGCTTGGTTCTTGATGAAAATGATAATGAATATAAAATGTCATCTTCTTGATATGACAGGTTAGAAGAAGCGCGGTTTAAGAAAATTACAGAGGAACAAGCTCATGCAATAGAAGAGAAGAAGATGAATATCGACAAGCTGAAAAACCGAGAGAGACTTCTATCTCAAAACGTAATGTATTACTTCCACTTCCTGTTTCTCAGTTGTGTAGTAAATCGCTTACTCAAGTGATTCGCTTTATTTTTATACTAAACCAAAGGTAGAAGAGCTAGTGAAGGTAATAAGAGAAGCTGAATCAGAAGCAAGTAGATGGAGAGAAGCTTGTGAGCTTGAAGTTGAAGCAGGACAGCGCGAGGTCGAACAACGCAATGAACTCGTAAGTTTCATTCACTATTCCATACCTGAAAACTTTTCAAAACAGACAAGCATAACTAACAACAGCAAAACTCTTACAATTCAGATAGAGCTTTTGAAGGCAGAGGTTGAGAAGATGAGATCAGCACTGTCGATATCAGAAGGGAAACTAAAACTGAAGGAAGAATTGGCTAAAGCCGCAATGACAGCAGAAGAAGCAGCTGAGAGATCGCTGCGATTGTCTGAGAGAAGAATAGCTGAACTTCTCAGCCGCATTGAACATCAATACCGCCAGTTGGAAGAAGCAGAGTCTTCAGAACGCAAACGCAGAAAGGTTAGGTATCTTTGGTGTTGGCCGTTGTGGCGTTTTCATGCCTCTGCTGCTGCTTCTGCTGTGACTGGTACTGAGAGTTCTTCATGTATAAGCAATAGAGCATTATTACGATACGGTGCTTGATCTAGTAGCGATTTGCACAAGGTTCTCCTTCAGCTTCTCACGAGAAGACCTCTATCAAATAGACTATAAAGTCAATTATGTTCACTCACATCTAAAACTGCTTCTAGTAATCATATATATCTAGTAAAATATTAAACAACACGAAAACAAAATTATACGTAGTGAACACAACTCCTCCGTCTTGCGAGAGTTTACAAATGATAATATGTATAGAATAGAAAACAAAATTAGTTAGTTAATTATACTTTATTTTTGGTTAATTTTCCTAATTATATACTATACCATTTAAGCATTAATAAAAGTAGTTACGAAAAAAGAACTAATCAAGCATGCGATATGCCTAATACTAGGCTTGGGCACGGATCGGATATCCGGGTTTTTGAAAGTATTTGTGATTTGCTTCGTATGTCACGGACTATATCTAATTTTTTATTTTCTTTACTTTGGAAAAATACGGATATTCGGAAAAATGGATATTCGGAAAAATAAATAGATATTTGCGGATATTTACGAATACTTACGATATCTCATATGTTTTGATTAAATTAAAATAATCTTAAAATTTTGATATAAATTTGTTTGGTAAAATATTTTTTTTGCATGATATCTTATTATATAAAGCTTGGTTTTTCATCATTGTGACATGTGGCAATTATATATTTGACATGTGTTAAACTATAATAAGATTATGACATGTGTTAAACTATCTCCGAACTAGAAAATATATAATTAGATAATAACAAAATTTTTTTTGTAAAAAGTAACTATAAATATTATTTAATAATAGTTTTTCTTTTTTTAAATCTTAAACAAATAATTATATGATAGTGATTTTCCTTTAAATATTGCAACATTATTAAAATCTCTCATAAATAACTAAATATATATATATATATATATATGTGTGCTAAGATAATACAAACAAAAATTATGTAATTGTAAAAATTAATCTCAAAATTTATTTAATAGTAGCTATTTATAGATATTTTCCTTTTTATAAATACTAAGCAAAAAAAAATTGCAAGATAATTTATTTAATATTAATTTTCCTTTTCTAATATCCTAGAGAAAAGATAATTGTAAAATATGATTTGATAGTAATTTTTCTTTTAAAATTTTGACATTTAATAAAATATCTCATGGTAATAAAAAAATATATAATAAGATAATAAAACGATTTAAAAAAAATTAAGTTTAAAAATTACTTGATAGTAATTTTTACTAATTTTTCTTCTTCTTAAGAATCCTTAACAAAACGTATTTGTAAAAGATTTATTTATTTTCTAAAATACTCAATAAAATATTACTATAGAAAAATATTTGATAGTAATTTTCTTTTCCTAAAAATGTAAACATAGGAAAAATTGTAAAATGTGTTTAATATTAGTTTTCCTTTCTTCAAATCCTAAACAAAATATTTTTATAGAATAACTAATTCAGTATTTTATGAATAATCACTTTCCTAATTAAATAGTTAATTTTTCTGTTTGAAAATCATAAACTAAAAAGAACTACAATTATTCACATCTATATTTCTGATTAAGCTCTCTCATATTTTGTCACCAAACATAATAAGAGTAGAAGAAAAATATTAGGTGAGTTTTTTCACATGTTTTTTTTCATATCTTTGCATATTTTTTGGCACTTGCTGACAAAATAACTAGGTGTTCTAATCTTCACAAGGTTTGTTTTCTTTCTTAAACTGATGTTGATTTTTTTTTGTCATAATTGTCATGCTGATGTACGTTAGTTGTTACCACAATTATACTTTGGCGTTTGTTCATCTGTGTAAATAGAAGTTATGCAGTTAAACTATTGTACAAAAGTTAAAATGACTATTATGCTTATATGTGTTTGTTCTTAACGACAATATAAATTTGGTTATATTATGCTGTTGTAGTTAAGTTATTATCAATGTCAATTTATTTATGAATATTCGACTTCTCTATTTATGTGAGTTTTTCTGCATGTCCTTTAATTTCACATTTAAATTGATGTTCAAATAATTTACCTATGTTGCTCTTGCAAAACAATGCAGATCCTATTGAATGCATTACAACAAGGATTAAGGACAAGGATTTTTCATTCAAAAAAAAGGACAAGTATTATCTCATCGAAAAAGCAATGTTTACTCCAAAGAATAAAGAATGAAACGGTTGGTAAAGTGGATAATTATATGTTAATTTTTCATAGACGGTTAGCAAAAATAATATTTGAGTTCTGATAGTATTGGTAACAAAGAAGAAGTTGAAAATTAGCATATTCTATATCCCACAGGTTTTTAAATATGTTAAAATTTTCAGAGATTCCAAATCACGAACTTGATCTCAAGATAGATGTTTCAGTCATGTTATTAAGAAATTTAAATCAACGAAAAAACTTTTTAATGGAACAATTTTACTAATAGCTAGCCTACAAAACATGATTACTGAAGCATAAATCCTAACAATGATCAATAATCAACACATTATTATTCCTAAAATAAGTGTCACACCAACAAATGCAAGATATATGGCCTCTCATGGACAATTGCACGCTTCACTATCAAAGAGTCACTACAACTACATGACTTCGAAATTCTTAAACTAGAAACAAAACATATTGGCAGTAGTGTTCTACAAAATATTGTATATCAAGAAATTTTCAATATATGATATATAGAAAAGAGGTTATACTTACACTATTGATGCTATGGTAAACACATTTGATGTTTATCAAGCAATATATTTGATATTTAGCTGAATATCAATAATACATATTTATTGGTGTCGTCTAACATTAATTTTGATTTTTTTTGTTTTTCTTTTTGAATTGTCTTACACAATATAAATAATATAGATAGTTTCAAAAATTCTATATGTTTCAATTAGCTACAATACTAAAATAATTTAAAAAGAGCTATTTATAGAAAAATAAAAAAATTAATATACTATTTTAAAACACCGTGATTATTCAAGTAGAAAACTAATCAACATTTATGTAGAAAAATTGATTATTATACTAAAATAAGTCTTTTACCAATATATACTGAAAAATTCAAGAACTAATGTGAAAAATATTTTCATTCTTTTTATGTTTTTCGCAAAGCTAAAACATCAAATAAAACTCGTGCAAAGCACGAGTCCATATCTAGTATATGATAAAAACTAAAAGAAGTAGTGAATCTACATATTTTGTAAAAAATTTTGAACTTAGTTAACAATTATAATAACACAAAACTTAAAAAAAAATATAATTGTCATAAATGTGTTCTTTTCCTTTTATGTAATACTTTTGTATAAGTAGTAATGTGAACAGAATTCATCAAATCATATGTTAGAATAATAATTTTATAGTTTTATACATTAAAATCTTTAAATATAATTAAGATATTTGCTTCCCAAAATTTTAATATTTGTGATTTGTTTCGATATTAATGGATATTGATTTTTAGTATTTGTTTTGCTTCGAAAGTTTACGGATATTTGTAACTTTCGGATTAAATTGAAGCGAATAACGAATCAAATTTAACGGATAAAATGCTTGGACCTACCTAATACGGTGCCGGTCTACAAACAAAAGGCCGTCGTTTCAGACGAATAAGAAAGGAAACATTTACCCTCCAAGACACATTATGAGTTATCAATTACACATAAATACACATTGAGTTAAGAGAACACTTTCTTATGTTCATTTGTCTGAATTACCCTTCAACTAGAAAGAAGATGTCATAACATGTGTCAAAATTATTTTCAATATAATTCCATTTAACTTTCACTTTTTAGTTTCATATTTTTTAATTCCCTAAACTTAATCATGCCTCCATTTATCGTCATCTTCATCTCTCATCTTTCGTATCCTTCTAAATATTCTTCTACTTCACTAAATTTGTAGACTTTTTTTTTTTATAATTCTAAATCACTAATTTTTGTTGTCGAATCTTTATCTTTCACCACTTTATTTTTTAAATCTCGAATTCATGGAAACCTCATATTGGGAGCTAAGGAAAGTCGATTCTGAAATTTCAGCTTGGGAGATTCTAGATCTTCGCCGACGAATACATCCAAGGTTTGCTTCTAATTGAACTATGAGAATTTCATCTACAAATTTTTTTCCTCTTTCATCCTTGTTTCTAATTGAAATACAAGAAGATAAGAAATAAATAAAGTTTTGATTTTCTTCTTAAGCAGACAGCAAAGCCGATGTATCTCCTGCAACATTTGATTCACATGTCGCCCATCCTTTTCATGTCCATCAATTTGCTTGTCCACAAATGAACTATCCACAAAGCTGTCTTGGATCTAAGTTTGATTCACATGTCGCCCATCCTTTTCAGTGGATTAGCTCGTGATTTTCCGTGGATGAACTTGGGATTCGACGTGGATGAACTCGAGGTAGTTGCCTTGGATCTAAGTTTTTTATCTCTTCATGGTGGCTTCTGTTGCAGAGAGAAAGCTCTAAAAGAAACAATGGTCAAATTACTCTATTTTACACATATAGTCCTCCCATTTTTGGATTTTTACAATTTGACCCCAACATTCTTTAATTTACTTATAGATCCTCTTGATTTCGTCTCAAACTTTTAATTATGTACTTTACGTAAGAATAATTTTCTTATCAACTCATATCCACACTTGCTATGTCCATTAAATATTATTTAATAAAATAAAAATTTATAAAATATCAAAAATATATATATGGACACAAATATATTTTGTCCATAGAAACTTGTCCACAAAAACATTATAACATTTTTGTGTCCACATAAATTATGTCCACAGAAGCTTGTCCACAGAAGCTTGTCTACATAAATTGCGTCCATTGAATTGCGTCCACACAAAAAGCTTAATCCCTTTCTCTCTTTCAAAATGTCACAATACAATATGTTCTCTAGATGGATTATCTTCAAACAAACAACACAAACCCTAGATAGATTAAACTTCAAACACGATCTTTGTCTACAATAACATGTTCACAAACAGTCATAGTTACACAACTATAATTGTAAGAGCTTGTCCATAAGAACAGGTCCACCACAAACTTGTTTATAAGAACACATTCACATGACTCTTGTCCACAACATATATATCCACCAGAAAACTGTCCACAATGTTAACACTCGTCCACAATTCGTCTATCCACATAACACTCGTCCACAATTCATCTGTCCACATAACACTCGTCCACAAAGACGTATCCATAAAAAAATGTTACAAAAACCTGTCTCCAATCCATGCTACAACTTCTTTATTTTATTCATGATTGATAAAAGAGAGAGACATCAAGTATAAGAACATAGTTGTCCTTTTATTGGTAGAAAACTATAATTTGAGGATTGTGAAGCAGAAGTAGAGAAATAAAATTTATTGGGGTCTAAACTGCACAACTGAAAGTTTGGTGTTAATTTAAGAGGACATTTCTGCAAAACAATCGAAAGAAATCAAAAAGTGAAGGACCAAATCTGAAAATTATTGAAAATCCACCATTGTTGCTTGATCTCTTATGTGACGAGACAGAGACAGCGATGATGAGCACGACGAGGCTTGAATCCGAGCATGACACCGTCGGCAGAGCAAGACGACGGAGATGGTCTGGTGGCCTGAGACAGACGCGACGAGCTGCGGCGGAAAAGAGAGAGCTCAAGACAGGTGAATCACGGAGGATATGAAGCATACGCAACAAAGGAGGTTTGCGGTTGAGAACTGTTGGTTGGAGTACAGTGGCTGGAGATTGTAATGGGAGAGAAGCCGCCAAGCTTGGTTGCCACGAGTTGCAGTCGAAGGTGAGAAGATCCACGAAGAAAATGAATCAAGTGAAGCTTGCGACAGAGACAGAAGATATTTCAGTTTGGAAAAAAACATTAATAATCCAACTATTTTTCTAACTTAACTAACTAGAAGAAAGTAACTAGTTCTTTTTTTTTGCTAACTACACGTAAAGCTAAAGGGCATAATGGTCAAAAAAAAATCTTAGTTTCATGAATTGTGTGCTTCAGACATAATGTGTCCTTTTATGAAAGAAAAAAGATAAATGTGTCTTTGATAGTAACTCACTCATAAGAAAGCTCTTCGATTATTGGGCCTCCCACAGTATAAGAACCCTGCAACATGCCAACGGTGCCGTTCGGTAGTGAATAGTATAGAGAGTCTTGGCTCGTTGTTTCGGCAGACAGAATACAAGTCTTCGAACAAAGACGACGATGGAAGAAGCGAAGAAACAAGAAAATGTTAGGGCGAAGAAAATCGCTTCATCGTGCGACGTAGAGGCGCTGAAGAAATGCTTGGAAGAAAACAAAGGAGACCACTCCAAGTGTCAGTCTCAGGTTGACGCCTTCAGATCCTCTTGCGCGCTTCCTCAACCCAAGACTAAACCCTAATTTTCAAATTCCGACACTAGGCTGCCAAAGAGAAAGAGATCTTCTTCTTCTGTAATAAACTCAGACCAATCTGGTCTGTACGATAATGATTGTATGAACATCTGTCTCTTATTTTTTTACACATACAATAGAAACTTATGATTGGATCATCGAAGCAAATCTGATTTCTGGAATGTTAAATTACCAGACTCATCCCTCTCAAAGAGACTTTCGATAAGCTCGTCCCAACTAACACCACGGTTCCTTCTTCTCTTGTACGATTGACGAACAGAGGATGATGCTGATGATGATTCACCCACCTTTGATGTAATCGACTCTGTTTCTTCTTCTTCCTCCTCTGTTTCATCATCTTGAGTTTTGTCAAATGTACCGTACTCAGATTCTATAGAATCAGCGTGAGGAACATCTAAGGTTACAGCTCGTCTTAACGCCGCTCTATACTCCAAGTTGTGTTCTCTGGCTAATGATTCTTGTCTCTCCATCCTCTGCTTCTCTGGTATCTCCATTCTCTTCTCCTTCTCCAACATTAGCTGCGGACGCAAATCTAGAATCAGGAACAGGTGAAGATTTGTTGTATATAAGGAGGTTTGTGGGAAACTTACGTTGAGAGCTCTCTGAGCTTCTCGTTCAATCCAAATGATGGCGTGGTCTGAAGTTGCGTTACAAGAAAGAACAATGTGTTCGAACCTTCCGTCTACTGGCACTGCTGTCTTCACAACCGGAGGGAATCTTCCTAATCTGCAACAAACATTTACCAAAAAAAGATAAACTAAGTGAGCTTACTTTGTTGAGAACGTGAGTTGCTTTGGAAGACATGATTCTTCTATGTAAGTGTGTAATATACCTGCATGGCTTTCTTTCGACGATGTGGTACATGCGACCAGGAGCATAAAGACGCCTAGGATCTTTGAGCATCTTCTGTTCTGGAACACATGTATCCTTCATGCACCTTATGCATAGCAAACATGGCAAACTGTCCACACAAAAACAAAACCCATACCAATTACAAGGAAGCCAGAGTAATGGAACAAAACAAAAGTGTACTAACAAAAAAAAGATATTAAGAAAGCATGCAAACACACAAAAGAACCAATTTTTTTTTCAAGGTTTCTACTTTGCTTTATCAGACCGGAGTTGTGAGAATGTTGTGAGCTTTCTTTGAAAGTTTCTATACGAAAATAACATACTTTCATAAACCCCTCTGCATATAGAATGGTCTAACTACAGCCTACAGGTACCTACCAGAAAAGAGACTTGAATATGTCTTCTAAAGGCGTAGCTGTCCTTGGCAAGAAGTCATCCTAAATCAAACAAAACAATAAAAGAGCAGATACTTTAGATATCAACACTTAGGATGAACTTAGGCCATTTGATGTATTTAACACACACACCTGAAGCACAACAGAGTTGATCACATCCGCATATCTAACAGCCAAGTTCAACGACATACACCTCGCAGGCGCAATAGCAAAACACCTGACTCTCTTCCTCTCAATATTCCCCAACCTATCAGGACGTCGAACCACCAACAAAGCCAGCATCGTAGCTACACCAGACCCGAGCGAATGCCCAGCAAAAGTCAGAGTATAACTCGGATACTTCACCACCAACTCTCTCAAAACTTCACACTCCTCATCCAACACCCAACCTGCAGCCTTCAACAGCCCGTTGTGCACATACCCACCATCAAACTTCCTTTCCCCAAGCTTGTTATCCAACAGCACAGCGTAATCACTCTCTTTCGCCAGATTCAAACCCCTGATCGCAACCACCACATCTTTATGATCATGATCAAGATACAGTACATAAGCTGGAGCACGGCCCTGAGTGTCTTCATAAGTCTTCTTCAGAAGCAACCAATCAGGGTTTATACCGTATCCTTCTGAAGGCTCCCACACAGGGTTTCGGATATCCTCCTCGTATACCGATAAGATGTAACGACAGAACCGAGGAACCGGCTCGAATTCATGGGGTGTTGCGAGTCCCCAGTCTTGGCTGTCGTGGCCAGCTGTGTAGAGACAGCGTTTGTAAGCCCAACGTGCACAGCCGAGACAGTAGACACATTCTAGAAGAGGGCAACAGCCACATAGAATCGACATTAACAGATTCTTATAACACCATCATCATATAGCTATGAAGGAAGGCTAACGAACAAAGGCATAAACTTTAAATGTTGAAACCAAGAAAGTTCGAAACTTTCGGACACCCAACTGAAGAATCTAGACAGAACAGCAGTTATGAAAGGATGATGTAAGAACTGAACAATGATTGGAGAAAATGGGAAGGGACAAAAAAAAGTCAAACTTTGGGAGGATGAAGTACTAGTTGCTACTCTTGAGAGAATATCAAGAACTGGAAGACATGGGAAGAGGATTAGATCTCAATACAATAGACGATTCGTCTGAAGCTCATTCATAAGAAGAGAGAGAGAGAGAGAGAGGGAAGTTATGTCCCGTGGAAAACGGAAAAGAGTGCGAGGAGGAGAAGGAAGAGGAAGAGGAAGATGAAATGGAATTCACGCCACTGTAGAAGAAGGCAAACTCGTGCTCTCTTTCTTGTGGCGGATTACGGCAGTGAATTTGGGACAATTGCAGAGCTTTTGTTTTGTTGGGGATGAGTTGTGTGAAGTGAAGAAATCATTAGACAAGTTTACTATTTTTTTACGAAACTTTGTGAAAGTTAATCTCTAAACTTTCAGTTGATTATGTTTGTTAAGATAAGATATTTAGACTTGGATTTAGTAAGTAGAAGTTTTGTATACGAAACTTAAGAAATGGTTAATTTTTTGGTCATATGTACTTGTGTTAGTCTAAAATAGGTATCTGATCATTTTCGTCGGTCACATAATTTTAAACTGATTAGGTATAAGATTTCATAAGTGGAGATTCTGAAAATTAATCTGGACGTTTTATTTATAATTGGTAAATAAAACAAAAATCCATCTTAGAACAACGAAGTTAGGTGGTTAGACTGTTAGCTACGAACTTATGTATATACTAAGCGGTCAAATATATTTGCTTTCTGTTATCACAAAGCTTAAATTTCCAATTAGTACGCCAAATCACGCAATCATTTCTTTTTGTCTCTTCTATTGTTACAATAATCCCCCCCCCCCCACCCCCAAATTCCCTTCACGAGTTCCAGGCATAATATTTCCCCACTTTATTAATTACCAATTACCCAGAACAGCTCACATGAATCTGAACGCTGAAAAACTAGTCAATTGGTGGAGCAACACATGTAGGTGGCCACCTCATTCTCATCTTATTGTTCACATTCGTACTCAACCAACCCACACAAATGTTAAGGATGGAACAACAAATGGTACATTTCCCGGTTTATTCTATTCCAAGTCCACCGCACGATCAGAAAACTAATACAGCTGAGACCAATGCAATTTATATGATACTCATTCCGTTTCTTTTAATTAACGTTTTGAGTTTATATATAGATTAAAAATATTAATTTTATAATCTTTGAAATAATAACATCGTTAACTATTTAATAAACCACAATTCAACCAAATAAAAAACAAACTACAAAATATAAAAAAAAATTGATAGTGTAGTCGTAAATATAGTTATTTTGGAATGGAAGGTGACGAGGTCAATGTACTACACTGCCATTTTCTTCATACATATACATTTTAATATATCTCTCACTTTCTAGCCAGAGTCGGCCTTTGGGCCAAGCCGATGAAATATACTTCCAGTCGACACAATTATTAATACATTTTGGCCACAATTCTCTAAATAATTACTTTAGTCTAGTGGTGTAATGTATACATGGTATTTCAATGGATGAATCCGGATTCGAGTATTTTCAAAACCATATTTTGTTTAAAAAAGAAACCAATTTTCTTTTTGCTTCTAGCCATGTAATTTTCACGACCGGTTTTGTTTCTAGCAATTGATTAACTAATATTTCTACTTATGAATGAGCCTTAATTTTCTTACTTGTTTCCAGTCTATATATTTTCAAAGCCGGCACTGGTTACCCATCTTCTATCAGTTTAGCCGCTGTAAAGTAGGCATGTGTCCAAATCTTCAAGACTAGGCCATCCACGTAAAATGTTGCCTAAAGATTATTCGCATCATCGCATGCGACGACCACATGATAGAGGTGCAACTTTCTATGGGACCTGGAACAGAGCGATAAGGAAAGTCTAAAAGAATTGAGTTGTACTGGAAGTATGAAGATCTCAAGCTAAGTGTATTATATGCCGCTACACAATTCACTCAGAAATTTGAATAAACCAACATTAGGCCCAAGGGGGGTAACTCCAGTAATAATGTAAGCACTATAATCCATGTTCTAAGATCCGAAACACCGAGATGACCGACCTCCAACAGACAAACTCAAAGTCTAGAGAAATGGAGCTTAATGTGAAATCAAAGACCTCAAAGTCGACGTATCGGTTCTCTGGTTTAAAGTTTGAACCGAATCCATCATTATTTCCCAAAATAAAGGCTTTCTTTTCTAATGGGTTTTCTTAACTGAGTGAAGCCCATTTAAAGAAAGGCCCAATTGTACAAAAGAGTAAACAGGTAAGCTATTAGGGTTTTAGTATTTAAAAGCTGTTTCATCAAAGAAAGCTAGAAGACATTTCTCCCGTCTAGCCGCAGGAGAAAGGAAGGAAGGAAGGAAGCTGTTCTGTGACTTGTAAGACCTCTTCATCTCTACTTCTCCTCTCTGTTCCTTGTGAATTCCCATTGTTGATTATATATATATCTATATATATAATCGGTTAAGGCTTGTATCGTGAGTTCGTTGATTTGCTTATTGGTTTTTGTTAATGAATGTATCGACATTTGAGTGGCTACAGTTGAAAACGCCCTAATGTATTACGACTGTAGACCGAATGTGACAGATTTGAGACTGGTCGCTAGAAAGTCTTCGCTTTTAACAAGTGTTGTCTAGATCCTGGAGATCTTACTAACTTCTTATCAGTTTCGCTTGTTCGATGTTTGCTTTATATATATGTAACTGCTTGGTTATGCACTGTTAAGTTGTATAATATGATTTGTTTATGAGCTATTTTGGTTACTATATATATTCTCATGGTTAAGATTACTATTTTGGCAGCTGAGGGGAAGAAATGAAGCACAACAATGTTATCCCGAATGGTCACTTCAAGAAGCACTGGCAGAACTATGTCAAGACTTGGTTCAACCAGCCTGCCAGGAAAACCAGAAGAAGAGCTGGTTAGTTACGGTTTATATGTTTCATTTTTATTTATTTAATACTATAGTTTCTGTATTTAATCTGGACTTTGTGTTTGTTTACTCAGCGAGGCAAAAGAAGGCTGTTAAGATCTTCCCCCGTCCCACCTCTGGACCTCTCCGCCCTGTTGTCCACGGTCAGACTCTCAAGTACAACATGAAGGTCAGAACCGGTAAAGGCTTCACTCTTGAGGAGCTCAAGGTTTGTAATCTCTCCTCTGTCTATTCTCTTTTTCATGTTTCGTTTCTTTTGTTCAGATTGTTCAGTTCTATGTCTTTTGTCTGATTCAGGCTGCTGGAATCCCCAAGAAGTTGGCACCCACCATTGGTATCTCTGTTGATCACCGTCGCAAGAACAGATCTCTCGAGGGTCTTCAGTCCAATGTCCAGAGGCTTAAAACCTACAAGGCTAAGTTGGTCATCTTCCCCCGTCGTGCCAGGAAGGTCAAGGTACTATTTCTAAACAACAATCTTCTTCTAGTTATGAGGCATCTCAGAATGTATTTTCGTTCTGTGCTAAATGATTTTTGTTTGGTTTTAGGCTGGTGACTCTACTCCAGAAGAGTTGGCTAATGCCACTCAAGTCCAGGGTGACTACATGCCTATTGTCCGTGAGAAGCATGCTACAGAGCTTGTGAAGCTGACAACTGAGATGAAATCGGTCAATGCTTATGACAAGATCCGTCTTGAGCGCACAAACAAGAGACATGCAGGTGCTAGAGCCAAGAGAGCTGCTGATGCTGAGAAAGAGGAGAAGAAGTGAGGAGATTCTTCTTTCTTAGTTAGAAGAAACTCTTTATCTTGCCTTTTATCGTTTTGATCTTAATTTTTGTGTATCAGACTCTGTTTTTGTTATCCTTGAAAGATTTTGCTGCTGCTTGCTTTTGGATTTTATGGAAAAGATCATTTCACACATTTCTACTTGCTTAAAGTTAATCAGTAAATTTTCAAATTTTAGAATAATTTGTTTTCGTTGTGTTCACAATTCACATAGATACAAAGCTATAATTAACACTTCCACAATAAGATTTTGGATTCACATTTGTATAGATACAAAACAAAAAGTCTGTATTTAGTTTGCTTCTTTGTCAAGTTCCTGAAGCCATAATAAGGTCTTAGTGCAGGCAAGATTCGTCGTTATCAACCACCATCCATGGCACTATATGGATCCCTGTAAAAACCAGATAGACGTTAAGCTATAAAACAGCATGGACTGAATGTTTTGATATCTATTTTACCTTCCCTTCACCTATGACCTTGGGATATATGATCCTGTCATATCTACAATGGTAGAAAGTTCAGCCACTCGTACACCATCCACCACAAAGTCCAGACCCTGTAGAAAAGAAACTGAAACAGAGGAGTAAAGCAAAAACAAAGAGATTTCTTTTAGTCAGTGAGGCCCAGTGAGAGAGCTGTTTGTACCTCTGGTCCATCTATGTCACCAATTGCTGTTGGAGCAGTCATCCATTCATTTTCTTGTGGCCATTTCGCACTGTCATTAGTTTCACCACAATCATATGTACAATTACACATAAACTATACACATAAATAAATAGGGATTAAGAAGAACATGAACCTGGTGCAAATCAGAGGCGCATCCATGGCCTGCAAGATAGCTTGGCAGACAGCGTCACTGCTTGGGTAACTCTTTGCTTGCAGTTGCAGTCAAGATGAAAGTGTATAACGCAAACACATCATGTTAATGAAAACTGGTTAGGGATATTTGTTTATTTAACAATCAAAATAAATGCACACAGTCATTGGAGTTTCTCACAGGTCTAGGCAAGCATTGAAGAATGAGGCCGCAAACAAACTCTGTAGAAGTCGTTTTCTTGTGCACAAAGCTATGTAGAAGTCCATTCCCATCAAATAAACATGGAACATATACGTTGGAAGATTTAATCTTTTTAATCCTAAGGAGACCAGACGGACACCACAGGTTTTTTTTTTTTTTTGTCAGTACACAGTAACAGTGAAAGAATTAACAAGAACTGGAAGCTAATCTTTAGAGATGGTAATTATGGACTTGGACCGCGGGCTTGTCCCGTAAAAGACTGTAGCGGGACGGTATTCAGACAAGCTTTTCTAGCCCTGCAAATTTGCATGCCTAGCAGGACGGGTCTTTGCGGGACTGAGCCTTTTGTGGGATGGGCCGAAACGGGTCATGCAGGATTAAATGGACCCACATTTTTTATTTATTTCTTATTTTACCTGAAAAAATAGAGAGATAGAGTGAAAAGGAAGCGATTCTTGTGACTTTCTCTAAGAAAACATAAGGAGTTCCGGCAATGATGATTCGAGCTCCGGTGATGATGATTCGAGATCTGGCGATGAAGACTCCAGCTCCAGCGATGACGATTTGAGCTCTGGTGGTGTTTTGATTTGGTTTTCTCTTTTTATTACATACAACTACGAATTACTTTTATTACAATGTGGATTTCTTGTTTAAGTTGATTGGTTTTGTTTTCAGTACTGTGAAATGATATTTTTCTTAAGTGATTCGCGATTTTTTTTTTTGAAATCCAAAGAATTATAAAGAGAGATGGTTTGATGAAGACATATAACACTTGAGCCAAGTTATTACAAAGACAACAACTCAATCAGATTCAAACTTAATAAAATCTTAGGCTGATAACAAAAAAAAAAAGCTTTTAACTCAAGAACGCAAGCACAAGCACAACTTTATGGCATTGATTTTGATAAGGTTTTAGTGAATCTTAACGAGCTCTCTTCAACTCTTTTACACAATTCTTCAACTTGAACATTCATAAAGGAAGTTGTAGTAGGCGGTTTGATAAGGAGGCATCCGCGGGACGGTTCGCGAAGGCCTATATGTTTTGTGGTATGGGTTTGACCGGCATTCTGAGGACCACAGCCCACGCGGAACATGCCCGCTGTGATCCGCTCGATGACTAACCCGCTGCGGTACGGGACGAGATGGATAAACATGTTTGACATCTCTACTAATCTTCCTTCTACAGCTGAATGGTTTTTATCACTACGTGATTGCTATTTTAGAAAAATATAGTGGAGTAAATTTCACATTTATTATATAATTAATTCTTCTATTTAAAATGCAACAAATAGCAAAACATTAGAGATGATTTAAATACCCAACAAAATACTGTTACAAGTATATGATAGGTGGAAAATCCATAAAAGTAGGAGACAAAACCACACTAACCAAAAAATTAAATAAATGAAACTACAAATTAATGGTTTCCAAAATTTGGAAAAAGGGAACAACTAAACTAAGCTATTGTCCCCTTAGTACAAAATCAAACTTTGTCACTTTTGGACTTTCACTACCCTTAAGAGTTATAAAAATTTATATCAATTAATTTACAATGCAAAAAAATTAAGAAAAATTTAAAACATGAAGTAGTCAAACATGTGCATATATGAAAAATATTTTTGGATTAAAAAAAATTTGGAATGGTAAATTGAAAAATAGGCTAAAGGTGTTAGTATATAAGATCTACCATCTACGGAGATTCAGAATATGCATTCTAACTGAAACACAATGATCTACATACAGAAGAATGCGCATTAGACCGGAAACATTAAGATCTAAAATGGCAGAATACAAAATCAACATTTTCTTCTATGTTCTGCCTTTCTGGTAGATCATAAGTAATAGTAAATGTTCTTATATCTTCTATGGAAGAATATACATTCTACTCAATTCTCATATATCTATAATATATGTATTATATATCTACCACGTTTTCTTTATTCTACCGTACGTAGAATGTAATTTCTACTAGATTTTTTAAAAAATCCGAAAATCTAGGAAAAAACAGTTAGAAAATATTTTCTTAATCTATTAAATCTTTTTTATTTCCTTTTTTAAATCTTCTTCCCTAAATTTTTGTTTCTTCGTTGCCAACCACGATTTGGACCAAAAATCGTGGGGATTCTTCTCTTTTTCATAGTTTCTCCAAACTTTTGTCAATCTAACTTGACAAAATGCACATCTATGCCTATTCTGGTGTTTGGAGATCGTCCAAAACAAAAGGGTGGAAGTTTCTTGTTGATGAAGAAACAGGAGGTAGACTACTTACTTTGGACACAAGCAAAACCTTTGACAACCTAAGAGTTATGGTTTGTGAGGACTTTGGAACCGATCTAAACTTGGTCAATATCGACCTGAGTTACTTACCTTCCGATTTGGTTATTGGCCTCGATTCACCACCTGTTTTCATCACCAATGATCGACAACTCAAAAAATTTCTTACATATGTGAAGACCAAAGCTTCAACGCGGTTATGTGTGTGTATTCGATCTAAGGTCGGATTTAACTTGAATGAAGAGCCTGCTGAGTTGCCTAACAGAGAGGAAGTGGGTATGTCGGGTGAAGTTTCAGATGATATTGATGGTGAAGCCGAGCTTGAAGAAAAAGATGCGAAGATAGATGAAAGTGATGACGAAAACAAGTGTGAGAAAGATATGACCAACGGAAAGTCTGTCCGTTTTTCTCTGGTTGATGTTGTGAAGAAGGGTCAACATTTTACTAGCAAAGCAGCTTTGCAGGCAACAATGGAAATATGCGCAATGAAACATAATTTCGACTACAAGGTTGCCAAAACGGATAGGAGAGTTTGGTACGTTTGCTGCGCGTATGATGATTGCCGCTGGCGTGTTCGCGCAGAGGGATTAACAGGTTCTTCATATTTTATCATCAAAAAGTATGTGCCTGATCATTCATGTGCTCCATCATCAAGGAACCACTCTGTTCGGACCGTTTCATCAAAAACAGTTGGCAGTCTCATTAAGCATAAGTACGAAACTGTCAAGGAAGGGCCGAAACCTAATGATATTATCCAGTTTATGCGTGATGATCATGGAGTTGAGATATCCTACTCTTTAGCTTGGGAGGCACGTGAGTATGCAGTAAGTGTTGTGAGAGGCATTCCAGAGAAGGGTTATGAAAAAGTTCCCAAATACTTGCACATGATGAAGGAAGCTAATCCAGGATCACACACATTTTATGAAACTGATAGCGATGGGAGATTCAAATTCCTCTTCATCGCATATGGTCAGTCTATTCGCGGTTTTTATGCTGCCATTCGGAAAGTTATTGTTGTGGATGAGACTTTCTTGAAGAGCAAATACAAAGGAGTATTAATGGTTGCTACTGCTTTGGATGGAAACTCGAACCTATATCCTATTGCATTTGGAGTTGTCGACTCAGAGAATGACCGCTCGTGGGAATGATTTATGAGACAACTTAAGGTTGTCATTGGTGATGATAAGAATTTAGCTTTTGTGTCTGACCGGAATAATTCACTTGCTAAAGCTCTTGCAAAAGTGTATCCGCATGCTCATCATGGAATTTGCATTCACCACTTGCTGAACAATGTTGTTACATATTTCAAGGGTAAAGGTGTCGCTGGTTTGGTGGCAAAGGCTTCTAAAGCTTACCGAGTTGCTGATTTTAAGAAGCAATTCACTGCTATTTTCTCAATTAGTCCTGCAATTGGAAACTATCTGATACAAGCTGATGTGAGAAAGTGGGCTCGTTGTCAATTTCCGGGTTACAGGTACGATGTTAGGACCAATAACCCTGCTGAATCAATAAATTCTGCTTTGCGTTCGCCAAGAGAGTTTCCAGTTATACCCTTGTTGGACAGCATAAGGGAAATGATGATTCGATGGTTTTTCAAACGTAGAGCTTTAAGTTCAAAGCATAAACAGCCACTGACCATTGCTGTAGAGAAGAAGATTGATCGAAGGATTGAGAAGGGTAAGAAGTTTCAGGTTTTTCCAGTTAGCGATGCCAGGTTTTTGGTTCGAGGTGACACTTTTGAATGTATGGTCGACTTGGTCAGACGCACATGTTCATGTGGGAAATTCGATCTGATGAAAATTCCATGCAGACACGCCATAAAAGCAGCTTTCAGCGTAGGCATACAAGCACACACACTCACTGACGACATGTACACCACTGCTTCATGGAGATCGATTTATGAAGAAAGCATAAATCCTATTAGTGTCCTGGAAGATGCATGGATTGTTCCATCTCACGTACAGCAAGCGAAAGTCCTCCCTCCAGAAACTAGAAGAGCTGCAGGTCGGAGAAAGAAACGTAGGTACGAGACAGTTGAAGACAAGATCCGCTCGTCACAAGGAACTCAAAGCTCTAAACGTCGTAAATGCAGTCGATGTGGTATTGAAGGTCACAACCGCTCCACATGTGATAGAGCAATATAGGATTACAATCTATTCGGTCTATGCAAGTTACTTTTCAGAGTTTTTTCTAACATTAGCTTTGTTTCATGTCAAACTCTGTTTTTTCAAGACCAATTCTGTTTTATGTACTGTGCACGTTTCCAATATTTACTTAGTTTTATGCAAGTTTTTAGTCTACCGTTAAGATTTGATCCATAAATTGACAACACAACTGAATATCAAATTGATTCAATCTTTGACAAAGTAAATATATTCAGAAAACAATTAGAAGATCAATCAAATTTAGAACAAAGACATAAAAACGTGAGAATGGATCCAATTAGTCCTACATCTCCCGACTTCTTATGCTCGATAACTGCTTCCTCTACTGTCATTTTCAAGGAACTTCTCAAATCTTCAATTTCTTCGGCCATTCTCGACTGTTGCTCATGCATCATTTGTATCTCATCAAGCAGAGCCTCGTCCACCCACTTGAAAAGATGTTGCTCTTTCTTTCTCTGAATTGAAACACAAAAACGTCAATTGAAACATAGAATAATAAAAAGTCATAATTTTTCAGAATTACCTTCAGACCAATCTCACATCGGAAGAATCTTCTGTATGGATTCTCCTCCGTTTTTGAAACATATGTGACAATCCCCTTCCCACACCAGCATCTGGAAGGAACCCCTCCATTGTTAGTCATGATCGGTTTTTGAGAATGAGAGAAAGACGGAGAGGAGAGATAAACGATGAAATAAGTAGGGTTTCTAGTCATTGGTGTTATATAAGTTTATGTTTAGGGCAAACGACTACTGTTAATCGGGTTTTATGGTGTAATTGTATGTGTTGTGATAGTCATAAGATTTGTATTGACTATTAACATTTGTAGCCTTGTTAGGTTAGATTGTGTATAGCTCCCTACATTGGTGTTGTATGGCTTAGTTTAGACTCATTTAGGGTATCTTTAGGGGTTGATATGTTGTATGGGTTAGTTTAGATTCATTTAGGATATCGTTAGGGGTTGATATGTTGAATTAGACTATTTAGGTTCATATGTTGCCGGTAATATCAATAGTTTCAAGTAGTCCAGTGGTCTGTGTTGGACATTTAAAGGCCTCAAGTGAATTGTTCGATTCCCCCCATCTCCATTTTTATTTTAAAATTTTTTGTTTAGTACGACAGTCAAATAAGACCATTTAGATTCATATCATGTATCCCTTTGTTTGTTATAGTGTATGTAATTCACTAAATAAGAGATGCAAACCAATGCTAGTTACGAGTCATATAAGAGTAACTAAAAAAGTCAATATCAACCTACTTGGTAAACAAGACATAGTGAAAATAGCATTATAAAATCTCAACCGTAGGAGAAGCTATAGCCTTCGGAGGAACGTACTTTCCCATTCTCGAAATAAGCTCAGGATCATTAGCAGCTTCCCATAGGTCATAAGCAATCTTCTGGCGAGCTTCACGAATGTTGTCGTCATTCACCAACGTTAAGTCCATGCCTAGAAGATGTGCTTCAATGTGCTTCAACGCATATACTCCACAATCGCTGCTAGTCTTGTTTAGGAAGCAGGGCATTGGAGCGTAAGTGACATCATAGGGCTTAACGGTAAATCCCCTCTTCTCTGAAGACTGCACAGCTTTGACAATTCTTGGGATGAGATGTGCAAATGGCTCCAAGTCCTTGTTGTGTTTCAGTCCCGCACAGTCAAAAACTTCTATGGAACGAGTAACAAAGTTGACACACATAGAGATCCAGTGGTTACCGTGCACAAGAAGAGGCACATACATACGATTGACATCAAGATCCCACATTAGTCTTGTTCGGCCGTGTGAAAGAAGTTCACCAATTCCGTACTGATGGAGCAGTCCTTCTACCCTGAATTTTTTTTTGTCTTTCTTGAACTCAGTGTAAGAATTCTTCATTTGATTACTGAATATGCAGCTCATGAAAGCTACTTTGGACGGCTTCCATCGTCTCAAAGAAGTCCTCTCGCGAAATAAGAAGAGCACAGCATCAATTTCCTATACAATATGATACAAACAGAGTGAGTTGATGTGATGTTAAAGATGAAGAACAGTAAGTAGGCGTGCAAAGTAATGTAAATCATACTTGATTTTGCAGCCACACTGCAGGTCCCATAACACGTTCTGCTAACTCAGTTGTGTACATAGAAGGTCCAATTTTAAGGTGCCTGCGATGCAACATTTAATTAAAAATTTGTTGAATTTATAACATAGAGGGAACGCATAGACTTACTGTTTGGTAGTTGAGCACCAATGAATCAGTTTAGCCCATGAATCCTCATGGACAAACACTAATGAGTAATCATCGTCGTTCACCCGGTCGTCAGGTAATTCCATATCTTTGAGAGTGGGTGTTCTCCAATCTACAGGCTTGAAGGATGATACTGGAGTAACCCACTTAGGTGCTTCTTCATCACTCGTTTTTTGTGAGGGATCGAAACCTTTAACATGTGATACTTGAGAAAGGTTCCCCATGGCGTCTTGTAAATACTCTTGGGTGCTCATTTCTTCTTTTATTGATGAAGGTTCCCCATGGGTAGATGATTGTGACAAATTCTTCAAAAAATCCATCATATCATCAGTTTCAGTTTCAATCTCCTGTTAATGAAACCAAACACAACATTATTAGCCAAAACTGTCATCAAGGACAGAACAAAAGAGTCGAGAGACAATGACATTAAAAGAGTCGAGAGACTATGACATTACAGAGAAAACATGTCATAGTCATAAGTTCAGTTCATAGCAAACACCAAAATACATTACAAGCTGATTTCCAACAAGCCGATATTACAAGCAAACAACAATGACATTACAAAAGAGTTAAGAGAAAATTACAACAAAAGACAGTCCGACATATTACAAAGCTTCATTTTATGGTTACCTTTCTTCCTTGCCGAGGGCTACGACGAACCGTAGGAGGAACCACACTCTCATCAACCTTGCCTTTGCCTTTTTCCTTTGTTCCTGCAAGACACGGACTCTGTGATGATTTCCCCATCGTTGCTGAAGGACATGGAATCTCAGATGCTCTGTCTTTTCCCATTGTAGCAGAAGGACCCGGAATCTGTGACACCGCTTGCTTGAGCTCAGCCATCTCTTTCTGGACCTTCTCAAAACGCTCTTGGATGTCATTCTGCACCACGTCCTTGAAAGAGTTGAAAGCAGAGGTGAACAAACCTTCAATGAAAGTCTTCATTCCACTGGAGATACCACTGTTATGTTCAGCTGCCCGTTGACAAAGCAGTTCTTTCTTTCGAGCCTCTGCACCAGGATCATTTAGCTTACGCTTTCCCCTTCTTGCAACAACAGCCGGTTCGTCAACATGAGTATCTGTGACATCTTCGACTTCAACATTCTCTCCATCAGTCTCTGAATCAGAAAGCTCTAAAGTTGGAGGCAAAGCCTCGACTTCCCATACGAAATCTGTCCAATCTTGTTTGGCATTGAGAAGAGTAACAATGCGACCAATTCTTTCATCAATCTTCTCATCTTCCCTATAGAACTCAGTGCTATCAACCACATCATTGTTCCCAGTAGCAGATATAAATGGGAACAATTCTCCCTGACAAGAACAAACGCCAACAGAGTGAGTTAAATTGTTTGTTAACTGAACCGAATATAATTTTTTAAAAATTATTACCTTATTAAAGTGGGACTCTAGGCTGCTGATATCTGCGTAGGAAACTTCCCACTTCCTTTCCAATTCCTACATCTCACTTTGGTCATGTTCTTTTTGATCTTCTTACCCACCATACTACCAATGTCTGGGATTGCCTCCATAACCCATATCTGAAACGCATAGGAGAATCCATCCAACACGTAACTGTTCTTCAGATGTAAATCTTTCCTTGCTTTGAGTATTGATGCAAGCAGCTCGTCATACGCGTGAAGACCCCACGGATACATCCTCATCTTCTCAAAATCCATCACCAAACGGATGTATTCATGTGGGATAAACACTCTTGAATCCTTAGCTATGAGGAATCCATGTATGACGCACAGATACACTAGCCTAACCCTGTCCACATACGTCCACTTGTTGCATTCGTTAAGAAGCTTCGTCTTTATCATCGATAAGTTGACCTTTCTATTTTTCCTCAGCACATTGCTCCAGAACCCCTTATCATCCTTCCAATCATTGAAGTTTATGTCAGGTTCATCTTTGAACTTCAATCCTGTCACAGCATGAAATTCTTGCGCAGAGAACCTAAGAGGCCTCTTAGCAAATAGAAACCACAGCTCGTGAAGCTTCGAAACCTTGAGCTGCTTGCATATGAAGCTATGAATGATCTTCCCTGAGTAGATGAGCTTGTTCTCTATGATTGCCAGAAGCGGACCGAAGAAAGGATCTTTCAAAACTTCCTCATACTCAGTGTTGAGAACACCTTCACTTCCTCCAGAATTGTACGTCTACACGTATTGTTGATCTTGTCAATTTGCGTCTCAATTCCTTCTTCAAGTATGCGTTGTGGAAACTCGTACGCCATTCCTATGAAACATAATAGCAATAACTTCAACTCGTTAGTAATGTCTTAAGAAAATCAAACTAAAACTCAATCTCGCAATATGAACATCAACAAAATCAATAAAAAAAATCCAAAAGGAGATCGCAAAACCCGCAAAACCTTACCTTCAATTTTAGGGAAAGAGAAACCAAGATGAAATTCGAACAACGTCAATCTCTTCGTCCGTAGAAGAGCTTAAATCTAGTACATGCAAATAAAGAAATTAAGATCAACACAAAAAAAAAACATAAAGGGGCTTTCGAAACCCTAACCTCAACGATTTTGAAACCGAGATGAAGTAAGAGGAAGAGAAGAACAACGTGAAGCTAATCGTTCTTTATCAGCGACAAGAAGCTTTTCCCGAGCTTGAACAACTTCAATTGTAGCCGGCGGAGATTGCAAAGTAATCCTACTCTGTCGTGTTTAGAGAGGAGAGAAGAAAGAAGGAGGATGAAGGAGAGATGTGACGATGAGTTCAAGGTCTCCGACGAACTAAGACGGCCGGAGAAGATGGCTTCGATAACGAAACTTAATCGCCGCCTCTTTGTTAGAGAGAAAGGAAAATAGGAGTCGACGACATGTTATGATTTTTTACTCTGTATTTTTTTTTTTACTTTTTATTTACTTCCTCAGTAAATTACATAACTTTTTTAATATATGTATTTCGAAATTAATAGAAAGGACAAAACGGGATTAGCATTATTGTTTATACTATAGGGACAAAGATTTGTGTTCTAATTCTAAGGGGACAAAGTAGTAGTTGTTTTGTTCTCTTTTCCCAAATTTCTGTTTTTTATTTTAGAGTTTAGAAGTCATGAAAAAGCATTATGGCATCATCAAGGTTAAGTCTAGTGTTAGACAGCAATGTAGTCTTATCATCGATCTTCTTTCATCTTTTCTATAACTAGGTGTTTTCCTGTACCATGTGCGGTAAAAAAATTTAAAATATTTTTTAACAGATAAATATAAATTATATTTTAAAATAAAATTTTATTAATATTTTAAATTTTCTTTTTCATATCAACATTTTAATATAAATTTGATTTAATTAAATATAAAATTAATATTTAAGAATATGCATGTATATATTTGAAATTATAATCCTAGATATATTTTTCTATCTATTTATTTTAATTAAATATATTAAATAAATTTGTAAGAGTTGCGTAATTGCCAAAAATTAAAATTAAACAATATTTATAAAATTTGTAGATATATAAGAAAATAATTATTTTACGATTAAATTTTTCTAATTTTCTATAAAAATTGTATACATTTTTGAAAATTTTAGTAATAAAATTGTATAATTTGAAAATATATAATTAAATTATATTTTGAAATTTATAGTGCCATATTTAAATATATTTATTTTAATGATAATTTATGAGTTATTCTCATATTCTAAAAAAAATTCCAAAAATATAAATTGACATTAAATGTAATATATGAGTTATTACCATATTTTGAAAAGTTTACCAAAAATATAAATTAACATTAAATGCAATTGTCCATGTCATCTATCTTATTAAAACTCAAGTACAAAATTAGAGTGTTTGGAGACTTGAATAGGACTTTTAAAAATTTGGAGTGTTTGGAAACATGGATTGCAGTCTTTTAAAAAAAAATATTTTTGTTTGAAAACAAGGATAGTAGTATTAAGAAAAAAAAGTAATGGGCTTATGTTTTTTTTTAAAATTGAAAGTTATCTAGGCCACTTTTAAAATATACCAAAATGGGTCAATCTAATTCCCTAAAATTTTTTTTTTCTAAACTAACCATAAAACAAAATTTAAACTTTATATACATATTTCAAATCAAAATAATAATTCAAATTTGATTTATATCAAAAATTGATTCAAAAATATACATATATTCAAAAATGGATTTTTACTAAACTATTTTTCAATAACCATTATAAAAAAATATTGTCAATATATATAAGAAAAATATAATACAAAGCCCAATTTGAAATACCAACTCAAATTATGGTTTTCATATTTCATATTAAGTTTTAAAAATATAATATATGTAATTATTTATATGATGGTATGTATAAAATACTATTAATTATATGATGGTACATATAAAATACGATTAATTATATGATGATAAAATACGATATATAATAATGACTAGGGATGGGCTTTTGGATACCCATACGGGTTTAGTTCTGATCGGTTTGTATTTTGGGTTTTCGGGGTCAAAGATTTCAGCCTTATTAGAATGTTTCTAAATTTTGGTTTGAGTTCGATTTGGATCTTTGCGGGTTTGGTTTGGGTTTGGATAACTAATTTAAATTATTTTTAAAGTCTTAAATCATTATATATTTTAAATTTCTCAAAATGTATAAATAAAATAATATATTACGTATAAATTTGAATAACATATGTCATAATACTTAAGCTTAACATATCAATTGGCTTGATTTAAAATTTTGGATACGAAATCAATAATTACTTTAAGTATTTTTGGTGATTTGAGTATACTTTAACTATTTCAGATATTTACTTTTGACTATCTATATATATTTTCAAGTATTTAAACCAATTTAAAAGTATCATTTTTGATGTTTTATATACGTTAAATCTAAAAATAATTAATATATATAAGTATATAAATCTATTTTTAGATAAATTCGGATACCCAAATACTTCGGTTCGGATCAGATTCGGTTCTCTAAATAACAAAATTTTGAATAATTAGAATATTTAATCAATTTATGTTTGGGTTTGGTACTATATCTTTGGATCGGTATCGGTTATGTTCCTCGGATTCATTTTTCCAAATCCTAATAATTACATGAAAAAAAAATATCAACATATTTTTCAAAATATACACCCGCGCGCCTGCGCGGGTCAAAATCTAGTATTAAGTTATAAGACATGTCATCAATTTTAGTAGTCATGTCATATTTGTTTTGTGAAATTGATTGTATAAAGAACATGTGCCAAAATCACTTTGCAAATATAGTCTAAGGGATGCTCCTCCAGTTTACCCTCAGGCAGCAGCAGCAACTACCACACACACACACACACCAAAAAAAACCAAAAACAAATTATAGACACTTGTTTAGGGCATAGATTGAAAACCCCATCAAAATGTACTCTTTTTTTTTCTAGGAAAATCCCAATGGATTTTAAGTGTAACTCTAACCTCTCTCTCGGAATCTAATTCATGGGTCAACCTGAGACTCAAGTTTAAGGAAGCATGGTACATCTCATCCAGCATTCTCCTCCATACAATCACCTTGTCTACCTTCCACAATAGAAACGGCACATATACTCCTGTCACCGCCAATTTCTACAACAAGAAAAGAGGACAACAAAGAATCTTAGATCAACCAGTTTTTTTTAAGCATAAAGATTTGATTTCAAGTTGGTAAAAGAAGTATGCATACCTGCATTTGCATGTAACTATCTTTCCACATCTTCATAAGGATTTGGGATGTGTCTTTCTTTTCAGTCAGCGAGGCATTAGCAACCTTCACACAAGATAAAAACTTTGATGTAATGATAAGAAAATATTATTGCTTTTGAGTATGTTTCTATTTGTAGTTAAAGGACACTAACCTTATCGGTCTCAACAAAACGGTCTTCCTGTGATAAGTATCTGAACATTCTGAAAGCTTCTTTCCCATAGCTTTTCGTAACTACTGATTCCATCTAAAACCATCTCAAAAGATCTCATTTTCAGTTTCAGAAATGTTATCAGGAAAAGCAAAAAATGCAAATATGGAACACACCTCATCTTTCTGTGCAACGCTAATTATGGATTTATAATCTGCAAAAGAAAATAATGAAATAAGTTATATGAGAACGATTGAAATACAAAGTATTAGTTAACAAGGTGTAAGAAGGAAGTTACTATTATACCAACTATATATGAATCATCAGTTTTTATCACAAACGCTGGAAGATAAGAAGACGTTGCACTCAATTTTCCAAGGCATTCTTCAACTTTGCCTTTTAGCATGTCACGCCCTTCTTCAGTCTTTGTAACCTCTTCGTAAATGGAACCCATTGACATCGGAACTGAAAAGAGGATAGATGTCATATGTGATATGTTCAAATCACACCAAAACACACTATGGGAACTTCAAGAAAATATCTCAGACAGATAATATTACCCGACTTGTCGGTATTCACCTTCTTCTCCTGAGATCTTCCTTCTAACATTGCCTTCAAAACAGTGGCACACCCTTCATCTCTCCGCTCTTTCACTATCTCCACACACGCCTTGAAGAAACAAGGAAACAGGTGGTGAAGTAGAAGTACGATGTTTGAAACAAAACAAGAGTTTAATGCCTCATGAAACAACGTTAAAGAGAAACACATGTAACCAACCTTATGTCTAAGGCGGCGGATGAGCTCCTCGAAATTAGGACGCCAGACTACTTCATTGTTCGCATCTGCTGATGAGTCTACATCACGTTCTTTACGCTGAAACACATTTCGGTTCAAAGAGAAACATAATAAGAAAGATATACTCATTGCTCAGGGTCGGTTCAATGAAACGTCCCCCAGAGAAAAATAGAAGGTTTTACTAAAGGTACTTAAAAATGTTTTTAAACCCCAAAATCTCAGATCCGGCCTGTTAGTGCTATATCGCTGATAAATGTATGGTTATGGTAAGAATGTTGATACCTTCCCCTCAGAGATGTTGCTATCTTCATCTGCTAAAGATGAACTTGAACCTTGTTCGAATATAAGTGGAAACCTCATTGATTCAACTGGAGTTGAAGCTTCAAGAACAGGTTCCTCTAATGTTTCCGGTTCTTTTAAAACCTAGCACAGTTCAAAGAGAGTGTCATATGGCTGCATTCAAATTTCAACAGGTAGGTCTATAAGTATGAATTATACCTTGGAAGCGTTAGCGCCTCTTTTCTTTTGGGCAGGCCCTTCTTTGTTCCCGAGAACAGGCTCAGGAGAAGGAACGCGCTCAACAAAACGTGCAGCTGCCAGTTTCTGAAGAGAATCTCTCATCTCTTCTGAACCTTTTGGCTTTTTTGAACTTGATCATTTATAAAAGATTAGCATCCACTCGGTTTGACACCTCACCGTGGCATTTATAAAACAAGGGATGCGAATAAGACAACGGGACTCACACCTGTCTTTTTGGATCAGCTGTCCCAAAGTAAGCCTCCCGCTAGTTAGTAAACCATCAAAAACTAAACCACACTGCACATATAGAGTTACAGTAAAAGATTGACATTTCTTGAAGCGTAACCTACTTATAAGCCAAACATTTGACAGAATAATGAAAATGCATATCAAGCCTGAGGCCCAAGCTCTTCGTTTACAACGTTTGAAAACTTGTTCAGCCTCACACGATGAAGAATGTTGTTAAACAGCACAATGTACAATAGCTTTGCTCTCTGAACCATCTACATGTCATAATTATTTTTCATAAAATATCATGATATCTCTTTTTCATATAGTAATAAATGTAACACGGGTTTAAGATAAAAGCTAGGTACTTGCGGTCCAGCGTTTATGAAAAAAGAGACTAACCAGGCGGTTCAACAGAGAAAGCTTGGACGCAGTTGTGATGAATCAGAAGGTAAAAAATATCCTTGACTTTGCTATGGTTGACGCTAGACGAGAGATCTCTCGCGAGGAAAGAGGTCCTCTACGGAGTAGACATTCACAGACTTTCTGCAAAGAACCAAACACTTAACTAAATTCATTATACAGAAAATATAACCGCGGGAACGTCTTTATAAAAGACGATGATGATGTGGACGGCGTAGACAATGCCATACTCAGTAGCAGTCATGATTTGTGTTGTTTTGTCTTCTATCTCCTTGCAACACATACAAACTTACTCAATAGGGTTTACCAAGAATCGCAAAATTTGATCGACGACTGCTTAAAAAGGACAGTTTCCTAACGGCGACTGCTTTCGCCAGTTGAGGGTGGCTTGATCGTCAAGTTCTCATCTTTCTTTCTCCGCTCGAGAGTTTAACCTAAAGCCCAAAGTGATGGAAATTATAAGGCCTTTTTTTCTTTCTTTTTTTTTATGAATTTCAAATTTATTGATCTGTGGAAAACATTTACATCTATCTAAAGAATATGCTGACTATGAGCTCAGATAGCACTAAAAGAAATAAATGAATGACGGCTAGGGCTTTGGGGGGTGATTTTAGGGTTTTGGGTGAGGAAGTGCAGGATGAGAATATGGAAGAGATCGGGGAGCATGGGAGACCGCCCGGAGATCCACCGGATGCTCCAGGCTCTTGGGTGAAGAAGGTATTAGGGTGCAATGAAGGAGGGATGCCTGTACCGGAGGAGATTGTGGACGAGACTTTTGTGGAAGCAAATCTGAAACTAGAGTTCCCTAATGGTGAGGATGGAGAACCGGTGATAACGATTGGAGAGGAGGTTTTGAGTGCTATGAATGGTTTATGGAAGAGATGTATGATTGTTAAGGTCTTGGGGAGTAGTATCCCATTATTGAGCTTAACGAGAAGGTTGAAGGAGCTATGGAAACCTGCGGGATCAATGTTTGTGATGGATCTCCCGAAGAATTTTTTCATGGTTCGTTTTGGAGTAGAGGAGGAGTACATGAATGCGCTATCAGGTGGCCCATGGAGGGCTTTTGGGAGTTACCTTATGGTGCAAGCATGGACGCCCGAGTTTGATCCGCTGAGGGACGAGATAGTTACGACACCGGTTTGGGTTCGTTTAGCACATATCCCAGTTAATTTTTATCATAAAACGATACTGATGGGGATTGCCAAGGGGTTAGGAAAACCGATCAAGGTGGACTGCACCACGCTAAAAGTCGAAAGAGCTAGATTTGCGAGAATTTGTGTGGAGGTTAACCTTAATAAGCCATTGAAAGGGACAGTGATGATTAATGGTGAGAGGTACTGCGTATCATATGAAGGAATCTCGACGATCTGCTCGTCATGTGGTATGTATGGACATCTAGCCTATTCATGCCCACGTAAGGTACTGGAGGAAACTCCTATAAATGCGGTTGTTCCAGTGGAAAGGACACAAAAGAGTACGGAGGTTGCAGGTATGGATACAGATTTTATCCTAGTGAGACAGGCGAGGAAAGGCCTAACTCAGAATGGGCAGAGAGGAGTTACACAGCGGAGTAATGAAAGTAGGGAGATGGTAGGAAACAAGACGTTGATCGGTAGTAAAAGTCGGGGGGCTCGTCAAGAGAGTATGTCGGAGGAGATAAGGGTTTCGAATAGGTTTGGAGGGTTGAATGTGGAGGAGGATATGGAGGAACAAGTGGAGAAGAGTGGGAATAGAGAAGAGAATAAAGAAAATGAAAATACTACTAATATAGTTTCTGAAGGAGCGAGCAAAGAGACTGGGAAGGAATTCTCGTTTGGAAACAATGGGAACAGAGGAAACCGACAGCCTGCTCGATTGGGTCCAAAAGATAAGAAGATTAGCAACATGAGAGGCCCGAATCCTCATAAGACCAAACTGAGAAATGTTGGGCCTATGCGGGGTTTGGTGTTTGGCCCAATAAGTGGGGAGAGTGGCTTGTCGGCGAGAGGGAAGAGACTACGAGTAGAGAAGGAAAATGTCGGCCGGCCAGGTGGTGTTTTCGCAGGAGATGGGGAGCTAGACAGAAATGAGAAGAATTCTGGGCATGTGTACGATAAAAATAACACTCAGGTGCAATTTTCAGAGATGGAGAATCTGGAATTGAATGAGGCAGAAGCTAGTGCGAGCCAAGGACGAGAAGTCCTGGAGAGTGTGGAGGCATAACATTTTGCCCCGGTGATTCTATCTATTGATTATAAAGATCTGATGAAGTGCATTCTGTGGAATTGCCGGGGGACAAATAAACCCCAATTTCGAAGATCGATTAGATATTTGGTGAAGAAGTTCAAGACAGATATACTTGCTGTTTTTGAAACTCATGCTGGTGGAGAAGCGGCAGGCCGGATTTGTCGTGGTTTAGGGTTTGAGAACTCGTTTCGGGTGGATGCGTGTGGCCAGAGTGGAGGTTTATGGCTGTTATGGAGGGAGGAGATAGGAGAGCTTGAGGTGGTCAAGTCGTCGGATCAGTTTATACATGCTCGAATAGGGAACGGAGCAGAGGTGATTAATCTGGTTGTTGTGTATGCGGCCCCTTCACCGAGCCGTAGAAGTGGCTTATGGGCTGCTTTAGAAGAAGTTTTGCATAATGCGGAGGGCCCGGTGTTCGTTGGGGGAGACTTTAATACAATAGTGAGGATAGATGAAAGGAGTGGTGGGAATGGGAGATTGTCTGAGGATTCTCTAAAGTTTGGTGATTGGATAAATGATATGTCACTGATTGATATGGGATTTCATGGCAACCAGTTCACATGGAAAAGAGGGAAAACTGAAAGCACATTTGTAGCGAAGAGGCTGGATAGAATATTATGTTGTGCCCAGTCTAGACTCAGGTGGCAGGAGGCAAGTGTGAGGCATTTACCTTTCTTAGCATCAGACCACGCTCCTTTGTATTTACAGCTCACACCGGAGGTGAAGGGTGATGCACGTCGACGTCCATTTCGTTTTGAGGCGGCATGGCTACAACACAATGAGTTTCAAGACTTGCTAACAGCTTCATGGGATCGTGATATTGATACAAGAGAGGCTTTGCAGAGGTTGGAAGTGACACTCCGAAAGTGGAACAGAGAAGTTTTCGGAAATATCCAAAGAAGGAAAGAGGACTTGTTGAGGCAGATTACAGAGATACAGGATAAAATTGAGCAAGACCTCTCTGATGATATCTTGGTAAAGGAGGGAGAGCTACTAAAAGAACTTGAGATCGTCCTCGAGCAAGAAGAAGTGCTCTGGCTCCAAAAGTCGCGGGAGAAGTGGTGTGTGCATGGAGATAGAAATACCAAGTTCTTTCATATGTCGACAATCATTAGGAGAAAGCGAAATCGAGTGGAGATGCTAAAGAAAGATGAAATTCAATGGGTATCAGATGCAAAAGAACTTGAGAAGCTAGCGGTGGATTATTTCAGAAAACTATATTCTCTGGAAGACGTGGATACAGACACACAAATGCTAATGGAGAAGAGATTTGTGGGGCTTACAAGACAAGAGAGAATGGATCTTGACAAAACGTTTTCTGCGGAGGAAGTAGAGAAGGCGGTGAGAGCTATGGGCAGCTTTAAGGCACCAGGTCCGGATGGGTTTCAACCAGTTTTCTATCAGAAGTGCTGGGAGACCGTTGGTGCATCTGTGATCAGGTTTGTCCTTCTTTTCTTTGAGACGGGGAAGTTGCCGGAGAATACTAATGATGCACTCGTGGTGCTGATTCCGAAAGTGACGAAGCCTGAGTATATTACTCAGTTTCGACCTATAAGTCTCTGCAATGTGTTGTTTAAAACTATCACGAAGGCCATGGTAGGGAGACTGAAGAGTATTATGCCTAAACTGATTGGTCCTGCTCAGTCTAGTTTTATCCCGGGCAGATTGAGTGCGGATAACATTGTTGTGGTTCAGGAAGCTGTTCATTCGATGAAAAAGAAGCAAGGCCGCAAGGGTTGGATGCTGCTGAAACTGGATTTAGAGAAAGCCTATGATAGGCTGCGTTGGGATTTTCTAGAAGATACACTAAGGGCTGCTGGTTTGTCTGAGAATTGGGTCAAGAGGATTATGGAATGTGTGTCTGGTCCATCAATGTGTATTTTGTGGAATGGAGAAAAAGCTGAGCCGTTTAAGCCATCAAGAGGACTGCGACAAGGTGATCCACTGTCCCCGTACTTGTTTGTCTTATGCATGGAGAGATTATGTCAACTGATTGAGAAAGCAGTGGAGGATAAAAGATGGAAACCGATAAGATTGTCGAGAGGTGGTCCACAGCTATCTCACATTTGCTTCGCAGATGATTTAATCCTGTTTGCAGAGGCATCGGTGACGCAGATTCGAGTGATCAGGAAAGTGTTGGAGAAGTTTTGTAAAGCCTCTGGTCAGAAAGTAAGCCTCCAGAAGTCAAAGATTTTCTTTTCTAATAATGTCTCTAGAGGAAGAGAAGAGAGAATAAGCAGAGAAAGTGGTATTGCATCAACAAAGGAGCTGGGAAAATACTTGGGGATGCCGATACTACAGAAAAGAATTAATAAAGATACTTTTGGAGAGGTACTGGAGAAAGTAGCTTCACGGCTAGCAGGATGGAAGAAACAAACATTAAGCCTCGCAGGAAGGGTAACATTGACAAAGTCAGTTCTGTCATCAATCCCGGTGCATACGATGAGTACGATTAGCATGCCAGTGGGTATACTGGAGAAGCTTGATAGCCTAGCGAGGAGCTTCGTGTGGGGAAGTGGACAACACTTAGTCTCTTGGGATAAAATATGCAAACCGAAGGCGTCTGGAGGTTTGGGGATCAGGGTGTCGAGAGATATGAACAGAGCCTTGTTAGCTAAAGTGGGATGGCGTCTGTTACACGATACTGAGAGCTTATGGGCCAACGTTTTACGAAGTAAGTACGGGGTGGGGGACATACATGACACAGATTGGATGGTCGGGAGTAGCTCTAGCTCGTCAACATGGAAAAGTGTGGTAATGGGGATAAGAGAAGTGGTTCTTGTGGGCCATAGTTGGATCACTGGTAATGGGAGGAATATCAGGTTCTGGACAGATAGTTGGATAGCAGGCCAACCACTCATGACTGAAGTGATTGCAGGGCTTCCAGAAGGATATGAAGGTATAACAGTTAGAGATATGTGGGGGGAAGGTGGAGGTTGGGATTTCAATAGAATTACCCCGTTTGTAACAGCTGAGAGAAGACTAGAGCTTATGGCAGTAGTAGTGGATACTGTTACTGGAGCAAAGGATCGTTTGGCATGGGGCAGACTCCGAATGGGCAGTTTACGGTGAAGTCTGCATACACCTTGCTTACAAGAGATGAAAATCCAAGACCGCAGATGGGGAGTTTCTTTCGATCTATGTGGCGCGTTGTAGCACCTGAGAGAGTTCGAATGTTCCTCTGGCTAGTGGCAAACCAAGCAATCATGACAAATGCAGAGAGACATCGAAGGCACCTGAGTGGGACTGACTTATGTCAGGTTTGCAGAGGAGGAATTGAGACTATAATACATGTGTTACGTGATTGTCCTGCGATAAAAGGTATATGGGAGAGATTTGTTCCGAGAATGAGAAGGGAGGCTTTCTTCAGAATGCCGTTACTGGAATGGTTATATAAGAACCTATGTGATAACAATGCAGGTGGTGGTGTTCCGTGGGCTACTATATTCGCTTTGACTCTATGGTGGGGATGGAAGTGGAGATGTGGAAATGTATTTGGTGATACCCGACTGTGGAGAGATAGAGTCAAGTTCTTACGTGACTTGGCTAAGGGAGTTATAACAGCAAATAGAGCAGAGAATGCTCACATGAAGGAGAGACATATGGTTGAGATAATGGTGGGATGGAAGCCACCTTGTGTGGGGTGGATGAAACTGAACACGGACGGGGCATCACATGGGAACCCGGGGCCGGCGGCTGCAGGGGGAGCACTGCGAAACGGAGAAGGCGAGTGGTGTGGAGGTTTTGCGGTTAATATAGGTAGCTGTACGGAACCATTAGCGGAGTTATGGGGTGTGTACTATGGTTTAGTGATTGCTTGGGAGAAAGGGGTGAGAAGGTTGGAGGTAGAGGTCGATTCTATGATGGTGATGGAGTTTCTTACGATAGGGATTGGGGACACTCATCCGCTGTCTTTCCTGGTACGCTTGTGCCATGGCTTCTTGACAAGGGACTGGCTCGTCCGATTTGTTCATGTATATAGGGAAGCAAACCTCTTAGCTGATGGTTTGGCTAACCTTGCATTTACTCTTCCGTTTGGTTTTCATAGTTTTGTTCTGGCACCGATTGAGGTCGCTGTTTTAATTCATGAGGATGTTGCTGGACCGTGGCGGCCACGACAAACTCGTCTTGTAAGCTGAAGTTTGGGTTTCTTTTTTAAATAAATTGGGAGTCACTCTCCCATATTCCTACCAAAAAAAAAAAAGAATATGCTGACTATTAAGGCAAAAAGTTAAGTGAAAGAAAAAATTAAGGAGCAATCTCAAACCATCTTCGCATTAGCCATTCATACTTGTGGTTCGGTCCTGAGTGATGTCATGCGGTTGCACATTGTCTTGTCAATGATGCGAGTGACCTGAGCTGCAGTTGACCATGGTTTCTGATGCCTTCTCCTGTTGCACTCCTTCCAAACGATGTAAATCGTCATCGAAAAGACCATTCTAACCAACACCAAATCCATAGGGGAGAAACGAGCATGCTGAATAGACAGCAAAGTATTAGACCAGTCAGGATTCATTCTCTGTCCAAGCAAACGACCAGCAACATTATCCCACATAGTGTAGCTGAAGGGACATGCGAAGAAAAGGTGTTCCCTGGTTTCATCTATTTCTCCACATAAGGTGCAGTGTTGCTGCACACCCCAGCTGCGCATTTTTTCACCCGTAGAGAGTCTGTTCTTTACAGCCGGCCATGTAATAAAGCTATATCTTGGTATCCCCTAAGAGAACTATGTAGAAGCTGGTAAACCGGACTGTTGTAAACGATATAATAAAATCAAAGTTAAGGAAATAGACGAATATAGAAAACGAATACGAGGACGATAAGAAATCGTATTCGCAAAGAGACATGGAGGCGAGATATGATCTCTTTCCTTAACTCAAAATATTCGCTCCGTTAGTGAGACGGGACTGTACGAATATAGAGTCCCAGGATACAACCATGGCAGACGAATCACGCCTCACTCGTGATCGCCCTATCGAACTATAAACTCTACGAAACACTCTCGCAATATAGACTTACGCAGAGGGATTTTTGCTGTTGGATTTTGATTCGGAAAAAGTTGAAGAAATGAGAAGAGAGACGAGTTGTATTTAAAGAGATGGACGAGGAGCAACTTCCCGTAACTGTTGCATAACGTGCGCTCGTTAGTGGGGATTTGGCAAAGATCTCGGGAAGTTTAAGTTACAAACTTATTCCCCAAGACTCGCTCTCTCTCTCTCTCTCTCTTATCTCGTTTAAATATCTCGAGAGGATGAACTGCATGACGTTTTTATTTTATAGACAAACTGCTTGTCGTTTCAAATAAAATGCATGTTGTTTTTTGAGATTTTAAATGGTAAGATGTTGAGCTTAACTTGGTCCAAAAAGAATAATTCTTATCGGGCCAAAGGTCCGACATCCAAGCCCACGCCGAGCCGAGCCGAACCGGCCGAACAGCGGCGGCGGCGCACGTGGGGAGTCTCTTCCTTCTTTGACTCGTTTAAACAAATGAGTGTGTTATCCCATATATATACATCTCACTTTTGTTCCTCTTCCCCGATGTGGGACTTTGTTACTCCCTCTTCATTTACTAGAAACAAGGCTGAGGCCCATTTCTTTTCATCAGTTCACAATTATTTAAATAAGCCATGGGCTTTATTAATAATTGATCCAACAAACTACACCACCTTACTCTAAGGTACTTTCTCGCGCTTAACCCGAAGATGTTGCCAAGTTTCCACAGCAAAGAAATGGTCCTTGAAATGATTGTATGAATGCCGCCATAACATTTGATCTGAGCCGTTCTCAGCATAGGGGATCGGTGCTTCATTTATCAGATAATGAAGAGTTGGGAAGAGCCAGCTATGTTGCCCTCGGATGTGCCACTGCCCTTCTCTCACAGCATCACTAACCCGAGCGTTACGAAGGACACCAAAATGGATTTTACCTGCATCACCAGTGATATCAATGATCTTCTCTTGGCCAAACCAATTATCAAACCAGAAAAAATACATCTTTCCCATACATTGAGCCAAAAAAATTAAGTTAAAAGATATTTTATGTTCTCCAAATTATTTTCAGCCTTTGCTATAATTTCGGGAAAATATATATTTTTTTGTGTGTACAATAACTAGTATCAAATATTAATAAAACAGTTTCAAAACTTTATCTTTTCAAAAACATGAATTATACAGAACTTAAATTTCAATACTAGTGACGAGCACAAATTACAAAACTATTATATATTATATATGTCTTGATCATTATCATGTCAAATATTACTTACATATATATAGTGTTACTATGTAATACCGTATTACGAAGTAAGGTATTCATGCCTGACATTGTTACATAAGAAGAACAAACACAAATCAAATTCTTCGGTGATATGCCGTGATGGCTCATGAAGACCATATGTTTAGTTACGAGAAACGAAAGCGAGTTTTTCATCTATGTAGACGGTAAAAGATGTGTATAACTTGTTTTTATTATACCTATATGTTTTCATATAACTAAAAACATATATCCCAAAAAAAAAAACATATATAAATAAGGAAAATTGCCACAAACACTACATTCGTAATACCACTTTTCATGTTTACACTAATCATTTTTATTCTTATTTTTTAGTGAATGATAAAAGGTATTTATACCCTAGTGTTAACTAATATAGACTTAGTGTTTAGAATTGACAGGTAGGGTAAGATTTTTGAAATGTGAAATTAAGATTCTAATAAATATTTAAAAATATATATAAAAATAGTTTCAAACATAATTTTCGGTTTTTAAAAAGAATTTTGAAAAACAAAATTCGAATATAAAAAAGTTCTTAAATAATTATTTATTATATATAGAGAATAAGAGTATAAAAGTCTTTTGCTACTTAATGAAAAAGATATGAATAAAATATTTTTGAAAATATTCTTTTAGTGGTGATAAAGATGAATAGTGATACTATGAAAGTGGTAAACATGAAATTATTAATGAAATTATTTATGTATGTAGCCAAACTTGAAGAGAAATTTAGTTCGTTAGTTGATATACATATATCCGAGAAATTGATGGATTATAACTAGTATATTTTATAAAGCAATATAATAATATGTCTAGTATGGACAAAACAAAATTGATAACTTCAAAATGATATTATATATCTCATATTTTCTTCGTTTTTAAGAAGTTTTTTCTTTGTCAATAATAGAGAACTCTAAAGAAATCTACTTCAAAGTGGTTACAATCGGTTTATCCCACCCACCAACATTTCTTAAGGTTATCTTCTTTTTAATTATAGTATAATTAATGTGATTAGTGCTAAGCAGAAGCATCTTTGAAACGTGGTGATCTGAGTCAAAGTCACGTAAAAAAGCCCTTACAACGATTAAGGTCTCATTATATTATCTACTTTTAGTGAAGTTATTATAATTCATATATGCTTAATAAATTTGAGAAGTAGGAAGTAAAATGTTTTTTTTTATCACCTTTTAATTTGTTTGGTGCTTAAAGCTTTTGTGCATTACACAATGAGAAAATGTAATAAAGTAATTGGTCTAAATAGTATAATATAACAAAATATTTTTTCATGATTTCTTCAGTTTGTCAGAAGTTACAACTATCGTCGCAGTCAATACTGTAGTGTAATGCTTTTGTCCCGCCATTACACTTCATGTTTTTCTACATAATGTCTTTAAACATGTTTGTATCTGTAAATCTGTAATCTGTTATAGTTATGGTTCCAAATTATTAACAAAAGGAAAAAAATTCAAAGTATTTCGTATTTGTACGAAAGAATTCATCGATCGTTAATCGGTTTGGCAAAAACACACAGTTAGTACTTAGTAACATCGTGTTTAGCTGTTCGGTTCAGAGTGTACCGAAAACCATAGCTGATAAAAACCTCTTCAAGAACCGAAACGTCGGTTTAATAGTAGAGACAAACCAGCTACATGCCCCAAAAAGGATAATTTAGGTAGACAGAGATAATGACCACACGATCATACGAAAATCCTTTACGATGAAGCCACGTTGCATCGCATTTTTTTCTGGCTGCTACATTTAATAACTAAGATATAAATTTATAAATATCGCCTTGACAAAAAAAAAAAAGAAGAAAATTTATAAATATCGCAGTTCCTCTCTCCTCTCTATTATCACATTTTTCTCATCGTTGCTGGTGTTTATGTCATTAACCATGGATAGCGATACACTCACCGGACTATTGAAGAACGTCGCCGAGAAATTCCCCGATCGCCGAGCGCTCTCTGTTTCCGGAAAATTCGATCTCACCCACGCGCGTCTCAACGTTCTAATCGAACGCGCCGCTTCACGCCTTGTCTCCTCCGCCGGAATCAATCCTGGCGATGTGGTGGCTCTCACTTTCCCCAACACCGTCGAGGTAACTCCACGCGCCGCTGCTTTATTTCGCATGCTTTTGGTTGATTTGAGTTTGATTTTTTGTTTGTTTGTTAGTTTGTTATTATGTTCTTGGCGGTGATAAGAGCTCGTGCCACGGCGGCGCCGTTGAACGCGGCGTACACGGCGGAGGAATTCGAGTTTTACCTCTCCGATTCAGACTCGAAGCTGTTACTAACCTCTAAAGAAGGCAACGCACCGGCTCAAGAAGCAGCTTCGAAGCTCAACATCTCTCACGTCACCGCCACGCTCCTCGACGCCGGCTCTGACCTCGCTCTCTCCGTCGCCGATTCCGACTCGGTCTCTGACTCAGCTTCGGAACTCGTTAACAGCCCCGACGACCCTGCTCTCTTCCTCCACACTTCCGGCACCACGAGCCGTCCCAAGGGTGTACCGCTCACGCAGCTGAATCTTGTGTCTTCCGTCAAGAACATTAAATCGGTTTACAAACTCACCGAGTCTGATTCCACTGTGATTGTTCTCCCTCTGTTCCACGTTCATGGATTGTTGGCAGGGTTGCTCAGCTCGCTTGGAGCTGGTGCGGCCGTGACTCTCCCAGCTGCTGGTAGATTCTCTGCGACGACGTTTTGGGCTGACATGAAGAAGTATAACGCCACGTGGTATACTGCTGTTCCCACCATTCATCAGATCATATTGGACCGCCACGCCAGCCAACCTGAGCCGGAGTACCCTAAGCTTCGGTTCATCAGGAGTTGCAGTGCTTCTTTGGCTCCGGTAAGGCAATTGTTGATGTGTCTGTGAATTCATACAGAATTTTCAACAAAGTAATGGTTTTGTTTGTTTTGGTTTTGGTTTTGGTTTGTGTCAGGTGATATTGTCCAGGCTTGAGGAAGCTTTCGGAGCACCGGTTCTAGAGGCTTATGCTATGACGGAAGCAACCCACCTGATGAGTTCTAATCCTTTACCGGAGGAAGGTCCGCACAAGCCTGGGTCTGTTGGGAAACCCGTGGGTCAAGAAATGGCGATCCTTAATGAGAAAGGGGAGATACAAGAGCCACATAGCAAGGGAGAGGTTTGTATAAGAGGTCCAAATGTGACAAAGGGTTACAAGAACAATCCGGAAGCCAACAAGGCAGGTTTCGAGTTTGGGTGGTTCCACACTGGTGATATCGGTTACTTTGATTCCGATGGGTATTTGCATCTGGTGGGTCGGATCAAAGAGCTTATTAACCGTGGAGGTGAGTCTCGTTTACTGACGGCTTTACTGTCTCACAAAACTACTAGTCTATGTCAAGCAGTTTAGATGGCGTGGTTAGACGTGTCAAAGAGAAACGCCCAACAAATAAGAACTTCGAAAAGATGTACCAGTAGAAACTAGTCAAAGAAAGTGGCTACTATGTGCAGTACTTTGTGTATAACTTTGAATTTCAATCTCTGTTACAGGTGAGAAAATATCCCCAATTGAAGTGGATTCAGTGCTCTTAACTCATCCTGATGTTTCTCAAGGAGTTGCGTTTGGGGTTCCTGATGAGAAATATGGCGAAGAGGTAAGCAAAACCCCCCCTGCTTAAGCTTCTCTACTATCACGCACGCATTATACCTCAGAGGTTAGGGATATAGACTATAGAGATAGATTGTCCTGCTTAATCATGGAAACATTATGAGAACTTGCATCAATAATAATGTGTAGATCGGTTAATAACAGACTACTTTTGTTCCTGGTTTGGTGGTAAATCAGATTAACTGTGCGGTGATTCCAAGAGAAGGAACAACAGTGACCGAAGAGGACATAAAAACGTTCTGTAAGAAGAATCTGGCAGCTTTCAAGGTGCCGAAGAGAGTGTTCATCACTGATAACCTCCCCAAAACTGCCTCTGGTAAGATTCAGCGCCGTATCGTCGCTCAGCATTTCCTCGAGAAACCCTAAATAAAACACAGTACACCATGTTGCTGGAATCCTTTGGTGATGAGTCGTAGCTTGTCACGCAAGTGGTTTTGCTTTCTCTATTTGTTTTTGCCCTTTTGGGGTTTTTATGTTACGTTTCATGTTTTCATGATTAAAAGTGGACATGTAATAACAAAATTGGAAATAAAGTTGAAAAGAGTTGGTCAAGTATTTGTAGAGAGTTTTTTTTCTTTTTCTCGGTGCGTTGTTTGTTAAGAATTTAAGATGCTTTTGAACTAGTTGCGTCGTGGCCAATTTGATAACCAAAAGCGTACAGCCAAAACAGAAAAATCCAAGAAGAAGACCAATACGCTTCGTCAACATAGAAATTGACACGTACTTGTAAAACAAGCTAGTGGAGTGGTAGCATCCAATATTTTTCTGGGTCGGCGAAGCTTTTATCATTGACTCAAAAGATATCAAATCACTAGACTTTATGGATAAATGCAATTAAAACAATCAAATAAATTATTGATGTATTTAATCTACACTGTGAATTTCCTCAAAAGGATCATGGAAAGCTCTCTCTCTGTTCGCTCACCTCCATCTTTCACAGAGAGATGCTTTCGGTTTTGCCGGATTCCTTTTACCGGCGTTAAATCTCCCGTAGAGCGGGCTTCAGTTCCGACAACGACGTCTTCCTCAGAGTCGATTGGTCGGCTTTTGGCTCCGACGACGCACCAGCAGCTTCGGTGGTCGTTGGCTTTTGACTCCGGCGACACGTCAGAGATTCCGGTGTAATCGTCGGCTTTTGGCTCCGAATCTACCTTCCCGTCTGTTGTAGATGGCGGCTTCTCTCTGGGTTTTATCCAGATCCGGTTGTTCTTCGCTTCCTGCTTCTTTTTAATCCAATCGTTTCTCTGCTTTCCACAATCGATTGACGATTCTTTTCTTTGGTCAAGGATGTTGCATCTTCGGGCTTCCTTCTATCTTCAAAGATGTCTGTCATAACATGCAGGAAAATTGATTGTTTGGTTGTGGTTGTGTTCGATTGGTTTTTCTTTTATGAAGCGAAGTTTTCGTGTCTCGATCCTTTGGCGTTTTCGGTGGTTGATGCTACTGACAAAGGTTTCGGTTTAGCTTGTCTATTGTTAGAGTTATCTCGACGGTCTCTTCTTGTTGGCGTCCTGTTTCCGGTGTGTCCGGTGGATCAACGGCGAGTCGCTCCGGCGATGACTCTCCAGTCGTGGAGTCGATGGAGTTGAGTCAACACGTGTCTCCTTGTTTCTCCGTGTTCAACACGTGTGTCGTGTTGTCGACTCGCGTTTGTCGACTCTCTCGGGCTTTTTTGAGTCTGGGCTTCTTGGGCCTCTTTAGTTTTTTTTGTTGTTTTATTTTTGGTTGGGTCTTCTGGGCCTTCTTTGAATGTATGTCTTTGGGCTTGGCCCGTAGTTTAATAATACTAGAGGAAAAAAAAAAATCTACACTGTACTTTACTTTACAGATATTTTTCCCAGAAACTGTCGTTTATATAAAACTTGTGTTTTTTTTTCTTTTATATGCATTTTTTTCTGATAATTTCATTTTGGGGAAATTTATGACATCTCTAAAGTTTTGACAAATCACATGGGACAACAATTGTAAGTAAGAAAAACTGTAATAAAATAACTGTAACGACTCAAATCCCGATCTATTAACGTCGGTCCAATTAACGTCAGTCCAGTAAGTTTCACTAGCGAAAGAAAAGTTTAATGTGATTTCACTAGTAAGAATATATTTTTATATATATAATGTGATTTCATAAAAAGAAAAGTTTAGAAAAATAATTTTGATAACAAAGTAAAGAAATAATCTTTCCTTTTAAAATTTATCGGTTATGTTTTTGTATAACTCTTTACCTATCATCATTTTATTTTTATAATTTTCATTTTCCAAATTAATATATACTAAATTACTAAAACATCAAAATATATTTACACACCTAAGATGAACAACCAAACTAATACAATGAATTTGACGGAATATATGTAACACAATATACGCACAAAATGAGTAACTAGACCAATTCAATTTTTTTATACAAAATCAAACACTAAATTAAAATAATATATTTTATTTACAGTAAGATATTTATACATATAAATTATAGAGCGGCTCAACATATTACATATAAATATGAAATTTTTAAATAATATTATAAATATATATTAACCAACTATTACAATTAAGTATTTTGTATATATATATGCATAAGGTTTCAAAGGACTATCATTATTATATATTTATTTATGTAACTTTGAATCGTCAATATTTTAGTTTACTTTTACTATTTGATTCTCAAAAAAATATATATTGAATTATACATAATCTTACTAAAATATGTTTACAAATCTAAGACAAGAATCAAACTACATCAAAATAAAAAAATTAATCGAAATTTTAAGATGTACAACAAAAATATTATAGTTGAATCGGAAAAGTAAATGTTATCTAATATATCCAAATAATAACCAAAAAGTCGAGATAGTATATATCCAAAATTATGCGTCTAATTAAAATAGCATAATGTTATTTAAAACCATTCATATTGATTACAAAATAAATAACCAAATAATTAAAACTAAAATATTAATAAATTATTATAATATATTTATTTCATAATATTTATATTCGTGTCTGAGCATGGAAAAATCACCTAGTGTTATCAATTCAAAAACCATTAGAATAAATTATTTTCATGTGTTTGAATTATTTAATAACTAGTTAATATTTAAAAAAAATTATGTATACAGCTTTTTATTTTGATAAAATATCTTTAATTACGTAAAATAAAATTGAAATTATTTATATATACATAAAACTACATATGTGATTTATACTTATTTTTAAAATATTATGATGTAAAATATTTTTGGCTAAAATAATATAGAATCTTCTTATATAATGATGATTGTCAAATTAATCAAATTCTTTTATAATTTATGGTTAATTATATATTAACAAATCTAATCTAATTATTTATTAAGAGTAATAAGAAATTGAACGCTCTAATTTTTAACATTAGAGAGAAAAACCACTTCACAAATAATAGTATAAGATATTTTTGAATTTTCCAAATTCTACATAAATTATCGCAATGAGTGATTTTGATTGTCTTAATTTTTTTTATCTTAAACGATAGATGATTCATTCTATCTTATGTTATATATATATTAAAATAGATCTGGTTTAATATTACTAAACCAAATATAATATAAACATATATATAATATTTTAATATTACTAAAGTAAATATAATATAAATTTAAATATCATATTATAGTTAGAATTTTTTTAATTATTCTGAAGAAAATGATAAATTATCAGCTAAAATTACTAATATCATCTATTAAGATTAATAATTTAGCATAAAATATGACTAAACCTAGAATTATGGAAAGCATGACAAATCATTAAATTCGCTTTTTAAATAATAATATAGATATATAGATCTGATTCAATGCTGACTCTGAGATTTTGGGGACTCTATACGATTTAATAAAGATTTAATAGTTTGGATGAGGGAGGTAAAACTTTTTTTTTACAGGTTTGGAGGTCCATGCATATATAAAATAAATTTCAAAAACTTTAGAAGCATGATTTCGTTAGTTTGGCCCATGACCGGCCGTGATCTGATTATCTATATAAACGTGTGTAGGTTGATCCAAACCTGAACAAAACAAAATACAAATTAAGATTCTAATAAGGAAATTATTTGGTTTTTCCTTTTTAGTTGTACAAAAATATGGCAAGATCCCATCTATATATAACGTAGCCTGTTGGGCAATGCAATCACTTAGATTATCAAATTTGTCTATTGTTGTTCAGAGTCTTCCTCCATCTCTCTGCTTTTTCGATCATCAGCCTCTAGACTCGCTGCCTTGAAGGATACGCTACTAAATTCTATAAAAGAACACTAGGGTTTCAATATACGAGCTAGGGCTTTGGAACAATGGCATATAATTTTGTGGATTGTCTGCGAAACATATGGTCCTTTTCAATGATTGATACTGACCTGAGAGACTCAAAGGAGATTGTAAACACACTCTCAGTGCCTGAGAGCACAAAGACCTTTGTGTTTGCTATCAGAGTCCCTGAGCATGACTCCACTATTCACATACTCTCTGCTCAGAGTCTGTCTATAAGATCTGTTATTGACGCCGAGTGTCTTATACGTGAACTCTGTCCTGATGCTGTAGTAGCTCAAGTGAACGGTCCAGCTTTTGGAGAAGAGTCTCAAGAGATTGATGATGGCACTAATGATTCCATCCCCACGTCAGCTTTCAGAGTTCTTACACGTTGTTTTGTGGATAAAACTTTTGACAAAGAGAAGTACGAAAGTGTTGCCGGGAACTTGGTTTTGAAGGAGATCTTTGGGACAAGTTTCAATGGACATGTATTGGCTGCCAAGAAGGTGGCTGAGGAGGTTGGTTCATCGTTTTTGGTTCTTGGCTCTCCATTCATTATGAAGGGTCTATCTAAATCTCTCACAACAAAATATTATTATGGCTCTGCTATAAGCTCCACAAGGTTTCAGATAACCAATGATGCACGTGCACTGATGCTGAAACTGTTATCTTCTCATATAACTCAGCTCGGTAAAGAGCTTATCCCATCAAGCTGTCTTGCCAATGAGATGGAGTCTGATAGTGTTAAGCTTCCAGAATTTGCGTACTCCATTTATAACTTACTTGTTGATCTTCACAACATATTCAATGGTCTCCCAGCTATTAGGAAAGCTTTAGACAGCGCCACAAAGATGTTGTCTGATGTAAACAGAGGGGAATCCGTTGATAAAGAGGCTCTTCTTTCTGAAGTATATCTTTTCAGGATTGCAGTTGAAGGTATAAGAATTGCTTTGAACAATTCTGGTCGGCTACCTATTAGGAACCTAGGTTATGTATCTAACCAAACCCAAGTTCAGTTCTCAAAGCTCTCTTCTATGGAGAAATCTTATGCACTTATGGCAGCTAATCTTCGTGATCAGGCTAAAAAGTTTAAGAAGATAGTAGTAGTAGTAGACGCAGGTAACCTTGCAGGTCTTAGGAGACACTGGAGAACTAGTGTTCCTCAAGAAGTTAAAGATATGTCTACTGAGCACACGGTACTGGACTCTGACAGTAATGATTCCAACGTAAAACCAGTGGGTGCGGTTGGTGCGGCTGCTTTAACACTAACCAAGATCATTTTAGATTTGAAAGCCCTAGCTCCGCTGAAACCTTTCTTGACAAACACGCAAGAGGCAATGTATTTGTCAAAGGCATCTTTATCCGCCGAGACAATCAGGGGAGTAACACAATATATATTATATTCTGCTTTTGATACGAGCTTCTTTTCCGTACAAGCTACACTCTATTCGATGATAATGAGGAGAAGACGAGCAAAACCTATTGGCACCTTACCAATGGCTATGTTTGGAGCCAGTCTTGCAACGTGTGCGGGGTTGCTCTTCTATGAAAAGGGGATCATGTGTGCAGCTGAGACTCTTCCTTCAGCTCCTTCGATAGAAAAACTGGGACATGGGATTCAAAACTTACGTGAGGCGTCTAAGGAAGTGACAAGGAGAGAAGACAAAAGGATACAGAACACAATGGAGGGGCTTAGTGAGAGGCTAAGGAACTTCACGCTTCATTATTCATTATCTTTCAGTTTCAAAACCAAATTTGGTTCATAATTGTATTTTTCAAAACGGTTGTATATAATATTTCCAATAATACAATATCAAATATTTCCATTAATGTAATATTTAATTACACTGATTAGCATTTGCAATAAAGATAGAAAGTACAGTATCTTCTTATATTGCCTAAGTGACCAATATTTTCATTGATATAATAGTATTAATTAAAATACTAATTATCAGTATATATATATATAAATCAAAACGGAACCAAGTATATATATAAAAAAATTCAGATTCTAATTCTTATACTTTAATTTTAAAACCGAGAAAACCAGCATAGCCAAACTTAACCAGGTCGAATAATTGAATAAACAAATTTACGATTTTTTTTCGAATTATATAAGAATGTCAAATTAACTTTGAAGCTTTGGAGAAGCTCAAGTTAAGGAGACTGTATTAGGAAATGGGTCAAAGTGAGTTGATCTGAACCTTAGCTTTTAAAGTTCTGAAACAGTGTGTTGTAGACAAGTTTTTTTTTTTTTTCATTAATCTGGGGTATCCCAAACCCATGGAGAATCTCAGACTAATTCTCAAGGAAAAGTGCAGTCCACAGATAGATCCTCTTTCCAAACATTCAAATGGGTCTTAAAGCATGGACTCATATCCGTGTTAAGTGACCATGATAATTGTGACTTAGTTTCGCGCAGCAGGTGAGTCGAATCTGAAACGTGTTAACGTCCCAGTCCCGCCTCCTTACCACCCGACCACAATCACCCGGTCTTGTTGTAGACAAGATTGATTGCACTCTGTTCAATGACTTTGCGCAGTTGTATGCTGTATTTGAAAGTGGGGGTTGCTCGGATCACCTTTGATGTCGTATTCATCTCCACTCAGAGTTATCTCGTCCAAAAAGGCCATTTAAATTTGTCAATGCAATAACAGAGGTAGGAGATTTTTTAACAGGTATAGAGCAGTACTGGACCACTACTGAGCCCATATACTCGTCAACATCTTCACTGTTCAGATTCTCTAAGAAACTAAAGGGGCTGAAGCCTATTAAACTGGAGTTGGGGAAGAAAAGGCTTGGAAATCTCTCTGTAAAGTCAAAAGCCTTGTTTGAGGATCTTTGTCTCAAGCAGGATGCGACAATAAGAAATCTAATAGAACAGAACATGGAGGCTGAAAGCGAAGCATACAAGCGCTGGGATTTTGTTTCAGGGCTTGAGGAAAGGGTTTTAAAGCAAAAATCAAAGATGTATTGGTTAGATGTGGGAGATATGAATAATAAAGTTTTTCAATCGAGGTGGAACAGCCAGGGAAATAGTTAACTCCATCAAAAAGATAGAGTGTACTGATGGGAGTGTGGTTACTTCATCTCTGGATATTAAAGCAGAAGCTGAGAAGCCTTTCTGGGAATTCTTGCAACACAAACCTGCAAATTTCACAGGCATAGAAGTATCAGAGTTGCAGAACCTTTTGCACTATCGTTGCTCTGATATGGAAAAAGAGAACCTGATAAAGGATGTCACAGCTCAGGAAGTGAGGAAAGTCTTGTTCGCTGTGCCAAATGAGAAATAGCCAGGACCAGATGGTTACACTGCTGAATTCTACAAATCTGTGTGGTCGATAGTGGGTGCTGAGTTTTTGATTACATAAGTTCTTTTTTGAGAAGGGTTTCCTGCCAAAGGGAATCAACACAACGATCCTGGAACTGATTCCGAAGGTAACAGGTGAAAAGAAGATGAAAGACTATCGTCCATCCTGCTGCAATGTTCTTTACAAAGTAATATCCAAGATCATAGCGAATCGACTAAAGAAGCTTCTCCCCGAGTTCATTAGTCTGAATCAATCTGCTTTTGTAAAGGACATGCTTCTCATTGAAAACCTCCTCCTTGCAACAGAGCTTGTTAAAGACTATCATAAGGATTATGTGTCTCGACAGTGTGCTTTAAAATAGACATATCCAAGGCTTTTGACTCAGTCCAGTGGCCTTTTCTCATAAATACTTTGACGGCTCTGGGGTTCCCTGAGAAATTTATTCATTGGATCTCTCTTTGTGTGACAACATCATCTTTCTCGGTTCAAGTTAATGGTGAGTTAGTTGGGTTCTTCAGAAGTGAAAGAGGATTGCATCAAGGCTGTGCTCTATCACCCTATCTATTCGTGATCAGTATGAATATCTTATCAAAGATGTTGGATAAATCATCAGCGGAGCATAGGATGGGTTATCACCCGAAGTGTAAGAACCTTAGTCTCACCCATTTGAGTTTTGCGGATGATATTCTAGTGTTCTCAGATGGGAATACCCGTTCTATCGAAAGCATTATGGAGGTGTTTGAAAGATTCGAGACTATCTCAGGGTTGATGATGAGTGTTGCGAAATCTAGTGTGGGTTTGATGATGAAGGAAGAAGAGGTATTCAAGAGAGATTTCATATGGAGGTTGGTCATCTCCCTGTTAGATATTTGGGGCTTCCTCTTCTCACAAAAGTAATGGGACGCACTGACTGTCAGCCACTCATTGAGAAAATAAAGAAACGCATTAGTCTCTGGACGAATCCTTTCTTATCCATCGCAGGTCGTCTGCAACTCATCAAGTCGGTCCTAATGAGTATACCTAACTTCTGGATGTCCTCTTTCTGCCTACCCGGGGAGTGTTTAAAAGAGATAAATAATCTGTGTTGTGCATTATTGTGGTCTGGTCCAGCACTGAATATGAAACGAGCAAAGGTAGCATGGGACACAATAACAGTGCTAAAATCAGAGGGGGAGGGGACGGAGGGAGGGGACGGGGGGGGGGGGGGGGGGGGGGGGGGGGGGGGGCTTGGTCTCAGGCCGTTAAAAGAAGTAAACGTTACTTGTCTAAATTTAATATGGCGAGTCACCACCTGCCGCTCTCTCTGGGTTCAGTGGGTGAAAGTATATTTACTTGAAGGAGACAGTTTCTGGGAAGTTCAGAGTAACTCCACTTTGGGATCCTGGATGTGGCAAAAGCTTCTTTAATACAGAGATAAGGCTAAGGAGTTTCATCGTATGGAAGTTAGGAACGGTCTTGGCACATCCTTTTGGTTCGATGTATGGTCAGATATGGAACGCCTCTCAGACTTGGTTGGTGATAGGGGATGTATAGATATGGGGATATCCTTGAGCGCATCTGTTGCATCGGTGGTTCAACGTCGCACTCGTCGCCATCGTTGCGATATTTATACCATGATAGAGGAGGCTTTACATAAGCAACGAGGAAAGATGAAGACCGGGAACGACGTACCACTTTGGAAGAACAGTATGGATACTTTCAAGCCAGTGTTCAGCACACGGAATACTTGGTATCTCATCCGGAGCTCTGCCCCAAAGGTGAGTTGGTATGAAAGCACTTGGTTTCCATACTCGACGCCAAAATATGCTTTTATAGCTTGGCTAGCAATGCACAACCGTTTAACAACGGGTGATTGAATGCTTCTCTGGAATATGAACATTGTTGCTGGCTGTGTCCTCTGCAATCAAGATCTAGAAACACGGGAACATTTATTTTTGAATGCGCCTACTCGTATGAGATATGGAAGGGTCTTCTCGGGAAACTCTTGTTATCTCGGTTCACACATCACTGGCAAGAAATCCTCGTGCTTGTTGCAGATCATTCTCACACCACAAAGAAGCTTTTCCTACTGCTGTATAGTTTCCAAGTGGCGATACACTCAATATGGAGAGATAGGAACAATCGGTGGCATGGCTCAGAGCATGTTTATTGTAGGTCTCTTAGGTTGGGTCTCTTAGCATAATATAAGATACAGTCTCTTAGGTTTTAATTAAAAAAACTAAGAGACTTCTCTTAAATAAGAGATATAAGAGACGTCTCTTAGCTTTATTAGTTAAAAGCTAAGAAACCGTATATTATATTACGCTAAGAGACCTAACCTAAGAACCTGCAATAAACATGCTCTCACAGCATGTCCCAACGGATCACCAGGTACTAATCATTGATAGGCAAATTCGTAATCAGTGTTTAACAATGATTTCGAAGAAGCTATGACGATATGAATAAGTTCTCCAAGTCTGGCTGTCTAGCCGGTAGTTTCTCAAAATTAGCATGCTCTGTTTTGAGTTTCTGTTCTGTTTCAAGTAACTGAAAACACCTCCAATTATGAGCATTAGAAGAGGTTCTAAGTATTTAAGAAAAAGAAAAAAAAAGAAATTAGGAGAGTGAGAACCAAAAGTTCTTGATTTAGACTTTTTTAGTATCTTCAAAAAAAAAACATGTCATCATGCGAGAGAAAGTTAATATTTTTTTTATTTAGAAAAAAAATAAAACATGATTGAATCATTATAATACTAATTTTTTTTTCTTTTAGAAACTTGTATGGTTTTTGGAGTTGCTCCAAAAGCTGTAAAAATTACTTTTTCGGAATTAATTTTACATATTATTCAAAAGAAAAAAAAAACAGGTAAAAGTACGAAAGTGTTGCAAGGATCTTTGTTTCGAGGGAGAATTTTGTTTTTGGGACAAGTTTCAGTAGACATCTATGGCTGCCAAAAGGCTGGCTTGGAAGGTTGGTTCCATCGTTTATGGCAATGCAATTTCCTTTTGTTAATATCGTCTATGATAATGCAATCTACTAAACAGTCTTCTTGTTTCTTGTTGTCTTAACAGCAATTTTTCATGTTTTTTGCAGAACTGTATGAATCATAGCTTTTGGTTTATTATATAATTTAAAAAAATTAAATAATATTTTGATATAATTTTATATTTTCTTTAAAATTCAAAAAACATCTCCGATTTAACCAAAGTAATTTCAGCATGATAAAATTTATTTATTTCATTCTTGATCATCTATTGGTAAAAAAAATTATGAAAGCTGTCGATGTTATTTCAAGAAATGTCAATGATTTTATCTTGGATGCATACTTATTTTTCACAACAACATTTATCCTTAGCATACTTCTTGAAATAATAATCCTACTCCACTCCTCACAAAACTTATAGCACCCTGGTCGCCCTCTATAATAACACGCTCTGTGATGTTGAAGCATGCTACGGTCCCCATATTATTTTTTTGACTAAATTCTTTGGTCCTATATTTATTTCATAATCTATTTATATGAATCAAATCATTGAACCAGTATTTATATTAATCTAAAAAGATAAAATCATACCTATAATTATAAATCATTACCTGGATCACAAAGGATATAATGAAAAAAGTCGTGGAAACACATGACTAAAGTTTTCATGGTGATAACCATTTTATAGCTATAATTATAAAATCATACCTATAATTTCAAAATGGTTATCACCATGAAAACTTTAGTTATGTTTGATTCACTACTTTGTTCATTATATTCTTTGTTGATTGTCATACTACAACTGTTGACATTAACTATTTTTTTGTAAGATATTGTTTTTAACTTTTTTTGTTTGGTGAATTCTTCTTTATTTTGTCTGATTATATATACAATAGCGCATATATATTAAAAGAAAAAATTGTTGTTCAAAGACTGAAAAGAGCGTAATATTTCCTATTAATTATGATAGATTTCTAATCGATACATAATCCAATTTTTGACTATAAAACCGCAAAAAGAGTACTAAAATAAAAAAAATGTTGTTCAAAGACTAAAGAGAGCGTAATATTTCCTATTAATTATGATAGATTTCTAATCAATACATAATCCAATTTTTTACTATAAAACCACAAAAAGAGTACTAAAATAAATAAATAATGTAAAGAGATAGTTTTAGGGATTAAAAAAATTCAAAATTTGGTGTTATTCATTTTATGATTTTAAAACTCATGTACTATTCAATCATACATATTTATAAATAGATTTGACTTCATAATAGATTTGAATAGTTTTTTGTTAAAAATATATAACACACAAATTTCAGGTAAACCTTCGTATTTTAAAATATTAATTAACTAGGTGACTTTCTCATGTTCATGCACGGACATAAATATTTATAAAATAAATATAATATAATAATTAATTGATATTTATTTTAAATTTTAAATTAATTTATAATTTATATTAATTATATCATATTACTTTAATTAAATTTTTATCTAATTGGTTTTGTTGTTTTACGGTCAATTTAGTTGTCATTTGGACATATTGGATTTTGTCTATTTATTTGAATTCAACTATAATATTTATTTTTTGTAAATATATTAATTTTTGATTAATTTTCTTATTTGCATTTTAGGTTGGTTGTTGTCTTAAATATATAAGTATATTTTATTAAGATTATGTATAATTTAAGATATATTATGATTAGAATGAAATAAAAAATAAACTAAAATATCTGATTCCAAATTACATAAATTAATATAATGATAATATTCTAAAGTATCATGCATATATATAAATTTTACAAAAGATCTAAATTCTAACAGTGAGTTAATATTTTATTTTTCATTTGTTAATATGTTTTAAGTCATCATATAATTTAAATTCATAAAATAAACAAAATAAATAAATTATTATTATATAAACAAAATAAATAAATTATTATTATATAAACAAAATAAATAAATTATACATTCTTATTGTAGTTACATCTATGATTTTATATATAAGTTGGATTAGTTGCTAACATGTTCATTTGTTAATATGTTTATTGCTAAAATTTATTTTTAGTTTTTTTAATATCTCTTAAAATATGCAGTAAAAATGTGATTGTATTTTATAAATTATATTATATAAGTAAAATAAAAATTATTTATTTTCCGTAATTTTAAGATATTATAGTAAACTAAATATATGAAAAAACATAAAAAAACATTTCAATAATAATAATAAAAAAATATTTTTTGTCAATTAAACCTATATATGTTTATGTTACTTAATTATTTTGTGTAATCATCTAAGAAAATATATAGATATATATAAAAAAATTCAGCTACTTTGAAAGTATATATTTGTATTGTGTAAAATTATGTTTTAAAAGAAAAATATTTCTTTTTCTAATATCAAGATCATTTGTGTGAACTTTTTTTTATGAAATCACATTATATACAAATATATATTTTCATCTAAGAAGATGTAGATAAAAAAAGTATTTTACTACTTCAAAAGTATATATTTTTTGTTACTTAAAGATATCTTTTAAATGGAATATTACTATTTTGTGAACTTTCCTTTTTTATGAAATCAAATTATATATACATATATTTTTCGTTTTAAATTATTTTTAAAACTTTATAAATGTTTCCTTTTTATTTATACTGTTATTTGGAAAATTTTAAAAAGTAAAGAATAATATTTGAATGTACTTTTTTATTTCATTATGGATATCGTAGTAATCAACCACTATGAGAGTTATCATGAGCGCGACACCTAGGAAAGTGACTTCTCAAATCTAATATCAAAATCATTTGTGTGAACTTTTTTTTTATGAAATCACATTATATACACATATATTTTTTCATCTAAGAAGATGTAGATAAAAAAAATTTATTTTACTACTTCAAAAGTATATATTTTTTGTTACTTAAAGATATCTTTTAAATTGAATATTACTATTTTGTGAACTTTCCTTTTTTTATGAAATCATATTATATATACATATATTTTTCGTTTTTTAATTATTTTTTAAAACTTTATAAATATTTCTTTTTTACTTATATTGTTATTTAGAAAATTTTAAAAAGTAAAGAATAATATTTGAATGTACTTTTTTATTTAATTAGGGGTATCGTAGTAATCAACCACTGTGAGAGTTGACGTGAGCGCGACACCTAGGAAAGTGACTTTTCAAATAATATTATAGAGAAGTCGACAAATTAGATTTTAAACTCAATAAATTTTTCATTAATTTATAAATTTTTAAATAAATTAAAATACATAAATAAATAAATAACATCCTCTTAGACGGGCCAAATTCGCAAGGTATATAAGTAACATATATATGAGAGACAGCAAATCTCATATGTTGGACAACCTTTGTGATTGTCACATAATCTATTAATAGTCTCATACAACAAAACTTTGGCTGCTATATTTTCAGGCTCGAGAAATTTCTGATTACTAATGATGCACAGGCACAGATACTGAAATTTTTGTCATGACATATCACTCAGCTCAGTAAAGAGCTTAGCCCATCAAGTTGTGTTTGTATTGGACTTTCCAATGAGTTATGTATCAAACCAAACCCAAGTTCAGTTCTCAAAGCTCTCTCTACAGAGAAATCTTATGCACTAGTACTGTTTGCTACTACAGTACTACTACATCATGGATACAGTTCCGAAAAATATTTCCAATTTTAAGCGTCTTCATGATAGAATAAAAACATCGATGGGTTTATATGCAAGTACATTTTTCTCTACATAACAAAACTGTAAACGCGAAACTAATTTTACGAACGAGTCTGGTTATGCTTCCTCCAGTACTTACTCTCCCACTGTTCGATTCTTCTAGCCGTACTCTGCCTCCTTTTCAGAACCGAGAAAAACGACGCCGGATCATAAGGAGGCGGCATGGTGCAAGGACCAGTCTCTGCAGGGTGTGTCACAAGCGATTCCATCATAAACTTCCGCTCATTACCATCCCTGGGGCACGCCATTGTCTCTGAGCAGAGCTCGGTGGAGTTCTTAGGAATCTCGGGTTTAAACCGGAGGAGTTTAGAGTATTGGGTTAAGAGATGGTACATGTAATCGTACACATAGTCCATCTTAAGTTCTTGCTGCACAAACTCACTCGCCTTCTTTCCTATGTCTTGTGCCTAGTGAGAAAGAAAATCAGCCAAGACAATACTTAGAACCTATATTCAATCAAACAGTAACGAATGTGTGTAGTTTGAAGTAATGTCTCTTACCTTTAGCTTGTGCTGGTTGCCCCAATCGACGGCAAATTTAATGGAGCGGCATTTGTCGTCTTCCTTGACGGGCCAATAGTGTTGACCAGGTAACATACCTCGTGTGAAGAAATCGTAGTAATGAGGGTTCACCAGCAATGTCACCGAGTCACAAGCAAGAATGTACTTCTCGCTCACCGACCATGCAGACCCTTCTATGTAAATCTTGTATCTGCATTACAAGATTCTTGCATGACCCATTTCTTACATGCAAAAGGTTCCCCTAAAAGAGTTTACGTGCTAATTACCTGTGGTGGCATTGGCTTGCCAAGTCTGATTGCTTGTAACCTTCCTTTGATTCCCGGGCCCAGTCCTATACAATGAACATACCAAGATAAAGCACGTAGAAAAATATATCTTAACATGGACAATCAACACACAACTCCAAAACTCCCAACTTTTTTTGCATCATAGTACATCAAGTCATCAACTAGTAATAACTAAACCAACCATATCAATGGCAACAAGATGCCGAGACAGCTCATACTCAAGTTGCTCAAAAATATATCTTTTATGCAATCCAGGACACTCTTAAGCAGGGGCGGACGCAAGGCTAACGGTACGGGGTCATGTGCCCCCTACTGATTTTTTATTTTCTTGTAGTAATTAGTACAAATATAAGGGTTGTTTCTACTTAGAAAATTATGCATAAGGTAAAAAAATTATATGCCCCCATCAATATGTAGTCCTGCATCCGCCCCTGCTCTTAAGTAGTTGAATCATAGAACAAGCGAGCACAGATTCAGTCACCTGTTGGTACAAACGAGCTTTCCAGTCATGCCCCTCGGAGACATTACACTTCATGAGATCCAGTCTTGTATCAGCGACCGTCGGATTCCCTTTCCAGTAAGCATAAGGCTCTCTGTCTACCCATTTGCTCCTCTGGTTGCCTTCTTTGAGTTCTTTCAACAGGCTCTCCCACGGCTTTATATTCACCTCAGCCCTACAAAACCAATGCAACTCTCACTGTCACAGCTATTTCTTAAGCTACAAGTTATTATAGGGTTTCATTTGTCAAATCCAAAACTATTGTGGTCAAATTGCAAGAACCATAAAAGAAATGGGTGCTCGGAGAAATAAGAAGAAGCGTTTACCATCCCCAATAAGACCAATCAGGAAACACGATGTCGAGCGTCTCGTTGTTCCCACAGTAACGGAACAGAGGCGGTGGCGTTAACTGTTCAAATCCGCCGAACGCCGCCGCCTTCACTACCGGCCAGTCAACGCAGTCAAACATGAGCTCGAGATCCGGAATCTTTCCCGGATACCTCCGTAGAAGCTGCACGAATCCCCATATCGTGAACACGTCTCTCGTCTGAAAAGCCTCTCGGAGCTTCTCGACGTAGATCCTACCGTCGATGATCGCAAGGCGGAAGTTCGCCGTCGCGTTGGCGCGCTCCAACGCTTCCCTCGTGATCCCGGTCTTCTCCCACGGCCGTAGATCCTCGTGGATCCAGCGGAAGTAGTCGGGACACGTGGCGGGTGGAGAACGTCCGGAGTCAGCTTCTCTGCTGCCGGGAAGGAGGCTCGTCGGATAGTTGTCCCTTGGGCAAGTTGCAGTGGCGTTGTCGGAGAAAGCGGGGCAGTTTAGTTTGAACTCCTTTGGCTTTTCCGTTATTAGCTTAGTCGACTGAGGGTATTTTGGGGATTCACTAGCTTTTAGGGTCTCCGTCACTAGCGCCGTTTCTTTCGCTATTAACACCTACGAAAAGAAGGTTAATAACTGAGTCGTTTTAGTAAATAGCGGTGGACAGTTAGTTATTAACTAAAACTAATCACGTCATTAAGGTTCCTAGATAGACACGTGTCAAACTGTCCGTAACTTTGTTTGACGAAAAGTAATGGTGACACGAGAAATCTGGCGCCACCAATATCAAATTCCATGTGGCAAAACAGGTCCATCAAAAACAAACAGGCCGAAACGACAAATGGCGTGTCGTTTTGAAGAATTAGCAAGAAACAGAACAAGAGTACACAAAGAATGTAATAAAAATGTGCATACGGAGGGATCGAGGAGGAGGCGCGTGGTGAGAAAAACGCCGAGGAGGAGGAAGAGGAAGAAGGAGAAGAAAGCGTAGGATCTGTTGGAAGCTCCGGCGCCGGTTTTGACGAGGGGAGACAAGATGGTGTCGAAATGACGAGAGTGCCCTCCCGATGATCCATACGACGGAGAGTTCCTCATCGTCCCTCCTTGCTGTTGCATGCCAAACAATGTGAAATCGACAGGTGAAATGAGAGAGGTCAGAGATTAGAGAGAGAAAGAAAAAGAGAGCTTTTTGTGAGGAAAACGAAAGGACAAAAGGTTGCAGAATAATGTGAACCAAAACAAGAAAGGGTTGGTTAAACTGATTAATTACTTTTTTAATGCAAGACGTTGAAGGGTGTGCACCTCAAAATGTCCTTACTTCTTTTTAACCTTCTCGTTGTAATGGGAAACAAATTGTTTTATGATTTCCATTGTTTCGCAATGGTTGTTATTTATTTGAAATTGAAATTGTAAACCGATGATAAGGCCTAGATCATGGCCAAGTTCTAGAAACTAGGCCCATGCCCAAAATAAATACCAAAACCTTTGTATTGTTTTAAAGATGGGTTATCAGAACCAATCAAATGACATATCTTATCTTTTTCCGGTTTGGTTCATTTATAAAAAAAGTGGCAACAACTAACAAAACCGACTACCGAGCATTGAGTTTGGACCACAATAAAGTACATTAGAGACGCATGTGATTTCGAGAAAACTGGACCCTTTTGTTTATTTTCCAAGTGCTTTGATCGACGATCTGGTTACGACATGACATTTACATATATATATAGAGCTGTACTGGTCGGAGTTCACTGTTCAATAAAGGGTTTAACGTTAAGCCTGACCCTGATACATCACTATTATATAAAAAAGTGTTTCGATGAGATCTTTTGAACTAGTTTTTTTTCTTTTCAAAGTTAATGGACAATTAGGTGTCAAGAACTTTTGGGATATGTTGTCGTCAATTGCGGATTGTCAATACAAACGGTTACATATACCATAATCTTGGCTCCCCCTTGATTAAATGGAAACATAATGATGGAGAAAGGCAAATAAACGAATCATGAATGACAAAGTCTTTCTAGGAATGCCCTCTTTGACAATTTTGAATTAAAGATCATGCTTAATCACTATATCATATCCCTATCTTAATCACAAACGCCACATAAGAAAAAATTTTAGTCTACGCTCTCACCTTTGGCATGTACCTTATTTCACTTCACAATATTATTCACAAGGAGTTATATTCAATAAGATATCTATGAAAGTCAAATATCTGTATTTGAAATGAGTTTGCTATCCGTTTTTTCTATTGTACTCAGAGACGCTCTTTGATGTTCACTATCTTTATCGTACAGTAATATAATGATTCATAATGCCTCCAACTCCAAGAAATTAATAGTTGATTTAATAGACCTAATAAACCAAAAGATAATATAGTTTATAGGTTTCTAGATTTTTGTTATTTTCCGAAATGATATTTCTCAATTATTTCAATGTCATTATTTCTTTTTTTAAGTATATACATGTCGTGATAAGATTTGAAATAAGAAAGTGAAGGGTTCACAAATAATATCTTCTTTATAGTAGGGATCACTTCTTCTATTATCAACTTCAACTAACCATTTAGCGTTTATAAATTTGGCGGTGCCATATTATTCATGTAGGGCATGTATATTACTTACTAACATTATATTAATTCACCAATAATCAATCTTGATACATCCATATAAACTGGATACATTTAAATGAAATAAATGGTACCCAAAATGGTTATGGATATGCGCTGGCTAAATACTTGAACTGTGAAATTGTGAGTCTGTTTAGTCATTTATCAAATGATTGGTTTTGACTCGGACTGGTTTATTATCCAGGTTATTATACTTCCGGTTCTTGATTCTACTTCTAGAACTCTAACCAGTATTGAGTGACAAAGAAAAATACAGGGTAATATTACAAGTGACTTGAAGAGAGTGAGAGCGATATGATTTGGATGGCAGAGAAGAAATCCTAAAGGCAAAAAGCTCACGCCTTTTATCTTACTATTTCACGCGTGCTGTGTTCTTCCCTTGTCTCCCCATTTCACAACCCAAGAACCCTTTCTATAATAACAAACACTATAGTAAAATATCATCAACATAATAATTTAAATTATTTTAAGTTTGCACACATACATAATGTACCTATATATATATGCATACACAATATGGAACCTTTATATTCTGCTTCCTTCTCTATAACTGAGCACACTTGAGGGGAGTTTGTAAGCATGTCTGTGAGTATCTGCTCCATTCCTATCTTCTTTCTAATTGTCCTTCGTTTTACAGTTGCAAAAATATTTCCATGTATTTATAGAGACATACAAGGCTACAAATAAATAAATATAATATTACATAACTGAGTTATATGTGTTGTAGATGACAGTGGAGATAAGAGTTCCAAACTTGGATTGTGAAGGATGTGCTTCTAAGCTTAAGAAGACTCTACTCAAGCTCAAAGGTATGAAAGCTTTTTGAGTTTTAATCTTTATTCTGCTAACCTCAATCCAAGTAGAATCTTAGAACCAAAGTAAAACTAAATCTTATATGAATGCATTATGCATGGAACTATATATATTCTTAGTTCAGCCAAACTAAGAATTGGTTTGGTTCGCGATCGCGTATATGGATTTGAACATCTCAACCAAAAGTTAACCATAGAACCGATCTAACTGGAAAATTGATTTCTCCAGTTCTTGCACGCGGTTGGATGTTTTAATAAGTTTATCCGGTTATTATTGGTTAACATGCAGGAGTGGAAGAAGTGGAAGTAGAGATGGAAAGCCAAAAAGTGACAGCTCGAGGATACCGGTTAGAGGAGAAAAAGGTTTTGAAAGCGGTACGACGGGCCGGTAAGGCAGCTGAACCGTGGCCATACCGCTTAGGTAATAGCCACTTTGCATCTTTCTATAAATATCCATCTTATGTGACCAACCACTATTACTCCGATGCCCACCGTACCGATCCCACCGGTGGTGTCCACACTTTCTTCCACACTCCGGCCGTTTACTCCGTTGCAGTGGCCGGCGATGAGATCGCGGCTTCGATGTTTAGTGATGATAATCCACATGCTTGTACCATTATGTAATCTTTTTTTCATCATATACATAAAAATGTTTTCTTTGCACCTTTTTAAAACCAAGTGATTCCAAACCCCAGACCGTACTGGGAACTAAGTAATGTCTGGTACATGTGCCTTTTAAAGACGTCTACCGTAGCCAACCACGAATTGTTCATCTTTGTCCACATTTGATTTTGATTTTTGGTATTTTTCTTAATTTGTATTGAGAAAGTACATCTAATACTTCTTGTTTTATATAGAGTTCTTCAAAATGAAACTATTATACTTCATAATTATAATCCAAATACTTAAAACAAATTCTAAATTTTAAAATTAATAGAGGGTTCACCAAGATTATTTTTGCTATAACATTATAAGAAACTTTTATTTAATTCAGTTTCATGTTTCACTACAATTATTGCATATCAAAGAGAGCATTTCTTCAAGACAACACTCTCAATCGGAATCAAATCAGATGGAAACATACAGTCCATATTCTTCCCTTCAGTTTTCTTCTCCGGCAACAAACTGCACGGCTCAGGCTTAACTCTGCTCGTAACTCCAGCCACATCAGTACAGTTCCACTGCACCTCCTTAGGCTTAGCCGACAAAGTTATGTTTACATTCGAAATACAAATACCCGTAAACGGATCTTTATCAATCCCAGCGAGACTAGCCGACATGGTGACGTTCTCAGCCGTCATATCACTGAAATTGATGTTAGAAACTTCGGGCAACGCCTTGGGATCGTACCCTTCGTCAGGATGCTGGTTGTAGTTTCCACTCATCCAGAAAACGTATTTCATCGTCTTCATCGTGAATCTCCTTGCGTAAATGTCCTTGACGTAAGCGCCACGTCCCGCAGCGGTTTTGATTCTGACGGAGGATTCAGTGTTGATTAGTGTCACGTCTTCGATTCTGACGTCTTTGATTCCTCCCGACATCTCGCTTCCTAAGGCTACTCCTGCGCTTTTCGGGGAGATGCATGTGAGCCGTCTGATCGAGAGTTGTTGAGTCGGCATTCCGAACTTGATTCCGTATTCGTCCCAACCACTTTTAACGGCGATGCAGTCGTCTCCGGAGACTATGTCACAATCTTCGATCAGTGTGTTGGTGCATGAATCTGAAAAGGACCAAATAAGAAACAATGCCTTGTGAGATTACAATACTGCGACGTGGGATGATATGCAAAACTATAAAATATATTTAAAATGCCACTTAAGCATGGAGGCTATAGACAATTTATCAAAAAAAGTTAATATTTTTTTTTTGAAATTTGAGAAACTATATTCATATATATATAATTACGTTTTAAAATTTTGGGTTGAAGACACATGTTTCATCTGCACATATGATATAAACATTGTCACATAGGATAGTACCTGGATTGATTCCATCGGTGTTGGGAACATCAACGGGAGCGATAATGGTGATTGATTTGACGATGACGTTATTACAGTAGACAGGATGAATATGCCACGACGGAGAATCGACCAAAGTGATATTGGAGATCTGAATATTTTGGGAGAACAAGAGTTCGATCATATACGGTCTAGTCAAATTAAACTGCTTCTTTTTGAATTTATCCCACCAATACTGTCCCTGTCCGTTGATCGTCCCGTTGTTACCTATTAGAATTAGAGTCCAAGTTCAATATATTAGTACCTTCCGGTTTACAGTGCGAACCGGAAATTTGTTGTGATTGTATTGGAAAATTACCGGTGATGACCACGTCGGTTAGGTTTGTACCGGAGATGAGACTGTTGAATCTCCCGGTTCCGGTTCCATCCCTTCCTTTTCCGTACGATGGCAGTGGAGCGACCACTGGCCATTCAGATTCATCCTGATACAGTATTTGTCAAAACCGGAATCAGTAACTTAATTTACAGTAAATCTTCATGAATCGAACAGAACCGGATCCAATACAAGCCAAAGCAGAAACTAATATAAAAGGCAGATCTTCTACAAATTTTGCTTTGAATGGAGATGTATTTACGAGATACTATAACATTAACTAGATTTTGATCCGCACACCCGTGCGGGTGTATTTTTTTTTTTTAAATATGATGCTATTTGATTTTTATGTCACTATTTAGGGTTGGGCAAAAAACTCGAATTCGAAGAATTGAACCAATCCCAATCCGAATAAGTAGTACTAAATCCGAACCGAAATTGATTAAATATCCGAATTATTCAAAATTTTGGTATTTGAAGAACTTAAATCTAATCCGATCCGAACCGAAGTATTTTGGGTATCCAAAATAGATTTATATACTTATATATATATTAATTATTTTTAGATTTTATATATATAAAAACATCCAGAATATATATGATACTTTTAAGTTTGCTTAAATTCTTGAAAATATATATACAAATAATCAAACATAAATATCTTAAATAGTTAAAATATACTCAAGACTCCAAATATACTTAAATAATTATTAATTCTCTATCCAAATATTTAAACCAAACCTATTTAAATTGATTATCCAAATAAGAACCAAATTTTCAAAGATTTGAAATAAACACGAAATCCCAAAAAGATCCAAAAACGAACCCGAACGCCCATCCCTAATCATTATATATATATATATCCTATATGTGTCATCATAGGTTACAAAATATGTGTTATCATATAATTAATCGTATTTTATACGTACCATCAAATAAGTTTTTTTATAATTAATAATATTTTATACGTACAATCATATAAATAATCACATAAATTATATTTTAAAATTTAATATGAAATATAAAAACCATAATTTAAGTTGGTGTTTGAAATTGTGCTTTGTATTGTATTTTTCTTATATATATTGAAAACATTTTTATAATAGTTATTGGAAAATATGTTAGTAAAAATTAAATTTTGAATATATGTTTATTTTTGAATGAATTTTTGATATAAATCAGTTTTAAATTATTATTTTGATGTGAATATATATATCACATAGACCCATTTCTTTTTAATATAATGTAATGGACTTCCAATTTTTTTTAGTAGCATAAGCCCATTATTTTTTTTTCTAATTTACTGCTATCCATGTTTCTAAACTGTACTATTTTTAACTACTATACATATTGCCAAACAATCTCAATGTGTACTTCAACTTTAATAATATAGATATAATAGATTTTCCACATTGCTTTGGTTACTATTATTATTCTTTATAATTAGAAAATTGAACAAACCGTATAGAACATAGTGAGTTACCTGAGATGCAAGGATGGTGGCACCTTTTTGGATGAACAATGTGAAGTGGCTGGTTAGGTTAAAACTTCCGGTGAGCCATTTTCCAGGAGGAACTACGAGTTGAGCTCCACCGTCGCTCGCCAGGTCGCTGAGCTTGCTTAAGGCCGTTCTGAACGCTTTCGTATTGGAAGTTTTCCCATCTCCAACTCCTCCAAAATCAGTTATTACCGCCTTGTGTTTCCGGCAATTTAATGCAGGAAACTCAATCCCGGAATACACCGAAGGATGGTGGCTACGTGATTCAATCGTCGGGAAACAGAATATAGCAAAAAGGACTAATATACCAAACACTAGCCTAATCATCTACACAAGATAATAGAAACATGTAAGAAGAAAATTAATATCTAAGAAGATGTTGGATATGAAAACTAATCAAACTAATATTTTCATAAGGATATTCGATATTTTATTGTATTAGATGATTTTGTTATAATCAAAACTTATAGAAGCTACGCAATATTCATCTTCTAAAGAGCGGTTTATAATACATACTAGCGGATATATAAAACTACGAACTTCGGCAGAAAATATATAACAGTGTTTCTCTAACAAGAACTTTTCTTTACCTTGAGATATTTGAAGTAGCAAAGGAAAAACAGAGGAATGTCTTCCTTCTGGTTTGATTGTTTGTGGAAAATGAACACGACAGAGTAATATTTATAGATTTCAAAAAGATAAGAATGCCAAATAAGGATTATTAAATATTCTTTTTCCGAATTTTGAATTCACGTAGATAATTGTTAAATAAATTTTGATATTGTAAATTAACAAGTTTGCTTATAAAATAACTGTAATGTCTAAACAAGGAAGTAAAAATCGAAACGCCTTAAATATATATCTTAAATTTAGTACAATTATATCCATGATACAATTCTAAATTTGACCTCATCTAGAATATTGGGATAACTACTCTTACTCTAGCCTAATTCTTACCACATTTACATTTTGACCACTAGATTTGAAGATATATGTTATTAAATGCTAGATTTTAATCATTTTATACCTTTGACAAAATTGGAAAAGTATCCAAATTATATTTCCAGTTTAATTTATTGACTATTTAGAAGTATCCTAATTATATTATTGGTGGAAAGCATTGTGCATTTTATTGAACTTTACTCTATTGATAAACAATAAAATCATCAATTATAGTTTTGTACTATAACTATGTATGGAATCGTTGACAAAATCATTTATTTTTAAATAATACTAAAATGGTTTTAAAATTTAAAGAACTAACATAAATAAAAAAACTTAGTTATCACAATTATTGAACAAAAAAAAGTTATCACAATTAAAAAATGGTAAAATCTATTTTAGTATTATTTCAAAATAAATGACTTTAAAAAAATTAATAACATAAATATAATGAGGATTTTCTTTAAAATTATTATGGCAACGGCAACCCTAACTAACGATGGAGAAAGCGATAACTCTAGTGATGACAAGGATCAAAATTTCGCAACAAAAACAACATATCTGAGTCAAGGACAAGAAGGAGCACCGGTGGAGAACCCAGATTCTTCGAAGGATTTTCAGGCTCTTCTAGGAGTGGTTGGTAGCCTGAGCAAAGGGGTTGTGGACCCGCATTCACAACCAAGTTAGAATGATGCTTCTCCTTAGAAGAAGAGTCAGAAGGTAGGAGAGGCATCATAAGCGGAGGTGGTTGAGATTGTAGATGGGGTCACATCTATTCAGATCTCCGAGAAGATTTTCGACGAGGCTAAGCTTTTTTGGAAGAGCTTTGTGGTGGGTTACTTCATTGGAGATGCACCTCTGCATAATCAATTCACGCAACAGTCAATCGCATCTGGTCATCTCCAAAAGCAGGAATTAAGAATGATGTTCAGTTCATCGAAAAGAACACAGTGTTACTCCATATTGAGAACAGCCAGATGAGAGCGCCAGTACTGCATAGGAAGTATTGGCATATAGCAGATATCCCATTGGTGGTCAATGTATGGTCCCCAGAATCTGCTATGAACCCCCCCCCCCCCCCCCCCCCCCCCCCCCCCCCCCCCCCCCCCCCCCGGACCTCTCAGCTATGTCATTGTGGATTGACCTCGAGGGAGTTCAAAACAACCTTTACTCGCATAAGGGTTTGAAATGTCTCTCCGGAGCAGTTGGTCGGTTTGTAAAACTCCACCCGAATACTGAGAAATGTGTAAGATTGGATGTAGCGCATGCTTTAGTGGAAGTGGATCTTCACAAGCCACTGGTGGAGAAGATTTCTTACAGTGACATAGCATGTAGTAAACATGAAGTTGAGGTTGTATTTCCATGGATTCCTGTTCGATGTAGCATAAGCCGTAGATGGGGACATAAGGGTCAGGACTGTGTTAGCAAGGAAATAAAAATAATGCACAAGAGCATAGAGGTGGAAAAGACTGTTATTTTTGTTCTTGTTCCGCAAGAAGTGGGGAAGACTGGCATAGTGGAGGGAAACGCGATTGAGGATTTGATTCAGGACCTGGAAGCACTAACTCCTCAAGCTATGATGCAGGGTCCAATGAGTAGTAGTGGAGACATGACTATCAGTCTAGGTGATCATAAGCTAATAATCTCGAGTACAAAAGAGGTTCAAGGTATCTAACTTTTGAAGCCTACAAAGGGTTTTCAAACCAATGTCTCTGGAAATTGGGCAACGATTCATGGCAGGAAGTAGAATCTCGATACATGAGTAGTTGAAAGTGTCGAAAGAGAAGGGGTAATGGTATCACCTTCTCGCTATAGTCCCTTATTGGGAATTGAAGAAGATGATGAGGAAGTAAGCGAGGAGGTGGAAAAGGAGATAGAGGAGGGAGAGATACAAGAGAGCAAGGCAGAGGGTAAGAAGATCCAGCGACCGCAGACGCCTCATCGAGGGAAGCGCTCTGCAAATGGTTATGCACAGAAAGGATCTCGTGGTGCAGCTTTACGTTCTAAGGGACTGATGTTAGCGGGTAGACAAGGTCCTACCAAAAAAGCTTCCTGTAGGAAGTTATTACTACATTTTTTCGCATAGAATATGTGTGGCTTTAACATGCAATGCAAGCACAGAAGTCTACGAACATGGATACAAAAAGAAAAGCCTTATTTTGGATGTCTAGTGGAAACGAGGGTACAAGAAAGTAATCATCAAAGGATATTGTCTGCAGCTTTGCCTACGTGGAACTATATCACGAATTATGATTATCATCACCTTGGTAGGATCTGGTTTTGATGGGATACAAATGTGGTGATTACGAGGTTGCACATGAGAGCTCAGGTTATTACATGTGCTATACCAATTCCAAGCACAGAAGAGCAATTTATTTGTTCTGCGGTCTATGCGTTCAATACCATAGCAGAGAGGACTGAACTTTGGGAAGAGATAAGGGAACTAGAACTGCGTACGATCATCTGAACCTGCCCTTGATTGTCATAGGAGACTTCAACGAAACATTAGCATCTAGTGATCACTCTCGAGCGTTGGACTATCACACTGATCAAAGGGGTATGCGACATTTCCAGGAAGCAGTGACAGACTACTCTATCACAGACCTACCTTATACATGAGCTTTATTCACCTGGTGGAACAAGAGAGAAGCGGATTCAATTGGAAAAAAACTTGATAGGACACTTGTTAACAAAGAATGGCTAACCCGATATCCCTAGTCTTATGCTCATTTTGATGCTGGTGGAATTTTAGATCACACCAGATGCCTAAGTTGAGCTGTTGGTGCTACAAATGAAACTAGGAAGCCTTTCCGTTCAATTACCTGGCTGATAATCAGGATTTTTTCCCGACTAACCAAGAAGTCTGAGAATCCTCGGAAGCAATTTACCACTCTAGCACAGCTCTATCTTGTTTCCACCAGAAGTTATAATAACTCAAACATCCCCTTCGCGCTCTGAACAAAACCCATTATTGAGACTTGCCATCTAGAACTATGAGTGATTGACATGCAAAATTTATGTTCTGATTGTCAAATCGTAAGAATATATTCTAAAGAAGGACTTTTCAACCTATATAAGAGAAAGTGATGTGAGTCATTTAGCCAGTTGCTAAACCATAGCATTGTCTTCTTGCTTTCTAAAACACTTATTCATATGGCTGCGATGAACTTTATCTCAAGAAATTTTTGGTTTTAATTTTTCAGAAAAAAAAACTTGAAGTTTCTTTTATATAAAAATGACAACATGTTTTTCTATATGTTTTAATATATTGTTAACGTTTTATTTTATAAGTAATAGTTAAGGGCATCTAAAACAAGTAACCTAAAAGCAGTAACCAAAATTTAAAAAAATATTTAATTAGTGTGGTGCTATAACCTTTGCATCGGCAATTTTGGTTGGATTTAGAACATAATATTCATTTATATTCTCTGTTGTATGTCCAACCCCTGTAGACTGCATGGCTGTTGGACATACTGTGTTGTTTGTTGAGTCTTGCTCATAACTTTAATGAAAAATACAAAACATTTTTGGTAAGATATCCTTTACTGTTAAATCATCTGTAAAAGAGAATATAATAATCACTGGTTTATTTTGATGATTAGTGGGTTTCAGTTTATGATTTAGTTAAATTGCAGAATAATTGTTCAAGATATTGAATGTTACTTTCAATTGCAGGGAATTTTTGATCTTTAATCTGTTTTGGATACCAGATCTATCCTTTCTTTTTTCACCAGATTCAATACACTGAAATCTAGTCACCGACGTATGATACAGTCATCAATTTTTAAATTTTACTTTATTGGAAATTTTACGTCAGCCACCTGTAAAAAGATGAAATTAGTAGAATTGAAAGAGTAGTTTTTTTTTAAACACATTGAAAGAGTAGTTAAAAAAAAAGATAATAGCAACTATCGCAAGTTGTGACTGCGATTATCTGAAATATGAGCTTATAGGGTACTTTTTGTAAATCAGGTATGTTATCTGTTACATTTCAAAACAGTCCATGTACAATAAACTGAATAAATTTAAAATATTACATATGTGAATATTTATAAAATATATGGTTGCGATTGTACATTACAAATTAGTGCTTTATGTTCAATGTTTCAAGTTTCATTAGTAATGATCTAACGATACATAATAACAAAAATATTTGAATATTACAAACTAATTTTTAATCCAGTTTATACATAATATCCACAAAATGGTATCGGTTACAATATATTATCGGTATCACAATCTCACTCTTTGCAAGGCGCATGTCTCTACCTAGTATGAATTATGAAAGATACCTGAGTGACTTGATGGCCAAACCTTTCCAAAACATAAAAGAATAAGAATGTTTTTCAAGTTTTGTTTTTGAGAAGAACTTCAAGTTTTGTTTTTGAGAAGAACGAAAATTATTAATGTTAAGAGAAATAAATGCTGATGGTGAAAATCAGTTGTCAAAGTGTTTTTTTAAATAAATATGGTATTCTCCGCATTTGATGAAAAACTCAATATAGAACAACCACCAGTAGTGTTTGGACCCACAGTTGATATTCTGAAAGCGTTCGGCTGGAATGTACGGTGCCTACCAAAGGTTAAGCATTTTTTTATGATAATTGGTGTCAAAGTGTATAGCAGTCAAGAAAAATCTGCAAGTGAGAGGGCTACATGGGGATATATATTGTGCCAGATGTGGAGATACAGATGAATCGATAAACCATGTGTTTTTTTAATGTCCTCCAGCGCCCCAGGTTTGGGCCCTCTCACATATATCATCAAATCCAGCTATTTTTCTCACTAGTTCTCTCTTTACAAATATGGATCATTTATTTTGGAGAGTTCACTCCAAAATGGATTATCATCAATTTGCATGGATTCTATGGTATATTTGAAAAGAAGGAATAATAAGATTTTCAGTAATCTGGACATTGATCACAAGGAGACACTCAAATTTGCAGAAACAAAATCAACACACAGAGAGGGCGGCACAGCATGTAGAGGCTTTGAATCTCCCGTCAATTCCAGGGCATTGGTGTGTTTACATATGGTTCTTGGAAAGATAATGAGTTACTCTCAGTACAAGATTGGTATAGTACTCTATAATGCTTTGATGGTTTGATGGGGGCAAGAAATGTAAGAGCTAGTCTTTCTCCTCTTCACTCGGAGGTGGAAGCGCTACTTTGGGCAATGGAGTGTATGAGAAATTTATGTCAGTTTATGATCACGTTTGCAACAGATTTTTCTCAATTGATGAAGATGGTTTCGGAACCACAAGAATGACCCGCTTTTGCAAGTTATTTTGAAGAAATTAAGACCCTGTAAAAAAGTTTTCTCAGTTCAGACATTCATGTACCCAAAACGCAGAATTTGAAGGCAGTCTAGAACGAAGTGTCAGGAAATAACCGTCTTTTGGCGTTCACATGAATTCAGAGTTACTAGTGTGGTTTACGGAATCTGTTTAAGTTGATGACAACAAAAATGAAAAACTCAATATGTAATGAAAAATTACTCAGAAATAAAATAATATTAGAGGCGAGTATCTTATACAATAAAACAGACTTGCCTCTCTCCTCATTAAGCCACGTCAGCATAGAGAGAGGGGCTTTTTGCGACACGTGTCAGCTCATCATTCTTCAACTCTTTCTTTCATTTTTAACAAAACTTATACGGGCCAGCGTATATTGTTCACGTTTATAACCGAAAATGTCTTCTATTTGGGCCGTCCTGCAGTCATATTATTCAGGCCCAGTGTAAAGTTTCATCATCGTAGTAATATCGGCAAATAGAACTCCGCCGCAGCTATGGTTTTCATTTATGTACTCTTTGAATATGTGCATTAACGTGATTTGACCACTTGCCCACCATCTAGCATTGAATCGACCTTTTCATCTTTCACGGTAACGGGCGGAAGCTCTTCTATATATTTGCAAGATCCCCAGTGAAGTATTTGCTAAATTGTTTTCTTTTTCTTTTGTTTCATTTCTTCTTGAGATTGTTAGGCATTTGGATACGATGATTTAGTCGACAATGATAGGAATTTAGGGAAGATTGTGCTTGATCATCGGGCCGTCGACGCTGTGCTCTATGATTGAGAACGTCGCTTTGATAAAGGCAAGCTTCCTCATCTTCTTCACTATAAAGGTAATTAAATCCCAACTTATAATCTCTAACCTCCTTAAATTTTCAACTAATTGTAACATGCACACTGGTTTTGGACCAAATAGGAAATCTTTATTTATGTAATTGTGAATACGGTCATTCGTCTATGGCTTCAGTCGGTTGGTTTGGAACTGTAGACCTTAAAGAGGGCTAGGGCCGCTGTTCCATCAAAGTGCGTTGATTCTTCTGCTAGCTTGCATTCTCCTTTAATTTCTTCTTCTTTTTTTTTAATTCGCAGGGATCGACAGATAAAACAACGCTTATGGTATAGAATTCAGAAATTCAATAACTATACGTTTCTGGCTTTACTTTTCAAGTCCTTTTCATATTCCTCTATTTTTCCGTTCAAATGTGAGATGTTTTTAGTGAGTTTATTACAGAATCGCATGTTGAAATGTAGTTACAGTGACGAATATGCTTATTACTTATCGATATGTCATATGGACGGCGTAGCGTTGACAACCAAGGTATTAAAATCAACTATAAACAGAGTACTTAACCACTCTGAATTTGGAATACCAGTTTCATGACTATTGAGTATTTACCCTCTCTTTATGTGCAAGAGTTAACTCACATATTGGAACCATGAGATTTAGAAACAAATGAATAATATATGGTTGAACTGTTTTCTTCCGGTCGTACTGATATCTTATCTTAATTATTTTGTATTTTTACAAGATTCTAAATTGATTTAAACTTCGTGATTGTTTAAGAGATGCAGGGAAAACATTTTGTAGGAAGTTAAACGGAGAAAGTCAACAACAGGTCCGAGCTTGGCAGATGAGTTGGTAGCTTGAAGAAGACTTTTCTCTTGGAATATTTGCAGTTTAGGAGTTGTTTTTCATAAGTAAAGGAGTTGTTATCATAAGTAAGAGTGCCGAAGGTCTTTGGGAATTCCGACTGAGGGTCGTAATCATAAACAAAGCAAAACGTAGGTCCTGAGGTGTTCTTAGATCGCAATTGAGAGTTCAGCAGATCTTCAAGTGATATTTGATTTATAGATTTTTTTTATTCATATTTGGTTATCCGGTGTACGTTAGTTCTATTTTGCAAGTCATCTTTTTACATTGAATAAGAAATTACCGAGATTTGAAGGTAGGATTGAGAGTTGTTATTGAAAGTTTGTAGCTTATGTCTTATCAAACGGTTCTGCTACTAATTTAGCAGTTAAATTTTGGACATCTCGAGGAATGTGCAGCTGATTGTAAAGCTCGATCAGTATGAGTCAATGAGACAATGCTATGAACACTTTTTAAGGTAATTTAACAGTATTAGTAGATAAAATGTTAGTCTACCGGTTCGAAAAATACACCAAAAATTGCTCATCTGATGCTTGATGTGGAACAGAAGTGTTGTTTCTTTCTTTTGTGATGAGACATGTGTTTCCAACTTATAAACTATTTGAATGGAGCTCCGACTTATTAGTTACATATGTTTTTCCTTTAAAATTATATATTCTAATCACGAGACATTAAACTAATCTTTAGTTTTCCCTATTATATGTCACAACGATGAAAAAATCAGAACGTTGAACACAAATCTGTGGTGCAGTTTCTTATATGCTTGAGCAACAAAAGAGGTTAGTTTAAAATGATGTGTTGATCTTTTAATTAAAGCATCACAGATATTGAGCGTATATTTTTAGTATATAAAGAGAAGAAAAAAAAGTGCAAGATTAGTTATTCACAAAGTTGTTTAATTATTAGTGATTAAATAGAATATTCGCGTGATTGCATTTTTATCTAAACTGAAATCGTTGATAAATTAAAAAGATGCTTTTCTTTTTGGAGAATGTGAAATAAGAAGACATAATTGGTATTTTCATTAACAAAAAATTGAAGAAGACACGGCATGTATAGCCATGAATCTGATCGTCATTTTCATCATGGAGGGCCAATCATGGAAGCCAGTTTTAGACACAACAAGCCCAGTAAAAATTCAACTTTGCCTCAAGAAATTTAAGAGGTAATATACATAAACATAAATTTTTAAATTCTTTTGAATTTTTATTTTAAATTTTACTAAATATTTATGATCTCTAAAGTTTCAGAAACTGCCTTATTAAAATGACGCATCAGTTTCAAGTTCATTTTATTAGCACTCAAATTTCTACTACCTACAAAATGAATCTTTCATTTACATGACGCATATCTTTTTTTCTTCGACATTTTATGTTTGTTTTAGATTATGAATCGGTTTCCTTCCTGTTAAACATCTTCTTGCCATTTGAATTACCAATATTAGAACACTCCTGTTTGATAAATTAAGTTTTGAAATAAAAAAAATATACAAAATTTTAAAACAAATTTTAACCAAAAACTCGGTATTTTTTATTCGGCTAACAAATCTAAAAAATAAAATATACAAACCGGCGCGTAGCGCCGGAATACCACTAGTTTATTATTATAAGACACAGTTTACTCTCTTGTAGACATCCACCTAGATAAGTCACTTCCTCTCATGGCGACACGTGTCGAGTGTTTTGTCAAAACTCTGTGTTTCATTAAACCTGAATCGTGATGGGCTTCTTCGTCTTTTTCGTGTTGCGCTCTCAGTATCGTGTTCTGTCCTCAAACGATGAAAGTCGCCCTATAACCCTAATTGCATCTCTGAAACCAACGGTGTTCTCCTTCGTTCTCAGACTAGCTAAAGCAACAATAGTGTTTTTGGGAGGGGTTGTGTGAAACGAAGCTTCATGATGATTGATGAATCTCTGTATCTAGCCGTTTTCGTGTCTTTTTGTCTGTGTTCTTCTCCTTGGTACCGTTACAGATGCATTGATTCGTTCCCATTAAAGACATTCTTAACTCCTTCAACCCATCCCGATCACGATTCCTTATTCAGTGAATTTGCTCTCTACAGCTAAAAAAGGTAAACTTTCATCCCATAAACGTCATCTTCAGAAATCCTAATAACCCTTGAAACTTTTTCCCTTTTAGATTCAGGTCGACATTGAAACCAAACTCAAGGAAGAGAATGTTGATCCCAACAGGTAATAGCAAGGAGTCTCAAGCTTCGTTGTCTCATACTGTCATACAGCTTCCAATTCAAAGGCTTCTTTTATTCTATTTCAAAATCTCTCTCTCTTTTGCCTCTGACTATAAAGAGAGTTCTTCTTTATGGATTTGTGAACCGTGTGTATAGTTTACCCCAAGATATTCTCTTGAGATGTTGATTTGAGGTTTGTGATCAGGTTTCAGGAGATATTGTTGGGTCCACGAGAAGCAAGCATAATTAAGTTGGACGCAGTAAAAACGTAATATAGAAGTGTGATGGTAAATGTGATTATAAGGATGACGCAAAGCCTCCTGAGCCACCCAAATATTTCATTCATGTTAGAGCTAGAAGTGGTAAGACAACAAATAGCCACAGCCTTACTGAAAGAGAACTTTCTCCTTAGAGAAACCAGTTTTTTTTTGTCCATTATTCTATTCAACTTTCCAATGTTGATGTTTGTGTTTGGTTATCAGGCAAGAAGAGAAAAGATCAGCTAGAAGATGACTTTACTTCTGGATATGGTTCGTGGTTGCAACTAGCTAACAGGAAAGCAGTTATGCTTGATGAACTCATAGAATATGTGCAGTCCTTGCAGAGACAAGTGGAGGTATAACCCCGTATTCTATGTAATATTGCTTGAAAATTGGATTTAAACTCTTCGTAAGATATGAAACATTTGGTTTGTTTTTCTTCAGTTCTTGTCCATGAAGCTGGCTACTATAAATCCAAGGGTGGAGTTTAATCCTATTACTGCTTTATCCACAGAGGTAAAAGAAATATACTTTTGAAGCTGAGATAATACAATTTTGCTATATATGTTGTGTATCAATAATGTGTTGCATATGGATGTATGTATGTATAGGTGATTCAACCGGGAGAGTCGTTAACACAGTCTCTTTACGCAACAGCCTGCTCAGAGTAAACACTTCCATCAGAATACTATTCTCTTGCCAAGAACATGCCTAGATTCTCAGACATTCAATTCCCCTCCAGCAATGGATTTGTTCAAGCTAAGGTAATTGTCATAGATTCTGGAGATGTATTTAAAACACCACATGCTCAAATTTTTTGTTGTGTTGCTAAAGAGAAGATTTAGAGCCTAATAAACCATGTGTTGTTTTGTCTTCTTATTAAAACAGGTTTTCGCAGAGCAAATTGTGAGGAAGCTTTGGTTCATTTGTCTTCTCTTTCTCTCATCGTATAGCTGTAGAGCATCTTTAGTATATATTTAATCTTTGATTTCTAATTTCATTCGATTCATATTCACAATTTCGTTGGTCTGAAACCAGTTTTCAGATGCTTATCCATGTTCACTTCCATAAATATTTGTCTCTATTTATTGTTTTGCAGTATTTTATTTAATTTTTTATTAGTTTTTATTTGGAACACAACACCACTCTATAGGTTTTGACCATTCTACTTGGATCTTCATCCACTTCACTGATAAAAACACACAAATACAAATTGAGAAAGCTTTAGAGCATTTAAAAGCCCCGTGTGAAAGACCCAACATGTTTGTTCGGCAAGACCTATATCATTTGCGACTGATCTAACGGGAAAAATTAGAAAATTTAAATCATTTGAGATAAAAGTGTATATCTTGATCATTTAAAAGCGTATATCTTGCCGTTCAATATCATGATCGAGTTATATATATGGTAAGAACACGTTGCATAGAATCCATATCAGTTGACTTTTTATCGTTCCAAGTTAAACTCTATCCCAAATTTGATATAAATTAGAGAAAGTCATGTATTATGAATTCTCCCTCCTTGAGTTTCACAAAACTGTAATATCTCTCATCGAAGGGTTTTATCAAGAAGATTTCATGTCGGCCCAGATAAAGAAAAAATGTTAATTAAGATATCTGATATAGTTAGATCAATAAATCTATTTTATCACTAAACCAAAAAGAACCGATTTATATTTGGAGACGATAATTCAGTTATTCTAAAGCTATTAAAAATCTGTTGTAGATAAAATTATTTTTTCCATACAAGCTTGAATGAACAAGATAAAAGATATTTTGGTCATACCGAAAATTTAATTAACTTTTTATCCATGTAGCTTGATTTTTTAAATATAATTTTCAGTTATGATAATTCAAAAATATGAGTACAAATAATCTTAGTTTTTTCATCATGAATAAAAAAAAAATTCATTCACATATGTATCAATAAGACATATGTGACGTCAAATGAATAGACACAATAATTAATAAATTTTACTGATCTTCAATTGGACATATGTAAAATATAACTTAATTCGATAAAATAGTAATAACATAACTTTTGTATAAACATAAACAAATCATCTTTTAAAAAAATGAATTCATCTTTCTTTTTAAAAATTTTACTACTCTGATGTTTTCACTGAACTACAAATAAAAGATATTTATATACTATCATCAAATTCAACACACATTATATATCAAATAACTTAATTAAGTAGATAAAATTTAACTAACATATAGTATCATAAAGTTAATTTTTTTTGAAGACAGAAACAACTATTGTAAGCAAGCAAAATATATTTTATCACATATAAATCTCTCGCCTAAAACTTTCTAAAAAAAAGAAAAACATTACCATACACATTTCTTGCAAATGAAAACCTAAAAAATAAATTACAAAATCATAATAAAAAAAACCTAGATCACAAGTAAAGCATATCCCGCCCGTAGGGCGGACCGACCCTAGTTTAACTTTAAACACTGAGGAGCAAACGAATTGGAACATGAATAAAATAAAACATATCCCCTATATATTATTTGAGAAGCATTGCAATATTTTTTTGTAGCCACGTGTCATCACTAGAATGATTTTTAGAATCCTTAGAGAAATAGGTTGGTCCATTTAAATATATAATAAACTTTTTATTAAACCACAATAAATACATTATTAATGTGATTCATTATTTCCTTAAATAAGATTACGGAATTGCCTAATGGCTAAAATATATATGACAATTAATGATTTTGAATAATAAAGATTTGATAAAAATAAGTGTGTATTATAATTATATTTGTTTAATTTTAAGCTATTAAATTAAATTAATCAATCATAGTAACCATATAATAAAAAATTTAAAAATATTTATATATTATATTTTGAATTTTGAATTTTTAAAAACGAGTATAAATTACTAAAACTGTTAAAAGTTTCACATTCAAATTTTGTGATCTATGATTTAAAACTTTTGTTACGACATGATACAAATAATTGAAAAATAATATAAGTTGAAAGTCTCATTTAATAAGTATCAAAAATAAAATATGTATAAATATATGTATCATATTAAATTAAAATATATACCATATAAAATACATAAGTATCGTAATTTTGAAATTTACTTTGAACATTTTTTTGATAAAAAATTTGAAAAAATATTGACAACTTAATTTTTTAAAATATTATAAATTACTTAAACCATTATTCCCACAGTGAAAATTTTGTTATCACTAATTTAGACTTTTTTGCTATAACAGTACAAATGATAAAAAAAAATATGAGCAAAAAGCATCATCTAATAAATATTAATATTAACATATACCATATATATACCATATATATGTTACTATCATTTAAATTTAATTATATATCATATCAAATAGAAAAAAATATTTTTTCGATTTATTAAATTTATTTATATGTTTGCACCAATTTAATTAAATAAGTAGTAGATAATTACTTTTTAATTATTCAATATATATTTATTATTTCATAATATGCTATAAACATATAATATATAAAATAATTTATATATATAATGTTCATTCCGCGCAAGGCGCGGATCTTAACCTAGTAGAAGTTATTCGAAACACTAAAGTATGGAGTATGGTTCTTTTTTTGAAACTAATGGAGTATGGTTTTTATGAGGATATGAACTCAGTTAATATGCAGGCGAATATATATAAGACTATAAGAGAGTCGAGAAATCAAAAGAGAGCTTTTAAAGCATCTTAGAAAATCAATAATACGATAGACAATAGAATACTGATGATAATAATCTATATATATATATATATATATATATATCTATACTATTATTTGCGAAGTAAATTTTTAGAATCGAGCTCTCACGTTAAAAGTTAGAGCGGTTAATATCGTTGTTACCCTTGATAAATTTTTATATATAATAATTTAATTAAAAACGAATTTTATATTAATAATATTAAATTTCTAAAAAGATAATTCTCATATATTTTGTTGTTATCTTGAAATAATATTTTATATTTCTAAAAAATAAGATAATACTTATATATTGTGTTGTTATCTTTAAATAATATTTTATTATAAAAATTAAGCTATAAAACAATATATAATTAAATATTAAGAGCACTTAATATCGTTGTTACCTTTAATGAATTTTAATATATAATAATTTAATTAAAAACGAATTTTATATTAATAATATTAAATTTCTAAAAAGATAATTCTCATATATTTTGTTGTTATCTTGAAATCATATTTTATATTTCTAAAAAATAAGATAATATTTTTATTATAAAAATTAAGATATAAAATAATATATAATTAAATACTAATGAAGAAAAAACATCTGTATAAAAATATATTCTAAAACATTTCTAATATATGAGTGTTTTAAAAAATTCAACACAATAATTAGTATATATATTTTAATGAAATTTTCGGTGATATATAAATTATTTTATCTTTTGTATAAACTTGTTAAGAATATAAATAATAACTTAACATATTGTTTTTGAATTAACAAAATATAAAATAATAAATATCTGTAAGAATATTATGCCCGCATGTGCGGGCAAGACACCTAGTATTATTATACTATTATTTGCGAAGTAATTTTTAGCAACAGAGCTCTCACGTTGAAAGTTAGAGCGGTTAATATCTATACTACCCTTAATGAATTTTATATATTATTAATTATATAATCAAAAACGAATTTTTCTTAATAATATTAACTTTTCTTAAAATAAGATAATTCTTATATATTTTGTTGTTATCTTAAAATATATTTTTAATTATAAAATTTAAAAATAAAATATAAAACAATTATAATAAATTCAGTGGTTAAAGTCAATGTTATCTTTAATAAATTTTAATTAAACATACATATTTAATTAGATTTTTTTCATATATATATATATGTTTGATTTAATTTCTTTATAAACATAAATAATAAGTTATTATGCTGGTTTTTGAATTAATAAAAATAAAATAATAAATATTTGTAAAACGATTAAGTCCGCATATGCGGGCAAGACACCTAGTCATCAAATAAAACGGGAATAAAACTAAAACTTGCATAAATTTTTGAAAGAAAACATCTTAGAAAATTAAAAAAGATATATCATTATACTAAAAAATATGACCAAGTTCTTAAATATTATTATTAGTTGGGTGCATTTTAGCAACTTGTGTAAACAATAATGGTCGTGCTTTACAATAAGATGATAACATATGTTTCTTATTCTGTCACGAATAATTGTATCAAAGACAATCCTGCCAGAGGCCATTGAAGTTAATCAGACAGCGTTTATCAAGGGGCGCCTATTGCTTGAGAATGTCCTCCTTGCTTCAGAATTGGTAAACGGGTACCATAGGACCTCCAACTCCAACAGATCCACAGTGAAGTTTGACATCTCGAAAGCCTTTGATACCGTCAAATGGTCGTTCATCACTTCTGTTTTGCAAGCTATGGGCCTACCTCTGCAGTTTATCCTCTGGATTAAGGTTTGTATTTCAACGGCTGCTTTTTCTGTCTCCGTGAACGGTAGTCTGGAAGGTTTCTTTACAAGTGCTAGGGGTATACGACAGGGATGCTCTCTGTCACCATACCTCTACGTTATCTTGAATAATGTCCTCTCTAAGATGTTAAATAAAGCTGCGGAAGAGCATCAGTTTGGTTATCATCCCCAATGTAAAGAAGTGAGACTCACTCATCTATGCTTCGCTGATGACATTCTAGTTTTCACTGATGGTTCTGTTGGTTCGCTAAGAGGAGTTCTGAGGGTGATGGAGCAGTTTGCAACTATCTCGGGGCTTCATATCAACACCTCAAAGTCATCTATATTTGCTACAGGTCAACACATAAACCCTGTGCTAAGTGAAGCCGTGAGTTTGGGGATAACAGTGGGAAGTTTACCAGTCAAGTACTTGGGTATGCCGCTTACTACCAAAGCTTTAACAAAGCAAGACTACGAGCCATTGATAGACAAGGTCAGAGGCAGAATGTTATCTTGGAGGAACAAGTATTTATCCTATGCGGGGAGGCTACAGTTGATCAAATCAGTCATTACAAGTATTGTAAACTTTTGGAGTCAAGCTTTTATTCTTCCTAAAGCTTGTTTGGATACAATTGAAAGCATGTGCAGCGCTTTTTTGTGGTCTGGCTCTCCAACACAGACGCACAAAGCCAAGGTGGCTTGGGAGGATCTCTGTTGTCCTAAAGAGGAGGGTGGTCTTGGCATCAGGAAGTTGCGGGATTCATCAAAGGTTTTTGCGCTAAGTTTAATTTGGAGGATTTTTTCGAATTCAAGCTCTCTATGGGTTTCTTGGATTCAACACTACTTACTGCGCCAGAATTCGTTTTGGGAAGTAAGGGAGGATGGGAAAGGATCTTGGATCTGGAGGAAGCTTCTCAAGTTGAGAGAGTTGGCTTATCAATTCATCCGGTTTGAGATTAACGATGGTCACACTGCATTTTTTTGGCATGATGACTGGTTGCAGATGGGGAGACTCATGGATATCACGGGTGATGTGGGTACGTACTACCTTGGGGTTGCGAGAACCGCCCGAGTTAGTGAAGCAGTTCTGGGTCAGCAATGGAACATCAGAGGTCACAGGAGTAGGCATTACCATGCACTTCATGACCGTATCCAGAATGAAAGGGTACCACTTGATGAACATGGTAGAGACGTGGTGCTTTGGAAGCATGATGAGAACACATATAAACCGCACTTCTCTTCTAGTAGAACTTGGGATCAAATACGGGTGAAGAAGAATAAGGTGGTATGGAGCAAGAGTGTTTGGTTTTCACAGGGCGTTCCTAGATACTCTTTTATTGTTTGGCTGGCAATAAAGGATCGACTATCAACTGGAGTGCGTATGAGGGCGTGGGGCATTCAGCAAGGTTGCTTGATGTGTGGAGAAAGGGATGAGTCGAGGGACCATATCTTTTTTGCTTGTCCCTTTACTTTCACTGTCTGGAATAGACTTGCAGGACGGCTGTGTGGGCGACGGATCAATCCTGACTGGAGTCTTACTCTGCAATTTGTCACCAGAAACACTCTTAGCAGCTTGGACAAGATACTAGTCCAAATGCTGTTTCAGACATGCATCTATTACATGTGGAAGGAGAGGAACGATCGTAGACATCAGAAAGGTTATCACAGTACAGAGCAAGCTATCCGAATCATCGACAAGGCCATACGGAACCGAATCAGTTCTCTTCGATACAAACCTGATCATAAGCTAGCCGGGTTGATGCAGCGTTGGTTTGAGGTTTTTGATAACACATAGGTCTTTTCGAGCATTTTCTTTGTATAGCTCATAGCTTATAGTTTTCTCACCCAATGTAAATGCATATTCTTTACTTGATCAATAAATTTCACATTTCATCAAAAAAAAATAATTGTATCAAAGCAGAAAAGAATTAGAAAGTCATTATATGCCAACGAGAGACAGGACATTGCTTAATCCAGCTCAGTTTTCGTATCTACAGTTAATCTCACAATCTCTATTAAATAGTCGAATCCCTATTTCATCCTCACATTTAACAAAAAGAGTTCTAAAGATTATTCTTCGGTCGTAATATAATAACCAGTAGCTACCACAATACGACATGACTCAAGAGGAGCAGAAGAAAAACGTAACAGAGCCAAAAACCGCCGTGTCAAACCCTTCACCACCGTCCTCGGAGGAGAAGACCGATGATTCCAAAGCTCTTGTTCTCATCGTTGCAAGTAAGAAAATTATTTAAACTTCAAAGAAAAAGATATACTTAAATCAGTATTATTTGTTTATATCTCAAATCTTTATAGCTAACGAAAATTTATACTTGATTATTATTTATTTTCTCTTTTTTTTGTTCACAACAATTTAGAAAGCTATGTAGTTTCTATTAGTTTTTAAATTGTCGTTAAATTCCTGTTATCAGCCCAAATAGTTTTCGGCAAAATATTATTTTTTTCTCTAAATTTTGGGAGCAAGAATTTTAATCTTTTTAATTAAACGTTGCAGAAGAACCTGTGGAAGAGAAGAAAGAAGGTTCAGTTAACCGAGGTAATTAGAGAATAAGATCATGTTTGTTACATGATCAAGAAATTAAAAAAAAATACATTCTTATAGGGGAATAGATACTCGGCCAATTTAACTTTATATATTTTCAGTAACTTACCGCATTAATTATTGAGAAATTACCACAAATATCACATTCATAATACCACTTTTCATGTTTACACTAATCACTTTTACCTTCACTTTTAATGAAAAGTAAAAGACAGTTATACCCTTAGGGTTAACTAATCTAGATTTAGAGTTTAGAGTTGAGGGTTGGGGTAGGGTTTTTAGAATATGAAATTTAGGATTCTAATAAATATATAAATAAATACTTAAAAAATATATAAAAATTTTTAAAATATAGTTTCAAACATAATTTTCGTTTTTCAAAAAGAAATTTGAAAAAAAATCGAAAAAAAATCGAAAAAACAAATTTCAAAAAAGAAAATTTATAAAAAAGTTCGAATTTGAAAAAGTATAATTCGAAAACATAAAAAAAATTACTTTTTTTTATTTTTTTTATTTAAATAATGATTTATTATATATATAATAACAAGGGTATAAGAGTCTTTTGCCACTTAATGAAGAAGATATTTTTGAAAATGTCTCTTTAGTGGTGGTAAAAATGAAAAGTGGTACCGTGAAAGTGGTAAACATGTAATTTTCCCTTAATTATTTGTTTCTAAGTTTTTTGGGAAATTACCACAAATAGCACATTCATAGTGCCACTTTTCATGTTTACACTAACCACTTTTACCTTCACTTTTAATGAAAGGTAAAAGATAATTATACCCTTAGGATTAACTAATCAACACTTAAAGTTTAGAGTTGAGGGGTGGGTAAGGTTTTAGGAATGTGAAATTTAGGATTCTAATAAATATATAAATAAATACTTAAAAATATATAAATTTTTTTTAAAAAATAGTTTCAAACATAATTTTCCTTTTTCAAAAAGAAATTTGAAAAAAAAATATAAAAAATTCGAAAAAAAAATTAAAAAAAGATTTAGAAAAAAGTTCAAATTTGAAAAAGTATAATTCGAAAACATAAAAAAAAACAAATTTTACTTTTTTATTTTTTTTTATTTTTATTTTTTGTTTAAATAATTATTTATTATATATATAAATAACAAGGACATAAGAGTCTTTTGCCACATAATAAAAAATATATTTTTGAAAATGTCTTTTTAGTAGTGGTAAAAATGAAAAGTGGTACCATGAAAGTGGTAAACATTGTAATTTCCCCAAGTTTTTTTTCTGCATTTTCTGATTATTTTTGGGTGTATGTGTGTAAAATAAATGGTGAGAAGATGATGTTTTGGCTAAACTCGAGACAGAAAAGAGGATGTCTCTCATCAAAGCTTGGGAAGAGGCTGAGAAATCCAAAGTGGAGAACAAGTGAGTTTTTTTTTTTTTCATCAAAGAATTGAGTTCTTCTTTTTGTGAGCAAAAACAAAAGAGAAAATGAAGTTTAAGGCCTTTAATGAATTTATGAAACTTTTGGTTTGTTTTTCTCTACGTATGTATATAATCTAACTTGATAACTTTATATATGACGCAGAGCTCAGAAGAAGCTTTCTTCAGTTGGAGCTTGGGAAAACAGCAAGAAAGCATCTGCGGAAGCTGAGCTAAAAAAAATAGAGGTAAATATTTTATCAAAAAAATAAGATCTAGGTAAATAGGATTATTATTTATACTTGTAATATTTTGTTCTTTTATTTTTTTTTACATAAAATGATAGCACTTGTTAGATTTCTTCTAATTTAAGTCCCTTGAAATCGGAATGATAACAGGAACAACTCATTAAGAAGAAGGCCGAGTACGCAGAGCAAATGAAGAACAAAATAGTTCAAATTCACAAAGAAGCTGAAGAGAAGAGAGCCATGACCGAAGCTAAGCGTGGGGAAGAGATTCTCAAGGCCGAGGAAATGGCTGCAAAGTACCGAGCCACAGGAACTGCCCCAACAAAATTATTTGGCTGCTTTTGAGTTATGTGGATTTTGATGTTGCTTTCATGTATTTTTTGTTTTGCTTTCACGGCTGTCGTCATTAATTTTAAAAGAGTAAGAAAGGTTTCTTTGTGGTTTAGGTAGTTGGTGCTGGTTTAATTTGGCAATATACACTCTTAATGTCACGGCTTGTTATGGGGTTAATGTGTATGCACATTTGTTGCATTGGAAGGTTTTAAAAATAAAGAATGCACTAGGATAAGACTTGCGCCTTGCGCATGGTAAATTTGTATGAAAATTATTTAAGAAATATGGTATGAAAAATAAAATTTATATTATTGATCGAATTAATATTTTTAGCCCTTAAACAATTTTTAAAAAACTTTTTTGTTAATTACATAATTTGTTTACTAATGAACTGATCTAATTTTTTAAAATATTTTAGGTCAAAAAATTATTTATCATATACAAATCTAACGTTTAGGCCGAAGAATCTCATGCCTACTATTTGGTTACAATGAAACTATGTCAGCTCGGTTTTATATCATGATTCAAAAATTTAAAAGTTAATTATGATTATGAGAAGTTTACGTTCACGTGCCAATCCTATCTATCTTCGATATGTTTCTCCTCTTTGTGTCATTTTAGTTATTGCTCGATATAAATATATATTTTTTGAGTTTATTCTTATTTCTTTCTTTTATTTTGGCCTGAGATTTAGAAAATGTTTAAGATTCAAATTATTAAAGAGATACATACTTAGGTTAAGATTTGCGTCTTGTGCAAAATAAATCTTTTATATTTATTACTTATTTTATAATTTTCTGCATATTATGAAATAATAAAATAATAATTATATATTAAATAACTAAGAAATCAGTTACTATTATCTAATAAATTGACTTTCACATATAAATCAAATGACCATTCTTGTTTATTCGCAATTATTTTAGGATAAATAAATCAAAACAATCAATTTTATCTATCGTATATGATATATATTTAAATTTAAACGATATAAAGTATGTATATATATATATATTTAAAATAAACACCTATTAAAATAAAATTATTTATTTATATGATTTTATTATCATTGTATCTTATTATAGAAAAAAATTTAAACATTGATCACAAAAGCTTATGTGAGACTTTTAACAGTTTTAGTAATTTATACTCGTTTAAAAAAAATCAAAATACAACATATACAAACAAATCTAAATTTTTAATATATGATTAATATAATTGTGTAATTTATTTTAATAATAAAGAATTAAAAAAAATGATAGAAAATATACATATTATTAGCAAATCTTCATTATTTAAATTCATTAATTACTATATATATCATAATCATATTAGGTAATTCCAGAGGTTAAATTTAAGGAAATAACATATAATAAATTTTAATTTGATAAATGAATGGTCCATAATGGTCATAATGTATAATATAACATTCCCTAGCAATTTAATTTTGGACTAACAAAATATTTAATTGATTTTCAAGCCGCCACCTAAACAAATTAATATTCCAATTACGTGACAGTTCAACATGATTTTTTTTTAATTAGTACAAACTACAAGTTCTAAACTTTTTAAATGTTTCTCTATTTATATATAGGGGATGTTAAACCATTGATCAATAATTTTTAACATAATAGTTTTAACAGTTTTAGTAATTTTGTCATTTTTTTAAATTCATAATATAACATATATGAAAAATATATATTTTAATTTTATAGCTAACTTTATTGTTTAATTTATTTTAATAATGTAAAATTAAACAAAAACGATGGTTGAGATATAAATTGTTATCAAATCTTTATTATTAGAATCATTAATTCTCATATATATATATTAGTCATATTTGGTAATTCTGTAGCTTTTATTTAAGGAAATAAAAGAAAATATTAATTGTATATTTTATTTAATTTTATGATTAGTTTAATGAAAAGTATAATACATACTTAATTGGACCAACATATTTTCTAAAGATTATGAATTTCATTCTAGTGATGACACGTGGCTACACTTGATGGTTGTAATATTTCTCAATTAATATATAAGGGATTGGATTTTTTTTCCATTGGAAGGTTTTAATCCTTTTATTCAAGGCTTTATTCGTGAACTAGCCATATTTGGAGAAGAAATTAAGTAAATGTCATTGATTTTGCCATAATGTAGAAACTAACATTTAGCACATCTTTTATCCGGTTGTATCCTTAATAGTAATACTAGATTTTTGACCCGCGCTTTCAAAGCGCGGGTTTATTTTCCTTAAAATGTTTTTAAAAAATTTACAAATATTTAGTAAATGTGATATTTTCATATATTTGTGTTTAATTTTATAGAAAACTTAATTTTTTTTTATCTTTTTTTAGATTTTGATCCGCGCTTTGAAGACACAAAATAATTTTCCTTTTAAAATTTTATTTTAAAATATATTTGTAAACTGTAATTTGTTTCATAGATTTTATCTTTATTTATAATATAATTGTATTAATATAATTACGTTGATTATTTATATTTTTTGTTTTTAAATGATTATCTTTGTTTATAAAATAATAATAGATTTCTAATACGTCTACACAGAATTGGAGTAACATTACATCATCATGTTTTAAAAGGTTTCAAAACTTACTTTTTATGGAATATAATATAGGAATTGTATAGATTAGAGCGTGTAGTTAATATATGTAATGTTGCCCAAGTTATTCTTTAATCTGTTTATTGGAGTTTAGGAATTTGTTACAATATCAATTTCTAATTTTTTAAACAATAATAATATATAAACCATTGGTGATAATTGAAATAGGAAATTAACTTAAGTTTTTTTTAATTATTTTCATTGATTAATCAACTAAGTTTAATTTGTTTGTTCATGCTTTAATATTTTTGTATTGCTCTCAAATGAGATTCGGAAAAAGTTCTTGTTTGTTTGCAGTGCCTAGAATTTGATATTTTTCTGAAACAGTATAATAAAAGCGTCTGTTATACGTACGACATGTCCACCGATACACTATTCTTAATGAAAAACTGAGAGTATACATCGGTAAAAACTGACTAACAGGCCCGGCTTAAGAAGTACACGGGCCCTGTGCCATATTATTTTTTTCTTTGTAAAACAATAACTAAAAAAACAGGGCCCTAATTAGTAAAGAAAATTAGACCCTTCCTATATAAAAACTAAAAAAATAGGACCCTAAATAATAAAGAAAATTTTATAAAAAATGTGGGAACCTGAGCATTTGCACCATGTGCACTACCCTAGAGCCGGCACTGCTGACTAACCTCCCAATCAAATTTCCATGGAATCTATCCAGAGAACAAACCTCTGCCTACTGGTTAGCCCCTTGAACATCTTGTTAACATCTTATTGTCTGCAACAACAGGGAACTTTTCTCCATACTCTTTACCCATTTAGTTTACATTTTTTTTCGCTATGCTATTAGTAAAAGTTCCTTCCAATGAAATATGAATACATAAACAACCCGCTATATATTTCCTTGTTATCATAATAAGACTTGGACTGAAAGATGCATTCTTTAATTAACCAGCCATGTATTATACATAATACAACTATGTTCAAAACTCGCAAAACCGTATAGCACGATAAACAACCATCAACCCATAATAAGGACCTCCCATAAATTATTGCATCCCATAGACCTTTGATCGTTGAGAAACCTATATATTGAATGAAGGGTGTACCATGTGTCCATCAAAAACTCATGTAATATATACCAAGATAGACCACCCGATTTCCTTTCTTGTACTTCCTTTGAGATACTATGTATCCACAAAAACCTGGGACCTTTTAGTTTTTTTTTTTTGCAACCTCTTGTTCCTTGTATATATGACTCTACATCCCGCTTAACGTGAACCCCAAGACCCCATGAACACATATAAAGTGTTTAATAGAATAAGAAAAAAAGTACCAACCATAGTGAATCAAGTGAGAGAACTCTATATGCTTGTAAACACCAGAGCCACGAGAAAAGGTTATAAGACCTAAACAGTCATACTAATCCTGAAATGTCAAAAGCCTACCAACCTTGTATTATCTACTTGATAAAGCTGTAATGACTTTACAAACTTTTGTGTTAAAAACCTCAAACAAATATCCAATAAGCTCAAAAAGAAATGAACAGAAAAAAAAACTCAAAAGAAACCAGAGAATCCAGTTCAATATTCCAAAACCTTGAAAACAGAATAGGAAAATCAATGCATAAAGAGAAATCATTCCAGAGCCACAACAATCGAATCCTCAAAAATATTAAAGATCTCGAGCTAATTTTACAATATGAGTGGTTTGTTTAGAAAACGTTTAACAAAGCCATATTTATAGTAATGAGAAATCGTGTCTGTAAATCTAGGGTTAAGATAGCTTTAGGAATATACGTATAGCATATTCCAAACTTGAAAGATATTGTGTATCAAAATATAGGTATACTTGCTATTCTCCATATATTGTGGATCTTAAAGATCTCGAGCTAATTCATATTTCAAACAATGTATTAATGATTTTGATAGTTACCAAAGTTTGAAAATATCTTAAATTATTATAAAAGAAGTATTCTTCGTTTCATAATAAAATAATTTATATATGACCAAGTAAATTTCGTAATAACATGAAACTTTAAATTCATTTTTGCTATGCTCAACATATTTTAAAAATGATATTTTTTTTGTAAATTATAACAATATATTTTTAAATGTAAAACTTTCGATGGGATTAGTTTAAATTATATATTTACGTATTATCAATATTCGTTAGATTTGGTTACCTTTAATTGTTATTAAAATATTATAAAATATAGAATATAGCAAAAAAATCCAGAAAAAATCGTGGCTTGCATTAAATCTAAAATGTCATAATTACCCTAATGAAAGAGTGTCAATGTTTAAAGAAAAGGGCAGGCTAAGGTAATTTTTAAAATAGGATCCTGCTTTAATAGTATAGAAGTAGCAGGTTATTGTGGTTGACGTAGATATATTAATAGCACATCACATAAAAAGGCAACGTCACAACATTATTTACTGCATACTTAGTTATTATGGATAGTAAAATGAATAGATAATATATAAAGTCTTTTAATAAAAAAGTATATTTCATATCACCGAAATAGTATATAATTGTAATCACATTCACAACCACTAAATACTAAACGTTATCCCAACTTTTAAATGCCAAGCCCCAAAAAACCTTAATCTAATGTTAACCTTAATCTTTCATAAACTAATCCAAATTTTGAAATTTCAGTAAGATGCATTACTATTCTACATGAGACATGTGAAATATAAAAAGTGAAAATGTAATTGCAATCTAAATATCATTTTAACATATTTCTCAAATGTTGATATGGTTATGCCTTCATGGAAGGTGGTAATACTTGCCCTAATGTCAACCCCAATCATACATAAACTAAACCCTATCGACTAATCACTAACCCTACATGGCAATATAAACCCAAATCCGATGTCAACCCTAATCTTCCATAAACTAAAGTCTAGCCACTAATCACTAAACACTACATGGATAAGACATAGGCTTTTTACTTAATTACCACAACCGCTAAATAATATACTCAAACTCCTACTCAGTAAATTTAAACCCTAGTCAGGAAACTATAAACCCACATACAATCTATAAATTGTTTTCTAATATTAAATCCATGAAGGTACATTTATTTGGTTTGAAAGGTTGCATATGGGCTATACCATATAGTCTAAGTACTATGATAAACCTTACCGGGAAAACCTACATATTAAAGCCGCTCACACCCGCAACTTACTATACCTAAACCTCTAAAAATTAATCGATTTATAACAATGATACAACAAGAAAATATAAACCCTCTTGTATCCTCGTAGCAAATCATATGTTGTTACTCGTAAACCATAAACCCAAATAGAATGGAACAAAGTAAATAACAAAGTACATATCGTTGAAATTATGAAATGTATATGATTGCATAAAAGAAGTTGATGCTGACCTCAACTATATCCCCTCACCTTCAAAATACTAAACCCTAAACTCTAATCACTAAACTCTAACCCAAATATAAACCAGAACCCCAAATAGAATGGAACAAAATAAATAACATAGTACATATTGGTGAAATTATGAAATGTCTAACCATACCCCTTCACCTTTTAAATACTAACCCCTAATTCGAATCAGTAAACCCTAACCCAAATATCAAAATATAAAAAATACATAATATTACGTAATATTAAATTATATTATGCAAATATTAAACTATACAATATAGATCATAGTACGATTTTTACAGGCATAAAAACATGTAACGATAGTTAAAACTTAAGAAAATTACAAACTATATTTCTTAACAAAATAGATCACTTTTTAGTAATCGTCAAATGGAATGAAACATGATAAAATAGTATAGTAATATTACATAAGTCTCAAATTAGAAAATAGTATTACATAGAATGTATGGGACCCCATCGCAATACTTCCTCGTAATGTTTCTACAATTCCAAATGGTCGTCCTCTAGTCAGTCTTGATCAGTTCAATTCAACAGAGGTTGAAATAGTTATTTACCCTTTTCCAGATAGCTAGTTCAAATCCAGTTTTGAACAATCAACTTGGCATTCCTAAATCGTCCATTAAAAATCTGAGACACCGAAAAAAGGTAAATGTGTTAACATGACTATCAATATACATCAATTCACTTTTACAAAGCTATTCCATTTACCAACTCAATCAGATGGAATGACTTAGAAATAGAATAGAAGAAACCATACTATGCAAAGAAAAAACCCCTAACTTGCGGTTACCATAGGTTAATAAACAGATTCTAACATGCAATTTCAGATTCATGAAATCGAATCGACCAAATCGAAACTTACATTAGGAATGCAAATCGGCGAAGATCGACTCAAATCCTGCAGGCCTGTTACTTTCTTGTCTCTTCTCTAGATTTTGAAAGCGTTGAGCCAGAAACTCAGACAACACAATCCTCTTCGCAAACGTCTTTCTTAGTTGAATTAGCACCGTGATTAAAGTCGGTGAAAACGCAGTCGAGAGAATCTGGGGTGGAACTACTCAATTTCTCCGATTGTTACCAATAGAAGTTATTGTGGAAAATGTGTGACTCTGAAAAAGACACGATTTATTTTTGCAGAATAATAATTATTAATTTAATATTTTAACTAGTAGGTTTTCCCGGTTTCGAACAGGGACAATACATCCATATTATATAAAAAGAAAGAGAAACAATGAAAAGTTAGGGCTTTTAGTTATGGGGTGAATTATAATATTTTTGATAGCCATACAATGCAATTTTCCTTTATTTAAAAGTATGGTAAAATAAAAGTTAAGTTACAATTTTAATTTGTTAACCAAAACTATTTTATATTTACGGATAATGGGTACAAAATTTTAAATTTTATATATGATTATCATCTAGTTACACTGTAACAACAATATACAAAATCCGGTTAAATATACAAATAAATAAATAAATATATATATATATATATGTATATATATATATATACAGTTAAATATTCCAATTTTGGTGATATGACTGAGGCCTGAGACTTTTATCTGAGATCCGGATTCGATCCGAAAAACCGGATATCCAAAGGAGCCGAATTCGGATCCGGATAGTAAAATGTTGGATCCGTCAAAGCCGGATCTAGATCCGGATATCTTAATTTTTAAGTCTGGATATCCGGATCCGTAAGGTTTATTAATAAATATTTTAAAATAGTAATATCAATATATAAAAATTAATTTTATTTAATATATTTTCATTTTTATAATAGTATATCTAAATTTTATGTAAATTTTGTAATATTATACATAGAAATAATTAAAGATATTATATATTTTTTATTTTTAAATTATTGTTAATATTATATATATATATATATATAATAATATTATTTTTTATTTATTTTAAGGATCCAAATCCGAAAATTACAACTTTTAGAAGGATATCCGACACCCGGATATCCGAGAATCATCGATCCGGATAAGGATAGTAAAATTATGGGATCCGGATACCTTAAAATTGCCCGAATGCCCGGTCCGTCCCAGGCCTAGACTGACCATGTCTATTGCCGCCAATTGAATTTCAGAAAGGAAAAACCCTAATGGAAGTGACAATAGTACGATATAAAATACATGCTTATTCCCTATATATTAATAGAGAAACATTTAAAAAGTTATAACATGTATTTTGTACTAATTAAAAAAGTGCACTGATGAGTTGTCACGTAATTAGAATGATAATTTTGCTTACGTGGCGGCTTGAGAATCAATTAAAAATTTTGTTAGTCCAAAATTAAATTGCTAGGAAATGTTATATTATATAGTATGTCCATTATGTACCATTCATTTATTAAATTGAAACTTATATATTCTCTCCTTAAATCAAACTTACGGAATTACCTAATGTGAATAAGATATATATGAGAATTAACGATTTTAAATAATAAAGATTTGCTAATAATTTTTATATTTTCTATCATTTTTTTTTTTTTTTTTGACATCAATAAAAAGAAAACAGACTCATATAGACTCTGTTAACCAAGAGGGTAGCTCTGCATCCATGTGAACGACGAACGACGGTTGGATTCTTGCACTGCGTGCTAGTTTGTCCGCCTATGTGTTCTGTGTTCTTGGTACATAGATGATCTCCGAGCTCTGAAATCCCGTGCTAAGGGTCTTGATATCTGTCAAGTAGTTTGCAAACGCTGGCCATTCTTCTGGTTCCGAAACCATCTTCACCAATTGAGAACAATCTGTTGCAAATGTGACCCGAAACTGCCGCAAATTCCGCATACATTCCATTGCCCAGATTAGTGATTCAAACTCTGCATGGAGAGGTGAAAGACTGGCTCTTGTGTTTCTTGCACCCATCAAACCGTCAAAACCTGGTAAGGTGCTATACCATCCTTGTCCCGATATTTTCTATCATTTTTAATTAGTTATTATTAAAATAAATTACACAATTTCATTAATCATATAATAAAAATTTAGATTTTTTTTGTATATGTTGCATTTTGAATTTTTCAGAACGAGTATAAATTACTAAAATTGTTAAAGTCTCACATAAGATTTTATGATCAAGGTTTAAGTGTTTTTATAATAAAATACAATTATTATAAAATCATATGAATAAATAATTTTCTTTTAATAGTGTTTATGCTAATATATATTTCATATCGTTTAAATTAAACTATACATCATGTGAAAATACATATTTATATTTTGATATATGCGTTGAACCTATATTGAAACGTTAATATTTTAATTTTGAAATCTTCATTGTTTTTCTAAAATTATTATAAATTATTGAAACCACTAAACATTCCACATTAAAAATAATCATTGGTGTAAACTTTCGTTACACAAATATGCAAATAATTATAAAATCCTATGAGTAGAAATCTCATTTAATAAATATACATATTAAAAGTATACTATATATCCATCTTAATATCTTTTAAATTTAATTATATATCATATACGATAGATAATATTGATTGTTTTGATTTTTTTTTAACGCTGATTTATTATGATATTACAATTATGATATGAGAAAGATTACATAGACGATTCGACAACCAACAATATTACCTGCCTTATGAGGACCTAAGCCTAATTGCATCACCTGATCCATCCTACGAAGATCCACGTCTGGCCAGATTTACTTGCACCATGTTGAAGATTGCTTGTACGCATTTCTTCTGTAGTCTGCATAATTGTTTAATAAATCGCTCTCTCCGGGACTTGAAACCTGGATTTCCTGTAATCTCCAAGAAATTGCATAATCTGGGATTCGAACCTCAAACTTGGGTGAAAAGTCTTTAAATCTTAACCAGTAAGCTAAAGTGCTTCCACAATTGTTTTGATTTATTTATCCAAAAATGAATGTGAATAAACAAGAGCGGTCTGCGTATGCCAATTTATTACATAATAGTAACTGATTTTTTAGTTATTTAATATAATTATTATTTTATTATTTCATAATATGCATAAAACATAAAATATGTAGTAAATATAAAATATTTATTTTGCACAAGGTGCGGATCTTAACCTAAGTATGTATTTGTTTAATAATTTTAAATCTTAAACATTTTCTAAATCTCAAACCAAAACAAAATAACGAAATGAGAATAAAATCAAAAATCAATATTTATATTGAGCAGTAACCAAAATGAAAAACAAAATGACAAAAAATGAGCAAAAAATATTGAAGATAGTTAGGATTGGCACGTGAACACGTAAACTTTTCATAACCATAATTAATTGTTAAATTGTTAAATCATGATATAAAACCGAACTGACATAGTTTCATTGTAATTAAATAGTAGAATTGAGATCATTCGGTCTAACCGTTAGGTTCTTATATGATAAGTGATTTTTTGACCTAAAATTTATTTAAAAATGAGATCAGCTCATGAGTAAAAAATTATGTAATTAATAAAAATAATTAAAAATTGTTCAAGGGTCAAAAATATTAATTCTATAAAGAATATACATTTTATTTTTTTACACGATATCAATACAATACTAAAAGGGGGATATAAGCCATGGAGAGGGTGTCCACGTAGGATAGGAAAATCAACCAATCAGAGAGCCCGAAATTGCCACGTCATCTCATTTATTCTTTCGTAAAAAAACAATGCGAATGAAAGGATCGAACCCGGGTTAGTATGACATAAATATATGGCAGTTACCACTAAGCCATTGAAACTTTCTTGGACACATATACAAGAACGACTAAGTATGTAATCATAAACTCTTATGTACATTTACAATAATATGAATTCAACTTTCAAGACTCCGATACTTTGTTTTGGAAAAAAAAAAGTAAGTGACTAAGCTAATATATTTTTTGAAAGTGTGAGAATGTTGACAAATATGAAAAATCATTGATTTTTGTTTTCGTGACAAAGTTAAGAATTTTGTAAAAGTAAATTTAACATATAAATTTTCGTGACAAATATGAAAAAGCATAGATTTTTGTACAATTTTGACAAAACAACTCAAAACATAGTTCTCTAATGTCTTAATAAAATATTATTTAAGGATGCAATAATTAAATATATCAATTCAATAAATTTTATAATTTATAGACAAAACAATAACAAATAATAATTTATCGATTTTTTTATAATTTATCGATTTTTTTTCATGAGAATCCAACTAAACAAGATAAAGAACAATTAGATTTACAAATATTTAATTACCATTTTATTCAATTTTGATTAATTTCAAATTGTAATAATGTATCTTTTTGAAGTTACAACAAATAATGTTATTTCTTTATTACACTAGCATTATATATAGATTCTATATACACAAATAAATATAATATAACAACATAAGCTTACTTTCCCCGGTTCATATGAAAACTTTTTAAGTTATCCACCAAAGAAAATTAATTAAATCAGTCAAATTGTTAGAATACAACAAATTAATATATAATTTTATTTTAAATTAAATTATTTAAAAGTGTATTTTTATTAAAAACAAAATAATAAATAAGTAAAACTGATTTGATGGTAATTTTTATGACATATATATATATATATCAATTCTATGAAAGAAATAGAAGCTTAATATGGAAAAAAAAATCTTAAATACAAAAAACTCTAAAAATTAACAAAAAAAAACTAATAAACTAAACTATGATATCACTTGAAAGCTTCTTAAACATATTAATAAAATATTTAAGCGATAATTAAAAAAAATTGATTTTTTTTCAGCCAAAAATTTATTATTAATTATCATCAGTTATTTCAAGATGTTTAAGAAATGATGGACAAAAAAATAGGATGGACATAAATAATATATGAACTATTAATAGTATTTTGTAAAACTGACTTAGATAACACATATGCACATCCATTTTCAAGTCTTTATGATTCCTAAATTCAATTTCTTCATAGGAGTTATTCCACAAAGAAATCGTATGAGATATTGTTTTGATATTCAGATTTGTTTCTTGACTGTTAAAAAGATTGATAACTGTAAAAATATATCCTTTGAATATGATATGTTTATAACCGAGTCCCCAACATGAGACAAATTTTTTTAAAAAGTAAATAATTTTATTTTTCTTATATTATATAATAAATATATATTATTTAGTGATAATAAAAATATAGTTATTCATCTATCACAAATATCTATGCAAATATGTGAATCAAGTACAACAATCAAACAACATAATGATTTCCACAAAGAAAATATATATATATATATATATATATATATGTTATGTTATGTAGTTTTATTTTATATTCTTTAAATAATATAATATAATATTATATATTATTTTTTTAGAATTGAAAAATGCATATAATATCTTGTTAAAAATCTAGTTTATTAATTAATTTCATATAAATGGCGTAGGTATTATAGTAGTTGGAAGACGAAAATGAGTTATAAAAATCCTAAGGCCGAAGATATTAAGGCCCAAATATAAGGGCCCAATAAAGTTGTGGAATGGAAGGGACGAACTTATTATATAAAGATTCTCGTACATTAGGGTTTTATCCTTCCCGAAGCTTTTGCCGTCGCTGCCTACATCCTTGCCTCAGAGCAGAACAGCAGCAGCCATGGCCGAACAGGTTATTTGATCTTCTTTCACTCTACATTCTTATACGCTTGGTGATGATTCTCATCATATCTCTCCTTTGTGTGTCATTTCCAGACTGAGAAAGCTTTCCTAAAGCAACCTAAGGTCTTCCTCAGGTAAATTTCCCAATCGATTTGATTTAAAAGTTGCAATCTTTTCCAATATATATATATATATATATATATATGATTGGTTTGTCTTATCAGCTCGAAGATATCTGGAAAGGGAAAGAGGCCTGGAAAGGGTGGAAACAGATTCGTGAAGAACATTGGTTTGGGCTTCAAGACTCCTCGTGAAGCCACTCAAGGTTTGTTTCTGATTCTCGTCGCATTTCTCTTTCATGTTCTTCAGATTCTTGTAACCCTAATTGGATCAGTCTGCTTTCTGTCTCTGTTTACTATAGATTTTTAAACTGTTTGATTAGGCACTGATTCTGATATGTAATTAAATTACTTTCGATTGTGTAAAGCTCTTATCTTTTTAATTAATCTTCTTAAGTAAAGTTAGGTTCTTTAGCGTGTGTATTTGTTTTTCTTACGGAACAGGAACATACATTGACAGCAAATGTCCCTTCACTGGAACTGTTTCGATTAGAGGACGTATCTTAGCCGGTACTTGCCACAGTGCCAAAATGCAGAGGACCATTATCGTCCGAAGGAACTACCTTCACTTTGTCAAGAAGTATCAGAGGTCTGTTCTTACATCAATTTACTTTTTTGTTCATATGACTTTGACTTTTACATCAATGTTCATACTCTTTTTCTTTGTCAGGTATGAGAAGAGGCATTCGAACATCCCTGCTCATGTCTCACCATGCTTCCGTGTCAAGGAAGGAGACCATGTCATCATTGGACAATGCAGGTTACGCTTCTGTTTTGGATCAACATAAATGTCTCTTTCAGTTCTGGTTTTTGAGCGGTTGATTTACTCTTTTTTTATTTTCTTATTGGTGTTGGTAAACTTTCAGGCCATTGTCCAAGACTGTGAGGTTCAATGTGTTGAAGGTGATACCAGCTGGTGCTTCTGCTTTCGCAAAGAAGGCTTTCACTGGCGCTTAAGAGTGTTTTTTTAATGTTACTTTATGTTTCTCGATAGAGCTGAACTCTGGTTATTACCCTTTTATTTTAAAGAGATTTTTACATTGAAGTTTCAGATTTTAATTTTTGATGCACTTATTTTATTTACTATTCTATAGTATTTTCTCCCCACTTCCGAGATTTCGTTTTTAATTGCTTGAGCTTATTTATCTTTCTCACTGTTTAAAATCGGTTAAGCCGATTGGTCCTTCCCGGTTTGATCCGAGTGGTGATGAATTTCAATAGAAAAGATCTTATTGAAGTCATTTACATCAAATTAGAATGTCAATAGTAAATACAGTAACTATGTACTCTTTTATTCGCTATTACGCCCGTAACTTAAACACTCGACTCTTCGCACCTCGGACATCTTCACATTTACATCGACCGTTGTTCACTTGCGAGAGCGTCGACCAAAAAGCTGTCTGAAAATGAAGTACAGAACTCAATCTCATCCCCCAGTAAAAAATCCGAGTTTGGTATGTAGTCAACCATAGAGTTGCTGTTTTCGTAAAGACGCTGGCCAAATGTTCCAGCCAGTCCTCTCTCTTCCGGTACAATATGGTCTTGAACATAACTATGTGTTTGAGGTAGTTGATCCATGACCAAACTGTGATCTAACCATTCGGAGAACACGACACTTGGCGAAAAGTTAGATAGTTTTGCACTAAATGATTCACCGACATTGATGAAGGAAGAAGACCTCCCGGTTGTACTTTCCAAGGTCTCAACTGAATTTGTGATTGAATGTGTTTGAGGAGTTCTTGTGCTTTCATGTTTTGTGGATGGTACACTCTTCTTCAGATAAGAATGCCAATAGTTTTTTATCTCGTTGTCGGTTCTTCCAGGTAAATATTTTGATATATGAGCCCATCTTGTAAACAAAATATAGATACAATAGTATACAAATTCATTTCAAAACTGCGAAAATACAATAACATTATTCAAAAAAGAAATATAAATATAAACATCAAATTTCAACTTACCCCAAGTAAGAAATAACCGTATAAATCATAAACCCTAACTCTGAAAATTCTTAATTGTAAAAATAGTATTATTTCTTTATTTGATTGTTTAAAGAGAAAAAGACTAGAATAGCACCAAATCAAGTTTTTGTTCCCAAAGTAGCACTCAAGGCTAAAAGTCACAAAAATAGGTTTCACTAAAGAGGTAATATACACTTATACCCATTGGGTTAATTAATCCAAACCTTAGGGTTTAGAGTTAAGGGGTGGGGTTTTGGAATTAGGGTTTAAAATTTTATAAAAAAATAAATACTAAAATAAAAAATAAAAATTTTAAAAACAGTTTCAAAAAGTATTTTTAAATTATAAAAAGAAAATTTGAAAAAAAAAATAAAAAAAAAATTTCAAAAAAAAATTTCAAAAAAAATTATAAAAATTTTGAATCTGAAAACATATAATCTGAAACTATAAAAAAAAATTATTTTTTTCATTTTTTTCATTTTTTTTTATTTTTATTTATTTATTTTTGTTTGTTATTTAATTTTAAACCAATGGTATTAGAGATATTTTAGCCTTTAATGAATGTCATTTTTGTGACTTTCTCTTTCTAGTGCTATTTTTGAGACATAAACTTCAAAAGGTGCTATTATTGACAATTGCCCTTGTTTAAACCTATTTCTTCATTTAGTTCTTATTTTCTTTCATATACATGTAACTTCGAATTGACTTTGAATGTAGAGTGGTTACTTCAAAAGTTGAATGACTTACTTGTTACCCAATATAGAATGGAGTGAGAGAAGTGTGGTTTCTTCTTCTTTAGTGAACGCACTCTTCTTAAGTCCAGGTCTTAAATAATTAACCCACCTTAGTCTACAACTCTTCCCATTCCGCTTCAATCCTAAGTTATGTAAAACCAATTAAATATTTTGTTTAAATCATGTCTTATTAAATTCAAAAATTACTTCTAAGCAAAATATTATTTATTTGTTGACAATATATCGAGATAACCGATCCTAGTAACTCTTCATTTTTTTTTGTTGTATAAAAAATCATCTAACTCTGAAAAGAATGATAACTCAATGACTATAATGTATATTAGTTAAGAATTACCAGCTTGAATAGGAATAGTGCTCCAGCATACATGGCCATATTTGAGCACATAACTCCTAAGCTTCTCGTCTTCTTCCGGTGACCATAATCCTTTCCGTTGCTTCTCCTTAGATTTCAATTTCCTGTTTGATGTCTCTGATTTACACACCATATTTTATAAGTTATTTAATTGAATATATGTATATATTAGCTATCAAAAAGAATCTGTATGTATTATATAGATATATACGTATATGATACTGAAAGGTATATAAAATATATGTAGATTGGAGATGACAATCTTTGACACGGATACGTGCTTCGAAGCGGGGGAAATATATAGGCAGCTTTGAGGATACGTTTCTTTTTAAGACAATAAAAAAAAAGAGTTATCTAAGTCATAATTATTTTTTGTTAATCATCTGATTCATTGTAGAACTATTCATATGATAGAGGGCTTGTTCAACACGAAAAGAAATATATATATATATATATATATATATATATTTCTGAAATCAAATATTTTATAGATGATATCTAGCATTTGAAACACCGCACCTAATTTTTATTAGGTGGAGCCAAACCCTTTGAATTCCAGTGTCATAAACGACAATGTATTGTAAATAAAATAAAATAAAATGTGTGTATACAAATTGTTGTTTCTGCCAAATCAGACAAACTTCATATACTTGTCTTTCTTTTGCCTGCCTTTTCAAATTACGTTAGGGTAGCTGGTGGGGTTATTTATTTGCTCTAATTAATTTTTCATATCCGAAAAATAAAATGCTTGCAATTGATTAATAACTTGATTAGCCTCTGGATTGTCTTTTGTTTAACTTATTGTTTGTTTTTCACGAAAAAATACTTATTGTTAATCATGAGACGACATGGCTTGTCTAATTTGAATGATACCATAACAAATGCTTATCTATATTGATTGTTACAGAAAGTATCTTTAGATGTTATCAAAAGTACCCGATATCATAGTAAGTATCAGTAGATGTACGTAATGGATTAACATATCTACAAGATAATTAGACGCGGATCCGATGATTAAGTGGTCTAGTGATTAAATCTATTGATTTTCATGAAATTGAGACTGTTTATAAAACGAGTCGCAACTAGTCGATCGTTTCTTAACATGCATTAGTTGACATTTCAGTAATTGACCAACACCATGCAGAGATCAATTAGAAAGGAAAAACCTATCTTATAACGCAGTTTCTCTACTCAAGTCTGGTAAAATTTGATAAGCGAGATATTTAACGAGCATTTCACGACACACTGGCAGCACATCCTTATATTTCTCTCATATCGGAACAAGACTCAACACGTTCTAAGATATTTGTTTTTATTTTACAATACGTGTTTTAGCCCATAGCGTATACCATCTGGAGGGAAAGGAACCACCACAGACATGGAAAAAATCCATCTACGACAATAAGATTGATCAAACACATTGATGACGGAGTTAGAAACAGGCTACAAGTCCAACCAACTAATGCAGTTGATATCCCTTATATATTAAAAGAGAAACATTGTAATAAATGCATTCACATTATAATAGGCACGTGGCAGCCTCACAATGATTTGATAATAAATATGCTAACGCGTTCACACTATAGTCATAAATGTGTTCACACTATGTACTTTGTGATTTTTTTAATATAAAACTCACATACATAGTTCCAATAAAACTCTGGATTTTTCGGTTCGAATAAAAATAGATAACGAATCAAAAGCCAAACTATATATATATTATTTTTATTGTTTACAGATAAAATTGAGCAAAATATTCATAAATTTTGATTCGATTTGTTATCCGTTTTGATTTGAACCAAAAAATCTTGATATTTGAAACTTTACGAAACAAATCAAATACTAAAATACAATATCCAAAAAGAAGCAAATCACTAATACCAATATTTTTAGGAACATATATCTAATTTGATATGTTATATGCATATATATACATATATGAAAAGAATTATATATATTATACTTTATATCAGTTTTACAATATAAATTTATTATATTAGGTACTAGAATTAAAAGGTTATATAATGTTTTATTTTTGTAATAAAATGTTATTATTAAATTATTTTTAAAATTTTATTTTATTTACGAATCAAATCGGATATTCTTTAAAATTCTAAAACATTTCGGATATCGGAGTCACCGAATATCTAGGTGGCTAAAGATCGAATTGACAAGAATGCTTCCAAATATCCAGATACTTGATATGTGTCCACCCCTTTTTACGAATATAATTTTATTTTCTTTTGATGAAAAAATGACTAATGTCAAGGTCTTTTTTTTTTAAATAAATTTTAATTTTATCTTTCATGTATTATTCTGAACAAAAATGTCATTTAATATTAATTAACAATATCTTTATATATTTTTCAACTATTTTTATATACTTTTTACATAAACATACATGTGCACCTTGATGTGAGCATCTTATAACTAAGTATTCACCACAGCTGAAGTATCTAATTTTTTTGAAAGTTGAAATATTTTTTCTTAATGTTTCTTTCACTACCGACCAAATTGTAGTAAAATGATTTGTCTTAATAATTTTTTTTTCTTTTTCTTAAACTATTATCTGTTTAAAAACTATAATATGAAACTATTGGTTCGACATGACAACTATCTAAACTTCATAATATGAAAATAAACATATAATATTAATTTTAGGTTTTTATCCGAAAAAACTAAAAAATCAAATGTTTTAACCGAATAAACTAAAATGAATATTAATTTAAAATAATAGTTATATTTTAGAAGATTAAAAACAAAAAAACGTAAAACCTAACCAATATCCAGATTAAACAGATTTATTGTCTTTTTTATTAAAAATAACGAAACTAATAATCACATTCCGCGCAAGGCGCGGGTTATTACCTAGTACATTCTTTATTTTAACATTCTTCTATATTTTGCATTGGATGTAAACCGAAAGCTTTGATTTGAGTAATTTTTAACATTCAATTCAATTAGAAAAGAACTTTGAACTACTCTTATTGGTTATGCACAGAAATATTCTAATTCAACTGTTTGCTGTATTATTTTTCTCAAGGATAGAGTTGAAGAAGACTTTGCAATCTTTAACTAACACATACTTGCCTTCCTCTATAAAAACTCTTGTAAGATATTAAAAACAAACATAATCTATTGGTGAACTGGCTTTTGTTTTTCTTCTTTATATTTCTTTTTTTTATTAAACTTCTTTATATTCCAGTTATAATATAGATACTTGTTTGAATTACAAAGTTATTAAATTAATAAAATATGGTTTGACAATGACGTTTAGTATAATAGCAATTTATATTAGTTTTGTTCTTGTGTCACCCATACAAACTCAAATTCAATAAGATCCGCGCATTTTATCGACCGGAAATAAATTATTGGTTTAACATTAACTTAAGCGACTTGATTTTTTTCTGTAACAATGGGGTGTGATTAGGTTAACAAGATGACATATATAATATGTGTATTTTGGTAACATATATTATGTATTTAGATTTTATTTTATTTACATGCACAGAGTCCCAATTTTATTAGTAAAAAATTTATTAAATTTGTTTATCTTGATGACAAAAATGTATTTAGCTTCGTCTTTGCTATACACAAGCTCTACACACACAAAGAGAAGCTAAAATGATGTAATATCGTGGCAATTTTATGATTGATAATCTATAATAATAATTTGGAGTTTTCTCCCACCTCAAGCAGCCACGTCCTCAAGGAGAGGGGTGCTTTTCTTGACACGTGTCAATTCGCTGTGGTATGTGTGTTTGTCACGCGTTTCTTTTTATTATAGATTTCTTACGCTCACGCGCGTTGCGTTTTGTTGCGTGAAGTGCTATGGACTCAACTTGGGTTTCGTCTATATTTTTATAAATTGAGCCCACCAGTCATTATTTATCGGAAGCCCTCTATTGGACATTTATAAAACGTGCAGGCCCAGATTGTGGTTTTGAAGCCCGTGACATAAGTTATTTTTTCTGATTCATTAAAGTTAGGGCAACAGTCAACTGTTCATTTGTCGTCTCCTGTTACCTTCGACCATCGCCTGTATGTAACGGAAGACTTAACGTTTTGCCTCCACTATCCCCAGATTTATTGTTAGCTGTTAATGATTACATTGAAGCTAAGCTCTGAATCAACTTCCCATCTTTCTAGCTTCCCTTCTTCTTCACCATTTCAAACACTATATATATAAGCCTGCAGAAGAAGTCTCCGGACAGCTTTATGTCTCGCTATTTCTCTTTCATAGCATACTATACTTTAGAGCGTAGACTAACCTAGCCAATCCCCCAAATAGGTATGTCTGAGTTGAGGTCTGGGAGATGTAAGGATTACTTCATGACCTGTGTCCTCGGTTTATAGGAAACAAGAAAGGTGGAGAAGGAATTACTTCTTTATTGCATCTGTGATTTCTTGAGTTAATTGTGAAATGTTTGTTTCCTTAAGCTTTATTAACTTTTTCCTTTTTCTGGCGCAGTCAATCTCCACCACTTTCAAACACCATCTCCGAGAAGTCACCAGAAGTAATCATTACTTAAAACTGACCATATCACCTGTCTCTATCCGCTTCACGCCTCAAACCATCTTCGTCCAGGTTACTGAAACCATTAACCATATCCCATCAGAGGTCTTCATGTTTCGTAACTATGAGCAACTGATGCTACTTGCTAATACCAACCCTCTTTTACCAGGTCCGTAACAAAAATATTGGTTGGATTGGATACATTTCTTAGACAAACAAACGCAATGCCGTTTGGTACAATTGTTGGTGAAGTTTTGGGCATCAAAACCACATACAACGAATCAACGATGAAACCGCAGACAATTCAAAGGATTATGATTAATGCATATCTCCTCCACTCTGTCCCACAGGTTAAATCTGAAACTTATCTCCTCCTCCATCAGTACATCATCTCTGTAAACTTGAATCCTTTTAAATATATTATGGTAACAGACTGTGGATTTCCTTTGCACTGGTTGATGCTTCACTTCCTGCTTATTGATACTACAAATGGTTGGTGCTTCACTTCTTGCTCGAAGTGCTCAAGAAGACAAGAATGCTTCAACGTGGATTCACATCGTTCACATGTTAAACTTGCCGTGTTTCAAAAAAAAAAAAAAAAAAACTTGCCATCAGAAAGCAGTTGGGGTCCTTAGGTGATCGATCCGACAACACATTTATAAGATATTTTGGTTGTCTATGTGAAGCAGTATTTACTAACCACGTTACGCATTGACCATGTCGTTCCTTTTGCAGGTACCTTATCCAGTTCTCAGTCTCTGATGGAGCTGAAACAACTGTCTTTGTGGCATTTGATAGAGAGATGACAAAGCTAACCAATGCACGTGCGGTAGACATTGGCCAACTAATTGTAAGTTGTAACACCAACGACAACCACAATGAAATCATGGCAAAATTCTTTTAGTAGACAAACTCCATTGAATACGTGAAGTCATCTTCCTGCATGATCCAGGTGTTGGGAAGCCAGAGCTAATAACCATCCCACAGTTAGTCAAAGACTTGGTTGGCATCACTTTCAGTTTTCAGGAGAAGCTTTCACCGTTTAACTCGCCTCCAAGCATCAGTCCTTAACCATATCACGGATTTGTTACCGCAACCAGCGTTCACTACTACCAAACTTTGCAGAAAATGCAAGTCTAACCAAGCTAAATATGTTCTCTCCTTATGGTTATATAGATTGTTCTGGTGTTGTATGGTTCATGCCGAGGGGGTGATAAGAACAATCCGGGAGATCATGGAGCTAGGGCTGTTTCATCTAAGACGTCCATATGTGTCCAAAGTTGCCCCTGGTATGGTACCTCAGCTGGGATAGGTTCTTGTGGAGATATAGAAGGAGCAACATCCTCAAAAAACTGTCATGCCTGATGAATCTGTGAGTGGTGCCATTCACAACTATCGACTCTGCTGATCTTTCGGAGGAAGGGGGCAACGGCAAGAAGCCACGCAATGCTTAGCTTTCTAGCTCAGGGAGTTGGGAAACCCAAATGCTCACAGAAGCTCACATCCATAGGATTTTAGTTTACTTTTGCGCTACAATAAATTTGTTTAGGATTTCGGTGATATCTTGAATCATGACATCTCTGTTTTTTATCTTCTCATTTTCTTAGCTTTCATACTACGTGACTTATTGGGCCCCACTCCTTTTTAATAAAATTCCACTTCTCATGTTTCTCAGCATCAATTTTTGAATATGATAAGAGCTAAAATCTTTCTTTTTGAAAACCTCTCCCCTTTTCTTACGAGGTTGACACTACTTTTCATTTACAAAACAATCATCAGCCCACTAAGGTTAATTGTAAGAAAGAGTCAGTAATGAGGTTTACTGATGATCCACCCGATAACAAGGAGGTTTTAAATTAAAAACATGTTGGATAAAAAAACATAAGGAACCTTTTTTTTTTGAACACAAACATAAGGAACCTTACATGACAAATTATCTAAGGAAATGTAGCTAATATTAACGATCATAGGACTGAAATATATTCAGTGGTAATAGAATTTCATAAATCCTTGACCGGCTCCCTTAAAAACACTGTCTGAGCATCTAAATCGATTATCCAAAAGGCAGGGTCAGTAGCTACTATGTTCTTTCAACTGGCCTGCTGTAGTATCTCTGTTTAATCTAGCTCGACAAACCAGAAAACACTTGCAAGAAAAAAAGAAGAAGGAAGAAACAATCACACGTACTAGCAGGTGAGTTGTTATGATTATATTTGTAACTATATGAAAGATTTAATTTCCCTTTCAAATTCTTTATAATTATATTTGTAACTATATGTTCATACAGATTTAATTAGAAAATTTTGAGTTCCTAATAAATATCAGTGTTAGTGTTTTTTTCAACTCAAACCACCAAAAGTTAGTATTACAATTTGATCTTACAATAAAACATATTATATTAATTATTTTGAGTATAAAATAAATTTATATTTTATAAAATTAAAATATATTTTAACATAAAATAATTTTAGTGTAAATTCACCCGCCCGTAGGGCGGGCCAACCCCTAGTTCTATATATTATTGTAGAATAATGCATTTACTACATAGGTTCATGAAATGCGTTTAGAAAGATGATACAAACATGTCTTTACAATGATTTTTTGATAGGGGAAGACATTAGTTACTCATTACATGTCCAGTACTCACTACTTCGTAAAGTCGGATTTTGGTTTGAGAAGTCAAGTATCAAATATTAAAATAAAAGTAATTACTTGGTATTGTTTAACTTGTTTTTATTAATGAAACAAATATACCTTTTTAAATTTCAACAGAATAATTCGTTTATATTTTAATTTCCATAAGTGAATCGAAGATAAATTATATATTTATATAAGCATTTGGAGTTTTTTTTGTTCTTACTTATTCTATTCTCCGGATTGACTAAAATAAAGAAAAAAAATTATTTAACTTTAAATTACAACTAATTATCAAATAAATTACTAATAATTATCAAGTTCTTACAAGTGACGTAGAAATAACAAGTAATAAAACAGTGTAAATAATTTTAAACTCAGTCATTTTTAGATTGTATTTGAAACTCCAGTTACTCGATTTAACAAACCAATACAAATTCAAAGTTTTACAATTCTTATAAGTTAAGCTAATGCCGGCCCTTCGACAAAGCAAAGGAAGCATATGTTTCCAGCCGGTAATTTTATGTATTAATTTCAGCCATATTTTGCCAAAAGTTCTCATTAGTCCAATGGTATCTTTAGGTCCAAGTTACCGTCAAACAGTTGGGATCCAGATTTCTATTGACCATATCATCTTTTTTTTTTTCAATTTTCCCTTCTAAAAAATGGCCAATCTTTTTTATGCTTCTAGTCTATAAATTTTTAGGACCGGTTCTGAGTCAAGCAGAGTGCCAAATATATTGAAAATACCAAATACTCCACTGGTGCCTAGTATCTTCATTCTTCAATTACGAAAATAAACATGAAATTGTTTTTAGAATGCCTCTATATAAAAATGATGCCTCCATGAAGCCCTAAGAACAGAGAAAACAGCAGCCAGTCTTTCGTTGCTTTCTCCGGTGGTGGGCGCTCCTCGCCGCCACCGGAGTGACTCGTCCTCTTGTATTTCGTTTTCTCTTCACCTCTCTCATCATCTCCTTTTTGTCTGTTAACAGATCTAGAAATTTTGGGGTTTGAATCTGTTAGATCTACAGATCTTGAGTTGTTTCCCTTTTAGATTTCTGGTGCAGATGGTCATGTTTTGTGTCAGCCTTGTTCGTTTGCTTCGTCTTGGCTTGTGCTTCATCTTTTTATCCCATCTGTCGTATGTTCCTTGTCAGAGAGGTTGAAAATCTGAGGCGTTCTTGTTGGGTTTTAGTGTTTGTCCTCTTGGTTTTTGTTTCAGCAACGGTTTAAGCGGTGGTGTGTTGATGGTGCGGTCATGTGTTGACGGTGTAGTGGTGTGTGGTGAGCAGAGCAGGTCTAACACCTTTGAGAAGAGAAGATTCATGGTTCTGGTCGCCTCCATCTCTCTGTTATGAGCTCTTCTCCTGTCCTTTGAATAAGTGTGTCTACCGGATTGTCATTTGCCTCTCTCGTCCTCGGTGGCTTCTGTTAGTTGAAGCATTATAAAGAGGTTGAGGCCTTTAGATTTTCCGATGAAGGTTCAGTTGAGAAGGGAGCTTTAGTGTAAGGCGTTTGTTTGCTTCTTGAGTTGGTTTTTGGTGTTAGACATTGTGGTTCTGGCTTGGTTCATGGAACTGAAGGTTCATGTAAGTTTGGTCTGGTGTCGTAGTTGTGAAGGCCATTGCATCGCTTACTCTCTCTTGTCTGGCTCTCGGAAGAGATCCGGCTGATCAAAGCCAATAGGTATCATCTCTATTCTCACTACCAAGGATTGTTCACGGGTTTGGATGTAAGAGTGAAGATTAATCTAGTGATCTTAGTAGTTGTTGTATGTCACCCGTTGTTCACTTGTTTGGGTTTGCGATCCCCTGTTGTGGGCTATGTTTCCAGGGATTTCAGGGATTTTAAGTCGTATCCGCTGGCATTTGGATTTCATCTTGTATGTTTTTTCAGTTTCATCAATAAAAATCAGAAGGGAAAAAAAAAAAAAATGATGCCTCCACTCCGACAGCTAAGCAACCGACACTTGAATGACGTTAAGCGGATTAATTATTTATCATATATTATTATTTTAAAATAATTACATAGATTTATTGTTTTAGTTCAAGATTCCATATCGTTTTCTCTACTATGAACTTTTAGCCGAATGGTAACACATGTACGTTTTCTATCAAACGTTTACAGTTTCACTACCGTAGTCACGTATGTCTATGGTAAACTAGTAGTGTTACTTATCATTCAACTAATAGAAAACGAATTTACAAAAAAAAAAAAAAACTAATAGAAAACGATATTGAGGAACTAAAACAAGTATTGTTTGGAGTCAACCCTTTGCCCCATTTGCGGATACAAATTGACCAAATATCCAGTTGTGATATTAAAAAGTTTTAAGTTATACTTATGTTCTTTTGTCAGTGTCAGCTAAAAATACTTATGTTCTTTAGACTTTAGTTCACCAAGAGGTGTCGATCAAGGAAACTATAATTAAGAAATAGAACTGTTCTATTAATCAATGACGATATAGTTTCGTTAAATACTTCGGGGAGTTTTGCTTATTGGTGTATACATTAATAACATAGATATCCCACGTTGCGTAAGTGATTTGAGTCAACTATAAAAGTCGTGGACGCAAACATGTTCGAAACGCTTGAGCCTAAATCTGGATTACAAACAGCGTCATCATTAATTCATAAATACGGGCCGTTCATTTTAAATGGGTTTTTGTGACGATGATTATCGATAATTATAAAGAGCAATTTTTTGTTTGTTAGAGTTTGTAATAATAGTCTGACTATAAATACAGCCCCTTTGTCTTTTATATTTTGTTCCTTTTCTACCTAGGTTGTTTCTTTCGTGAATCTTTTTTTTGTAACCAAAAGATTTAAGACCAATGTCCAAACTAAGCATCGATGTCTACATCCGTCATATAAGCTATGCAATGGCCAAAAAGATGAAGTATCTAGTAGCAATAGCATTCCTAATCTATAACAAAATGACAATATCTGAAGTTCCATCAGTGGGTTACTGTTAGATTCAGGTTTTATTATGGACTTCCAACTTAAAATTAATTGGTGATTAGTGGATTGGTCCTAACCCTTTATATATTACTTAATGTCTCTTAGAATTCCTGATGTGGGATATATATCCCTAATACCCCTCCTCGAGATGATGGCTGATATCGGCCAGAAATCTCGGAACTTTAGGACATTTATACTCGGTCGAGAGAGTTTAACACAACCTTTTATACCCGGTTGGAAGGGTTAATCACGACTTTTATACCCGGTCGGAAGGGTTAATTTTATTTATTTAATTTTAATTAGGAGTTTAGGGTATTTAGGATCTGGGCTCTGATACCATGTTAAATTCAGGTTTTATTATGGACTTCTAACTTAAAACCAATTGGTGATTAGTGGATTGGTCCTAACCCTTTATATATTACTTAATGTCCCTTAGAATTCCTGAATGTTGGGTTTATTTTTATTTGGGATTAGGAGTTTCATTTTTATTTTTATTTTCCTGGGCTGAAGTTCAACGTTTCATTAATCAAAATGCTTATACAGTAAAGACTTTTCTCAGCCTCTATAAAAGACTTTAACCACTAATAGGTAATATTTAGAGACACGTGACAAAAAAAAAGAAGAAGGTAATATTTAGGGACATACGTATATCAGCTGTATAGACTCCTTAGCCCCTCTATCGGTCAGCACATTTCCTTTGCGATGATATAACTTGAGTTTAGCATCATCAAAAGTTAATTAGTAAAGTTCATTGATGCCTCGTATAAGGGTTGGAGCTAGACATGTCAAACCAACTGTTCATGCTAAGCGAGTAACAAATCTCTTGAGTCAGAGTCAAACACTACCATTAAGTAGCCAAGTTCGCAGATTGCAAGCATTGCCTTTTATCAATTGTTTACTTTTTTTTTTTAACACATTTTGCTTTGGTTCTTATTTGGGTACTATTACATATTGTACTTCTAAACAAAAGTCTTAAAACTTAAAAGTACTCAAAATTCAATCAACGTTTCAGCTCAAGTTCAGTTTAGGCTTCAATTCAAGTTAAATTTAGTTTTTTTTTTTGCGTGTTTCTATACAAAATATACTTTTTACAATATATCTATACAAAATATACTTTTTACAATATATATATATATATATATAGCTAAACTTAGTATTTAGTTTCAGATTCCCTTCCCCCATATATTTGAATTGGACACCTCTAGTTTAAATTGTTAACTCCAGAGAGTAGAAAACCATTTGGTGTTGGATAAAACTTTCAAGTTTTGTACTACATTTGTTAAGAGGTTTTTCTATTCAACAAAATTAATTAAGGACGTTTTATTAACAACTCATCTTTTAGTTTTGAAACAAAGTGTTCTCTATTAAGAACTTTAACGCCTTCTCTTGATTTGGTTTTTAGACTTTTAGGTAGTAGATATATCGTGACTAACTAACAAAATTACTTTTCTGAGTTTTCTCAAAAAAAAAAAAAAACTAACAAATTTACTAATTTAGTAGATACTCAAATACAAGTATTTTTAATATAATCAGTGTATACACCTCTCCGACAATCTTTAATTTTATATATGTCTTCTTGGAAAGAGTCTCAAATTTATTTATAGGTACATTTTGACTTGTCATTCATATAAAAAGTAAAATTTCATTGATGATGCATGTATAAGAAAATAATTAAAGGCCATGACATATAAAAGTGCTTTGAATTAGTATGTGGCTGTGTAACCATTGGAGTTCATACAATATAATCTTTGTTGACTGTAAAAAAAAATCCAATCTAAACCTTCCATGAGCAGTACGCTTGTTTATATTAAAGAAAGCAAGGTAAGAGCATGTACAACGGTAAAAAATGTGCAATCCTTAGTCAAAATCCTTAGTGCTTTTTGATTAAAGAAATATTAAAAGAGGAGGGCAAAGTTAAGGATGATCCTTAATTAAGGATTAAAACACCGTAGTCCTTAGTGACGTGGCAAGCTTAGTTTCTGGTCGTCTTCTTCTCCTCCTCCTCGGCGATTCTATTCGGTGATGATGGCGTTGGCTGGAATCACGACTTCGAATCCAACGTTTCTTCAGCTAAGGGTCTCTACCACAAGCTTACGTCATGTGATTCCACGCAATTCGATTTCATTTCCTCGTTCGTCGTACGTGAATCTCAATCGGAGAAGCCGTCTCTATGTTCGGTCCTCCTCCTCCTCTGCTCCAGGTTTGAATTGATATCACGAAAGTTCTCTTCTTTTGATTCGCTTCTCATGGAAATGATTGAAAAGTATCGATTTTTTTAATGATTACCAAAAAGTATCGATCTTTTGTTGTTTTTTTTGAATATTCAGACATGTACTGAGTTCTGCTCTAGTTTGGTTTGCGTGTTTCACGAGACTTTTAAAGAGTCTTGTTTGAGTTTCTCAGTGGCATCTGCAGTGGAGGGGCTGAAGCCGGCGATATCCTTGACGGAGAGTGCGCTTAAGCATCTGAATAAGATGAGAACAGAACGTGGGGAAGATTTGTGCTTGAGGATTGGTGTGAAGCAGGGAGGTTGTTCAGGGATGTCTTACACGATGGACTTTGAGAACAGAGCTAACGCAAGACCGGATGATTCCACCATTGAATATGAAGGCTTCGCTATTGGTAAGTTGTTTCCCTTGGTTTGTTTTGGAACATCCTTTTATTTTGATACAATAAGGTCTATGAGCTAAGATCAGTTAGCTTATGTAGTAATGTAGAGGAGACTCGCCATGTTACATTATGTGTGTTTGAAGCATGCGTCCAAATAAAAAGTGATGTGGCTGTTCGGTAACAATCATCAGATGAAGTTCTTAGCTGTAGTTTTTGGACTGATTGTTTTGAAGGAGGAGACTTTAATTCTTTTGAGTCTATTGTTGTTTGATGTTGCAGTCAAGTTTACATGGCGAATGCACAGCAACCAAAGCTGTTTGTGGGAATGATTTTGATTCTCATCTTTGCTGAAGCTACTTGTAATCCTTTGCTACAATGGTTTTTAATTGTATTGCATTGTCGTTGCTTTCATTTTCGTTGAGATGCATGTATGTGGAATAGAGTAACTTACTCTTTCTCTTAAAATTTCAACTTACTAATTCCTAAGGATTTCAAATTAAAAAACACCATTGGAGATACAATTTTGATTAGAATCCTTAACTATTCAAATTAAAAAAAAAAATAGTTTAATAATGTTAAGGACTCCAATGGTGGTAACACCATTGGAGATGCTCTAAGGTACAAATGTTAGGAGTGGACACAATTACTCGTTGCCTACCCCGTACTTGCTACTTGTTTTGTATTTAACTCGTAAAATTGTCATAGGTGATCAAAGTGGTTTTTCTTGGAGTGGAAAATTCGACCATGATAGTTACCACAGGATTTATATTGAATTTCGATAGGAACTTCCTTTGAAGCGATATTTGGTTTGACCAAAATCTGAGTATCAAATAATCTATTTAAATAATCAATTGGTTCATCCCCTAACAATAGTCAAAAGGTATTTTAAATTCGGGTCAGACAGTCTGGTACGTTTTCGGACTAGTCCACTCTGTATCACAAAGTGAGTTCCTCCAGGGGACGACCAGATAGCCGATAGGATTTATCAAAAAACAAAGACAAATATCGAGTATCAAAATAAAAAAAACTACTTAATGTTGTTTGGTGTGTTATCATTTTACTAATACTTAAATACTAGGTGAAAATCCGCACCTTCCGCATAATGAAGAAGTAAAATAAATATTAGATATACAAATTACTTTAACATATTATTATTTATTTTATGTTCATTTACGCATTATAAAATAATAAATATATTGTATAATTAAGAAGCAAGTAGCTATTATGTGTATAATTAAATTGGAGTAAGCAAATAAATCAAAACAATTTTCTTGTTTATTTACAACAATTTTTATTGGTAAATAAATAAAAAACATTATTTATTTTATATGTTATATATTTAAATTTAAATTATTGATATAGATATAGAGTATATTTTAATATGAATATTAATTAAGTGAGACTTCCTACTCATATAATTTTATTAAATTGTATATTTGTTGTACCAAAAAAATAAACCATTAATCACAAAAACTTCAATGTGAGATTTTTAATAATTTTAGTAATTTATAAATTATTTTTAAAAATTAAATGCAAATTTTAAAATTAGAATATTAAGGTCGTAATTATTTTTCAATGCAAATAATGAAATTAACTATTTATGTATTTCTATATGGTATATAGTTTAATTTTAATAACATATATATAATCTGAATATCTAGTAAGTAAAACTTCGTATTCACATGATTTTATGATTATTTATATCTTGTTATAACAAAAAAAAAAACAGTTAAACCATTGATCAAAATTATTCTAATGTGAAACTTTTAATAGTATTAGTAATTAATAGTCGTTCTAAAAAAATTAAAATATAACATATAAGAAACAAATAAATTAAAATATAAATTAATGTGATTATTTAGTTTCTCTTAAGAATATAAATTAAAAAATGATGAAAAATACAAAAATTATTATCAAATCTTTATAATTAAAAATCATTAATTATCATATATATGTTAATCATATTACGTAATTCCGTAGCTTTTATTTAAGAAAAGAAAGAATAATATTATTTTATACACTATTAATCAATTTGATATTTAGTTTTATAAAAAGTATAATATATGTTTAGATGAACCGACTAATTTTTCTAAGGATGGTAAGAAACATTCTATTGATGACACGTGACTACAAACCAATATTGTAATGTTCCTCAATTAATATTTAAAGTGTGTATTTTCCTAAGTCATAGTAAACTAACTTGTATATATATTTATATTTTCATAAGTGAATCAAACATAACTGATATATTTATATAAATATTTTAGAGTTTTCTATTTGTTATATTTATTTTTCCTAAATTGACTAAAACAGTAAAAATACTGAAATATCTTTATAAATAACAAAAGTTACTTAGCTTTTATTCCAACAAAAAAAATCAAATAACTACTTACCATTAGTTATCAAGTAATTTGAAAGTAGTCAATTAACAAATAATAAAATAAGCTAACTAACTTGCAAATATGCCATTTTAACAAGTATTTGTAAATGCAAGTATTTGTTTAACAAACTAAGTACAAGTCCAAAATTTTATAAGTATATCAAAAATAAAAATTACTTGGCTTGTGCCACCCCTAACAAATATTTTCCGAAATTATATATCTATACTATTAAAACAGAATTATATATATATCTATACTATTAAATCAGAATTCCTATTAAGATTTTGTCCTTAATTTTCTTAATTATTTACAGTGGTACGTCATTGCCATATTAATGAATTACATTATTAATTAATACCAACACTAAAAAGAAACCAATAGTTTTTCAGTATTTAAAAAAAACGCTTTCGGGATTTACTTTTATTTTACAAAGCCACTCATTTTCCCTAAAATAACACTGTTAAAATAAGGGAATATTCCCGAAAAGCAATAAATCATATATGTTTTGGTCTTCTTCTGATGTACAAAAATGGTGAATGAAGCATCACATAACGATATACAGTAAAACTTCTATAAATTAATAATATTGAGACTTTAAAATTTTAATAATTTATAGAGATATTAATTTACAAAAGTTTTCTTTTTTAGATTTTTTTCTATTTTTATTATTTTAATAATATTTAATTTTACCGTATAGAAATTATTTAAATTTTAGAAAATTGACTTTCATATTATTTTATTATCTTATTTGGTGTATATTTTTATGTTTCATAGAATTGTTATGTGGTTTTCGATATAATTTTACTAAATATTATCAAAATATATTAAAATATTAAGAAAAATTGAAGTATTTTCATTGTGAATATAAAACCAACAATATAATGTTTAGTTTATACTTATTTAAATATATATAGATATATATTATTAATTTATGATTTTAATGAGACTATATTTATACATGGGAGTTTTTAAAATATTATTATCTTATTATTTTATCGATTTGTGTCATAATTTATACCGGTCCAAGTTGAGATTGACAAAATTTATTAATTTATAGTGATTATTAATTTATCGAGTATTAATTTATAGAGGTTCTACTATGGTATATCTGTGAGGATTGTATCATATTATTTAAAAGAGAAATTCTTAACTCTTACAATTATATACTAATTTTTTTATTTGGATACATTTTTATTAGATTTAAAAAATTAAAAAACAAAGTGAGTTACATATGTTATTCGGTAAAAGTATAAAATATTTTACTTAAATAGTAGAATTTGTCTGCATAAGTAGACATATGAAAGTTTTAATAGCGAAAGCCAACCAAATATTGCTGAAACGGGCAGGCATTCGTAGTAACCGGTTTAGTCCACAACAAATAGCCAAATATCTGTTTTGGAGTTTGACTCATGTGATTGTGATGCTGTTACACACGTGGTTGTGAATCTTGTTTCCTTTTGTCTTGTTTGATGTTGTAATATTCTTGTCAGACTATGGCTCCGAATGGTAAATGCGGGTTGAGCGGTGCGGTACAAGCGGTTTAACTGCGGTGCGGTTCTAACAGTTATAAAAATGTATAGATATATGATATATATAGAGATTTTTATTACTGTTAATTGCGGAGCGGGACGGAAAGCTGGTTACCATTCAAAGCCTATAAATTCAGCCAAACACACAAATATTTAAATTCATATCACTTCCTTCTTACATACAACATTTTTTAGGTTCGCTAATTTCCAGGGTAAACGGGTATACTTCAAAGCTTGATTTCTTTTATGAACTTGAGGAGGCATTTGATTTAGAGCCGTGCTTCAAGCATAACCAAAAAGGCTTTCGCCTAGGGCCCCCAAATTATATAGTTTTTTTAGGGCTCTAAATTTTAGAAAATAGTTAGTAGCATGATAATTTAAATTTGCCATTTATTTATTCATTAAATTGTTTTTATAAAAAAATAGTAGTTTATTTTACTGTCAATTTCCAAATTGAAAAGAAATATATGTTCTGAATGTCAAACTCCTAAATAAAAAAAGAAAAAAGTATGGTTACTTTATATATATTTTCTATATATTCTTAAGTATTCTACATACAATCTTCATACCAGTCTAATTTGATGGCATCCTGTACCAATCTTAAAGCAGAAATCATTCTGATGTTATTGGGATCGATGATTTGTGTTTTGAACTGGTGGTTCTAAAAGAGGCTTTGACGCGATATTATAAAAGACTTTTTTGAACTTCTTGAAAAAAAGGAAAAAGTGTTATCCAAACTCATGGATGATATCTTATCTATTATTTGGCGATTCTAATTACAGTCGCTGCTGCTCAAAAAAACTTTTTCAAATTAAAGTTAATAAATTCTTATCTGCGATCAATCATGCTCAAAAAAACTTTTCCAAGTTAAAGTTAATAAATTCTTATCTGCGATCAATCATGTCACAATAAATGTTAAATGGTCTAACCTATTATATATATATATATATTAAATGAAAGGGAATTAGTTAAGAATCTAGATTATGAAATTTGGATAAAAAATTTATCGAAAAATATGAAAGAATTTTTTTTTCTTAGTTTCTTAAGTTATTGTTTTTTCAAATATATATTATTCTCTTATTAAAAAATTATAAAAAAGGTCCTATCTTTTATATTCGCCTCAGGTCCTATTAAATTTTCGCACGGCACTGAAATTTTGATTCCATATTGTGTTCCTCTGAGCTCTCTTGTAACTTTAAGTTATCAGTTTAACACAAAAGAAACATCACTAATAATAGTTAGAACCTCCATAAGTAGAAACTGCAAAACGAACAACATGTCTTAATTCAGGAAAATGTCACTGAATAAATGGAGAGTAGCTGAATTATTCTTTTGAAAATCTTTTAGATTAAAATACAAAATCTGCTATATACCTCTCTCGTATATTTTTAGTATTCTCTAATAATAATTGTTTTTTGGTGAACTATCAGAATATAAATGCGTTAGAATATATCAATGAGATTCATTGGGCTGATAAGAATACACGACTGAAAGGGTACAAACCCGTCACAGCTGGGCGTCTGCCGGTAGTGACACCAATCACCAATGAGAACAGAAGACCTCTCTTACGCATATAAAGCCCAAACTTATTTGTGGTCCATCAAAGCCCACCAAGAGTATTATTAAAATCCGTAGCGGTCTTTCTTTTCAGAGTCCCACATCGGTAAAGTGGGAGAACTGAGCAGCAGAAGCTCGCACTATAAATAAACCTCTCCTACTAACTCTTCAAACCACGCAGCCATGTGGTGAGCACAAAGCGAACTATTCTTTCGCCTTTTACTAAAGAATACCGTGTGCTCTCCACGCTAAGTGGCATACGCCTATTTTTGGAGGGTCCACTTTCGAGTGGGCCCAACAACATTTAGTTCAAAGTTTATATAAACGGTTTGTATTTGATTAACCGGCTTCGGTATAATACCCAGTCTCAATTGGATTACGCCGTTTTTCCAATTTGTAGATTAAGGCAATGAAATTTTGTTAAACCATTTCCAAATTCCTGCAGCATTCAAAGCTTTTACAGCGTCATATTTTTTTTCTCAGTTTACTCTTTTACCTATTTCACTTTCCTTTACATTATCTGTTTCATTTTCCACTGTTCGAAAACGAATCTTCAATTTGATATTATACTAATGAACGCTGCAATCATATTAATTTAGTTACAATCGTGTATCTCGTTATTGTTTGTTCTTTGATTATAGACTGTATAAACTGAACATCTTGTTTATCTATTTTTGCTAGTAGACGTTTATTATCCTTGCTATGGATTCATGAATTATCATAGTGACCATTGTGGTAGGGTTCAGTTGTTAGTTAGTGTGCCATCAAGATAATCACAGCGAACCTCAATTGCCGTGGTCTCTTATTCATATCATTTGGCATTCAACACACCAAATGTTGTCTACTTCTACTCTACTAGGCCGACCATGTGTTTGAGGTTGTGACTATTATCACGCTAACATCTTAGATTCCCTTGTCTAAGTTCGCATGAGTCTTGTTTTATACTTCCTTCAAATCCAGGCCTTCATCTTTTGATAGAGAAAATAAATATCGATATATCACCGTAGGACATAATGTAATCTGAAGCTTTTCATAACGAGATTTAGATGTCATAAATTCCAAAAGGTAACACACAGTCTTACATTTTTTTTATTTATTGAGTTTGCTTCTTCCAACTCAAAGCTATATTTACGACTCATAAAACCCTGAAAAATCTCACTAATTTCTCATGAGAAAGTAAAGTGCTGCTTTGCTTCATTGCCTTAGTCCTCCTTTGCCGCATCACCATTTGCAACATCCTTCTTCTCCGAGGTTTCTTCCGTTTTCTCTTCTATGCTTCTAGAAGTTTCACCGTGGGCAACCTCGGCGGAAGCTTCTTCTACAGTGTTTGTAGAAGAATCTGCACTTTCTTTGCCTTCTCCATCATTCTTCTGAATGGTTCCGACTTTGACATACTTGCTCATGAACTTGTACTCCCAGTCTTGCAACGCATCTAGCTCAAATGGACCGAGACCAGAGATGTCTCCGGTCAAATCGGTTTCCTCAAAGGACATCTTAGCAAGAGCTCGGCTTGCATCTTTCCCTGCAAACAGAGCGTATGGTCCACCTGGTCCATAGAACATCCTGCACAAATTTAACAGATGAGATGTTGTCAGTAAGGAAAAGTAGAGTGAATACCGAAAAAAACTACACTTTAGGGTGGTCATATATGTAGTACATACATATCTAGCTTAAAACTTATAAAAGTCATGGAACTATGTAAATGTGGATAATTAGATTCATACAACTGCAACACAGAAGCAAATTAAAAGCCAGACCTTTTAACGAGCTTGTATGTTATCATTCCCAAATGTACTCTCTACTACTAGTGGATGTCGAAAGTAGGGATCTTTAAGCTATAACTTGAATACAAGAAAAGCAATGATAAAACAAAGGAGTGAATATTCACATACATACATACTAAGCACACACCAAACAAGTTAGGGAGCAACAATAACTACCAAAAGTTAACAGCTTCATGACAAAATAATTAACAAGTAGAACCACATCATCAAATCTAGAGACTCTGATCGTGTTCTTAATAAAAAAGGAGCAAACCTGCTCTGGGAAACATCGTAGATCTGGCCTTTGATGGCCATGAGAAGGGGCTTTTTTGAATCTGAGCCGTCGTACTGCTTAAGCTCCTCCTCCGTGATTTCTCCGAGCTGAACCGGAGGCGGAAGGGGCTCCGGCTGAGGGTAATCCTCCGTCGAGCGAGGACGGTGTTCCCCGGGAGAGACGAAGAAGCCGGAGACGACTTGATAGACTGCGAAAGCCAGAGCTAAGACGGTGAAAAACGCCGCCGGAGAGAGTCCGGTGTAAGCTGTGATGGTTTCCTTTACCGTCTCCCATAGTTCAACCACCATGACTAATCCAATCGAAAGAGAGGGGGAGAGAGAGAGAGAGAGAGAGAGAGAGAGAGAGAGAGAGAATCGGTGGTGGTCACTGGTTTAGAGCCAAACAGTCCGTAACGTTTGTTTCTTTTTATTACAAGGAAAAATCATAATTTCCTCTTAATTTATAATTATTCTCTATAATATTAATTACATATAATTTAGATATTAAAGTAACATAAATGGTCAATTACGCAACAAAAATTAAAAACAGAGCTGTCAATAAATGACCGTTGATTTTCAAGGTAGAACAGCTGGAAAATATTTTTTTTTCTTTAATAATCTACAAATTTTGTATGTCATCTTATAAATTCATAAACGTTTTAAAGAAGATAGTTACACCTAACAAATGGTGGTTTAGTTTAATAAACGGTGCCGTTATTGCCGCCTTGAGATGAGTAGTACTAGTAGGTGAGAAGTAGATGATAGCAAAACAAAATGTGACTCTTATCTTCTCTTTGTTCTATAAAATTAAAAACATGTGTCCAAATATAATTGGGCTTCTTTATATATCTATAGTACCACCAATAAAGAACTGGAAGTTGTATGGCATATATTTATGTGAGAGATTATAAAACTATATATATTAATATATCATATATATTCAGTATAAAAACTATGATGGTTTTTAGTAATTAAACCCCTCAACTAAAAATGAATCGTAAAAAAAACCCTCAACTAAAAATCATATGAAATAAACCTTCAACTTTAGTTCCGTTAACATATGTTACCCTCCGTCTAAAAAACCGTGACAGAGGGTGACATATGTTAACGGTTTATAAGTTGAGGGTTTATTTCACTGGATTTTTAATTGAGGGTTTTTTTTACGATTCATCTTTAGTTGAGGACTTTTATCACTAAAAGTCATTAAATGTTATTAAATTATTTATTATCATTTATACATTGTTTTAAGATTTATAAGCCTTTAAAACTAATTTATAAATTTTAATATATTTGTATATTTGTATATTAATTTATACATCTTAAATTAATAATTTTTAACACTACTTACAATTTATTATAACTTTGAAATATTCAATTATTTGATATTTGGCAATAGTGATATAAATTTTTTTGTGTATTTATATCGTCATTGTCAAATATGAAATAATTTATAGTTTCTAAGTTATATTAAGTCTTAAGTAGTGTCGAGATAATTCATCCATGAAGTCAATCTTTTCTATTTAGAGTATGACACACTTATTTTCATGATTTCTGTTATCCGGCTCATACTTCTCCCCCCCCCTCCAAAATAATGCATGATTATTTTTATTCTCATTGATTTCTAAATAACTACACTATATTTTTATTTTCTTGATTAATAATATATTTGAAACATAAAGTAATACAATAAATCAAGAACAATATAGAAAAATAGGAAAATATGAGCCTGATGACGAAAATCATGAAAATAAGAAACTTAGAAACTTTCAATTATTTGATATTTGAAAATGACGATATAATAGATTAATGTATTAAAATAATAAATTAGTTTTAAAGGCTTACAAATCAATCTAAAACAATGTATAAATGGATAATAAATAACTTAAAAACCGTTTAATGACTTTTAATGATAAAACCCCTCAACTATTTTTGAATCGTAAAAAAAAACCTCAACTAAGTTTTCAACATTATAAACCCTCAACTTATAAACCGTTAACATATGTCACCCTCCGTCACAGTTTTTTAGACGGAGGGTACCATATGTTAACAGACTAAAGTTGAGGGTTTATTTCACAGGATTTTTAGTTGAGGGTTTTTTTTACGATTCATCTTTAGTTGAGGGGTTTAATTACTAAAAACCCTTTTTTTTCAACCAAACTATAATTTTTAAATCTACATTTTTAGTGTACATCAACATTAATTCAGCAGTAACTATTGATAAAAAAATCAAACAAAAACTATGCAGAGTTTAAAACTGTTAACTTACTTTCCTACTCATACTTAAGGCTGATTTTAAGCAAGAGCTGTGAAGTTATAATCTCAGGTTCTTCCATCATGTGCAATTAATTATATTTTAAAATAATTTTTATTAATATTTTAAATTTTATTATTTTCTTACCTTTATTCCATATTAAATTGCAAATACAAAAATGATAGAATCTTTGTTGATTAGACTAAATTAATATGGATGGGACTAAAAAAAAACTGAAAGAAGATACCAAAGAACAAAAATAAGTATCTATATGTAATTTGTAATATAAATTTTGATTTTATTAAAGATAGATAAGATAAAATAAATACTTCTATTATTTTAATTTATATTTAAGAATATATATATATATATATATATATATATTTAAAATTATAATTTTAGATAGATTTTTATCTATTTATATTGGTTAACATATAATTAAATCAACCTGTATAAAATTAAGAAAAATAGTTTGCTAGAAAAATTATATAATTATCAAAAAGTAAACTAAATATTATTTCTAAAATTTGTCGATATCAAAAGGAAACTAATGGTATTAGGATTAAAAATTTATTATTTTTTAATAAATTGCATAAAATTTCAAAATTTGTAAACTATTGTTATATTTCTTTTATTATATTATTTAATGTTATATTTGAATATCTGAACATATTTAGTTTAATGATGATTTATTGGTTATTGTCTTATTGTAAGAAGTTTACCAAAAATATAAATCAACATTAAATATAATTGTACATGTCACAATTAGATATAAGTCATGTCATAATTGATAGTGTGTCATGTCATTTTTTAGTGAAAATGTTTGTAGAAATGACACATAGTTTTTTTTTTAAATCACAATCTTTAGGGGATTGAAGAGACCGTATCTTCCTTTGTATGGTTTGGTAATGTATTCTGTATTCACACAATCTTATAGCTTCTTTCACATATTCACTTCCATATATCAGATAAACTCTTAAGATTTGTAAGCGAACTGAAGAAAATTATAGAGTAGACTCTAAAGAGTTTAACTGCTCTATATTTATTAGTAGTCTAGGCTTGGAGACTTCTTTATACGTGTACATAATCTTTCTCGAGTGTTGAAAACTTGCACACTTTCTTATCATTCTAGGGGGTTACAGCGTTGGGCCAGATCATCTTCTGCTAAACTTCTTCATGAAGAAGGGGAAGGTGTTGCAGCTCGTGTCTTGGAGAGTTTGGGTGCAGATCATAGTGAAAGCAAGTTACTGAATGCATCACCTCTTGAATTCTCACAATCATTGTTATGACTTAGGAACAAACTCTTGATTGCCTTTTCAGAATAATTGAAATTATTTATTATTCTCAAGGTTGGTGATATATAGTATTGACAAAATACAAATTTTACTATTTTAGGCATTTGCCTACATCTATCTATATACACACAACAGCAGAGAGTAAAAGATGAAGTAGCAAAGTTTGACAGAGACAAATAATATGAGAAAAAACATTAAAGATGAAGAGAGCTCACTTCATCAACCTTCCAGTCATCTTCATCATACTTATACCATCTAACAAGCTGGTAAGACGAGTCGTCTCAGCCCTGGACACCTGCAAAGACAACGGATACACTTTTTTTTTTAGTATTAAGAAGAAGATTCAACTCAGTTACAAGACATTACCGTTCAGCGGTGTAAGTAAGCTGATCATCACTCAAGAACAAGTTGAAATGGAAAACCAATGTCCTCGTGTTCCCTCCGCTAAGATTCATGGAGAGTTTGAGGATGCGAGTGAGGGACTCATCAGAGCGACGTTCGACGTAAACATAAGGCTCCAGTGGGATCTTGATGAAGCTAGATCTCATGTGTGACAAATCAAGAGTCTTCCAGAGGATGGGATGGCAACAAGCAGTTCTTCATACACTACAAACACGAGCAAGCTCAAAGACGCTGAACTTTAGGAAAATCCTCACTAAGATGTCTGTGTCCAACTCTTCCCATCTCCTTAACCGACGACTCTCATACTCTTCTTCCATTTTTTTTGCTTTCTTGATTATGATTCCCTAAGCAACAAGTAGTAGAACGTTTATTAAAAAAAAAACACACTTATCCTTCGCATGAATCCGTAAGATATTGTTAAATAGGAAAAAAATCAAATTTATAAAAGACCAATCATTGATTGCTATCAGATACTAGAAAGCAAACGAAACGTTTTCAAAAAAAAAAATTGAAAGATCTTTTTTCCTTAAAACGGGTAACCTCTTTGTCAGAAACAGAGTATTAAGACTCTTTTATGAAAGTTGACAAAAAAAAGAAACTGAAGATTGGGCCATTATTAAACTCAGAGGTAGGAAGACAGAATTAACACGAAACTGTACGCAAAGACAGAGAATAGATCGAAAACTAACTAATCGATCTGATGTCTATCGACATTCCTTGAGTTTAGACGAACTGACATAGATCCTGAATCCCCATTTCTCAATTCAAAATCGAGATGAAAACTAAGAAATGATTAGATCAAAAGTCAAGGAAGTTTAAACACACCCAAATGGTAGAGTAGAGCAAACGGTCGATGATGACAACTAATCTCTCTCTCTCTAGCCAACGAAAATAGATATGAAAAAAATAAATAAAAGTGTGATGTCACAGTACCGGTTTTATTTGGTTTATTTATTTTATGTCTTTTGGATTTGGTTTCCAGACAAAACCGGTCTCTCTCGACACGAACCCTTTCCTTCCTTATCCTACAGACCGAGATTCTCATTATTGGGTGGGGGCTGACTTAGTAATTTAATCCGACGGTGGAAAACTCTCAGGAGTAATCCAACGGTGAATAATAGGTAGGTGAGATGATATGAACGGCGGCGATGCTTGTAGTAGAGAGCGATAAAAAGAGAGAAAGAAAGAAATCTTTATTTGTTTCGTCTTCGCTTTCCTATCTCTTTCCTTCCCCACACGGGCCGACCATTAAAAGAGAGTCTCTCTCTCGCTTTCTCGCACTTCTCCATCCAAAGGGCCAAAGGCGTAGTAGATAGGTAAAACTTTAAAACCCTTTCCTTTCCTTTGCTACTTACTCACTCTTTCTTTTTCTTCAATTTTTGTTTTTTTTTTTCTCTCACAGAAGAAAGCTTCCGTCTTTCTGCTGTGTGAACTTTTAAGGTGGAGTTTTCTATTTCTCCTAAGTCTTTTGGTGGTTTCATTTTGATTTTTATGAATCTGGCTACTCTTCATTTGATTTGAGAAAAAAAAATATGCTGACTTTGAGATTAGGGTTTGTGTGAATTCCTGTATCGATTTGTTCATAAAATGAATGCTTGGTAGTTGAAGTTACTTTACTATTTTGGTTGCATTGCCTCTAAGAATGCTTTTGAGATTAAGCTTTGTGATACTCTTCTGCTATTTTTATGTGCCTATGCTGTTTCTATCAAGAGGATGAGTAGCTTTAGTAGCCTTTGACTTGCTGCTGATTTACTCAACTATTGCAAGATAACATATTAACACTTGTTGGATTTGGTCAAGTATAAGTGAAAGGTTACACAAAGCTTTTTGATTGCCTTTTAGTTTTTTTTTTTTAAAATGAGTTTATGATGTTTTCCTCGTGGTCTTAGTCTGTATAGAGCTAAAACTAATGACTTATTACCATTACGCAATGCAGCCTCCAACTCTTGCATCATGGCTAGGCTCTTGGCTAATTCTACATCCCGTTCTTTACTTGGTTCCGGAAGAGACTTTCAGTCAGAAGACTACAGAAAACCAAGAAGATGTGTGAAGATGATGTACACTTCTCAAACATCCGTTTTGAGTATCCAGAGCTTCTCTGGTTTAAGGGCTTCCAATGCGCTGGATCGGGTGGCAAGGCCTAGCCACGACTTTTTCGGTAAGGTTAACCTTCAAATGTCTTCTTCCCGGAGAGAAAAAGCTAGCCGAGGTGTAACAAAAGCCATGTTTGAGCGGTTTACCGAGAAAGCAATCAAGGTCATCATGCTGTCTCAAGAGGAAGCTCGGAGGCTTGGCCATAACTTTGTTGGCACTGAGCAAATACTGTTGGGACTGATTGGGGAAGGCACTGGAATCGCTGCAAAGGTTCTTAAATCCATGGGGATCAATCTTAAAGATTCTCGTGTGGAGGTGGAAAAGATCATTGGAAGAGGCAGTGGTTTTGTGGCTGTGGAGATCCCATTTACTCCTCGTGCAAAGCGTGTCCTGGAGCTCTCACTTGAGGAAGCTCGCCAACTTGGTAAATGATCCCATTTACTTTCTTGACTGATGAAACTCAACACGTTTTGACTTGTTTTTGTTATTTTGGATAATAGGGCATAACTACATTGGGTCAGAGCATCTTCTGCTTGGTCTTCTTCGTGAAGGGGAAGGTGTTGCAGCTCGTGTCCTGGAGAATTTGGGTGTAGATGCTAGCAACATCCGGACGCAGGTAAATGCATAAACTCTGAATCATTTAATGTCTTTGGTAAACAATATCTTGAATACATTTTGAGTATATATATATATATTTTTTGTCAGGTTATACGTATGGTGGGAGAAAACAATGAAGTGACGGCAAGCGTGGGTGGAGGATCTAGCGGAAACAGCAAAATGCCAACACTAGAAGAGTATGGGACCAACTTAACTAAACTAGCAGAAGAGGTAATCAAAAATAGCTTACTCCAATATTCATCTTGAAGAAACTCTCAAGTGTAATATTAATACTTGATTGAATGCTTTTTTTCTGAAATTTGTGTGTCTTAACTCTCTGTTCCAGGGTAAACTGGATCCAGTTGTTGGAAGGCAGCCACAGATAGAAAGAGTGGTCCAGATCTTGGCTCGAAGAACCAAGAACAACCCTTGTCTTATTGGAGAACCTGGAGTTGGTAAGACAGCAATAGCTGAAGGACTCGCACAGAGAATTGCCAGTGGAGATGTCCCTGAAACAATTGAGGGGAAGACGGTAAATATTCTCCCATTGGATCATTGTTTTAAAGATGCTGTGAAGTTTGCACATGTATATATGTTTTAAAGTATTTACCGCCTACATTTTGTTTGTCCAGGTGATAACCCTTGATATGGGTCTTCTTGTGGCTGGAACGAAGTACCGTGGAGAATTTGAAGAAAGGTTGAAGAAGCTGATGGAGGAGATCAGACAAAGTGATGACATAATCCTGTTTATTGATGAAGTGCACACTCTGATCGGTGCAGGAGCCGCTGAAGGTGCCATTGATGCTGCTAACATCTTAAAGCCAGCTCTTGCAAGAGGTGAATTGCAGGTAAGATTGATTTTATTTCTTTCTTTCTATTGGTCAAAATGTAAACTAATAGAACCATAAATAAGTTTTTGTTTTAACGGTTGTTGTAGTGTATTGGTGCAACAACATTGGATGAGTACAGGAAGCACATTGAGAAAGATCCTGCACTGGAGAGACGGTTCCAGCCTGTCAAAGTACCTGAACCAACTGTAGACGAAGCTATACAGATCTTGCACGGTCTGCGTGAGCGTTATGAGATCCACCACAAGCTCCGCTACACTGATGAAGCTTTGGTTGCTGCTGCGCAGTTGTCACATCAGTACATCAGGTACTCTTGTTTTCTCTATTCTCACTCTTTCACCAACACACAACATGTTGAATCAATTTCTCAACCTATTCTATTCTCTTGAATGAACAGTGACCGGTTTCTTCCCGACAAAGCCATTGACTTGATTGATGAAGCTGGATCTCGGGTTAGGCTGCGTCACGCTCAGGTTTGTGTTTGAATGTTTCTTGCATTATCAGAAAGCTACCACTTATATATCTCTATTGGAGTTGGTTGAGGATGGAAATTTTTGTTTACTTAGGTCCCTGAGGAAGCTAGAGAGCTTGAAAGGCAACTCAGACAGATCACTAAGGAGAAGAATGAAGCTGTAAGAGGCCAAGACTTTGAGAAGGTATTGTCTTAGAGTTTTTCTTAGTATTGATGAATCCAAGATTAGTTGTTAGAAGTCCCTGAGTTCTTCTCCAACAGGCTGGTTCTCACCGGGACCGGGAAATAGAGCTTAGAGCCGAGATAGCTGCTGTTTTAGCCAAAGGCAAAGAAGTGAACAAAGCTGAGACTGAAGCTGGCGAGGAAGGGGGACCTACTGTCACTGAATCCGACATCCAACACATTGTCTCCACCTGGACAGGAATCCCAGTAGAGAAAGTCTCCTCTGATGAATCTAGCCGTCTTCTCAAGATGGAGCAGACTCTTCACACAAGAGTCATTGGCCAAGACGAAGCCGTCAAAGCCATTAGCAGGGCCATCCGACGTGCACGTGTTGGACTCAAGAACCCGAACCGGCCAATAGCAAGTTTCATCTTCTCTGGTCCAACCGGTGTGGGGAAATCAGAGCTTGCCAAAGCCTTGGCTGCTTACTACTTCGGCTCAGAGGAAGCAATGATCCGTCTGGACATGAGTGAGTTCATGGAGCGACACACCGTTTCGAAACTCATTGGTTCGCCTCCTGGTTACGTAGGATACACGGAAGGAGGTCAGCTAACGGAGGCGGTTAGACGCAGGCCCTACACGCTTGTCCTCTTCGACGAAATAGAGAAAGCTCATCCTGATGTTTTCAACATGATGCTTCAGATCCTAGAAGATGGCAGACTAACTGACAGCAAAGGAAGAACGGTTGATTTCAAGAACACGCTTCTGATCATGACATCAAACGTAGGAAGCAGCGTGATTGAAAAGGGTGGTAGAAGAATCGGGTTTGATCTCGACTACGACGAGAAAGACAGCAGCTACAACAGAATCAAGAGCCTAGTGACTGAGGAACTGAAACAGTATTTCAGACCAGAGTTCTTGAACAGGTTGGATGAGATGATTGTTTTCAGACAGTTGACGAAGCTGGAAGTGAAGGAGATTGCTGATATAATGCTTAAAGAAGTGGTGGTGAGGCTTAAGGACAAGGAGATTGAGCTTCAAGTGACTGAGAGGTTTAAGGAGAGAGTGGTGGATGAAGGGTTCGACCCGAGCTACGGTGCAAGGCCGCTGAGAAGAGCGATTATGAGGCTGTTGGAAGATAGCATGGCGGAGAAGATGCTTTCAAGGGAGATTAAAGATGGAGACTCTGTGATTGTTGATGTTGATGCTGAAGGAAGTGTGGTTGTGTTGAATGGTAAGAACGGAAGTGGTGACGGTTTTGTTGCTGAAGAAGCCATGGAGGATCCAATTCCTGTGTTGTAGAAGGGAAGAGGAGAGTTCTAGAGATTTTATTTTTCTTCATCTCTTTGAAGTGTTGTTGGTTGAACTGTCTCATTTGATTTTGTTTTTGCATTTTTAAATTGTTTCTGGATATTGATTGCTCGGGAACCATGGGGAGCTTCCCTCAACACGAAAAAATGAAATGAGAATAACATGGTCAGAGCTGAATCGAGTTATTTTCTTTAACCAAAGCTTGTAGAACTTAAGTTGCGAATTTAAGAATACCAAAGCTTACACAGTCGGAGTGTGAAAAAAGAGTACACAGATTCTTCGTGAAACTTGCATGAAAAGAAAGAAATATACAAACCGAAAATTTCATATACCGTAGTGAGGAAGAAGCAACAAATTACAAGAGAGGAAAAAGCTTCAACTATGGATCAGCATCGAGATCGTGATTCGAAGGAGAAGAAGTGGGAGATGGAAGCTGATCAATTTCTCTTCGAGAAGCTTCCCATAACTGTTGTTCTATTCCCAGTTTCCTTAGCTCTATCAATCCTCTTTCCACTGAAGGAAGACAAAGAAAAATCGAAACATTTCAGCTTCATCATTGTGAATCGAAAAGATTTTCAAGCGATAAGTCAGTAGGTGTGATTTTTACCATCCAAGGAATCGTGAGAAGTAGTTGATTTCCCGTTGCTACGGCTGATCCATAGCTGGACACGTTCTTCTGCGATGTCTTCTTCCACACCCAGTAACTTAGCTCTGCCCCAGAAGTACATCAGCCATGCCTGGATTATGTGAAATTGTAGCAATCAAGACCATATTTTGATTGAAACCCGTGTATGTTCCATTGCTCTACATGTCTTTCTAAGCAACTGCAATCAGGATACACGTGTATTTGATGATGAGAAAGTACCTGCTTAAAGGCAACATCTTCTTGTTCCGCTTCACCCAATTCTGCATTTAAAAATAAGATGGGAATATTGTAAAAAATAATTAATGAAATGGCTGATGACATTGACATGTGACTATTAGTCCGACGAAGGCATATATCGGCCTAGTGTCTCCAAGTTCTTTTTTCTCGACCACTTTCTCTACTAAATCGACAACTCCACGCACTATCAACATCCAATGGTTGAGGGTTCGACGCCCCAAGAACCTCTACATAAGGGTGGATCACAAAGAGAAGATCAAAAGAACCTGAAAGTTTTTTCCTTACCATATGCATCTACAAATCTGGATTCTCCATGACCTTTGTGATCTGTAAGACATAGGAAAAAACAAATAATCACATTTGCTTTTAGCTCTGCAGGATGCCAAAGATATATATACCATCGTCTGGATGTGACCAGAGACATGCCATTACTGAATAATAATAATGATAACTTTTGAGCAGAAACCGGTGCAGCTTCATTATAAGAGCTTATGTGTGTTTCTATAGAAGACAATGCTCATAGACATCTTAAGAATAGAAGCGGAGAGAAAGTGAAGGATATATTTTGGTGTTAAAAGCTCGTAATTCCATACATACCAGAAACAGTTTGACGTATCAAACTTGGTTTTCTCTGCTGGGCAAATGCAAGAACGATAGCATCCTCAACCTGAATATTTAAACATAAAAGAAGATTTTTAAAACGTTGTCTTTAGAGATCTATAGTTAAAGGTAACTTAGAATCAAGAGCGGACACCTTTAATGATGCTAGCTCTCTCAAACCCATCTCAACTGAAAGCATACTTTCAATATTTCCTTCTCCAGTTAGATCACTCAAATCTCTAGCAGCTCTATTCCGATCATTCCCACCTGCTTCATTGGGAACAACAATAAGCAAGGTATACTTTACAGTTTAAACTAAAGCAGAATTTAGACGAGCCTTTATCCCAAGATAAATCCTTGGCCTTCTGTGCTGCAGAGGTGACAAGCTCAAATGGAAGAGGAGCCAACGCCGACCAATGCTCATGCCTGGATAGTGCTATATCCGCAAAAATGTCTACAAAAGGATAGAATTGGAAGAAAGCACATATCAGATGTACTACATGTATAATTACCACACCATAAATATGTGAAAAATGTATTAACAGATTATTATTTTAGTTTAGATTGAACTCTTTTGTTTTTAAATGGATAAGCCACCTACCGTATTGCACAGCCAAACCCCAATATCGGGCAAGCCAACATCTCTTCAGGACTACTTCTTCCTATATGAGTCAATAATTGATAAATTCAGAAACTTATAAATGATTGATAGAATAGGAGACCTAGGCTTTCTCGACAAACCATTTCGTCCTGTGTTAAAATCATCCTTTGAGTCATTGTGCGAAGAGATTTCGCTTCAGACTCTGCTTCTTGAAGCCGTTCTGCAGCGGTAGTAGCCTCGTCTTTCAAGCTCTGAACATAGCAGAGACGAATAAGACAAGGTTTCATCATGCAAATAAAAATGTTGCAACAAATGAAACCAATACTCCAGTGTATTACCTCAAGTTCTGACCGTAGAGAAACAAGTACATCATCCTTCCCATTGTTTTTCTGTTTAGCAGCATTTAGAGTAGCCTGTAACAGGAACCATTTTCCTCCACAGCTTAAATAATATTTATTTTTTACATAAATAAGCTACGTTATTTATGTTCACACTAACCTCTCTTTGACGCAATGCTGCTTCCTTCCTATAGAAAGACACAATTAACAACATCAGCGATCATAAGTACCACCCATGATTCTGGAAAAGAGAAACACAGAGAGAAGCAAAAGAAAGCACAAGCTTTTACCTGCTTAACAGTTTTGCCTCCAGAGACACTCCTTCACCAAGAGAGGCAACCTTTTAGGGGAAAAGGATAAAACAAATGAAACCTTGCACAACTGCCAATACTAAAGCACAGGCGATTTGAAGTAAATAAATATGCAAATCACTGAAACTGCAAGTGCTAACATATGAGAATAGATCGGTCCATTTGTAAATGATTTTATCAAAATATAATCTGCATCACCACCTATATTTTAACAAAGCCTGCTTATACTAGATATAAGTCAGAGTAAGTTCATAACATTTGTATACACTCAACATCTCCAGTAGATATTAGGCAACTATTTACGTCCTCTCCTAAAAATATAGATAGCGCAACAAGGCAGGAGGTTGTATCAACAAGATAACGATTGCTGACTTGAGTCTAATAAATATTGTCAATAAAGGGGTGCAAACGAGTGGCGAATCTTTTCCCTTAGGGGTTTTAAGAAGCAACATCAGTAAAAAGAATGAACTACTCAAGAAAACTGGTTCCAAAACCTGTTTCTCAAGCTCCTTAGCCCTAGCTTCTGCTTCCGCCTTTTTTTCCTCTGCACGGCGAAGCTGTAATCAAGAGCGAATGTTATGCACAACGGAGGTGAACAGCTTTATTAATTAAAAATAAATTTCAATGTCAGACATCAAACCTTCTCCAGTACAATCTCATTCTCCTCTTGTAGCATATCCAGCTGCAGTTAAAAATTAATCAGCCTCAAGTCAAGACATCTTCCGACTCGCGCACAAATTCTGATTTTGACTATAATATTCCAATATGCAAACACAGAAAATTGACCAGATACCAAAAAGGATAAAAGAAACAATCACATACTTCATCACGAAGAGCTGAAGCTTCCCGCTGATCACCCTTTTCTTTTGAATTTACTGATGGTAGATCAGCAAAAAACCTATGAACATTAAAAATCTGGACATTAGACGAAAGGGGCAATCACTATATCTTTGAGCAAGGAGGCCATTGACTTCCCATTTATTATAAACCTCTCTATATCAAGCTTTGACTAACCACATCTCTAAAACCATCTCCAACCCAATTCTATATTTTTCCTCTAGGCATACTAAAAATTGAGGTGAGTTTCACTCCAATGGTCTAAGAAGTTGAAAAATGAAAAAGCAACAACCTTTTATCTCGGTTCCTAGTAGGAGGATCAAGTGGAGGAATAGCACTCGGAGCTTTCACCGCCACCCTGCTTGGGGGCATTAGATTAGGAGTCGGAGTCGTGGATCTAGTCGATATCGACGGCCTTCCGGCTGAAGCAGACCGCACCGAAGGCACTTGCTCAACGAAGTTCCTACCTAACTATAATCAACCCATAAAAAAAGAAACAAATCAAAGTTCATAACATATTCAAAATCAAACTGATCTGAGCTATTTCTAGAAACAGGGATGCGGAATTCACCGCAGGCGACGGCGATCTGTTGCGGAGAGCGAAGGAAACAGCCGGCGGTTTACTATCTCCGTTGCTGTTATTGCTCCCAGTGGAGGATAGAGAAGAAGGTGCGTGACGAGCGGGTTTCAGAGAAGCAGGTGCGAATCTGAGGCTTAGATCTTCATCCTCGTCTTCCTCATCTTCGTCTCCGTTGTCTTTGTTCTGCAAGGCCATGACCTTAGCCAATCTCTGAGCCGCCGCTTTGGCAGCAACGTTTTGAGACCGTTTGGCGGTGGAGAAACCTCCCACGCCTCCCAGTTGTTTCCGGTGAGCAGGAGACATCGTCGGCGACGACGATTCGGTACTGTTCGATGTGTCGCTCCACTGGCGACCATACACTGGGCTGCCCGCCCTCCTCCGATCCATAACTAACGTTTCGTGAAGTTACCAGTAATCCACTGATTAATCAGAGAGAAAAAATCGAATTTCTCGGGAAAAAGCTAGATTTTCTCGAGAAAATCAAAAGAGGAAAACCGTTCGGTGAGATTTGGAGAAAAGTGTTGGGAATAATTGAGACCCCGAAACGACATCGTTTGAAGCGGAGAAGACCCATTTGCGAGCATCGCGGGAGAACCAAGTGACCTGAACACCGTGGCTGTGGGACCCAGCAGTCAAGTGCTGGTGGATATTTCCCTTTACATAATTTAATATTCATTATTTAATTTGAATTCAAAGCCAAGTTTGAAATTATATTGATCTAATATGGTTCATGATTTTTAAATTGAATGTGTCAACTTAATCCGCGTGGGTGATATTCTACATGTGGATGATATTTTAGCGGAAAAATATAAATCATTTTGAAAATAATAAATCATATTTTTGATGATATAATTATTTTTTTACAAAAATATATAAAATTTAAATGTATTTTAATTAGAAAACTCAACATGATGATAGAAATCACATTTTAGAGGTGTTTAGAAAATCGGTACAATCTCATCTATACCGCAAATTGGTTATAATTTTTGAAATTGGTTTAAACGACGTTTAAGTATTTTTTTAGTATTGAGTTTAGCAATTTCTATAATATTACTCAAAATAGTTAGTATTTTATGTGTCTATTCACATTATTTCTCACATTGACCAGTTACGTTGATATTATTAATGCGTTAGTTCTTATAACTAATTATCATTGTTAATATTTACAATTTTTAATTATTATTATGTTTTACTTTATATTAGTTTCTAGACATAGTAAAAAGGGAATCTTTTAAAAATATTTCTAAAACTATTTGATATATTTTTCTTTCTTTTGAATTTCAGTTAAGTTGAATCTTGAGATTCAAAGCATCTATAGTCTATCACCATGAGAATGCTGGGTTCAAAGAAGGAAAAATCTTCATCAACAACCAAAAAAAACAGATTTTAGAGTGAAAGAATGCTCATCAAATAACCATATTGCAACAGAAGCTTGACCAAAACGCATATGTCTCATCATATTTGCTTAGCAATCTCTCAGTAATGTATTGTCACATAGCAAAAATACAGTCGACTGATTTTTCTCAAGGATCCAAATATTTTCCTTGATTTCTTAAAGGGTTCAGTGAGAAACAAACGGTTCCCAGAAAGTCTATAAATATAAGTTTTGATGCTTCTAGTCATACTAAGAAACAAACGGTTCCCAGAAAATTTGAGCAAGTTTGAGTTACCATTTGGTAAACTGACCATGAGGCACATGCAGTGGCGGAGGCACTTAAGAGGCATGGTGGTCAACTGACCCATGTAAAGTCTATAAATATAAGTTTGTAGGCATATTTTGCATGTTGTTATTATGGTAATTGGTAAATTGGTTAAGATCCTTCCTTTTGATCCACATGTCATAGGTTCAGACCTCATAGATGTTTTTTTTGTCTATAATAGCTCTGCCACTGGGCACATGAGCTCAAGTTGTCATCAAGTATAAAACGTCGAACCCATATATTTCGTGTAGCAGTACTTGGTAGTTGGTAGTTGGTACAATCGCTTCACTTATTATCCTCTCAAGAAGAAATACTGCACCTTCTCTACAAATTAGACTTGCATAGACCCATAGCATGTTTGTGTATGAGATAACATCAGCCCACCCACTTTATTCCTCCACGTGAAACTTGATTTAACATCTGGACTGTCCTCTCAGCTTTCCCACGCTAAATTATCATATTCCTCGTGAGCTCATCCGGAGATTTACCATCAGCCGTCAATTTCCATGCTAGCTGCAGAGCTAACCCGGGGAGACATGTATTGCTAATCCATGTAAAAGCGTTTTGAAAGTCGTTGAGTCCACTCCAGACTTCTTATGGATATCTCTCGGGTGAGGCCATAAGCTTCTTCTGTTAGGTTCGTCTTTGAGAGCCCATCTAATAGTGAGTAACAATGTTGGAGGACACTTGTGTAGCTGCTCCATTTCTCGGTACACTTCTGCCCATTCAAGCCTCCTTGCATCGCACAAACCTTTCAATTGAAGAATATATCCATTATAAAACTATAACCATACAGATACATGAACAATTTTCTTTGCACGTTAAGAGAAGACATCAACACACAAATCAAATTCTAAAGTTTATGTCACTTAACCAATATACATTTATTTGAACAGTTCTTGGATCTTTCTAATTTAAATTGTATGCATGATTAGCTTTAAAAATTATTGATTATATTTGATCAAATAAAGAAAAAGTATAAATGTAAATAAGATTTGTGTGGTCATTTTGTCATAAAATATCTATTTATTACTGGAATAATCATCAGCTTATATGGTACAAGTATACTACTCTATTGATGCACTTAACTTACAAAACATCTTTATCATTAAATATACATACCTTTAGCTGGCGGAATCTAAAATCTTACATCTTTTGAATCAGCACAAGACGTTTTCATCATTAACGTCAACTGAATTAAGCTAAAAATGTATATGAGGGATAAAAATTGGAAGTGTCGGAAAGTCGAAAGGATTTGCTTTTCATTACAGAACTCTCATAGTTGTGCACGAGCGTACGTGTAAAAAAAAGAAAAAAAGAACATCCCATCTTTCTCTCTCCTCGGCCTAGTTCGATTCACCTGATGACGATTTATCTTTTCTCACATCCCACTTCTTCTGACCTCTCCAGATAAAACCTAAAATACCTAAGCAAAAAGATTTGACCTTTCGTCCTCTCAACTAGCTTCTAAAGTGAAACAAGAAAGCTCTAGAAATGGCGGAACTGCAACCAGCTGACAACAGTAATCAGCAACCAAACGGCGGCGTCACTCCTTCGGTTCCTTCAACCTCAGCGGAAGCGCTGGCGATCCCCGGCGGCGGATCGAAACGACTGAGGAGACCAAGCGTTCGATTAGGCGAAATCGGCGGCGACTATCACTACGATCCTCACTCGAGGAAACCGAAGTGGGCACCGACGGCGACGGGGAACAAGACCAAATCGTCGACGAGGACTCGGGCCCTGACGAATATCGGAACCCTAGATGATGAAAACGTTGATTCTTTTGGTGTGGTTGGGAGTTGGCGGGTCAAGAAACGGGTCGGGTCATCTACAGCAGGTGCGGCGAAGCGGGTAAGCTCCAATTGGGAAGAATTGGAAGGTGGGTTTAGGGATTTCAGTAGAGAAGATTCAGAGAGTCCGGTAAAGGAGGAGTCTTTAGTGAGAGACCGTGGTGGTGGTGGTGGGTTTTACGGTAGAGAAGGGGTCAAGATTTGGTTGCAAGAGTTAGGGTTAGGGAGATACTGGCCTATGTTTGAGATACATGAGGTTGATGATGAGGTTTTGCCTTTGTTGACTTTGGATGATTTGAAAGATATGGGGATTACTGCTGTTGGGTCCAGGAGGAAGATGTTCTCTGCTATTCAGAAGCTTGGTAGGGAGTTCTCATGATCGTCGAGAGTTTTGATCGGTTTAGAAGAAGAAAAAACATGTTTTGTGTTGTTGTTGTTTTAGTTGGTGAGATAGTCAGTCATGGCATTGTAAGCTTGCAATGTCTGAAACCACGAATGAGAGAAGCCTTTTCTTCGTTTTTGTTTGTTATAGTATTTCATTCGACGATTGTTCTTACCTTTGTTGCTGCTTGTTTCAATGTAGAATTAACTACAGTTATATCAGTAGAAGTAGAGGTGGGAAAAGAAGAAGATGAAGAAGAAGTAATGAGAAGGTTTTCTTTTACTCTTTTGATATTTCTCTCTACTTCTTTTGAGATGTTTCCATGGATGGTCTCTTTGATGATAATGAACTTGTTGAATAGTTGCAGCTTGTATACCGATTTGCGATAAGAGTTTGAAAGATATGAAACTAAATGTTGTCAGTCTAGCTTTTGATTAGCATTGTTAAGTATTTAGCTATCTCATTATGTAAAAACAGGAACAAGTACTTCGATTCTTCTGGTATGTCAGAAACAGGAGACGTGGATATGAAAAATTCAGGTTTATTGCGGATTAGAGTTAGATGTGAATATTGTCATTTGGGTTGGCTGTAAAATCATTGAGAAACAAACGGTCCTATAGAAATAAAATGTATCATTGTTTTCTCATATCAGGAGAGGTACAGTTAACCTATAAAACATGTACTAATCTATTATATAATAGGAGAGTTTCTCTCATCCTGATGCGACACATCCGCGATCTGTGGGTCCTACTTTTTAAAAATGTAAAAAAATGTCAAATATGTGACTAGAACCCGGGTTATTGAGATATAAGCACCCACAACTATACCATTGCACCAAAGGATACTTTGTACATTGATGGTCGAAACTAATATATATTATAAAGGTCGGAAACTAATATAACATTGTGGACTCCACCTCTTTTTTTTTTTAATTGATGGGTAACGAATGGACATCGACAAAAAGTGGACTTTGGACTTATTGATTTTCTGTTTATTAAGCTTTGTATCTGTCCAAAGTGGTGATACGGACAAAGCTAAGAAGATTAGGGAAGCCGCCATCTTCACCATCTCCTTCGTCGCTTGCGATTCCCCTTCCGGCAATCAGCTATTATGGTTGATCTTTAAAGCTCTACGCACGTTTTGCGCCTACCAAACGTTTAGTTTCTCCTCTAACGCCTTCAGAGCTCTCATATATATAGAATCCCTCGAGGTAAAAGCTCCATCTTGTCTCAAACTTTTTTTTCTCAGTTTTCCGATCGCTTTACTTTCTCATATCTGTCACGAAAATGACTTATCCAGCTGCTCCAGCCGCTTCAGCCGCCGTTCCCTACTCCACCTTCAACTCTCTCCGCCTTGGAAGGTCCACTAAGTCCATTGTTGGTCGGCTCATCCGATTCTAGGATTTCAGGAACATTAACAAGAATGGAGAGTTTATGGGCATCACCATTCTCCTCCTTGATGAACTGGTGATGATTGTTTCTAACTTATTTTTTATCACTTTAACTCTGCTTTGCTTATTCTTTGTTCATATATGAAACGTGTCTTCATCTTTTTGTTTTGGTTTTGTCTATGGGTTTTTTTATGAACAACTAATGATTTTTTTCTGTTTTTCTTACAAGATTCTGTGATCTACAGTTTCATCCCTGCAATCTCCAAACAAAACAGGAAAACTGAATGAATTATGTTTTTAGCAACCGAATCTAAAAGAAATAAAAGACATCTTACTTAACAAATTAAAACCTTTTCTTTTGCAGATTCCGACGACGACGAAGCACCCGAGGACCAACGACAATGGAACGATGCGGACGAAGCCTAACTGATGTAAGTAAAATCCTCTTCAATAATGCATCACACTATTATCGCTCCCCAATCTCACAAACTTAAGCTCTAATCATGCCAGGGATCCCACAAGTGATGCTGTCCTGACGACGGAGAAAAAAAAAGAAAGATAACCTAACGTTTTTTTTATTTTCAGTTTTTAAGTTCAAATCATGTTTTAGACATAGAGCCCAACATAATTTGAACCCAAACATTTTAAACCCACAATTACTTTTTCATAATGTAAAAACGTCAACCTTCGTTTATGTTTTGTTAAACTATTTTAATCTTTATGTTTTGTTAAACTATTTCATACAGGGGGCAGATCTCCTTAGAAGGAGAGCCACTCGCCACGATGCTTCCAGTTTCACCATTCTTGAAACTCTTATGAACCACAAAGCCAATATAAGAGCTCTGTTTCAATCCAATGGCTGGATTTTGTCAGATACCACCGCTAAGCCTGAAGAGGGAAGAGAAGTGGAGTGCTGCGTTTTGGAAGATGGTTACTTGGAGTTTACAAGATGAAGATGGAACCCGTGACGAGGAAGACGAGGAGAAGTGTTACTTGGAATATCCTAACTTGAGGATGTAGACAATGTGTGATCATAGCGATGAAGATTAGTGTAGCTTTAATATATGCTACTACGGTCCTTGAGCTCCCTACCAAGTACTAGCAAACAATGTATTTTGAAAAAATAAAATATTTTGTAATGCAAGTAGTTTGAAATTTCGAGTATTTATTCAAACAATGGATATATACAGAGTTGATAACTTGATATGGACCCCCAAATAAGTTGGTGTTGCGCTGTCACAATATCTGTCTTTTTAATTTCATATACCTGACGTAAGCTTCTTCATCTTCTTCTCTTTCCATTTTCGTTGTTCCACGCTCTCTGTTTCATGTTTAGGCTTTTTTTACATTCTCTATATTTTACCTTAATTATACTTTTTGAATTTTCCTTCCGTTTTGGAAGATGTCTCTAACTTGAGTTAATCGTCAAAAGCTAGGATCAATTTTGTTGTCTTACTTCCGATAAATTTTATTTTTTAATTTGCATAAATCTTAAACAACACCAACATCCCGTAAATCATACCACCCCACCGATATTCAAAGTAACCAGCTCCGCGTTTGCGCGGGGTCTCAGCACCTAGTTTTAGCTAAAGATTGGGTCTTAGTAAGTATATTGGAGTTTTCTACCCAAAACCTACACAGCCAGAATTTCGGATTTGGCTCGACTAAATGTTAGTAGGAATGTAATACAAAGATTTAAAAAGATAGAACGCGGACTACCTAGGCTTCTCGGCAAATATATATATATATATATATATATATATATATATTTTTTTTTTGGGTTCTCCAGTACCGCTAAGGCGCTAAGGTTACTTTCTTTGCTCGGTCCACTGAAAAATGTATTCTCTTCCTAAACCTGTTTCCAGCCTTAGTTGATTCTCTTTTGTTTTGGTTTTTGCTTAACCTAATAATTTTTCTTTTTTTGTATTCTCCAGTGTTTAATTTAGAATAACTTTTTCTAGATCATATATTTCGTGAAATCTTATCTTGATAAACCTACTACATATGTTATATTTGGATGTCGTACGTTCCCTTTGCTAGAGATGAGAATCAAAGAGGCTTGGTGATATATCATTTTGAAATATAAATTGAAGATTTATGAGGTAATAGAAATTGCAATAAGGATAAGGTTTGTGAGTTCAAAACAAAATTGAAAGCATTGATGAAGAGAGGATTTTCGGGAAATCTGAAAATAAGGGTTCCGGTTTTTGATGTTCGAAATGATAATCTATTTTATTAGGACTTCTCCAATAGTTTACCTTTTTTTCCTTCAAAATGAGTTCGTATTTTGTTATAATAATTTCTCTCATTTTCTCCTTTCAAAAGAATATTTAAATCTGTTATATTATTACTACATAATATTAGTTCCAAAATGTTTATTATTTTATAAAAATTACAAATTTTACCCAAATAGAATTTATTTAAACTAAATCTTCATTATATAGTATATAAATATAAGTTTAATTTCTAAAAAAAATATAATAATTTATACTCCTTCCGATTTTAAATGATGTATGTTTTAGAGTTTTCACACAAATTAAGAAAACATATCATTAAATGTATATTTTGTGATTAGTTGTTTTCCATACTTTATAGCCAATCAAGATTCAGTAAATACAATTAATGTCTTCGAAGTTTACAATTTACCATTATCATATGTATTGAAAATGTGAAATATGTATATTTTAGAAACAATTTTTTTTCTTCTACAACATGGATTATATCGAAAAGTGATTTTATGTATCCGGATAGTAAAATTTTAGATCCGGTTATCAGAATTCAGATCTATGCCTATTATATATTTTTAAAATATTAAAATATAATTGTGTTTATATATGTATCATATATATATTATATATATAAAATAACGAAAATTTACAAAATAATTTTAAATGGTAACTAAATTATTAATTTTTTAGTTTTTAGTTTAAGTTAAAAATTTTGAAATTTTTTGGTCAAGGGTGTGCGGTTCGAATCACTTGGGGCGCCAAATAATTTCTTTCGCTTTAGGCACTACAAAGTACTGATAAGTCCCTTTTGTTTTTTTTTGTTTAATGTGGAACTAGGTGATTTTCCCGTGCTTATGCACAGACATAAATATTTATAAAATAAATATAATATAATAATTAATTGATATTTATTTTTAATTTTAAATTAATTTATAATTTGTATGTATAATTTATATTAATTATATAATATTACTTTAATTAAATATTTATCTAATTAGTTTTGTTGTTTTTACAATCAATTTAGTTGTCATTTGGACATATTGGATTCTGTCTATTTATTTGAATTCAACTATAATATTTGTTTTTTGTAAATATATTAATTTTTGATTAATTTTCTTATTTGCATTTTAGGTTGGTTGTTGTCTTAAATACATAAGTATATTTTATTAAGATTATGTATAAGTTAAGATATATTGTGATTAGAATAAAATAAAAAATAAAATAAAATGTCTGATTCTAAATTACATAATTAATATAATGATAATATTCTAAAGTCTCATGCATATATATAAATTTTACAAAAGATCTAAATTGTAACAGTGAGTTAATATTTTATTTATCATTTGTTAATATGTTTTAAGTCATCATATAATTTAAATTTATAAAATAAATAAATTATTATTATATAAACAAAATAAATATATTAGTATTATATTAACAAAATAAATAAATTATACATTCTTATTCTAGTTACATCTATGATTTTATATATAAGCTGGGTTAGTTGCTAATAAACTATACATTCTTATTGTAGTTACATCTATGATTTTAGATATAAGTTGAATTAGTTGCTAATATGTTCATTTGTTAATATGTTTATTGCTAAAATTATTTTTAGTTTTTTTAATATCTCTTAAAATATGCAGTAAAAATGTGATTGTATTTTATAAATTATATTATAAATAAAATTTATTTATTTTCCCGTAATTGTAAGATATTATAGTAAATAAAATATATGAAAAACATAAAAAAACATTTCAATAATAATAATAATTTTGTTTTGTCAATTTAACCTATATAAGTTTATGTTACTTAATTATTTTGTGTAATCATCTAAGAAAATATATAGATATATATAAAAAATTCAATTACTTTGAAAATATATATTTGTATTGTGTAAAATTATGTTTTAAAAGAAAAATATTTCTTTTTCTAATATCAAGATCATTTGTGTGAATTTTGTTTTTATGAAATCACATTACATACAAATATATGTTTTCATCTAAGAAGATGTAGATAAAAAAAGTATTTTATTACTTCAAAAGTATATTTTTTGTTACTTAAAGATAGCTTTTAAATGGAATATTGCTATTTTGTGAACTTTCATTTTTTTATGAAATCATATTATATATACATATATTTTTCGTTTTTAAATTATTTTATAAACTTTATAAATGTTTTCTTTTTATTTATATTATTATTTGGAAAATTTTAAAAAGTAAAAAATAATATTTAAGTGTACTTTTTTATTTCATTAGAGGTATCATAGCTAGTAATCAACCACCGTGAGAGTTAACGTAAGTGCGACACCTAGAAAAGTGACTTCTCAAATAATATTATAGAGATTTTCTCTTATTCATGTTTTCTTAACGTTATAAAATTATTATATTACTATAATCTATACAATACTAAAAGAGATATATGAGCTCCATTGAACCTATCCACGTAGGATAAAAAATTCAAGCCAATTAGATTGTCTTAAGATGCCATGTCAGCTTAGTAAAAAAAATCTAACTTTACGTTATTCCTTCTTCTTCTTTGACGCCTTTCCAGTGTCTCGCCAGATCTGGGTTTCTCTCGCCAAACCTTCGGCTACCGTTCTCCCAAAAGCCTCCCCGTAACGCCTAATTTATGGTTACCTTACTCTCATCTCCACTTCAATACATTCTCAGTTTCTCTGTTCCAATTCTCTTTTTGAAGGCGTTCGATTTCTCACCAAACTGAAGCTAAAAAAAATGGGGATTTCCCAATTATACATTTCTGACTTGGAGATTGGTCGTTTTGAGGACGTGGTGGTGACACGTCTTCTTCAATTCTAGGAGTCGGTACTCTGAAGAAAGGAGGCGAGGTTATTGCTTGACAAGAAGGTACTGATAATCTAAATTTATTTATAAAAACTTGATTTAAGGAACACTTCATTCGGTCTGCCTAAAATTCCCACTGTTTTCATTTGCAATCGACGTTGATACAAGGTACTATCACCGCACATCGACTCTACAGTTTTAAAAATCTACTGAGTGAAAGTGCTGTGTACGAGCTTAGTGTGTTCTATGTTGCTAGAAGCAATAATCACTTCAAACTGTGCGCCTCTCTCCTGTCTGTATTTGATTTACCGAGCATAACAGCTTTGTCGAGGTTGTCGACCCGACGGCTGAAAAAAAATCAGGTTTTGCAAGTATGAGCAGCTAATGGCTCTTGCTAACACCAACGTAGATTTGCCCGGTATGTATTTAATCTTAATCTTACAATATCCACTTCCATTATACTACCTCAATTTCGGGTGTATATTACAATTATGTACATTTCAGATATTTTTCGTCAGGATAGGAGTATACACACCATCTACAATGACGAAAACGAGTCGATACAGCGTGTTATGGTCACAATCCAGCTGGACAGGTACGTAGCCCCTACGCAAGCACCATTAAGTTTTAAGTTTTAAAAGTTTTATTTAACTTGATAGATGTTTCTTACTGATAAACCCCATCAACCTCTGCAGGTCAACCACTGTGTGTCGTGTGTTTGATAAGGTTGCATGACAAGTTAGTACTCTTGGATGTGAGACAAAAGGTCATGATTGCAACCAACATAAATCCCAAATTATTTGTCTGTGCATATGTGATTTACAATAACATGAACGCATCAGTTTTCATGCTCTCTTAATCTGTTTGTGCAGGTCGCTTAGTCCTAAACGTCACATTAGGGACACAGTTCTACTTTTATCATGAAAGCCAAGCCACTCAGTGTTTCTTAAAAGAGTCTGTTATTTCTTTCTACAATTAGTTACTACTTCACGATTATTACGGCGTTAGTTCACACATTAAACATACCAGATGCAGGCTCTGCAGAGCAGAGAGTGGTTCCTCTGGTATATCTTCCAAAATATGGTGGTGTTAAGAAACTTGAATATGTAAGACTCTCTAAACTTAATATCTACATTCTGAATTCTCCCCTACAGGTACGTTCAATGAATAAGGATCACTGTTATTATTGCATTTAGCTCAGTTCTCATGTGTACTGTCACAACATGACCAATTTACATGTGTTGTTATTTGTTTGGTTGTCTCTCCTTTTTCATACCGCGCACAATTAACCAATCAAAATGTCTCTTACTTGAAAATAAGAGACTTTTTTGCTGCATACTTTCTGCATTTGCTCATTTATCTAGGCTTCACATTTGAAAAAAATATTGTCAGCAACTGTGGAGTTTCTAATATAGCACCACACAAGTGATGATATGTCTGTAGCTGTTAAACTTTCTATGGTCCCAAATCCATTGGTGAAAAGCAGTTGTTCGTATCACACAAACGGGCCAGATGATGTTCCAATTATTGAAGGATGTCCAGCCAGCACTGACCCAGAGCCTGCACATACTGATTTAGTCCTGACCTCCACCGAGACTCCCATTAATGATGAAAAAGCCCCAGTTCAAAGTAAGCTCGAAATACTGATCACTCCAACTATGGAGACTTGGAATTTGCAAAATTCAATTCAATTGTTTGTTTCAAAATTTTATGTTTTCTTCAATAATGTTGTAATCCACATACTTTTACTTAGCACCAAAGTGTTTTTATCTACTTATCTTTGGCACAATACCATTTAAATAGTTGAGTTTGTTATGAGCATTATTTAATTTGAATTATTTTTAAATTAGTGGACGTCATCTACCTTAACCTAACAAAATAATCTCCTGATGTTTTTGGGTACATACTACATGGCCTCATTTAGGTTGGTAAACCCTCGCATTGGCTGTAATTATTTTAGTGGGCTTAACCACTTCAGATTGCTAAGATAAGTTATCGCAATGTTTTTTTTTTTAAAAAAAAAAAGCTTAAGTCATCGCAATGTTTATGCGTAGTAAAAATTTAATCTTTTATTGGTTACCAAACTTAAATCTAGAGAAAATTAAAAATTTATGGAAAACCACAATAAAAGTTGATCACCAGACGTAAATTTAGAGAAAATTAAAAAAAACATTAATGGAAAACACAATAAAAATAGTTAGGGAAACAGAAACAGCATATAAACCAAATACAAAAAGAAATTTAACTACAAATAAATAATATAATCCAAAACCACAAATTTCAAGAATATATAGTGCAATTTCATAAAAGTGGATAATAGAATTATTCATATGCGATATACTTTTTACAAGGTCATTATAACCAAGATCAACAAAACTAAGCCCTTTCTCAAAAAAAAAACTAAACTAAAATAAAAACAATTAATCTGATAGATTTTTTTTTTTAAATCATGAAACTCAAGTTAAGTGAAATTAATAAGATATTGATACAAAATCATAATGAAAATTTAATAGTTAATCAAAATAAGATTTTTAAAAAATTATAGTTAAAAAAATGGAACAAGACTGAAAGTAATACAATAAATACAAGAACAAAAATGAATAAATATCATTTTATATATAAACAAGAGCCTTTAGATTATTCTATCCAAATAAATGGAGAATTATTTTTAAAAAAAGATGTTAAGATTTCCGAAATTTTTTTTAACCTAAATCCACAACTGCTATAAAAATAAAGTATAGAGTTATACAATCCTAAACAAAGGATATGATATAAAAAAATATTAATCAACTTATTGGAAAATAATTTTTTTTTCCGCGCGAAACGCGGACCAACCTAGGCAAACTACATGAACACCTTTCTCAAAAAAAAAACTACCGGAACCAAAAGGCATCCACAAAAATTGATCTCTTATTCATGTTACGAAAAGTATATATACATGAGCTTGTGAACCTAAGGAAATATTCAAACGTATCCTACCATACAAAATATAATATCTATGAATATAGGAAACATGTAATAACTATAGGTATTTACACAATACTCCTCAAAAGAAAGCATCCAATTCCCCTAGAAAATAGTATGATTTAGGGTTTCTAGATTTTTAACTTTTGTTTCTACAGAATACGATAGTCAGTTCGACGACTAGATTTCGCACAAAGTCAAAAACCAAGACAGAGTCAAGCTTTTACGCAAAGCCTTCTTAAAAACAGTTCGATCAAACAAACCCTAGAATACACTCCTCCCATTTAAATCTTTTCTTCGTCTTTTCAGTCCAGTCGAACAGAGAACAGATTTTTTCTTCCTTGAAGAAAGTTAAGATGTCTAAATCAGAAGACATGTGGTGGGAATCGGGAGAGTTGAGTAAGAGGGAAAACTGAAAAGAGAAGCACTTGAAGTTGGTAATACATGGCCGGTTGTGTAGGAAAGTGGCAGGCATTTTCTCCCTAGGAAACAGCCGAGAGAACGCGCACCACCCCCACCACAGACCCAACCCTAATATTTTACAGAACTTATTTAGTCTATTCATTTCCCCACTCGACAGGAGGAGCTAGCCAAATCGTTTTAAAGGTCTAAACATGTTCATATCATTCCTCTTAAAATCATATGTTGACTGTGTAAACCATTGATATTGCTATGCTAGCTTGGTTCTTTTTTTTTATCTAGACATCTAACAATAAGAGAGTAAATACATTTTTCACTGGTTATTCAGATGTTTAATCGTGCAAACATGTTTGCCCTTTTTTTTTTTTGTAGTTTACTTATAGAGATGGAGACGAATAGTACTGTAAGCAATACAAAGCAAGATAAATCTTCTCAAGGCTCCAATCCTCGTAGTAACCGGAAACAAGATTTGACGTGGAACTATGTTAGTGAAGCTGTTGATTCAAAGGGGAAGAAAGTAACGGCATGTAACTTCTGCGGAAAGCAATACGCTGGAATCAGCAGCATGAAACAACATTTGGCTGGTCTGAATCAAAGTAAAACTGCATGCAAGGAAGTTTCTTCAGAGGTTCGAGATTCTATCGTAAAATCCATGAAAGAAAATAACAAAGAGAAGACGAAGGAGAAAATTGTTGTGGATCTTGAGATGACAGACTATGAAGTAAAGGATGGTCAAAGTTCTCAACAATCTTGCACTTCCCAAAGTAGAAAAAGAAAGGTTAGTATCCACTTAACATGTGTACCTTGGATACAAAGTTGCACTGCTTTTGTCTAGTTAACTACATAGTAGTACAAGTGTTATAGTATGTTTGGTCTTGTTTTGGTACAAGAGTGTCTCATCATCGTTTACTTCAACTCTCTTTAGAATCCTCACTCTCTTTTGTTCCTCACCCTCTCACTCTCTTTCGCTCCTCACATCACACGCAGAGAGAAGCTACACCAGGAAAAGAAAAGATGGCTGAATCAGCAAAGCAACACATTGATCGCATTCGCAGGACTAAGTTTTCTATCGGTGGAGACGAGAATCCGTTGACGGAAGATCTTCATCAGGCTGTGAAGAATCTCTCAGCTGAGCTCTATGCCAAGGATGTTCACTTCCTCATGGAGCTTATCCAAGTAAGCATTCTGCTGGATGTAGAAACCATGTTTCTTGTATTTTTTTTTTTTTTTTGTCAAAGGAGTTAAATGTTTCTTTGGCTTCCAGAACGCTGAGGATAATGAGTACCCGGAAGGTGTGGATCCATCTCTTGAATTTGTGATTACATCTGATGACATCACAGCCACTGGAGCTCCAGCGACTCTCCTTATCTTCAACAACGAGAAGGGCTTTTCAGACAAGAACATAGAATCCATTTGCAGTGTTGGAAGGTCCACCAAGAAAGGCAACCGAAAACGCGGTTACATTGGAGAGAAAGGTACCATAAGACCTCAAATACAAAACTCAACTTTCAAAAGACCCTTGTCCTTACATATGTGTGTTCTGTTTCAATCTTTGGCAGGAATTGGATTCAAGAGTGTGTTTCTGATTACTTCTCAGCCTTATATTTTCAGCAACGGGTATCAGATTAGATTCAACGAGGCACCTTGCAGCCACTGCAGCCTTGGTTACATTGTTCCCGAGTGGGTTGACCAACATCCTTCTCTTGTCGACATACAAAGGATCTACGGTTCAGGTTCTTCTCTTCCGACCACAACCATCATCTTACCACTAAAGAGTGACAAAGTAGACCCGGTGAAAGAACAGCTCTCTAATGTTCACCCTGAGGTTCTCTTGTTCCTTTCCAAGATCAAGAACCTATCTATCAGAGAACACTGCCAAGATCCTAACCTCAGCACAGTGAACTCCATCGGTATCATAACCGAGACGGATTTCATGACGAGGAAGAGCATTGACGCTGAGTCTTACACAATCCATCTCTCTGCTAGTGAAACAGACACAGAGAAGCAATGCAGTTACTACATGTGGAGACAAAAGTTCCCAGTGAAAAACGAGAACCGTGTTGAAAGAAGAACCGAAGTCCAAGATTGGGTGATAACTTTAGCCTTTCCATTAGGAGAGCGTCTTAGCCGTGGAAACACCTCTCCTGGCATCTATGCCTTTCTTCCTACGGAGATGATAACAAACTTCCCATTCATCATCCAAGCAGATTTCATCCTTGCGTCATCAAGAGAAATTATACTACTTGATGATATATGGAACCAAGGGATTCTCAGCTGTGTTCCGTTAGCTTTTGTGAACGCATTCACCACCTTGGTGAAAAAGACCGATGCTCCTATCTCTAGCTTGCTGTCTACTTTTAGGTTCTTGCCTGTAACACAATCTAGCTACGCTAAGCTAAACATTGTTAGAGATTCCATCAGGGAGAGAATCTGCGCTGAGGAGATTGTGCCGAGCGTGTCACATTTAGGACAGAAGTTCTTTCACAAACCATGTGAAGTTGGTCGGCTCATCCCTGCTTTTTCGGACATCTTGGAGAAAGCGAGGAGAGAAGGCGCAGGGTTAAAGAACATATCATCACATGGAGTCTACATTTTGGATTCTTCTTTTGACAAAAAAGAGAATGACTCCGTTCTAGACTTCTTGTCTTTGAGAGAAGTCAGCAACGAATGGTACTCAAAATGCATTCAAGGGTGTGATCTCGTGACAAGTGTGTCAGAAAGCACCTACGTGGAGATCCTTCTCTTCGTAGCTCAGAACTGGGAGCCAAGATTCAAGAACACAAACATGGTTAAGGTTCCTCTTATCAAGTACCACGTTCAGAAGGGAGCGAGTCTTCTTAGCAGCTTGGAAGATCTCAGTCCTCGGACGTTATGTCTCGTTGCAGAGAAGAATCACTCGTGGTTACTCGATTGGAACGGTGAGTTTAGATGCATGTCTGATTATGTTTTTCTGCCACAAGCAACAAAGAAAGCGTTGAATGCATCACGCTCTACTAATATGGAAGTAATACGTAACTGGCTTGGAGAGAAGATTACTTTGATGGATCTTAGTGTCTCTCTATACGCACAATGTCTCTTGCGTAGTCTTAAGAAAGACAACAGGCTTGTGGTGGCATACGCACACTTTCTGCATCACTCAATCACCAAGGGGTTTCTATCAGATGAGGAGGCTAAGAAATGTTGCGAAGAGATGCCGCTTGTGGACAACTATGGGAATGTTAAGACGAGTACCTTCGGTGTTCTTGTTCCTGCTAGTGCAGGTAAATGGGTTAGCTTAATAACCGGGTCGAATCCTTGGAGGCAGGACGGTTATATAGAGCTTTGGGAAGAGTATATGACGTCTGGTATGTTCGCCGGTGTTCGGTCTAAACAGAGAGAGCTTCTTGGGTTCTTGAAAGAATATGCTAAAGCTGGAGATGTACCTGAAGTAGCACCACCGAATGCTGCTCTACCTGCCTTGTCTGGAGCTCTTCAGAAACAGAATGTTTTTCTTCTTTTGGAGTGGATTAATAGTCATAGAAACTCTCTTCCTCCAAAGTTTATTGATTCAGTTAAAGGAGGAAGCTGGCTGAGAACTAAGATGAATGGAAGCTATGATTATCGCCCGCCTTGTCAGTCTTTTTACCATACTGCATCATGGGGAGGCGTTCTGAAGAAGGGATCAGTTCTTGTGGATGTTCCACTTGTTGATAGGAGCTTCTACGGTAAGAAGATTGAGAGCTACACAGAGGAGCTGAAAACTGCTGGTGTTATGTTTGAGTTTAGTGAAGCATGTGCGTTTGTTGGTGACCACCTCATGAGTTTAGCTGGGACCTCCTCGCTGTCAAGAGAGAATGTGTTTTCTATTCTTAAGTTCATCAGAAACTTGAGAGAGAAGCTCCTCTCACCTGATGATTTCGTCACATCCATCAAAGGCCGCCCTTGGCTGAAGACAAGTTCAGGTGACAGATCTCCAGAGGGAGCTGTTCTGTTCAGTGAAGAGTGGAAAGCTGCCTCTCTGATAAGTGAGATTCCGTTTGTTGATGGAGACGTCTACGGTGAATCTGAGATCAGTGGGTTCAAGGAAGAGCTGAAGCTGCTAGGGGTTGTGGTTGAGTTTCCTAACAATCACGGTCTCATAGTCTCTCATTTGAAGCCTGAAAAGCTGAACTATCTTACAGCAGATGCAATGATCTTACTACTTGAGTGCATACGTAACCTGACTTCTCAGCATCTGGTTGATTCCTTAAGAAGCTCTCAGTGCCTGAAGACAAAAGGAGGCTACAAGTCACCTGCTGAATGTTTCATATCTGATCCTGACCAGACTTTCTTTCTGACAGTCTTTGATGATGTCTTCCCTTTAGTCGATGATAGTTTCTATGGAAGCAGAATCAGTTCCTACAAAAAGGAGCTAGAGCAGATTGGTGTTGTGGTTCAGGTTGAAGAAGCTGTGAAAGCGTTTGTGAGAACATTCAAGCAGAAAGCTACCTCAACTTCTCTAACACGAGAGAACGCTTTGTCACTTCTGTCTTTCTACAAGAAAATGATGGGAAGTGATCACAAGTTTCCTGAAGAAGTTATGAAAAGCTACACAGAGTTACAATGGCTGCAAACAACACTCGGCGACTTCCGCGCACCAAAGGAGTGCATTCTCTTTTGTTCAGAGTGGGAGCCTCTCCGTCTTATAGCCAATCTCCCCTTTATAGATGATACCACAAAGTGGTACGGCAAGAGTATACACAGCTACAAGAAAGAGCTAAGGAGCTTAGGAGTCACTGTTGAGCTGAAACAAGGCGTGAACCATTTGGTTAGCTCTTTAAGTCTCCCTGATGAGTCTAGTAGCATCACTCCTTCAAGTGTTCTGTCTCTTCTTGAGTGCGTCACGTTCTTGATTGAGGATGGTAGAAAACTCACTCAGGAGTTTCTAGACAAGGTCTCTGTCAGATGGTTGAAGACACAAGCTGGTTACAACAGTCCTAAAGAGTGTCTTTGGTTTGATAAAAGCTGGGAACTAGAGCCTTGTGATGGTCCCTTCATCGATGAAAAGTATTATGGCTCTAAGCTTAAGTCTTTCAAGAGAGAGCTTATTGAGGTTGGAGTTGTTGACGATCCAGACAAAGCTAGCCAGTTGCTTGCTACACACGTTTATACTCATTCTGATTCTGATGCAGTTTCCCGGATATATAGATTTCTCAGTAAAACTGAATGGAAACAAGAGAAAGACTCGTCGTCTTCTTCAGGCAGGATTTGGATTCCGAGAGATGAGAAATGGGCAGATGTTTCTAGCTGCGTGGTCAGTGATAAAGACAAGCTCTTTGGATCACACCTAAACGTTCTTGAAAACCATTACAAGAGTTATGACCTTCTTGTCTTCTTCTCATCTGCATTTAACGTGAGAATAACGCCATCTGTTGAAGATTACTGTGCTTTGTGGAAAGACTGGGAGAGAACAAAGGAAAGATTGTCAAACCACGAGTGCTGTGCGTTCTGGAGCTTCCTTGTGCGACACGGTATATCTGAGGACTTACTCTCTGAATCCTTCTCTCGTTTGCCAGTTAAGACAACAGATAGCAGCAATGATGAAGAAGGAATCTTGTTGTCTAGCAAAAGCGACGTGTTCATAGCTGATGACTTGCTCTTGAAGGATCTTTTCATTGACTCCCCTGTTTTTGTATGGTACCCAACTCCAAGCAACCCTAGATTGTCACAAACTAAGCTTATGGAGCTTTACAGGAAAATAGGAGTCAAAGACATCTCTAAATGCGTGGAGACTGCAGAAGCTAAGTTAACCGACCGAACCAAAGTCAAGAAGCAAGAGAAGAGTCTGATCGGACCAGGGCTAGTGAGGCTGGTTCTAGGGTTTCTATCTGATCCATCTCTTGAGATAGAAGCTGAGGAACGTTCAAGAATCATAGAAAGTCTTGTTAGCCTCAGTGTTCTCCAAACTCCGGAGACGATCTCAACGGATTACACGCTGACACTACCGTCAAAGGGAGAGAAGCTGGTGGCAAAAGCTAAGAAGGTGATGAGGTGGGAGAGAGAGGAAGGAGTTGTGTATGCAGAGAAGATGAAGAAAAGTTGCGGGAAAAGAAAGGTTTTGGAGCACGCCACGTGTTTCGCTGAGGTGATTGCTAAGGGAGTGATGAGTGGTAGAGAAGATCTTATTGAAAGGCTATCAGAGCTAGTGAAGATGGCTTACTTGGTTGAGTTTGACGAAGAGGCGTTAGAGTTTCTTATGAAGTCCAAGAACCTTGAGGTCTATGAAGAAGATGAGAAGCTAATCTCAGATGCCTTCTCCCTCAAGTAAAACTATTGTCAGATGCTTTCTTGTTTGGTCCAAACTCCAAACAGTCATTTTAAGAGCTTTTTTTCTTCAAATTAAAACATTTACTTTACACAAACTCGTTACAATGAGGTAAACAAACCTGAATGAATCACAATCTTGTTTGATCTTCTTCAACCTTTTTAAATATAGTGTAATTTGCTTAAACCGGACACTATAACCGTCCTATACCAGTACCGGTTCTGCTTCTAACTGTTGCTGCATCAGATAGTAAATCTCTGGAAGCATCAATGCCTGAAGACTCAACATCTCTGGTTCTTAAATCTTCGTTAACACGGCCTGATAACTCCCAGCTACCTCCTCTCCTTCCCCTGCTAGACTCTCTGGAATGCATAATCCCACGTCCTTCGGTCTCTTCTGGTGGAAGCATTCTGCTCAAATCCCGCGATGTAACCGATGTCTCCATGTCCTTGTCCATGTCACCGAGCTCTTCATCCACTGTCTCGTGCCACACCGGTTTTCTCCCCATCTCTATATCCTGGGAAACTTTCTGCAAGCTCGGGCTCGACATGGCTCCGTTAACTATCCGTGGTGGGATCACTGGCTCCTTCGATACCTTTGCTCTGAAACTGTTCTTAGATGAAGCAACGCTTGTGCAGAACACCTCCATGAAGTTCCCAAGTATCCCCTTGTTGAAAGGGTTCTCGTGTCTATCATAACGATACCTAAAGTTTTCGTAAGTCGACTGCAATAACATGAAACAACAGTTAACAAGCAGCTTACTTTATCCAACGGTCTCAGCGTGTGTATAGTGAAGCAAGGGGGCTTACTTGATTGGTGCTCATTAGGTACAAGTGGAAACCGGTAAGGCCACCAACGAACCAGACACAGATGAAAGTGTAGATTATAAGCGCGATGGAAGCAGGTGTCTTGATTAGCGACTTCCAGATGCTTATCTTCTCACCATCCATTATGCGTTTAACGTAAATCCAGCAAAAGACATGGACATAAACGCAGAGAAGAGCCGAGCATAATATAAACATGAAGTAGAACCTGTAGTTTCTCTACATTTAAAAAAAAAATTAAACTGTTTAGTGTCTCTTGAAATGATTAAAAAAAAAAGAGGTAACAAAGGATTCATTTACCAATCCAATGCATTGACCAAGCCAAGGACAGTGGTGATCAAATTTCTCAACGCAGTTGTTGCATATGGAGCAGTGAGAAGCACGAGGAGGTCTGTAAAGCATGCACGTGTCACAGTATTTGATCTTCACAGTGATTCCATTAACAATCATGTCTTTTGTCCGAGGCAACCGGCTCTGAGTAGGAGTATGAGCAAGGCGCGGTTCTCCACCAATCTCAATACCTTCAGGTTCAGGAGGATATAGATTACGAGGTATGATTCCTGGGTCTCTCCCCGAGGTTACAAGAAGAAATATAAGATCCTGTGGAGACACACAAAGATGGAAACTTATCATCAAGATGCATGTGTGTAAGCAGTAGCAGAAGAGGGAAGAAACGTCGTTCAACTCACTAATAAGTTGAGACCAATGGCGACGGCTAATACAGATACTCCTCTGTGGTGAGGGAAGTCATCAACAAATTTTCTGCCGACGAAAACACAGAAGATAATGACAGGAGCTGTAATCAAGAAGATGGTGATGAGTATGGATCGAGCATCGGGCCCAAACACGAGCCTTCCTCCAAAGAAGAACACCTGGAGAAACAAAACAGGATTCATTAAAGATAAGTAAAATATCAACAGTGTTACAATCTGATAAAACTTATATGTAAACCAAAAGGGTAAGCCAAGTAGGAATTCAAATTCAAGATTAAGAGCAAAAGGATAACTTTTCTGGAAAAAGTCAAACATAAAGGGTGCAACTGGAATGCTATTTTGTGGAATAAAACTCTTTGGAATGGATTATTCCACATGTTTCCATAAAATGTTTACCAGTTACCATGAAAACGTTTTAGAAACAATTCCATATATTCCATTTTTGGAATGGAACAAAAAAACAAATCCTTTGTAAATGTTGTTCCTTTTATTCAGGATCATAATCCTTCGTGAATGAATGGAAAATCATTCCAAAAATATTTTCAGTTTTTATTCCATTTAATCTATCATTCCATTTTTTCTTATTCCAAAAATAATCATTCCTTTAATTCATAATATTCCTTATATGAATAACCAGTTACACCCAAAGGGTGCAACTGGAATGCTATTTTGTGGAATAAAACTCTTTGGAATGGATTATTCCACATGTTTTCATAAAATGTTTACCAGTTACCATGAAAACGTTTTAGAAACAATTCCATATATTCCATTTTTGGAATGGAACAAAAAAACAAATCCTTTGTAAATGTTGTTCCTTTTATTCAGGATCATAATCCTTCGTGAATGAATGGAAAATCATTCCAAAAATATTTTCAGTTTTTATTCCATTTAATCTATCATTCCATTTTTTCTTATTCCAAAAATAATCATTCCTTTAATTCATAATATTCCTTATATGAATAACCAGTTACACCCAAAGTTGTAAACTTGCTCAAGAATGAAGGGACCCAGAAGACACAAAGAAGATAGTGATAAACTTCAGGGTAAGGATTTGGATTCAGATCTAAGATAAAGTCCTTAAATCTGCTGACCAAGAAAGCAAAGAGATAAAAGAGAAAAGCTCACGTTATTGCCTTTCCAACCCTTATACGTTCTGATCATCTCATCTCCGCCGCCGCCGCCGCTTGAACTCGGAGCTCCCGGACGACGATCTGACGGCTGCAACTCTAACATCGGAAGCCAGAAAAAGTCTCCTTTTCTTTTTTGGGGGTTACAATGGCGTTTGTTTGTTTGTTTGAAAAATGAAATAATTATTGAGAGAGAAATGAGAGGACTCTGCTTGGTCGTCCCTTAAGTCACCTTTCCCTTTTTACCAGTCAACTAATTTCAATCAATCCCGTTTTAATTAGTAGTAATATTACTTTATTGCGATGTTTTGCTTTTTCTTTGTCGGCTAATGGATTTGTTTTTGTTTCTGTTACAAATTAACGGCTGTGTTATAATTTTTATTAAATCATTGAGTAAATACTAATGGATAATTATATTCAGATACATCAAAAATATTCATTTTGATCTCCCAATTTTAAATGATTTAACTATTTATTATGTTTTTGTTTTTCTTTTTGTCGGCTAATGTGAATTATTATATTCAAGGCAGCTGACATACAAATAATATTCACCTTGATCTCTAAATTTTAAATATTTAATATATTTAATATTTATTCCTAAATCATATAGATAGATAAAATATTTTCCTTTAAACTATAATTGTTTCAAAAATTGTAAATTTCAAGATCGTTTCTAATTATAGTGAAAATAAATTGGATAGTTGAATAAATCGTTCTTAAACTTTTGTGAGCTACAATGTGCATGTGGATTAGATACTGAATGGTAAACATAATTATAGAACAACTTGCACCTGTTTACAAAGGTATCTTTGTATATCGTAGTTGCTGATTGATTAATTATCACCACTTATTATGTCAACATTTGGATGCTTATCAGACTATGTATGATCTGTCATCTTTCATTTTAATTTCTATTGAATTCACATTTGAATACAGGCCAACCAGCCATACAATGTATAATCCAATACGTGTTGAAGAGTTCTCGTCAATTTTGGTCTCTTTTGTTGGACCCTCTTCTTGTTGAGTTTTAACTAAAAACAAAACAAAACGAAAAGCTACTCTTTTGTACCAATTCAAAAGAACAAAAATGCAATATTGTGAAAAAGTATATTGTATTTGTTTGAAATATCTCTTTCAAATCATGTGGGATCAAAATCTATATATAAAACTAAAATGACGCAGACAACTCATTTCCCCTTGTATTTTCTCTGGTCTTCACGCTGGCCATAAGCCATGAACTTTCATTAGCCGGCCTACTCGAAAAACAATTCTTAAAATATTTTAAAATTCTATAGTTTACAATTTCTCTAGTTTTTTTTTTACTCGAAGATATTAAAAGTAGAGTTTTGCAATTTATGGAAAAGCAAAAAATTACACGGAGACATACTTTTCTATTGTCCGTTAACATCTACACATATTTTATACTTGTCAAATATTTTCATTGAATAAATTGACCAAAAATCTTTTCTAACTTAAACCATAAAAATTATTTTGATATTAGTACTTACCCATCGAATTTTGAAAAGCGCAGACGGCTGAGTTTCTCTTTTAACCTATAACTAGAACTTGATCCGCGCCTTCGCACGTGTGCTTAATTTAATTTGTGTTTAACATAAAATCATAAACCATTGGTTTAATAAAAAAAAATTCATACATATAGAATAGTATATATTATTTAATAATATAGATGTTTGATAATAATTGTTTTAATTTATACATAATATTATATTATTTTTTTATAACTTAATGCAATTTGATGTAATTGTACTATTCATATATTGATATGTTGTTTTTTTGTGAATTTATTTTCAAAAGAAAAAAACATACCTAAAATTTTAATTTTTGCATTAGTTTTCTATGAATTATCTTTAATTTTATGATATTTTGTTTTTTTGAAAATTGAATTCTCGAATTTTTTATATTTGATTAAACTAAATAAATTAATGATATATTTAAAATTCTTTTATATAATATATACTATATATTTCAGTTGTGTTTTTATTTTCACTATGAAGAAACAACAACCATTGTTATTAATTAATTTAAATTGATTTTAAATGTAGTTGCAGAATCTGTAAATAAAAAAAAAATACAAAAAGGAAATATGTCATTTATTATAAATGCAATGATTAAATATGTAAATAAAAGAAAGTAATAAATCTGCTATCTATGTTTCCAAACAATTATCATTTATTTTTTTATCCTTATTTCTAAACAGTATTAAAGGTATTTCAGTTTTAATAATATAGATTAACCATCAAATGACACATTCACTCACTCTTTCTTTTCAGCCAAAATTTGAAGGTCTCTATCCCATTGCATATGGTTACGCCGGTAAAGGCAGAAGCGGCAGTAGAGGAGGTGGAGGATTGGTTACGGTGGTTGAGGTCAAGCTAGTGGTAGGGGCGGGCAGTCATGGAGGTAGTGAAGGATCAGGAGGTGGAGGGTTTTATAGTGGTGGTTCTTACGGAAGTAGTGAAGGAGGAGGAGCTGGAGCTGGATGAGGAGATGATAAATCACGAGGAGAGGAGTAGACTCTTACAAGTCATGGATGGTTGCAGTTATAAGGCGGCAGCTCAAAGGCCATTTTTTTAACACTTGTTGCTTTGGTTGGGCGTGAAAAAAGGTCTTTTGACTTGGATTGGGAGCTTAAGAACATGATGGTAAAAAACCGTCGACAACCTAATGTGGTTAATTTTATTACTTTCATCCATGAGATTTGTAAAGGTGTGAAGTTACAAGAGGCTAATAATTTTTTTGACGAGATCAAAGCAAGAGACATGGCTCCCAATAATGTCACTTATAAGACTTTGATTAATGGGTAGCCAACTATTCTAAACTCAGCACACCCTCTGCAGTTCATCTCTTCTATCATCAATTGATAGTTTACGAATAACTAATTTTAAAAAACAATAATCCATAATCTCCAACACAGATTTTATATCGTTTTTAATATGTAGCATTACGTACAGACTAATATTTTCGCAAATGACTTACTCTCTATTATTATGTGTTTTGTGAATATTAAGAAAGTATATTATAATTTAATTATGAACGTTATTTATATTAATTATTTTGAATAAATTTAAAATAATATTAATCAATAAATTTGAATAACTTTTCGTTTAAATCTATTAATAATAAATAATAAAAATATTTAACCTATTTTTTAAAAATATTTATCTTTTTAAATAGGAGATAGTCCAGAGCAGATGAATTCATTTTCTTGTAATTATCAAGAGCATTAAGTTTAATACTTTAAGGAATTTTTCTTTCTCAATGGTTGGTGCTCGAAAAGTTTGATAGTGCTGTGAAGTTTGATAGTCAAGCTTGGCATCAGGTCTTCCCTTTTGAAACAAATTATAGGTGACTAGTTTTGTTTATGTCGTAGTTTGTGGTTTTTGGTGTGTTCTTTTGGTTTGCTTTGTGGATTTGAGACTTTGACGGTTTGAGATTTTTGGAGTTTCTGTTTTCTAGTGTGCGGTGCAGGATAGCTCTGATGTGGGTACCTACTTTTTCCGTCAGATTTGGTGAAGCGGGTTCAGGTGGGTTTGCGATTATTCTGTATTTTTGGCTCTTTTTTCTTTGTTCAATGGTCGTCTTTGTCGAAGGTCATATAAACTATGGCTAGTGGTTAAGCTCTAGTTTGTAAATATTTTTTTGTTAATTTATGGAGTTTGATGGTCTTGAGGCAGTATTGTATGGTGGCTTCTTAGTGTGTTGGGTTTGGGTCTCCAAACTTTACTCTAAGGACCGACAAACGTCTAATCTTTTCCATGTTTGTCTTTAGTAAGGTTTTGGTATTCAAACCTTGGGTTTACTGATGAATGATTGAGTGTGAAGCTTTGATTTTGTGATGTCGTGCCGTTCATTGAGTTTAAATCGATAGGTTTCTTTGGATCTCTGATAAGGAAATGTGGAGCTTTATTTACCTCAATTTTATTTGATCTATGAATAGTTCAATTGTCAACCGTGTTCTCCGTCAGCTGCTCGAGAGGAAATTTGTTTTCTCATTTTTTTTTTGTTCTTAAGTGGCATTTACTTGTGGTTCTCTGTCGAATCATATCTTGGACCTTTTTACACTACAAGAAAAATGGGTTTTAATAGCATACCAGAATAGCGTTTTTTCGATTGTGCTATGGTAGGTATACTCGTGTTTTAAAGATAGCGGTTGTATATTTCCAAACGTTATGTTACAGTTTCGAGTTGAAAAATCATAATTTAAGCGTATGTTTGAAAGAAGACGCTTAATTAATATAGCAGATTAAAAAAAAAAGTGTTATGCTTGATTACGCGGTAATGACCGCGACACTTAGAAATAATTTGGCTCCTAAAACCCAATTAGAATCCCAAATTAGTAGGGTTTTGTTCTTCCCTCTCTCTCTTTGTTCTTCACTCTCCATCGAACACTTTGCCTCCATTTGCTCGATAGACTCGACCTCAATCTCTTTCACTCGAATTTTCATTCTCAATTCCTCAGCTCCAATGATTACTCAATGTGGATTAACTCTTATTGAAATCCCCTTTGATTGAAATCCTTTCTGATTCCATCGAAGGTGAACTCGGGTTTCATCTCTTTTCTATCCTAATCGATTGAAAATCGATTTATCTCTTCTCTATAACTGATTTAGGGTTATTGCATGTTTAATTGAATCGGTTTTGCATGCTCGTTTGCAGGAACCTTTATCTTCCGACAGCTTTGGCTTAAGGTATTTGTTCTTTTCAATTTCTGGATTTCTCTTTTACTTGTTCATTTCTGTAAAATCTTGTATCTTACTTAACGACATTGTCTTCTTTTGTAGGAGACTCTAATTTAAATCCGAAGAGATTATTTTAAGGTGAGAAATCTCGTACTGTTTTGCTGTTAAATCCCTTATTGTTTTGTTGTTCTGGCTTGATAAAGTGAGACTCTTGTATGTTCATTTCGTCGGAGCTGTATCATGGATAAATCTTGGGTCTGGTTACCAAGGTATTAACTTCACTTGTTCTTTTAAAATTTTTTAAGTCTCAGTGTTTAGTTCTCACTTGTTTTAACCATACAGGAATAGCCTTGAGTATGAGAAAGGAGCTAGTGAGTTTGTGTCTTCTTCATCAAAACGTTTAGGTGATCCAGATGAAATGTTCTGCCCTTGTGTTGATTGTCGCAATGTCTGCCACCAATCTAGTGAGAAAGTTTTCGAGCACCTGGTGATTAGAGGAATGGATGAGAAGTACAAGAGCTGTAAGTTTTGGTCTAAACACAGGGAAACAAGACCTGATAAGTCAGCTAATGTGATCTGGTCTGAAAATGAGGCTTACGACTTGTTCAGAACAACCTTCATGCGAAGTCAAGGCAGCGAAGGATACGCAGAGGAGAATGCTGGAGTGTTTGAGGGCACTGATACGCCAGAAGAAGTTGAGTTTAGAAAGAAGTTAAAGGATGCAGAAACTCCGTTGTACCCAAACTGTCTGAAATTTACAAAGGTTGCTGCAATCATGGGACTTTACAGGATAAAGGTGAAGAGTGGGATGTCTGAGAACTATTTCGATCAGCTTCTGTCCCTAGTTCATGATCTGCTTCCCGGTGAAAACGTTCTACCTAAGTCTACAGATGAGATGAAGAAGTTTCTGAAACAGTTTGGTTTTGGGTATGATGTCATCCACGTCTGCAAGAATGACTGTATTTTGTATAGAAAAGAGTTTGAGGATGCAGTCAACTGTCCAAGATGTAGTGAATCAAGATGGGAGAAGGATACGCAGACTGGTGAGGAGAAGAAAGGGATTCCTGTTAAGGTGCTTAGGTATTTTCCGATTAAAGACATGTTCAGGAGAATGTTTAGATCAAAGCGGTTGGCAGAGGACTTGTGTTGGCACTCAACTAATGCTTCTGAAGATGGAACTATGCGTCATCCAGTAGATTCATTGACTTGGGCTCAGATAAACAACAAATGGCCAGAGTTCGCTGCTGAAGCAAGAAACCTAAGACTAGGAATTTCAACAGATGGCATGAATCCGTTCTCTATCCAGAACACGAAGCATAGCACATGGCCTGTTCTATTAGTCAAATACAATATGGCTCCGACAAAGTGTATGAGGTCCGAGAACATCATGTTGACAATGTTGATACCTGGTCCAACCGCACCTAGCAACAACATTGATGTATATCTACAGCCATTGATAGAGGACTTGCATGATTTGTGGACAGAAGGTATGGAAGTTTATGATTCGTTTAAGAAGGAGAGTTTTACACTTAGAGCTATGTTGATGTGGAGTATCACCGACTATCCTGGTTTAGGCACATTAGCTGGGTGTAAAGTGAAAGGGAAGCAAGCGTGTAATGTCTGCGGGAAGGGTACACCTCATAGGTGGCTAAAGTTTAGTCGCAAACATGTTTACATGGAGAACAGGAAGCGGCTCAGGCCTAGTCATCCTTATAGAAGAAGGAAAGGATGGTTTGACAATACAGTGGAGGTTGGTACTGCAAAGAGGCTTCAGAGTGGCTGCGATATATTTGACAGTCTTAAGGACTTTAAAAACGATTTTGGGAAACCTTTACCTAAGAAGAGTAAGCAAAAAAGGATAGAAGGAGGTGAAGATGATGTTCTTTCAGCTGACGACCGTGAGGAAGATGATGATCTGTGGCGGTGGAAGAAAAAATCTATTTTCTTTGACTTACCTTATTGGAAGGTATGTTTTATTTTACAAGTTACAAATACTGTATTAGATTTCTGCAGATGCTAATGTTGTATTCTGAAAAATTGCAGGATATGCCTGTGAGGCATAACATCGACGTCATGCACGTCGAGAAGAACGTGTCTGATGCGTTGTTGTCTATACTGATGCATAGTGCGAAATCTAAGAATGGACTGAAAGCAAGAAATGATTTAGAAGAGATGGGTATTAGAAGCAACTTACATACACAAGCTAGGGGGAAGAAAACTTACTTGCCTCCAGCTGCGTATTGGCTTTCAAAGGAAGAGAAAAGAAAGTTCTGCCGAAGGTTATCCAACTTCAGAGGCCCTGATGGATACTGTGCCAATATAGCTAACTGTGTCTCACTGGATCCTCCTTCTATTGGCGGCATGAAGTCACATGATCATCATGTTCTTATGCAGAATCTCTTACCAGTAGCGTTGAGAGGTTTACTTCCAAAAGGACCTCGGATAGCAGTGACTCGCATATGCAATTTCTTCAACAGACTCTGCCAACGCATTCTTGATCCAGAGATGCTACTTGCACTAGAAACAGAGATCATGGAGACAATGTGCCAGCTAGAGAGATTCTTCCCACCTGCATTATTTGATATCATGTTTCACCTTCCACTGCATCTGGCAAGAGAAGCACGCTTGGGTGGCCCTGTTCTCTTCAGGTGGATGTACCCATTTGAGAGGTAATATTCTTATTGTTTTCACTTACGGCTTACAAGTAAAAAATAGTAACTATGTCAATAATATTTTTTTATATTGTTTTGTAGGTATATGAAGACACTTAAGGCATATGTGAAGAATTTCGCAAGACCTGAAGCTTGTATGGCTGAGGGATTCTTGCTGGTGAATGCCTCGCATTTTGTATGGAGTTCTTGCAAAAATCAGTTCCAGTAGAAGAAGCAACTACAAGAAATGATGATGTAGAGGCGACTCAAAATGTACTAGAAGGCCGTCCACTGCACAAAGCTACAGAAGTCACACTTACTGATAAGGAGAGAGATATAGCTCATCGGTACATCCTCATGAATACTGCAGTCTTGGATCCTTATGTTCAGTAAGTTACGATTCACTTTAATTTTGTAAGATTGATTGTTCAATAATTTACTAAAGTAATGGATGTTTACATGATGCACTTAGAAGAACTACAAGCTACTGATGCAAAATGCGCAAGAAATGGAACTTTCTTATGGAAATGCCATACAGATAGGTTTTCAAACTGGATAAAAGAGAAGGTATGATTTACTTATTTAAGTCTCATAACTTACGTACATAATCAAAAATATTGATATGTGATTATTTACTGTTAGATCCCTAATAACTCAAAGGAGCATTCACAAAGGCTCAGATGGCTTGCTTTTGGACCTAGAAATATTGCACACACGTACAAGGGATTTATAATTAATGGACATCGTTACCAGACGGAAGATGTTAAGCGGAAGACTCAGAACAGTGGGGTTACAAATGAAGCATTCTCCATGTACAGAGCTAGTGCCAAAGATGCGAACCAACATGCAGATATGGTAGCCTACTTTGGAGTCATTCAGGAGATCATATTGCTTGACTACCACATGTTTGAGGTACCTCTGTTTAAGTGTAGTTGGGCTCATAAAGGGAGAGGAGTGAAAGAGGAAGACGGTTTCACACTGGTCAATCTCCATATGAACCAGTCGTCATTTGTTAATGATCCTTACATTCTGCCTTCTCAAGCTAAACAAGTCTTCTACTCTAGAGAAGATGACAACTCACCCTGGTATGTTGTTATGAGAGCACCACCTAGAGGATACCATGAGTTAGAGACTGAAGAGGAAGTTAGTTCTGCACCCGTAACAGTTGAGCATGAAGAAGATACTGGAGATCAAGCATCTGATGATGAGAGTTTTTGTGTCAGGAATGATTGTGAGGGTGTTTTAATATATGAGTAATGATAGTTTGTTGTTGTTTCAGGTAAGCTGGTACAATGACTTCCAAAGCTGTTACTGAGAAGGCGCGTCGCAGTAAGCGCCAAGCCGGCCTTGATGTTAGTCCACAACTGTCTTTAACTGCGAAGAAACCTAAGCAGAATGCTCCAAAGGTTAATGCAGAATTACAGTCACCAGCTGCAGAAATGGAAGATGTCGAGCTTACCGGTTCTGAAGAAGTCGAACAAGATGCAGAACCAGAAGAAGAAGAAGAAGAAGATAAAGACGATGAGACTGAACCACCAGAAGAAGAAGAAGATAAAGACGATGACACTGAACCACCAGAAGAAGAAGAAGAAGAAGATAAAGACGATGAGACTGAACCACCAGAAGAAGAAGATAAAGACGATGAGACTGAACCACCAATAAACAGAGTCAGCACTCCATCGGAGACACAGACTCAACAGTCAGATAACCAAGTGAAGAAGACAAGAGGTCCAACAAAAATGCGGAAAGTCGCAAAACATATAGAGGACAAGGTAGAGAGGTCGAGTTTAATGCTCTAGGAGAGCATGTTGGTCGTGGATCAGTGACATTGTCCTCCTTCCTTGGTCCTCTTGTCAGAGAGCATGTGTCTGTACTGCTAGATGACTGGAGACATCTAGAAGAGAAAACAAAAGATGCTTTGTGGGAGGAAATACATGTGATTTTGTCAACTCTAGCTTACAGTTTTATAAATGAATACGCATTGAATTTTGATATTTGTTGCAGGGAAGATTCAACTTGACTGAAGAATGGCAAAAGGATGTAGTGTTCAAGCAGATGGGTTGTTTGTGGAGGGCCTCTAAATCTAGACTTTCTTTCATGGTTAGAGCTACAAAAAACAAGGCTCAACTACAGAAGATGAAACCCAACAACATACAATCTGCTACATCTTGGAACAATTGGGTGAAAGGAAGATGTACTTCAGCTTTTCAGGTAATATCATTTGTGTCTTACGTAGAATAAATTTGGATATGTAAGTAGGATTAATTTGTAATTGTTCTTGGTTATCGGTAGGAACAAAGTGATAAGTACAGGGAACTCAGGAAGGGTCAAATTCCTCATACCACTAGCCGTAAAGGCATGATTCGGCTTGCAGATGATGTGGTATGTTTTTCGTATTCAAACGCAAGATATGTGTTAATTAGAAACAAATCTCTTGACATGATTTTTATTTAACTTGTAGAAGAAAAACACTTCCGATCCTAAGCAAGTAACTAGAACTAAGGTTTGGGTTGCTGGTCATACACATTCTGATAGAAGACCAGTGCATGAAGAATTCGCAGATACCATAGTAAGATTAAATGTCAACAGTCATATTATGATGCCTTCTAAAGTTAATTTTACATATATTGTTGAATTTATGATTGTAGGAGAAGATAAAGAGAATTGACAGTGAAATGGACTCAAGTTCAGCAGATAATATTGGTGAAGATGCTGTCTCCCAGGTTCTAGGAAAAGATAAACCATGAAGAGTTAGGGGGATGGGACGAGGAGTTACTGCCACCAAGTTGGCATTCTTACATGCTAGAGATTCACATGTCCATAAGCTTGAAGCTACTCAAGCAGAACTAATCAACAAGGTTGAAGATTTGCAAAATGTGGTTAAGGACTTAGTTGGTAAAAAGGTAACTCCTTATTGCTGTTGATAATTATTATAGATTTTGTGCTCTTTAAGATTTTAAAAGTTTTGTTTCCTTATTGGGTTAGCAAAAAAGCGGATATGATTCTACTTCTGAGTTAAGCGATGTGAGGAAGGGAGGAATAAGGTGCCAGATACTTGATTGGATCTCGAATGATGATTTGGTTGTTGCTGAAGGAGAATTCTACTCTGATGAACCCACATATAAGATTGGTCGAATTCCACTGGGTCCCAATGCGGATGCTGTTGTAGTGAAGTCTGTTTCAGTCGTAACAGCACCTATATGGAGACCAACTACAACTTGTGTATCGCTTAGTCAGGCTGTTGGAGTCAAAATTGCATGGCCATCAGAGAAGCTCATCTTGGACGATGCTATTGACTTATCAAAAAAGAGTAACACCGACGGATCAGAGGTAAACATTATCCGTTTTCTGTTCTTTGATAATAACTTTATATACTGATGAAATTTGTATATATACTATGCATAATTCAGGCTATAGCTGCATCTTTAGAGAAAGTTCAAATATGTGATTACTGGAAAATAGAAGAAGAGTTGATTGCTGAGGGTGTATTGTTGACTACTGAACCTAGTGAACTGGTCAACAAAATTCCCCTGGGCCCGAATGCTGGAGTTCTTAGAGTGGAAATGGTTTTTAAGCCTGATGCATTTTTATGGAGACCAACGCCTGAAATGATAAAGATGGGTGATGCAGTACATGGGACAATTGCTTGGTCTCTAGATAAGCTAAAACTTCCTCAACCACAATCACCTGCTGAATCAAACAGGAAATCCAATCAGGTTAGTTTGTGAAATCTGAGAATTTAGATATTGTAATGTCGTCAAATTGGTAGGTTGCCGGTGATGATAATGTGATTAAATTGTTTGTCATTTTTGGTTTTAGAGTGGTAGTCAAAGCACTGGTAGCAGCAACAAAGGTGGTAGACAGAAGTGCGCTCTCTTGGACTGTCATGGCTTAGGACAAAGGATTGCTTTAGGTCGGGTGTTCTCAACTGCTCCAGCAGAGAAGGTGCATTTCGTCCCTTTAGGTCCCAATGCTACGAAGGTCTGGGTAGAGGTTTCCGAGTTCGATGCGGCACGAGTGTGGAGGCCAAACTCTGAAATCGAATATATAGGTGATGCTGTAGGAAGCACTGTGGCTTGGCCAAATGATAAGATAGTTTATATCTAAGACCCTTCTTTAGCTTTTGTGTGAAGTATGTAGTATGAAACTTATGTAGAGTTTGGATGTTTGTGGAATCTTTGAAGGTTAAATGAAATTTATTTTCTGTTTTAAAATTCAGTAAATTCGAGCATATAAAAATAAATATATATATATATATATATATATATATATATATGAAAATGTAAAATAATAATATTTAAAAATATAAATAATATATATTGCAAATTTGTAACTGCTATAGTAATTTTAACAATAATAAACGGAAAATGCTATTAATATAAACAGATATATAGAATATATAACACCTATCTAACTGCTATAATAGGTTTAACCATAACAATAGGAAAACGCTGTTAATAAAAGAAGTAATAGCATTAATGACTCGCTATTAAAACATATTTAATTGCAGAATAAAAAGCGCTATCTTAATGGACAAAAAGATAGCACCGCTAAATTCCGCTATGTAAAGTCCTTTACCTACTATGACGGGCGATGATACAACGCTTCAAAAACCGCTATACTATTGTTATATAGCGTTTTTTGTCCGCTAATAAAACCCATTTTTCTTGTAGTGTTATATCCTAATAAGTTTGACAGTCAATTCATTACAGCTGCTTCTTTATCAATTTGCTTCTTTTTTTTTTCCTTTTCTGATATCCGTGGGGATCCTAGACGGTAAGCCCAGACTAATCCACATGAGACCTTTCATCTGAACACGCACGGTTATAAACGGGAAGGTGGCCAAACGACTTGAACCCATGAATGACACTCAACTGGAGTTTCATTACTACTGGACCAAGAGCTCTTGGTTTTTATCAATTTGCTTTGCACTATTGATTATTGTTTAATTTCCATAAATTCTCTCTGATCTTATTCCTTCCTAGTTTTACGTATTTACTTTCTAGAATTTCATCTTTGGCTTCGAGTAGTAATATTTACTATTATGTTAAGACCCGCGCAAGGCGCGGAATAAATATTATATATAAAAATTATTTTATATATTATATATATTTTTAACATATTATGAAATTACAAATATATATTTAATAATAAAAAGTCAGTAACTATTATTTATATAATTAAATTAGTGCGAACATATAAATAAATTTTATAATCTAAAAAAATAATTTTTCCTATTTGATATGGTATATAATTAAATTTAAATGATAGTAACATATATATAGTATATTTTAATATTAACATCTATTAAATGATGCTTTTTATTCATATGTTTTTTGATCATTTGTATCCGTTATAGCAAAAACGTTAAATTACTGATAATAAAATTTTATTGTGGGATTAATAGTTTACATAATTTATAATATTAAAAAAAATTTGTTATATTTTTCAAAAAAATATGTTCAAAGTAAATTTCAAAATTAAGATATTTATGTATTTTATATGACATATAGTTTAATTTAAAATGATATATATATATATATATATATATATATATATATATATATATATATATATCTTTTAGTTTTAATACTTATTAAATGAGACTTTCGACTTATATGATTTTGTAATCATTTGTATCATGTAATAACAAAAATTTTAAATCATGGATCACAAAATTTGAATGTGAGACTTTTAACAGTTTTAGTAATTTATACTCGTTTTTAAAAATTCAAAATATAACATATACAAATTTTTTTTTATTATATGGTTAATATGGTTGTTTAATTTATTTTAATAGTTTAAAACTAAACAAATATATTATAAGATACCCTTATTTTTATCAAATCTTTATTATTCAAAATCATTAATTGTCATATATATTTTAGCCATATTAGGCAATTCCGTAATTTTATTTAAGGAAAAAATAATGAAAGCCATTAATAATGTATTTATGGTTAATTTAATAAAAAACTTATTATATATTTAGATGAACCAACATATTTCTCTAAAGATTCTAAAAATCATTTTAGTGATGACACATAGTTAAAAAAAATGTTATAATGCTTTTTAATTAATAATATAAGAGATATACTGGCTATATTGACTCCGGAAATAAAATTTACCTTATTGGTTTAGTGTAATGGACGATTAAATTTGAATATTAATCCAACGGATAACAAAAAAGAAAAAAAAAAGAAAAAAAAAAGGGGCAACCCTTATTCTATTAGTCAAATCGCCTTCCCTAGTCCTCACTTGAAGCTGCACAGTAACCACCCGTCTCTCTCTCTCGCTCTATAAACTGCCTTTTCATCCAGAGAGTGAGGATCCGTCGGTGTCACTACATCCGATCGTCGCCGGTAAGTTGATTTACTTATCGTCGGATGAATTTCTGACTATAACTTGTTTACAATCCCAAACAATTTATCTTCTCTCTCTATCTCGCATCATCTCTATGCTTCGGTGCTGATCTATATAGTTTGTTTTCCGATTCGTTCATATCATCTCCATCTTAACGATTTAAGCCGTCTTGTTTTGAGATATGTGTGTTCTTAGATTATCTGTGGAAATAGCTTGGATTGGATCTAATATATAGCTGCGTTGCTTCATCGTCGATCTGCAGGTGACGTGTTTCAGCCTAGTTTAATCTTGGAAGTGATGGATCAGGTTGGTGGAATCATCTTTTCTTTACTTGTTAGGTAGTCATTGATTGGTTGACGAATTCTAAGCTAATAATTGCAGTACGAGAAAGTTGAGAAGATCGGCGAAGGAACTTACGGTGTTGTGTACAAGGCACGAGACAAGGTCACCAATGAGACTATTGCTTTGAAGAAGATCCGCCTCGAGCAGGAGGATGAAGGTGTTCCTAGCACTGCCATTAGAGAAATCTCTCTTTTGAAGGAAATGCAGCACAGCAACATTGTCAAGTATAATGATGATGATGTTAACTATATACCATTTTCGAATATTGGTGAACTCACACTACTTTTTGATGTTTCTTTCTTTTTATCGTTACACAGGCTGCAGGATGTAGTGCACAGCGAGAAGCGTTTGTATCTTGTTTTCGAGTATCTTGACTTGGATCTCAAAAAGCACATGGACTCTTCTCCTGATTTCTCCAAGGATCTTCATATGATCAAAGTGAGTTTTTTAGCCATATTGCTTTATTTGTGTGCTTATTGAGGTTTTTGCCTGGTCACAAACTTCCCTTTGACATGTCTATCTGTTTAGTTTCGCTGAATATTGTTGAATTCTAAGTTATGTAATGTCTTCTTCTCGTTGTGTCTTTCATCTACTGTTTGCAGAGGTATGTTTACCAGATTCTCCGTGGAATCGCGTATTGCCACTCTCACAGGGTTCTCCATCGTGACCTCAAGCCACAGAATTTGTTGATTGATCGCCGCACCAACTCACTAAAGCTTGCTGATTTTGGACTGGCCAGAGCTTTCGGTATCCCTGTCAGGACTTTTACTCATGAGGTGCCAAAAGCGCTTAATTCTTGTTTATATATGTTTCGTTATGAAATGTTTTGGTATGGCTTCACATTCGCTTCATTCCTTATTCGTATTAGAGGAAAAGAGTAAATCACCACCAAGTAAACATTTCAGTTAGATTTCAATTTTTTTGTTTGTTTGCTTAAAGGACATTTCTCTTGACTGTTAAACTATGTTAGATTTAAACTTAGTGCTACATTCATATTTCATATCTCGCCATTGTATTCACACATGTTTTTTTCAAATTGTTTCTTCTAGGTGGTTACTCTCTGGTACCGAGCACCAGAGATACTTCTAGGGTCTCATCACTACTCTACACCGGTTGATATTTGGTCTGTGGGATGCATATTTGCCGAGATGATCAGCCAAAAGCCCTTGTTTCCTGGAGACTCCGAGATTGATCAACTCTTCAAGATATTCAGGTAACTAACTTCTTAATCTACTTTACGTCTTTTATATATTTAAAGTGGAAAGAACTTGTCTGCAATGATATTACAAATGTTTCTGAACACATTCTTAACTTGCAATCTTATTTTCAGAGAGAAGTACTAAAGAACGCAGATGTTGAAATGTTAACTGATTATAAACTCTTACTGCCATGTTTTTCTGTGTCTTCTTTCAGAATCATGGGAACTCCAACGGAGGATACATGGCCTGGGGTAACTTCGCTGCCGGATTATAAATCTGCTTTCCCAAAATGGAAACCAACGGTACTTCAAATTTCTCCATTAACTTTTACATCTTGTTCTCTGTAGACAAGAGGTCGCACAGCACAAGATGAATCTTGCCCATGATTTGTTTTTCTTATACCTCAGGACTTGGAATCTTTTGTCCCAAACCTGGATCCTAATGGCATAGATCTCCTTTCTGTAAGTTCACTGGCCATGCATATATATTATACAAACACACATCTATACATTCTACTTCTGATACATTAAATACCTGGAAGCTTGATTTGGATGGATCTGGTTTTATATATGATACCTCTCCTGAACTTATAACCATCCTGTCTTAGCATCTTAGGACTAGAAACCCTTGACACAGTTGAGCTGTTTGACTAAACTAAAAATCAGAGACATTGATGTTGGGGCCTTGTGTAGTGGTCAACTTTAACTTCCTGGCGCCGAAAACCAATGAAACCTGATCAAAGTTCAATAACCCGCGGTATTCATGTTAATGTCCTAAACCGAAAACGGGAAAGAGCATACGGAACTTTTGGATATATCTTACGGTTTATGAGTTTGTCATGCGCAAGTAAAGATGGATAAGACGTCTCTATTTTATTTGTATCAGAAAATGCTGTTGATGGATCCAACCAAAAGAATCAACGCAAGAGCCGCCCTGGAGCATGATTACTTCAAGGATATTGGCGTCATGCCGTAGAGAATGCTTCAAAACCAGTAGTCTCCTACATTCTCTCTATATATATAAGTAATTCGATATCTTCCATCCTAAGAAAACGAGGTTAAATACATCAATGGTTTTTGTTTATTCTTTTGATTTCTTTTAAGTTTGTTATTCTCTGATACGAAAAATGGAAAAGATTTAGAGTGTGCTTTGTTTATTTCTTCTAAGCTTTTGAGATCATTTTCTTGTGTATCTTTTTACCAAGTTCAGTAATGTATGGTATTTATTTTGCAGAACATCGTATTTATGCCAAATTTTTCATGTAAATAATCATATATGGGTAAATCTATAATCGATCTTATTTATGTTAATGCACCATATAAGGAGAGATTTCCTCTTTCATGCCAATTCCCTGTTAAGAATTACAACCATTTTGAACTTAGTATCTTCAAATTTCTGCTCATCTTAACGGGATAGCAAACGAGCTGAATGATGCGTACATGGGTGGGGGAGACGCTTAAGGTTTCTTACACGACCGTGTGGTCATCGTAAGAAGCATAGCGCACCTCTTGGCAACGATGGATGACCATTGACCAGACATTCATGCAATATACTTAGGTTAATAAGCTACAATAGGTCGTCTTGGGCTAACCAATGTAGAGCTCCGTTAAAGTTCAAGGCTTGGTATTGTGCCGGAAACCATCGAAATTGTGACCAAGGCGGTCTCTCCATTGACTGCTTGACAAGATAGTACATATCCTTTTAGCCATTCAATGATAATGCAATAGGAGATATTGAGATCTTACAGTTGTATAAAATTTGAAGTAACCAAATATTATAATTGATGAGATCGAGACCCCAATTTTAGATACTAGTCATACTTTCCTCGAAGAGAGTCTCTCTTTTCTTTTTTACTCCAAGTATCCAATCTGCCTATTCGCTTGCCATTAAGATCTTTAAATACAAAAGGAATTAAAGGGTTCCTTTGCCAATCCTACATACTATGAAACAGGGAGAAACGAGAATGTGGGAATCCATCCCCTATAACTTAGGAAATGATGAAACCTGATTCTTCTTTTCTCATGTCTTCTTTAAGCTGTCACAGCAACCAACTTAGTCTTCTTGAAACCTTAAGAGTACATGAGAAGTCAATCAACTATCTAGAGTTGCGTTTTCTCTTGTACATGCGGACATAGCGAGTGAGAAACCCTTTCAAGAAGTCCATATCACGATTGTGCAACACAAGTGCTTCCTCTTCAGAGAGAATTCCATATTTCTCTATTGACGTCCCATATAAATCCAATCTTCTCATTTCCCCTGCAACCTGTGGGATCTCAGTGATATTAATGCATCCTCGGAGATAGAGCAGCTTCAGGTTTTTCAGGTTTCTCAGCGAGTGAGGCAGATTATGGAGCTTCTTGCACTCTGACATGTCAAGACACGTCAGATTCACCTTATCCCCTATCCATGAGGGAACTTCCTCGATCGGTGTTCCGTTCAAGGACAAAGTTTCTATTCCATTGCCAAGCATTGGAAACACTGTGATGTTGGGGCAGCAAGTCAGCGTGAGATGCTTGAGTGAAGTCAAATTCCCAAAGGTGTCAGGGAGATTCTTCAGTCTCTTGCAATGTGATAGCCGAAGCTCTGTGAGCTTCGAGAGACGGCTGATCGAATCTGGCACTAGTTCAATTGATGTGCAGCGCAGTCCCAACTCTTCAATAACGTCGGAAACAAATGGAAATTCTTCTATGTTGATGCATCCGTCTAGAGAAAGAGTTTTGAGAGACTTCAATTTGATGTTACACGGGAGACTCTTGAGTTTCTTGCAGTTTAGCATGGACAGCTTAACTAACTTATCAAGATGACCAAGAGAAGAAGGGAGTTCAACCAAGCTTTCGCAATCACAAAGGCATAAACACTCGAGGCTCCTTGCCTTTGAAAGGTCTGGAATTTCAATCAGATTCCTGCATCTGTTAAGGTTCATGTGTCTTAGACTTCCAAGGTCCTGCCATCGAAAAGAAGCAAAACATTTGTTACCAGAGGGCTGAGGATAACATAAACCAACAAGAAACATTTAAATGCTAGTTCATGTAAGAGATAACACCACCATGTTATATACTATTTTCTTTTTAAAAAAACATCATCAACTACAAACACATAAAAGTAGTACCTGACTTCCGCTCCATAGTGTTTCAACTGAGCTATCAGGGAGGTTGAGCTCAACTAGAACGTTAGTCTCAAACTTTGCAGGCAGTGACTTTAAATTGTAAGCCTCCCAGTGAAGATATCTTAGTGGAGGGAGGTAGTCAAAATCTTCGACGTTGACGATACACACTTTGCTCCCCGCAGCAGTTGAATTATTATGAATTTTAAGAAATTTGAGTTCGCGCATCCTCTTAAACGTTTCGGGGTTAACGCAAAGCCCTGTTTCTTCAGCCATGTTGAGGATTATACTTTCAACCTCAATGTCTTTACTCCCCCCTGCCATAGTTTCAGTGAACAAGCCTTTGATATCCAAAAAGTTCCACATCATCTTACGCTTCTTCATTTTTCCTTCGCAAGTGATATCCTTAGCCATGTCTTGAAGTAAATCATGAACCCATAGCCTCGTATTGTTTGACATACTAATCAGAGACTTCTCCATCAGAGTTACCAACCTCGGTTTGGATCTGATCACAAAGGGATCTAGTACCATAATCGCTCGATCCATATATTCCCCGTTGAAGCAACCAGCGACATAAAGAAACACAGTCTTTTCATGCTCGTCCAATGCATCATAACTTACTTTTAACGGCGTTGATATAGATTTATCAAGACTGTTTCTCAGTATACACAGCTTATCTTCCCAAAATGCTATATTCCGACCATACAGAGACGCACCAATGACCCGAAGCGCTAAAGGAAGACCACAAAGCTGCTCCACAATATCTAAACAGAGTTGTCTGAACTCTGCTTGTGGACGATTCGTTTTGAAGGCATGCTTGCTGAGAAGCTGAAGCGCTTGTGTGGTCCTAAGAGGCTTCACTTCATAAATGTGTTTGACAGAGTGCTCATCTAACACGCGCTTGTCACGCGTCGTTATAATGACCCTGCTTCCTGGTCCGAACCACTTGCAGTCTCCAGCCAATTCTTGGAGTTGCTGAATGTCGTCAACATCATCGAGGATGAGAAGAACCTTCTTGCCGCGTAGCCTCCGCTTCATCGCCTCGGGGCTGACGCAGCGTGCATTCAGGGGGCTTTTGGGGAAAATTTCAGACATGATTTGCTTCCGCAGATGGGATGATGATGATTCACCATGTTTATGGAAATCATCTTTCACGTTTCCGAGAAAGCAACGACTGGGAAAATGAGTGGAGAGGGATTCGTAGACACATTTAGCGATGGTTGTTTTCCCTCTTCCCCCCATACCCCAGACTCCTACCATTTTGACATCATCATCATCATCAGAGTCGTCCTTTGATAAAAGAGATTCTATTCGTTTCTTATGCAGACTCATCCCTACAAATTCACTTGTTTCGTCTGATGGCTCTGAGTATAACCTCTCACAAAGATCTCCAACAACTTCTTGTATAAGCTTTGAGTCATCGCTCCTGCATCAAATACCGTTTTTACGGTTTTGTATATTGATTATGTGAATAAATAAATTTACAATTCCTTAAACAATATTTATAGTAGTCTCAAAACCGATTTTGTTTTCCTAACTGAACTATGTCCTACCTAACCAATGCTAGTCTTTTTACAGGGTGCTAATAAAAAGGAACCTGGTTTTGGAATCCCAGCCTGATATGTTGGCAACTATATCCACAGCCCTTCTCCACTTTCTCACTGTCTCAGCATCAAATCTCTTCTCATGATCCTCAAAAGCTTTGTTAAAACAACCGGTTCGGCTCTTCAAGGCTGAAGGATCGATTTCATAGAATATAGGGATCAAGTCGAAGCGTTTCTTCTTCTCAGCTAACTCGACCATAAACGCAAGCTCTCTCAAGCACCATTGAGATGTAGCGTAGTCTTCGGAGACAACGACGATTGCGAATCTCGACTGATTCATCGCTTCCTCGAGTCCTTTCAAGATCGGATTGCCTCTCTCAAGGTCTCTGTCGTCGTGGAAGGTTATGATTCCTTCCTCAGTGAGAGCATCGTTGAGATGGCTGATGAATTTTTTGCGAACATCTGTCCCTCTGAAACTCAGGAAGGCATCGTACTTCCACACAGATCGAGACTGCGAATCCTCCGATGAAGAATTTGCCATCGCACAATAAAGGGGAGTTTGATGTACACTTTGAAGCTTTAACGCATGGTCAACGTTGTTCCATCGCAATCGTACGTAAAAACACTTCTGGATTATATCGTGTGTGTGATATTGAGAGAATGTGATATTTAAAGTCTAGGCCCAGTTCGAAACTCAATTGCTTATATGGGCTGGATATATTTTTATTTTTAATAAATTTTAAGTATTCGCTCCCTAACAAAAAGAAGCTAAAGGCCGCTGGACCAAAGTAGAGTGCTTAACCACGACACCGTAGAACCGAGTTATTGTTACTTGTTATAGTAAACTTTGCTTCTCTTTTTGTTCTATTGTCAACTGCCCATTTAATCTAACATTAAGTGGTGGTCAGACGAGCCAAATTTTCGAAAAACACTTTCCGTCTGTCCGGATCTGATCTATATGAGAGAAAATATAGCCTATGGTTCTTGCTTCTCTCGCTAGCGAGTCCGTCCGACCAGTCCTACTCCGAGGAATATAAATCAGATTCACATCTTTGAAATCCTCATGTAATCTCTGGAACATCTCGATCTCTGTCGCGAATGTCGACCAGTCTCTCGGGTTTGTAGTCATGTCCACTAGGTCCGAGCAGTCCGTCTCGAAATAGATCATAGTTATCCTCCTGTCTTTCATACATGAGGCTGCCCAAAATAAGCTTTCTATCTCAGCATGTAAAGCTGAGAGGCTCCTGTCGCACGCCAGTAATAAAAAAAAAAAAGCAAAGCCCATTTGATTTTTAAGACTATATGAGGCTATCCAAACTTTTCTTATATTAGCTAGAGTCTACAGTTTCATAACACACTCTACTTATTTTTTTCCAAGTTCCAACATTATTTTAACTAATTTCACGGTTGTGCGAGATACCATATAAAAAAAATTAACAGATGATATATATATGTATTCCACCTATTAGAGAAAATAAAATATCAAATACTGAAAATGTAGACATAACTTTAACATTTAAGAACCATTCATAACTAATTCCCATTTTTTGCAGTTTGTATGACTCCTTTCAAAAATCATATAGATATTTTCATATTCCACCTGAATTTTCATCATCTTTTATCATATGTTTTATTTTATTTCCATTTATGAGAAACCAAAAATTATTATAAACGAAAAGACAAATCTGTCAAAAAGAATTTAAAATATTTTTTTGACAAAAAAACACACGATGAATAAAATGACCATATAAGTTTCGAGATAAATTATTATTATATGCTTATTCTATGTATATATAAATAAATATTAAAAATAATTTTTTATTTCCTAAATATTCCAGACTTTTTTTGAAAATATTTATTTTATATTTTATATTCTAAATCTTAAATTCTAAACCGTTAACCGTAAACCCTAACCTACCCCTTCCAAAATCTAAACTTTAAATTTAGTTAATTATCTCTAAGGGTACAAATATTGTTTATCTCTTTGATAAAATAAATTTTATTTTGGTCAATTTAAGTTTTACAAATGACTTTTGTTATAATTTGTTTTTAGTTTTATCATAAGATTTTAGCCAAAAACAGCAGATATGCAGTCTCCAGAACTACGAGCCCCCACAACAAACATAGCCGATTAAACACCTCTGGAGTCAACTATCAATACCAAATACAAAGAACTGATCCTAAAACATGAAAACGAAGCATACATCCATCGCCGAAGCTAGACTAGCAACCAATATTTCATCAGGAAGAACATACTTTTGCTCTCTCTCTCTCTCTCTCTCTCTCTCTCTCTCTCTCTCTCTCTCTCTCTCTCTCTCTCTCTCTCTCTCTCTCTCTCTCTCTCTCTCTCTCTCTCTCTCTCTCTCTCTCTCTCTCTCTCTCTTCTTTTACCTTTCTCTCGGTTCTCTCTAGATAAGGTTTTCGCATATTACGGTTTCGTGATTCCCGGCGGCCGTCGTGTCCTTTTAGGCGGTCGCCCGAGCTTCATTTCCGTTCGATTCTTCTTCTCTGTTTCTTCTGTTCATCTTTGTGGTCTCCGCTCCTATCTCTTCTCCATTTTCTTAGCGGAGGATGAGGTCATCCGAGATCTCTCCAGTTCAGATCCGGCGGTTCCATAGGCAGATCTGAGCTGTGTTTGGCGACACGGGGGCGGTTTGAGGACAGCTTCTCCCTTGTTGGCTCAGTTGTTCAGTTTGCCTAAGAATCTCTGTCTGGAGGTTTTTCTCTTCTCGGCTGGGCTTTTCGAGCGTGGCGGCGCTGAGTCGTCGAACAACTCCTTTAGGGTTGGCCTCTGCGGTCTGGAGATGGCTGCTCTGTCGGGGTTGGATCTTGTGGGTCTTCGATCTCAGGCTTCTTCCGCTTCTCTTCGGGTTCTCTGGTGGTCTACAGAGTATGCGCGTGGGGCTTGCTCGGGGTTGCTTTGTCTGCCTTGTAGCTCTATCCTGTGGCGGCGCGTTGGTGGTCGTGACCTCTTTCCGTGTCGAGCCAGTCTTGGCGCGTGAGGTTCATTGCTCATCCTTGAAGTCGAAGTGGGTTTGTCGGTGTGGCGCCCTTCGCCTCGGGCTCTTTCTCCTCTGTCTACATCTTTTCAGTGGTAGCAGTTGTTGTGGAAGCAGTTCAGATCTGTTGCTCTAGGCTTGGTGTCAGTTAGGCTATCAGCCTTATTGTTTGTCCGACGTCATCTATTTCGGAGGAGGTATACCCTTCCGGCCCCATTGCTCTATACGGGCCTTGGGTTAAACATGTGTAAATGGTCCCGGTTTGGTGGGTTAAAGGCAGCAATCTTCAGCTACGTTTCCGAACAACGGCATCGTCGGATGCGGACTCCTTCTCGTGCTGCCGGTTAGGTGATCTTGGAGAAGCTTGCGGGTTTGAGATTGTGATTCCTTTGAGAGTGCGTAGATGTGTGGATTGATCGGAAGCTGTAAATGTGCCGTGAGTTTCAAGGTTTGAGGGCGCCTTTCTCTCTGGTGGCTTGTGGCAACTTAATCCCCACTCCACTCTTGCTTCTCCTCGGCTCCTTCTTTGTTTTGTTGACATCCGGATTATATCGTGGTTTTGATTCTCCTGCTTAGGCAAATATTATTGTTAGATGCTCTGTTTAGTTTTATTATTGCATTCTGCTACTAGTTTTCTATGTATCTTTTGTAAAAAATTGAAAATTTTGGTATAATATTTAATATTTTATGGAAAAAAAAAACAATATTTCATCATTTCTTTTATAAATAGATTTTTTTTGAAAATTAACTTTACTTAAATGATAAAGTGGAATACAAGAAAAAAGAAAAGATCGATATTTTATCTCTAGTTACCAAGTAAGCCCCCCCTAGGAATTGGGATATATATGTTATTTTGACACCGAAAAGAGACCCTCCTTTAGAAAAAGTGAATTTAATCTTTCAAATAAATACAATGTGAAGTCGTTTTTAGTATGATAAATGAGCAACAACCAACAACCAGCAAAAAGGAAATCATAGAGTAAATTGCACTTTAACGGATACTTCATCAGACTGTGAAGTATTACCTCATGTAAATACGTATATAAAATAATACATTAGTAATTGTGGACTATAAGCGACATATACGAGGTTTCTCTAAGTTTTAATGGATTAATTACTATCATACATTCTAATTTCGAGTCCAAACAAAGCGATAAGGAACTAAAAACATAGATAAGTTAATCATGTAACCAACTTAAACGTTCGAAACCCCAACTTCTGCAACGTTTTTGTCCTTGGATATTAAATAAAGATTAGTGTACGAGTAGATAAATTTTTTGTTTGTCTGTCCACACACCTAGAAAGGTATCGTAGATTCATAATGCTATCAGGAAGTACACTCTTGATTTTATAATACTTTAGGAGATAAACATAATAAACAGTATGATTTTATAAAATTTAGGAGATAAACATAATAAAATGCTAAAAATAACAATTATATGGGTAGATGGACAAAAACTGGTGCACCAAAGCTGCCGGCCAACTGTACACAAGACAAGAAATCTTTTAAACGTTTTCCCTTGATGGATGACGAGTGTGTTTTTATTTTATTTAATACATATGATCAATAAAATTTCCTAACCATTAATTAAACGAAATATGATTTTTTTCTCTAGAAAGAGTTTTCAAATTTAAGGTAAAATGATATCTGGATAATGCATAAAAATCAAAAAAAATTGTGTGAAATATATATATGTTGTCCATCATTTTTATTATGAGGATTAAAAGTTTAAAACTATAAAAGTTATATATTCTCCTACTCAATTATATTGTAAGAAATATATTTATCATTGTCACGCCTCCAATCCTGAAAAGGATTGTCGGGACGGCCATGGTTCGAAGAAACGTACCAGCCAGTCTTAGGACATCAAGGCAAGCGTTTCATGGTCGAGAAAGAAAGTTAAGAACATAAGGAAACTTAGACTTAGTCTTATATAAGCTAAGAGACAGCTAGGACGAGTAAGATGGTAACTGGACGAAGTAGACGAGTAGCTCGACCAGCTCAACGAAGCTAGGTTTAGTTCACTCCAGCTCAGTCCCTACTAAGTCAGCTCCACTAGCTGGACTACTAGCTCACTCAGCTGAGGCAGCTCAGAGTCAGCTCACCTCAGCTAGACGGACTGTTCGGGTTATAGGCCGATGGTCCGGGTTAGTGGTGGGCTGTGAGGTCCGGCCATGAGGTCATGGACTGTTGGGTCTTTGGACAAGGCTGTGGGCTAAGTCCAGGAGGCATGGGGCGTAGGTTGGGCTTATGATCGACCCCAAACCCAATCAGAAAGGGCGATGGGATGCAAGTGGCCGAGAGGGCACAACCCTTGGCCGATGGTGCCCGTTCGCTAGCAAGTCGTACCTGTTCGTGGAGCAAGACTTACCCCCTCGTTTTCTATAAATATGGGGCCTCTCCTGTTGGTTTCATTATCCAATTCCAGAGTAAAAATACTCAGAGAAAAACGTAGAGGGAAAGAGAGAGAGAGAGTCCCGGCCTAGAGATCGGCCGGAAAAGGGCTGGTCGTGGTGGTTTTGTATCTCCGGCAAGGAGAACGGTTTAGGAGAGAGGAGGCCGTGTGGTTATGAATACCCAAGGCATAGATAAAGGTCTGGAGAAGGACTCCAAAGCCGTGGTTCAGTCAGATAGGGTCAGTGGGGTAACCACCAACTCATCGGATAAGAAAATCGGACAGTCCGAACCGGTCTAGCCATGGGCGTTTGGATTGTGTCCTATTCTTCTCATTCTTTTCATCCAATTCTTCTTCTACTCCTTCTGCACATTGGCGGGGCCTTGTGGATAGGTTGGGATTGGTTATAACCGTGGTTCTGGTTGAGTAATGCGGTCGCGGTCCATAACCGTCGAGTTAGGCGTGCGCATGGTCTAAACCGGCCTCAGGTGATCCGATTGGATAGGGGCAGTTCTGTTCTGTTCTGAACGGTTGCAACCCTTCCCTGAACAGTCACAATGGTTCATGACTTGTGTAGGTTAAGGCGTGGTCCTTTGGCCATAGGCCGGACACACGCACGGACCAGACAGTCCCTACGGATGTTTAGGTCGAACGGTTGGAACATCTGAATGGGTGCGAGTTGCCAAGGGTCATGAGTTGCCAAGAGGCACGTGTGTCCAAATGGTACTAGTTCCCAAAGGGTGTGAGTTCCAAACGGTGCCATTGGTTCAAGGCTTAGGCCGAACCAAGTGGACAGTCCGCGGCTGCATAGTCGAACGGACGGACGGTTAGTTTAACCAGAGTGTTGTGTCGCATGGTCTGATTGGTTGCAAGGCAATCCGGTTTGGTCTTGGGCCTTACTCTATGGTAGGATCAAAGCTTTGGGTTGGATCAGATGAGAAGGACCGTGAGCCATTGGGCCGGTCTTATAACTGGCCGATCGCACCTAGATCTTAACAAGACGGTTAGACGAGACAATGGACGATCCGGCTTTGGTTGGATGGTTCTAGCCGCAAAGGCTAAGTAGGATATCTTACAATCAACATTAGGTTGGTGAGTAGGATAGGCGCCATATGCCTTATGTAGGGCGTAGACCCACATGATGGCAATGGAAGGCCGGTTATATCAGTACATGCTAAGTGGATGATGGCTTATCAAGTCTAGTGGTCGGATCATGTTTCATGACGATGGTTCGATGGCCGAGCACAAGTATGGATAGTCACGTTGCTGGAGTAAGAGTATTGATGCGATGCTTCTAGATATCAACCTTGGTGTTGATAGCTTCGGGATTGTCTAAGAGCCATGACGAAGTGTATGGCTAGTACCATGTGTCGTAGACCATAAGTACTAAGCCTAAGTATGGTTGTTCAAGGAAGACCGTGTAAGATCTGATCATGGTTGAGTATGGATGACCTGACCTCTGAATGATGGTCTAAGGTGTCAGTACGAACCTGATTAATGAATGCATCGGTTGGTATGAACAAGTCATATCTGTTGTCTGGGTTAAGTCCTAAGGCCGATCAGGCCAGATGATGACTCATCAGTTCCAAGTCATGTGAGGATGGTTGGTTGATTGACTTAGGATCTCATGAGCTTTTTCAGTCCAGAAGATGGACTTGGTACTATTGCCTATAAGGCAAAAGGATTTCGGATTGTGCTTGAGTCGAGATAGGCCAAATACATATCCTTATCCTTTCGAAAACTTCTCAAAGGTTACTTATGTCTGTGGGGATGGTTGGTTGAATGACTAAGTACCTAGGGGAGTTGTTTGATGCAGGAGTCAAGATAAGGACCTTAAGTAAGATCATTGAGTGATCGTGGTCCAGCTGTTAAGCAAGAGCAATTCGAGTCAATGGAGGACCGATGAGCTAATAAGCTCCATAGATGTGGCAAAGGTACGATCTAGCATTTACTTATGTAGATCTAGATAGAATGGTTTAGGAGAATGAAACCTCAGAATCGTATGGCTTGGTTTGGGTTTAGGATTTACCTTTAAGCTAATTGGTAGTTGAGTAAACTGACCAAGGCTAAGGTTATTCAACCAGACAAGTGTTAGATTAGTTTTAGACCAATGGTTAATTAGAGAATAATCCGCTGCGTATCTGTTGAAAGGATCTAGGCTATTAATGACTAGGGAAGTCTTTAGCTAAGATCTAAGTTCGCCCTCGCCTTTAGGCGATATTATAAATAAAGGGGCAAAAATTAAGTGGTTCGGCCAGGAAGTGGACCGAGCGACGTAAGCCTTTGACCACGGCCTAGTCGGCCGGATCGGGGTGTTACAATCATCACTCAAGGTTAGTATTCAAAAAATAAAAGTTCTGAAAATAAGAAAGAATAGAAATGTATATATTCAACGACCTAAGTTGCTAAGTGTTATGTCAAAACTTTTTTTTTTTTGCTAAAATATTAAAAAGAGAATTACAAGTTATGTCAAAACTTGGGAAAGACTAAACAAAAATCATATGCATTCTATGCACAACAAGAAAAATGAGAAGATAAACTAAAAAGAGATTAAAAATATTAAAAAAATGAATGGAAGGAAGAAAACAAAGTTGTGATATTATCTTGTTCTCTTTCAAGAAGAGTGGAATGTTCACTCATAAAAAGGCTAATAAAGCATTCAATAATTAGTATATCATGCAAATAATATAAGAAAAATATCAAGTTGGTACGCTATATGCGAAGTCTTATCCCTAATGATAATTCATGATATTTTAGTTTGGCTAATATACTTTTTTTTTTCGATAAGCTCTATTGGCTGATCTGGTCGGTCTCGGAAGGAAGTACTTAATGCTACAAAGTGGACTACCCCGAAAGCGTACTACACTGTCTGATCCGAGTTTGGAATACCTTCCGACTAATGTCAGGGAGTGGACCAATCATCTGTTTTGGCCCACCAAGTAAACCACTTGGACCAAAGCCCAAGTCCAGATTGGCCAAGTAATGATAATTTAGTTCTCAGGAGAAATCGAACCCATAACTGATGTTAATATACACTAAGCCTGAAGAGATTATCACTTGGATACCATCATTTGGTTGGCTAATATACTTTTTTCTATAATTATACTTCGGAATCTCAGAAAAATAATTCTTACAGTACTAAACAGTAGCGAGTAGCAAATAAGTCATGAGTTTGTTTTTTATCCGTCGGTTTTTATATCACATATGATTGTAATCGATTTGGATTCTGCAAATCGAATCAACCATTTTTTTGTGAGATAGAAAGAAAAGATTACTTATTGTCTATTGATAAAGAGTATGTAAAAACACATAAGAGAATCAAAATGTGTATTCAAATAAAATATATAACTATTTAAAATAGTTTCCAATAATAATAATTTTACTTAAAAATAATAGAAAGTTCCGAAACATAAGAAACCATAATCGTAAAAAAAAATCAAAAACTTATTTGTATACGGTATCGGAGCATCACTAATGTATCTAAACGTAGCATAGTACAAATTCGGAAAATAAAAGGTGAACAAGTTTAGTTACTAGTATTCAAAAAGGCTTTCGCCTAGGGCCCCCAAAATATATGATTTTTTCAGGGCCCCAAATTTCAGAAAATAATTAGTAGTAGAGTGGTTTAAGTTTGCCATTTATTTGATAAACTGAAATCAGCAAGTGAAGATAGTTTGATTGCATATTGTACCAATATTCAAGCAGCTTTAAGGCATGTAAATCATTCTGATGTTATTAGAGATTATTTGTGTTTGAACTGATGGTTTTAAAAGAGTCGTTGCCATTAGATTACAAGAGACCTCTTGAAGTTCTAAATTTTTTTGAAAGAAAATGAATAAGAGTGTTATCCAGACTCATGAATTTCTTATGAAATATTATTGACGATTTCAGTTTTAGTCACTGCTGAAAAAAACTTTTCCAAATAGAAACTCGTAAAGTTTTATATGCAATCAACCATATCACAAAAAAAAGATAAATGGTTTAGTAATTATATTTATAGAAAGAGAATTAGTTAGGAATCTAGATTATTAGATTTTAGTTAAAAAGGTTATTGGAAAAGAGGGAAAAAAATTTGTCTTAATTTTTTAAAGTATTATTTTTCTTCTTAATATTTTTTCAAATATATATTATGCTCTAATTAAAAAAATTATAAGGAAGGTTTATTTTTATATTCGCTTCACTAAACCTCCACGCGGCACTGACTATAGTGGTTCTAGTAAAGTGGTTTCTTCACGAAGCTTGGATCCTTAAATAAGTGCGAATTCGTTCAACGCCATGTTCAGTTCTGTTGGAGTTTAATAATAGTTTCCTTATGTACGGACAACAGTCAACAGTCATGCCACTGGTCTACGCCGTTATAATAAAGTACGATTTAGTAAAAGTTAGGGAAGTTAATGGTTAATTTTTTTTTGGGTAAAAGTTAACGGTTAATTAATTGGGAAAATTATATTTTTAGAAAAAAAAAATGATAACTATGTTTTATTAGGCTAATTTCCTTTTTGTACCACTTTTTTTCTCTAATACCCTTTAATATTTTCTAAAATATATCAAATAAATAGTTTATAAACAAAAACAAATTCAAAAAATAGTAAATGAAATACCTATATCAACTTATTGGTATTTTTTCCAGTTCTAAAAATGTTTAAATTATAATTTCATATTTTATTCTACAAAAAATAGAATTGAAATTCTATACAGTAGAAAATGTAATCCACTTTTTTCATTGAATCTAATATGTTAAAAATATGTGATTTACGTAAATAATAGTAATCCCTTATATATTAATTAAGAAACATTACAACATTGTTTTGTAGCCACGTGTCACCATGATAATGAAATTCAGAATTCTTAGAGAAATATGTTGGTCCATCTTATTATTAAAATATATTAAGCAATCACATTAATCATATAATAATTTTTTTCTTATATGTTATATTTTGAATTTTTAAAACGACTATAAATTGCTAAAAACGTTAAACATCTCACACTAAAATTTTGTGATCAATGGTTTAACTTTTTTTTTGGATATAACAAAATGCAAATGATCATAAATCGTATGAATATGAAGTTTCATTTACTAGACATTCATATTATATATTAATATAGTTTAAAATTAAACTATATAACATAGAAAAATACTTAAATATGATAATTTCTAAATTTTTATTGAAAAAGTATTGAAACCTTAATATTTTAATTTTGAATTAGCATTAAAAAAATTGCACATTAGAAATTTTATGTTTATCATATAAGTATGAATTCTCAATAACAAATATTTATACTAAAATTTACTATATATCTATGTTCATGTCATTGAAATCTAGTTATATACCATATAAAATAAATAAAATGATTGTTTTGATTTATTTACCAAAAAAAGTATCATAAATAAACAAGATGTATTGTTTTGATTTATGTCTTTAATCTAATTTAATTCTATACATAATACATAATTAATACAAATAAATAATAATAGATAAAAATTAGTTTTATATATAACATTCATCCCGCGCAATCGCGCGGGTCTTATGCTAGTCTAAAAATATTTAAAAAACACATTCCGCGCTTAAGCTATCGTTCTAAAATTAGTAGAATCCGGAATCTACACATTACTATAAATCTAAAACCTGTAGAAATCGAAATCTACACATTACTATAAATCTAAAACTAGTAAAACTCGATTTCAAAAATGTTTAATGTGTTCTACGTATAATAGAATACAAATTCTACGGATAAGGATAATCAGTTCCAAAAATATGGGAAAAGAATATTTGAAAACATTCAGTTTCCTTATATTTATTAAATCGATTTAAAAAAATCATGATTTATAAAATCGATTTTTAAATTAAAAAAATAAAGCATCGATTTGGAAATTTCTTCTCACGCCATCTTCTTCTCCCCCTTTGTTCTTCAAGGAGAAGAGAAAAATGGTTTTGACTGATTAGAAATCAAGTTTTAATAGTTCAGATCGTGTTTGTTCGGTTCAAATCAAGTTGGAAATCAAACCGGATTTAACCGACGAAAACCAAGAAATCGATTTGGAAATCTTATCTGAGCACGGGATCGATCGATCCTGAAGACGCGACTGATCGATCAAAGTGGGATCAAGCTTCTGCGATCGACTGACCTGAGCTTGGTCGATCAGCATATGCTCCACATCGTTGCTATTCTCTCAAATAGCTATTTTAAAGTTTTTGTCACCAAAATAGTCTTCAAAAAAAGAAAATGACCAAAATAGTCTTTTTATTTTAAATTTTTTATTTTTTTCTTTTGTGAAATTCGAAACTCCACCCTCAAAACCCAAACACTTAACTCTAAACCATAAGTCTAGATTAGTTAACTGTAGGGTATAAGTGTATATTTAACTTTTAATAAAACTTTTTTTAGTCATTTTCTTAGAGCTATTTTATGAGAAAAAAAGCTATTCTATAAAACAATTTCATAAATAATTATTGAAATAACATCTACAAGATGATCTAACACCAGATAACTGTTGTATTAGGTGACGTAAAAAAAACTGTTGTATTAAGTTAAATTTGAGTTTATGATGAGGTTTTAACGCAAACCTTGAAGTTTGTTGAAGTGAACTTGCAGCCTTGAAGTCAACAAGTGCAATTTGAGTTAGCGTATGCAGTGATGGCTGGTCAGATCCTCGTAGAAGACCTATCTTGAATTTGATTGCTGCAAATGAGAGTGGTCCAATGATGTTAAGAGCAATTAATACTCAAGGTGAAACAAAAACTGGTGAGGTGATTGCAGAAATGATTATAGAATGCATTAAAGCGGTTGGACATGAGAATTGGTTCATGTACTCACAGACAATGCTTCAAATTGTGTAAAAGCTGGTGCACTTATTTCAGCTAAGTTTCCTACTATCTTCTGGACACCATGTATGGTTCATACTTTGAATCTTGCACTCAAGAATATATGTGCACCAGTTTATAATACAAGAAGCAATGAAGATTTGTATGATGCTTGTTATTAGATAAAGTCTATCAGTGAGGATGTTACTTAGATCAAGAACTTCATTATGAACCATAGAATGAGGCTTGTCATGTTCACATAGCATTGTGATCTTAAGCTCCTTACAACTGCTTTTACAAGGTTTGTGTTCTCTCTTGTTAAGTTCAATCTTAATTATATATATATATATATATATATATATATATATTTTTTTTTTATAGAAAATAAGATTATTAAGTTTGTTTTTACAGGTTTGCTTCAACAATTTTGATGCTTAAGAGATTCAAAAATAAAAACCGGGTTACAACAAATGGTGATCAGTCCTAAGTGGGATGATTATAAAGATGATGGTGTAGAAGAGCATCAACATTGAAGAAAAAGATATTAGATGAGATGTTCTGGGATGAGATTGAATATTCTTTGTCTTTCACTTTTCTGATATATAATGTGATTAGAGCTGCTGATACTGATAAGCCTTCACTGCATCTGGTTTATGAATGGTGGGAAAGCATGATTCAGACTGTGAAAAAGGCTATCATTAGAAAGGAAAGGAAATAACTTGAAGATGACTCGATTTTTTGGAATGATGTGCAAATGTGCAGTCTATTTTGACATTTCGTTGGAATAAGAGTAACACTCCTCTCCATTGTATAGCACATTCTCTAAATCCCAAGTAAGTTATAAATTTAATCTACTTCATGTAATTTATTATCTTACAAACTAAAATTCAAACTGTTTTGATAGTTATTTAAGTAACATTATTGTTGTTTATTTTGATGGATGCAGATATTATAGCCCAGAGTGGTTTGGAGAAGAGAACAACAGAAAAGCTCCACATCAAGATTTGGAGATTACTAGAGAAAGAAAAAATTGCATCATGAAGTATTTTCCAAATCAAGATGAAAGGAGAGAGGTTAACATTGAATATTCTAATTTCTCTTTGATCTTGGAAGATTTTGGAAGTGTTGATGCAATCTATGATATATTTATCTTAGAACCCCTAAGATGGTGGGCAGTTCATGGATCTTCAGCTCCAAAGCTAAGCCTTAGCATTTAAATTGCTTGGACAGCCTTCTTCATCCTCATGTTGTGAAAAGAACTGGAGCACGTACAAGTTCATCCATTCTGCAGCAAAAAACAAGATTATGCCACAAAGAGCTGAAGATTTGGTATTTGTTCATACTAATCTTCGTCTCTTATCTAGAAGAAGTTCTACTTACAAAGAAGGTCCTAACAAGATGTGGGATGTCGGAGGTGACCAGTTTGATTCTTTGGATGAGCTTAATATAGGAAGACTTGAGTTTGAAGATCTTTCCCTTGATGAACCAGAACTAGAAGCTGTTGTGTTTGATGGAGAAGACGAATATGAGTGAAACAATTGATCTTTGACATTACGTTTTTATTTTTAGTTAAGTTGCTTAATATTTAAGATTTTGTTGGATTTGTGTGGTTTAGACACTTTTAATTTTCAGAAATTTTATTTATGTGAGTTTACAATAACACGAATCACTTCCTAATTTTTTTTTTAAAACTCACTTCTACGCTTTCATACGATTATGCTTATGCGTACTCGCTTCCGTTTCCATGTAACGTAGAACTTTCATTCATTCAGCTTCCATTTTAAATTAACATAGTAAAATAATTGGATATGAAACAAACAAAATGTCTGTCATTTTGACTGGGTAGCCATACTTCGAAATCCTAGATATGAAATCAATTAAATATTTTTATACGACCTTATTATATATAAGGTTAGAGGCGGCATGAAAAGAAGAAAGTCGACATAAATAATTTTTTCTTAAATAAATAAATGTACGTTTTACTAAGTGGCAAATAAATCCGGCCAATCATATCATATCGTCGTCTCCAACATATCTTTTAATCTTTCTCTTTTTATAAGATCCCAAGATAAAGCCGACGTGATCGATATCTTCATGTGTATTTATTGACCTTTTCCTTTTCGTTATCTTGGACACAATTTTGCACGAAATGAACGGACACGAACCTCACGAGTCACGATGTACATGGTTAGCCATAATTTGCCGAAAAGTTTGGAGTAAACAACAATCATGGCATGGTCATAATAAGTTTAATGGAATTTCACTGCTTCTTGCGAGTTGCGAGTCTTTCCATTATATGATATTGTGATAAGAATTGCATGATTTACGTTGGGTCAATGTCTACTTTTCTATTCCATCTACACGAGGCCAAGTGTTCGACTCCTTCTGTATACGTAGTAACTCGAAAGTAATATATCAAAACAATATACTGCAGGATTTGTTAAAAGAAACTGATATCCCATCCGAAAAAATTAAACTAAAATCAAGAATCGGATTTAGAAACCGAAGATATCGATTCAGATTTGAAACGCCAAATACTTTTACCTATTAATTTTATAAACACAGACAACATCGGCGCAGCTTATGTGTATCCGACTAGTGTAATTGTAGCGGTTGCGGATGCAGATGGTTGCGGTTTTAAACATTATTAAGATATTTATACGACTGGTATAGCAGTTAGAAACTAGTGCGCATACGAGATACTTATGACTGGTTAACTAGCAAACGCAGTAGTGATTAAATAATAAATTAACAATATTTACATTTTATATAATTATAAAAATATTGAAAATCATATTATTATATTAAATATAAAAAGTATATTTATAAAATTATACTATTAAATTTTAAAAAGATTATAGAAAATGTTACTGTTTAAAGTTGTTTAATATAAATTAAAATAATATATATATTAGTATTTCTATTATTTTAATATTAAATTTTAACTGAATATTTTAATTTTATATTTATATAGTTTAAAAATAATTATTTTACCTTCCGCAACCGTCTTTTAAATAATTTAGAGGTGCAGAACGGTTTGTAACGAGTTAAATCGTTTTCTATAATTATTGCAAAACGCCGATAATCGGTAATAACTACAAAAACTGCGTTTTCGAGTGATATCTGAAAAACCAGTCATGTCCATATCTATTACACAAAAAAAAAAATTTATTAGAAGATATCTACCAAAAAGGAAAACAATATGGAGACAGTGATTTTGGATGGAGAGGCTAAGAGCAACTACGTAAGAGCCACACTTTATTGTTGTGCCTCCGATCTCTTCTTCTTTTGCTTTTAACTTAATTTATATTGTTTTCTTTGATTGATATATTTTTCCATTAGATTTTTTTTTTTTAATGAGAGAGGGCTTTTGCCATTCGAATTCTTCTGTCTTTGTTAGAGGAAAAGTGATAAAAGGACATGATATCGTAGAAAACCTTAAAAAAGCAACTATTATAACGAGCTGGAAATATCTTGTGTGAAAAATTCCTTTTGTATCTTTTATATCAAATTTCTTCTGTTAGAATTTACGAAATGTCTAATTTAAGTTAACATTGAATGTAATAACAATTGAAAATATTTTAGTTTAAAAAAAAATATAACAGCTTTCAATAAATATTATAATTTAATATAATAAATCTACGAAATTATTATAGCTTTTTAATTTTGGTACTTCTAAAATGCTCAAATATTTTAAATTATTAAATTTAGAATCATCCATACTATTTTATGTCATCTTATTACATTTCAAGAAATTTGTTAAAGATATATTTGTAAACTAATCTTCATTAAACTTCTTGAAATCAAATTTGTAAAGTAGTACTTATAAGTCTTTTTTAAATACAATTATAATAGGTAATAATCCGCGCCTTGCGCGGAATGTGATTATTAGTTTCGTTATTTTTAATAAAAAGACACTAAATCTGTTTAATCTCGATATTGGTTCGGTTTTAAGTATTTTTTTTGTTTTTAATCTTCTGAAATATAACTACTATTATAAATTAATATTCCTTTTAGTTTATTTGGTTAAAATGTTTGATTTTTGGGCTTTTTGCATAATTGACCTACAACTTAAAGTCAAACACAAAACTAACCTCCTTTTTTTTTGGAAATTGGTTTTGCCCTATTCACCCCACAAATTCATATAATTCACGAAAATGCCATCAACTTTTTTTTTTATTTTTTTTTCGAAAATGACATTTTTACTCTCTCACCCTCGTCATCTTCAAGTAATTACAAGATTACCATTGTCATCAATACCCTAACCACCATGAACAACCAATTTGAAGCTCTTAATGCTCCCAAAATCGAGTTACCCTTCTTTTTTTTTCATTCTTATGAACTAAACACAACATATCTCTCACTTTCTTTCCACATTGAGCTAAAAAAACACAAGATTTTGATTTTACATTTTTTATGGTTCATAAAGTCATAGAAGCTAACGATTATGGGTGGGTCACTATCGTTTGAGATTCTGTGTGCTTGGAGAAGCCTTATGTGTGCTAAGGAAGTTATCTCACCAATTTAAGGTATGAAATCAAATTTTTTTCCAGATCTGTTCGTCAGACGACTTACATGGGAAGTCGTCTGGCAGTAGACGACTTACCTGGAAGTCGTCTGGTCAACGCAAAGGTTATTTTTGCAATTGACTTTGAAATCTGTTTTCTGAGACGACTGAAAGTTAAGTCGTCTAATTTTGTTTGGTTACAAAAAAATCTCCAAAGAACCTAGATGACTTACATTTCAGTGGTCATAGGGTAGTTTTGCATTTGACTGGATTATTTCAGAAGTTTGACTTTCCCGGACGACTTACATTTCAGTCGTCTGGTGAAAATTGAAATATCAATATTTTATTAACACTAAACGACTTACAATTAAGTCGTTATAGGTTAGTTTTGCAATTGAAAAAAAAAACTTCAATATTTAATTATACCCAGACGACTTACAATTCAGTCATCCACCCGACGACTTACATGTAAGTCGTCCATGATTTTATTCTAAGATTCTGGTCAAACCTCGTAAATCCTGGACGACTTACAAGTAAGTCGTCTGACGGACGACTGAATTGTAAGTCGTCTATATATAAATAAATATTGAAGTTTTTTTTCAATTGCAAAACTAACCTATGACGACTTAATTGTAAGTCGTCTAGTTTTAAAAAAATATTGATATTTTAATTTTCACGAGACGACTGAAATGTAAGTCGTCCAAGTAAGTCAAACTTCTGAAATAATCCAGTCAAATGCAAAACTAACCTATGACGACTGAAATGTAAGTCGTCTAGCTTTTCTGGAGTTTTTTTTTAACCAAACAAAATTAAACGACTTATTTTTCAGTCGTCTCAAATAACAGATTTCAAAGTCAATTGCAAAAATAACATCTGCGTTGACCAGACGACTTATATTTTAGTCATCTGGAATACTTAGATTGAAGTCGTCCGCGTCGACCTAAATGGACGACTTCTCTGGAAGTCTACTAGATGACCTCCATGGATGTCGTCTGCGTCAATGTTTAATAAACTTGCATTTTCTCTAAAACTATAAACACTTTTTAACATTTTCTTGTTAATTCATGTTTATTAATGAATATTTGGGCTACTGAATGAAATTTATAACTTAATTGGTGATATTTATGAGGTTACCAACATTCACGTTAATTAAAGTTTCTAACTGATCCGAGAAGACTTTTTCTCCGCTAGTTTTTAAGTCTTCTACGTTTGTTTTTGAATAACTTGTATTTTTAAGAGTGATAAGTAACTTCAAGATATGTAAAACTCATATTTATAAAATATGTTCTCTCCCTTAGTTTTACTAAATTTGACTAAGTTTTTCAATGCAAATTTATAAAAAATATGATATGCTTTGACTAGTTACTATTGTTTGTTTCTATCTCTTAAGTAATATTGTTATAGACAATAATGATGATTATTGTTATGAGTTAGAAGAAGGGTTAAAATGCTTCTTAAAATGTTGTATCAATATGAAGCTACCAACATTCTTGGTTATTAAGATGAGAAAAAGGTCATTGGAGTTTATTAATGCATATGAGAGATCCAAAGATAAGAAAAAGGCTACTGAAGTCTATTATTTCATTGATTTGTAAATGTGTAAACACATTGTTAGCACATGTATTACATGTTGGGAAACATTATTACTGATTTTACAAAAAATTCACAACTAAAAGAGTAGACACGCAATTCACAAAACAGACCACAAACAAAACAATTATAGATCATTCCTCTACAAAGACAAGCTTGGACTCCATTTGATATGGAAGAAGACTTTGTCAGAAGACTTCCAGGAAGTCCAGACGACTTTTAGGAAGTCCAGACGACTTCCAGACGACTTCCAGGAAGTCCAGACGACTTTTTCAGAAGACTTTTAGGAAGTCCAGACGACTTTTAGGAAGTCCAGACGACTTCTAGGAAGTCCAGACGACTTTGTGAGAAGACTTTGTCAGAAGACTTCCAGGAAGTCCAGACGACTTCCAGACAACTAACAGGTAAGTCGTTCCAGAAGTCTTCCAGATCTGAAAAACCTGCATATCAAATCCAGATCTGAAAAACCTGCATATCCAAAAACGTTCAAATGACTTAAAAATAGAGAAAATGAGTTAAAGATTAGATAAATCTATCTTTATAGAACACACAAAAATACATATCTAAAATTAATAGATCTACCTTTAAATTAGTGGAAGATGAGTACCATATGATTAAAAACCTTCAAAAGAGATAAGATTAGTAAGAAATATATGAGACAAAACTGAAAAATTCATATAAAGTTTGGTGTTTTCAAGTCAAAGAGATTAGAGAGAGGTTGAAGAGTTTTAGAATGATGAACATTACATTTTTGTTGCAGCCATTTGAGAGGAGGAGAGAGAATGTGTAAATTTTTCTTTATACAGGGAGACAAAAAATCCAATTAGGTTAAATATTTTTGATTCAGACGACTTCCTAGACGACTTACTTGTAAATCGTCCACAAGAGTTTACTATTTTTAGCGGGAAATTAAAATATTTTTAGCGGAAAACTAAAATAGAAGACTTTCCAGACGACTTACAAGTCAGTCGTCTGGTTTAAATTATTTAAGCGGGAAAATAATTTGTTTAAAAATTTTAGGCGGAAATATTTGGACGACTTACATGTAAGTCGTCTGTTTTAATTTCTTCACCAGACGACTGAAATGTAAGTCGTCTAGACCCTAAACATAACCCCTGAACTTAATTAACTAACTAAAACCTTCATAAAATCAAATTAAACTTCAAAAGTGTTTACTATACACAAAAATAGACACGTATAGGTAAAAATTTAATTTTTCAAAAAAATATTCAAGCTTTCCAAAATCTAACCCTAAGAATACATACAATACTACAACATATGTTGCCAAACCCTAGACCAAAAAATACCATGATTCACTACCTACACTCATCTATGTTGAAAACAATTCAATGTTGTTATATTTTAATTTATATCACTTAAAACTGTTTATAATTACATGATTTTAATTTTTCCCTTATAAAAATATTTTTTAAAAAAATTATAAATTATTTTTAAGATCAGCTACACCAGAAGACTTACTTTGAAGTTGTCCAGACGACTTTCAACATCTCAGACGACTCAGACGACTTACTAGGGCTATATTCGTAAAAATAGCTTCTGTTTTTTTGTTTGGTCACAAGGGGCTAGACTATAATTTCACAAGGCTTTTAGGTTAGTTTTGCATTTGATTCATGTTTGAGTATATGTTTGAGGTTAAAATCAAGTTGTGGGTTAGTTTTGGCAAATTTCCCTTGATTTTTTTTGGTTTTTTCGGTAAAAACCAAAAATTAATATTATTTGCTTATTTTCATGTTATGAATTTTAGATAGCCGTCATGTCGAACAAATAGTTTCTAAACAGATAATAGTTTAAGAAAAAGAAAAGAAAATTATCAGGACAAATCATTTCACTACAATTTGGTATGTAGTGAAAGAAACATTAAGAAAAAATATTTCAACTTTCAAAAAAAATAAGATACTTCAGTTGTGGTGAATACTTAGTTACAAAGTGTTCACATCAAGGTGCACATTTATGTGTATATAAAAAGTATTTAAAAATAGTTGATAAATATATAAAGATATTGTTAAATAATATTAAATGACATTTTTGTTCAAAATAATACATGAAAGATAAAATTAAAATTAATTTAAAATAAAAAAGGCTTTGACATTAGTCATTTTTTACATATAAAAAAATAAAATTGTATTCGTAAATAGGGGTGGGCACAGATCGAATATCTGGGTATTTGGAAATATTGGTGTCGATTCGATTTTTAGCCACCTAGATATTCGGTGACTCGAATATCCGAAATATTTTAGAATTTTAAAGAATATCCGATTTGATCCGTATATAAATTAAAATTTGAAATTAAATTTTTTAAGAATAACATTATTTAACCTTTTAAATTCTAGTACCTAATATAATAAATTTAATTCATAAAAATATTGTAAAACTGATATAAAGTATAATATATATAATGTATATATAATTCTTTACATATATGTATATATATATACATATAACATATCGAATTAGATATATGTTCCTAGAAATATTGGTTTTTGTGATTTGCTTCTTTTTTGGATATTGTATTTTTGTGTTTGATTTGTTTCGTAGAGTTACGGATATCCAGATTTTTTTGGTTCAAATCCAAACGGATAACAAATCGAATCAAAGTTTATGAATATTTTACTCAACTTTATCCGAAACAATAAAAAATGTATATATAGTTTGGCTTTTGATTCGTTATCTATTTTTATTAAAACAAAAAAATCCAGAGTTTTATTGGAATCATGTATGTGGGTTTTATATTAAACAAATCGCAAAGTACATAGTGTGAACGCATTTATGAATATAGTGTGAATGCATTAACATATTTATTATCAAATCATTGTGAAGCTACCACGTGTCTATTATAGTGTGAATGCATTTATTACAATGCTTTTCTTTTAATATATAAGGAATATTAAATCTTTCCAAAATTGAAACGTCAAAACAGTACAAACGTCGGTAAAAATTAAGAGAAACAACCTAGCTAGGTTACAATACGAAATCATCTTAAGATCTAACAACAACAACTTAATCTAACTAGTAGATTAGAGCAAAGAGGTTTAAAGGTGATGGGAAGAAGACATGGAAGCTACGTTTCCGCCTCCGGTTGAACCCCAAATCCCACGACCGGAGCAACTCGCGGCCAGGGAGTCCAATACCAGCACAAGAGTCACCACCAGTCGCCGTCAGAGATGTCACTCACGGAGGTGTTCTGCAGCCACCACGCGTCAACTTCTAATCAAAAGTGTTAATTCCTTAACCCTAGCCGCCACAAACTATAGCAGATCCACTGCCTCGCAAGTCTGGGACATGGCGTACTTCTCCACCCTTATGGCGAGGAAGAAGAAGATCCCAGACCAGAGAGAAAAAGAAGGTCAGGAACTGCCATCCAATCAAAGATCCTCCAACACTGAGATCATCTATTCCATTGGAGAAAAAACTCCAGCCCTGATAACTGACAGCGCAGTTTTCAGCGATTCCTCGCCGTCCTCTAACAAGGAGCGGATGCCATACTCTCGAAGAGTTACCAGAGCGGCATAGTTCACGAAGGGTCGCGCACCAAGACCCAACCAATTTGGACAGGGGAGAGAGATATACCTCTAGGGGACACCGGATTGAGAATATTCCATCTTGATGTGCATTGTCCGAGAGGATGAAGACTCGACGAGCAGCCCGTTTTGTCTCCATCCTTGTGTGAATAGCGATTAGGATTTTTTAAAAAAAAATTGGATGAGCGTGTGGAGTGTTTGTTACAAATATTAGTTAGTTTTTCTTTTTCTTTTGAATTTTTTTTCGTTTGATTTCTGATTGTCTTTATTTTATCAATCAGAAAACAGCTCACAGGCTTTTTTTCTTTCTGTAATGTACTTTTATAAGTTTTTATCTAAAAAACTAGTTATTAATTAGTTAATGCTAAGAGTAAGCAACAAAAAATTAATGCTACGTATGATATTGAAATGTTAAGCTAAGAGCAAATTACACTATTATAAATTTTCAATATAGCCATGGTATAGTCACGGAAAAATCGTTCCTACGTGAGATATATACTTTTGAAATGTTAAACTAAGAAAAAATATTGCTACGTATTTCGTGGCTATATCGAGGTTATGTATGAAACACACAAAAATGCATCATTTTGAAACTGAAGAAATACATAATTGGAAAATTTTGAAATAAAATTTATATTTATATTTTATGAACTTGCTGAAAAACAAATATCACTATTTTATAACATATTTCCTTTTTATTCATATTCTTCCCAAAACTGGGCATCTTTTGACTATTTTCTATATTTTTTTCTGAAACTAACTATTTTCTATTTGTTGTAATGGATTTTTCTTTTTACCATCGGTATTTTCGTGTAATTTTTGTTGTAATATAGACGTGGCTGGGAAAATCTGAAAGATATTATTAGATGAGGACTAGTCCACTTCTACATCTAACCAATGTAGTATCTACCATCACAAATATTAAAATTCTAAATATCGCCCTGAATTAATTTTCAAAAAAAAAAATATCGCCCTGAATTATCTTTGATTATAAAAGGAGCTTAAAGGAAATGTGGTGTATGACCTTTGCTTAAAGCAAAGGCTCAAGTTGTATGAACTTTCCAAGTGGTGCTTAGATGGTGGAGGAGGTTGGAATTTGGAAACGTAACCAATTATGGGACTACTATTTTTTACATCATTTTTACATATAAAAATTCATATATCCAATATATATGAATATATATGTGATATACTCAAATTAAATTTGAATTTACTATTTCAAATAAAATGTTCACTATATCATTTAAAACCGAATCCAAAAAAAACTTTATATTTCACGCAATATACTTGAGTTTCAGATTAATGAGGTCGAAAATTAAAAAAAAAACATTACATAACAAGAAACTAAGATGTGGTTGTAAACGATTGGAAAAAACCGATCAATCTAAGGAAATCAAAGAAATGATTCAAGACTGCAAATCGGTAGGTGCCAAAGGTTTTTAATACTTGATTCTAGAAATCGAATTTCAATAGTAAGTTACCCAGCTCCCTCTACAAAAAACTATCTGGTGCCTAATTTTATTTAAAACCAACTCTTGTTGCAAATTCAATGATTCAGACAAGCCTTAGATAAGATTCGAATATGTTCAACTAATGTCCTTGACCAACTCTTGTTGCAAATAAGTATCTAGTCTAACAAAATTAAGTTTAGATAATTGATTATACTCTTGTGTAATAATTACCCTATGATTCTAAATTCTCGTTAATTACTCTATAAACTAGTACTAATACACAATCATAGTATATAATTCTATGACTAACCCGCACAATCTATCAACATCAATTTGACATTACGCCCTAGAAATCTCTAAATCTAACAAGTGATTTACTCAGATATAATCAAACAAGAATAAGATATATTCTAAATAGATTTCATAAAGAGGATTTTGCAAAAAAAAATTCTAAAGGAGTGTGCTTTTCTTTTTTTTTACAAAACTAAAACAAAGCTTAATTAGTAGTCAAGAATGGCTTAGCATCATTACAAATATGGTAAAATACGTCTAGGGACTTGTACAAATATAAGAAATTTTGGGATAAAGTTACAATTCTAAAAACTTGAATTAAGTCTTCGGTTTGTTTCTTTGGAAGGGGTGTCGTTTGACACCCATGTGGTGTCGTTCGACACTACACAAGAAGACCACTGTTCAGTAAAACACACATAATTTTTGATTAAGCTGAATCGAATTCAAACCGAGAGGCATTGGAGAACTAACTCAATTATATAGTTGTATCAAAATATGAGCTTTATCTATAATTGGAAAATCTTTTATCCATTTTTAAAATTCTAACGCATATGTAGAGTTCAGAATTTCAAATTGCTCGAGAATCTCTAAAGTTGCTAAAAACGTACGTAAATCTGCGAAGATTCTGAAAAACATATAGTTCATCCGTTTCAATTTAGTTGTCGTTGTAGAGTAAAATTTTCGTTATAAAAAAGTGTCAATTTTAATTTTAATGCAAAATTTATTGACATTATATTCTAATATATTTTTATTGGTTAAAATGTAGTTCGGTGTATTGATAAAGCTGTTTTAGTAAATACATAAAAAAAAAAAATTTTAATCTGTATGTTTAAGTATAAAACGACATCTGAAATGAAATGGAAAGAGTAATAAATCTAAAAAAGATTTATACAATGGTCAAAACCCATAAAAAAATATTCTTATAGTACACGCGATACTAGTATTACAAATCAAATGTGGATACGCCTACTGGGAAAAAACACGAAAAGGTTAGTACGTATAATTGCCACTGTGAGTCTGTGCTAAAGCTCGCCACTTGTAACGCTAATAGAGCTTCCAATGCGCGTGTGACGTCCATACGCCTCGAGAGGCCTAAAAACGATTTTACTCTTATTTTTGTGTCCCGACAAAATATTTGATTAGCCGTAGGGGTGTTCGGATACCAGTTCGGATTCAGATCAGGTATTTCAGATTTTTGGGTATTTCGTTATAGAAATATAGAACCCGTTCAGGTATTTCTGTACTTCGGGTCGGGTTTGAGTATTTTTATAGTTCGGATTTGGTTATTTTGGATCGGGTTCGAATATTTAGATTTTAAAAGAAAAAAAATTAAAATTTTCATTTCTCAAATTTCTTGTATTTAAAAATCTTTCACTTAACTAATTTTTATTTTTTAATAGATTGAATGGTTAATAGATTTAGACACAACATTTTGAAACTAAAAAGACATTAATTTGGTTATTGTTTTTGCATTTTAGATGTAACTTTTTGTTAATTCTTGAAATAAAAAGTTTGACATGCATTTTAAGTGAGTAGAAAATTATTTTCTCTGTAATTGTATGTATATCATATGAACTTAAAGTATGTTAGTATCAATATAAATATTATATATAAAATGAGAGATGTAAATTAGAAATATAAAGTTAATTATACATATGTTCGGTTATCTTTGGATATCCATTCGGGTTTCCGTTCGGGTTCGGATATCTAATCTCTCCTAATTTAATATCCGCTCGGATATTTTACTATTTCAGTTCGGATTTTTCGGATCGGGTTCGGTTGCGGCTTCAGATATCGGATAAAATGCCCACTCCTAATTAGCCGTATGAGAATAGGAAAATAAATAATTAAAAAGGGATTTATAAATGCTATAGTTACTTCTAATAAATCGTATATTTATTTGTTCTAATTACAAAAAGATTGTGATTCAAGTTCCAAATACTCAAAAGATACATAAAGCTATTCATGTAACTACGGTAAATTTGTATGCACGATACAAGACTTCGAAATGGTGCCGAGCGCTAAACTGCTAATTGTGAAGTATATATCTTCTTAATGTCGAATTAGAAACTCTAGTTTAGGCAATACAGAGTCCACAAATATTCAATCATTTACCAAATTTTAAGTCAATTGCTCGGAGCTGATTTTATTATACAGTCTTCTACACAATGGTTTAAGTCAATTGCTCTGGTGATCAAACCATGTTAAACCATACACTATGAATATATCTGGGTTGAGTAAGATAGATATATGGGTCGAATAAAATTGAATTTATTTATAATCCATAAATTAAGTTTATTAATTATTTTTCTTCTTAAATGATTTTGAACTATTATAATAAGTTTCTAAAAACTGCTATAACTAATTTTGATATTTTTATTAAATTTATTTTTAATATTTATATTCACAACTGTAGACATTTCATGTTTAGACATTAATTTTATATTTGTTTTATTTGATATTATTTAAATTTTATTTCATAATCATTTCTATGGAAAATTTTAATAATTAAACTCAACTAAATTTGATAAAATTTACTAGAAATTAAATAATAAATTGTATTTATTCTATGTTTAGATTCAATAAAATTAGGTAGAACCCAGTCATACTATATTAAACTATAAGTAAAAAAATTGAATTCAGTTTTCTATCCAATTTTTAAAAGCCTTATTTCTACAAAATGAGCTGGCTTCAGATTTTCAAGGTTTCTTATTTATTGGAGATATTTTTTTCTTTTTCCCCTATTTCTCAACTTTTAAATTATATATGTTCCATACTTCTTCTGTTTCGTATTAAGTGTCATAATGGGTTTGGGTACATATTAAAAAAAACAATTAATTTTACATATTTTTTATATAAAAACATCTTTACCTTGATACCTAACCATATTTCAACTAATAGATAAATAAACTGGAAAATAAAGTTAATAAATTTTGTATTGAAATGCTAAAACGACATTTATTTTGCAACAATTTTTTTTCCCACAACGACACTTGTTATGTAACGGATGGAGTATAATTCAGTGAGTAATGGTAGATTTAGAAATTGCTTAGTTTCATTTATGTAAATTTTTTTCCCTCTGATTTGGGCTTTCAATTCAGATGTTTAATTTACATTTTACTTGAAAAAATAGTAAACACTGAATGATTTTTCATTTCTTAATTAAAGGAAAAATGTTATTTATTTCATTGGTACGGACAAAAGAATAATAGTATAATACTGTAATTGAAACGGCTACTTATTATTTGTTATATAAAGAAACATGAATATCAGGATTGAAAAGAGCTAAAAGTGAAAACGGCATGATATTTTGACATACAATGTCACGGAAATTTTGTTTGGTAACGTAGGTTTAATTTTTATTAATTTCAGTGTACCTTTAAGAAGATAGCTAAAGCAATTTTCATATTTTCGTAATAACTTAATGATTCGAGAGAACTAGTGGAGACTATATAACATTGTAAGTATATTATATATTTATAAATATTGCCTGTAATGTTATTGTTTTTAAGGTTATTGTTTTTGTAAAGTATCTAATCGTTAATTTTGATTGTTTGTAATTACTACATGGTGATTTTAATTAGTAACACTACGAAATCATGTAAACGTAAGAGTAAGCAAAACGTGTATAGAATAAGATTAAATGAATCATAAACCAAAAAATAAAACCGCATAATCACCATATGGTATAAAAATATTATATCCCTTAAAGAAATAAGAGAATTGGTCAAAACCTCATAATCGTAATTATCATTCTAGGGTTTTCCAATCAGAATTATGTTGTGTATATATGGATGCATAGGAAGAATCTAGACATAATCCTTTCAAAGAACGTGCCTAAATTGAGATTGACAAGCATTAATATTGTAACTAATTAGTACTATTTATTTCTTAAGCCAAAATCCAAAGCATTTAGTTTGGTAAGTGATTTGTTTTTGTACGTCAACATGTATACAATTTGGTAATGGATTAGCGTGTGAATTATTGTTATATGTCTATAGTATTCTTTTTTTCGTAGTGCAACTACAATGACACTAATGCTTCTAAAGATACTTTCTTCAAAATATTATTGTTCACACAAACATTTCACTTTTCTATCTCTCCCACACAAATCCCATTCCTCTCTTTCGCCCTAACCCTCTATATATACGTGAAGTCCTGGAAATGCTATGTTCGTGCCATCAGCTTTTACATTACGAGAAACACTTACAAATCTAAGTGAGAGCTCTCACCTTCTTCCTCCTAAAAACCCTAACCAGTCTATTTAAACCAAAAGAAAACCATGCCTCTCTTCGACACTCACAACACATGGGCCTTTGTCTTTGGTTTGATGGGTATGATACTAACACTTCTGTTCATTTCGTATATATATTGTTCATCAACAAGTTCTTTTTAAAAAAAAATCTAATTATAAAGATTATCGATTTTTAATACCATTTATGTTCTTTTATATTTTCCAGGGAATGTCATCTCCTTCTCCGTGTTCCTCTCTCCTGTGTAAGCTCTATTTACATCTTACCTCAACGTATATTTGATAAGCAAGACATAGTACTAATTTTCACGTGTTACTACTTCATATGTCTATGTATAACGATATTCTCCACTTTAATAATATTGAGATTACATGAAATGGATGCAGGCCAACGTTCTATAGGGTTTGGAAGAAGAAGACAACCGAAGGGTTTCAGTCTCTTCCTTACGTTGTGGCGCTCTTCAGTGCAACACTTTGGCTTTACTACGCAACACAGAAGAAAGATGTCTTCCTCCTCGTCACCATCAACTCCTTTGGATGCTTCATAGAAACCATCTACATCTCTATCTTCCTTGCGTACGCCCCCAAGAAAGCCAGGGTACCTTACTTCATATATGAATATGCGTATACAAGATCAAACCAATTAACTAACTAAAACACTTATTAATTAATGGATGCAGATGCTGACAGTGAAGCTGCTACTTCTTATGAACTTTGGAGGATTCTGCCTGATTCTCCTTCTATGCCAATTCTTGGCAAAAGGAACCACACGTGCCAAGATCATCGGAGGAATTTGTGTTGGATTCTCTGTTTGTGTTTTCGCTGCTCCCCTAAGCATAATTGTAAGCAATTCGAAAGAGCTAATCAACTGTATATAAAAAGAGAAGCGACTAATTAATATTTAGTTTCAATAATTAACATATTTATTATTTGAAACACAGAGGACGGTAATAAAGACAAGGAGTGTGGAGTACATGCCCTTTAGCTTATCCTTAACCCTTACAATCAGTGCTGTCGTGTGGCTCCTTTATGGTCTTGCTCTCAAGGACATCTATGTTGCTGTAAGCCAATTCTTCTCTATTTATGTATTTGTATATTAATTTGTACCATATTAAATGTATACATTTTTGCATAGATATTTATGTATGTACCATCTAGACACACGTAGAAACACACATACTCAGTTTAGATATTTACTGACCACCGTATTCGGTATTCCCCATAGCAGATCACATATGCTGAAATGGAAACAGTCAATAAAACTTTTTTTTGGCTATGAGAAAATGAATATATATGTTTTAACAATATTATCATGACTTCACAATCATAATCATAGTGTATATTACATGAAAGTGGATGCTTTTGTTTCTAATGAACCTGAGACTTTGAGGTTCTAATCATAGATAAAAAGAGATACGGTTCGCAAAAGATAAACAATTATAGAAAGTAAAACCCTTTGTTTGATATTGTCCTTTACGATAAAAAACTACAAAACATATTATAAAGACTCGCTTTATATTCCAAAGAAACATTAAAGAATTTCGCTTTTGCAAAAGAAATTTTAAATAAATTAGAATTCTTTTATCTTAATTGCTACATAGAAATTATATTTTGTACGTAACTTCTATCGGTGCCGCACAAGTTAGCCATAAACTTTACTTTTGTCATATATAACTTTGTTTTTACGTACTTTATTCATAAGTTATAAAGTGGAAAAGTGAGTGTATTAAATAATTATAATGTTATTGCCACTAAACAATTTTTTTTTTGCAGTTCCCTAATGTGATTGGTTTTGCCCTCGGTGCACTTCAAATGATACTCTACGTGGTTTACAAATACTGTAAAACGCCGCCGCATTTGGAAGAGAAAGAAGTGGAAGCTGCTAAGTTGCCGGAGGTGACCCTCGATATGCTGAAGCTAGGCACAGTGTCATCCCCTGAGACAATCACAGCCGTTCGTCAAGCGAAAAAGTGTACCTGTGGAAATGATCGGAGGGCTGAAATTGAAGATGGACAAAATGCTAAAAACGGCAAGCAGTCCTCTTCCGCAACAGCTACATGAACAATCGCGTTGACGACTATGCAATGTTGACTTTACCCCCAACTTGATATACCAACCACCACGTGTTCCCGTTATGCTGTCGTATTTTTCTGAGTTAATCAAGTGTGCGAAGTAGAGGATTAATTTCCCGGGATAATATATGCATTTTCGAATGTTATATATATTTTTCTGGAATTAAATTCTCCACTTCTTTTTAAAAATTTTATGTAATTACCTATTGGGGATATGTATATTTCCTATTTTCAGGTTTAACGAAAACTATCAAAATTATCTGTCGGCTGATTGTTTCAAGTAACATTATCATATATCATTATCTTGTGGTATTATTTTTTCTAGCCTCAATACTAACAAATGATATAAATGCTAGATGATTGCTCCCACAAGTACATATACTCAACATTGTTCAATATCAAAGGAAGAAAACGAGATCCAAGCGTCTCAGCTTTCAAATCCCAATGTTGTTACTCACAAAAGAGTAATTTAGCCCGGATGCAAGTATTCGTGGAATTAGATTTTGGACCTAAAACTTTTTTTGAGATACTCACGATTATAAAAAAAAAAGAGAGGAGTAATTTAGCCCCAAACTAACAAACTTCTATAATATTTTTTCAATTAATGGTCTTTGTTATATATATATATACCAATGATCGTTTACACTTCTACACTCAGTAGTCAGCTAATTCAGCAAAGTCCTCATTTCTTATAGCTTCACTATGGCCTTCATATGCTCTCAACTTCTTCTATCTCCAGATCATATGCTCTTCAAAAAAAAAAAAAAAAATATATATATATATATATATATATATATATATATATATATCAAACTTTGGAGAATCATTTTTCGAGTAACAAACACTGTCCTTGGATAGTTTTTACACTATACAATGTACTCAAAGAGAGCCACTAGGTAAGCCAATATCATTCAATGCATTCTCCCTCACAATCCGTTGATCCACACTTCTCTATATAGTGCGAGTTTCGGAGATTTATATAGTTTGTAAGAGCTTCTCCATTATGCTTCCATTACGCTCAAATCCCCATTTCACAGAAACTATATAGTGCAATAGGCTCATAAAAAAAAGAACGAACAAATAGAGAAGGAAAACGAAGCATATATCCTCATATTCACACAAAGATAACCAAATCCATATGTCCTGGAAACCATTAAAAACACGAAAGTGGGGATAGTGAGTTTTAATGAGATCCATCTCCATGGGACATCCACGCATCATTTAGCTTGTTTGTTATATTCCTTGAGTCCTTTCTAGCTGATACATTACCATCTTACTCTATGGAGTCGCAGATTACAAACAATCCATACAGAAACAAAAACAAGAGTATATATATCATCGACTGAACCTATGTCATGATAGTCATGGTTTGGTTTATTAAAACGATATAACTAATTTTGGTTTAGTCTCTGTAAACCAGAAACCTCTGCCTATACTAGAGGCTCCGGTGTAAACATTCTCTGATGATGGATAGCGAAATTCTTTTGGGTTGAATCTAATAATCCCGAAACTGAAACCTCAAGTCGAATTTTTATCTCTCTAACTTTGTATTGAATATAATTTTCCCAACTCAAAATAAATCTAGGAAAAATTGGGATTAATCAAACCGATCCGATCCAGACTAAACAAAAATAATCAATTTGAAAGACAAACCATACATTAATATGGTCTAAACATATATTTATGGTCTTTAACGAAACCTAACCGAGCCGAAATATAAAAAAATACTTAAATAAATAAAAGCATATTTTATTTTATGAAAATCAAATTTAAACCAAACCATCCATAATATTTTTGATTTTAACGTTAGAATGAATATTTATAAATGTAAAAATTTAAAAACTTATCCAAAATGACCTTAAAGCTGGAACAATACCATCTATATTAGTCATTACAACTGATTTCTTGTATTGACCAATCATTTTCTGAAATTACATAAAATTTAAATTGATATAAAGAACATGTATAAATAATAAATAGGCATCACTTTTCTTCTTATGATTGTAGATAATTAATTCATATGATAAATCATAATTTGGCTGTGAAAGTTATCATATAAATCTTTTCAAATCTTCATAAGCTCTTCAAACACTTTCATGGCAGAGGCAGGAAGTCCAAGGAACACATTGATACTCTTCATATCTTCGAGACCAGGTAAAAACAGGATCACTTCTCTCCCTGGTAAACCAACCGGTCCAGAGAAAACGGGTTCTCCCCATCCAAAATCCAGTTTATGTAGTGACAATCTTGACCACGACGTAATCAGAAGTGTTCCTGTCATACTCGGCCTATTCCGGTTAACCTCCAAGTAATCAATAGCCGATCTCATGAAACTGTCTGTAACCAAATCAACCACACTCTTAACTAGACCAACCGAACGAGAAAGAGGGTTCCCAACCAATTCTCCTGATGACGTCACCAAACCTGTTAACACAATCCCGTTCCCGCAATATCCTTTTGGGAGAGGAGGGATGAATCTAGACCGTCCATCAGCCGCGAAAAGAAGTTTAACTCGTTGGTCCTGTTTAAATCGTAGCGCTTCGCACCGTGATTTCCAAAGAAATCCGGTTAAAGCTTGAAATGTTGTAACCTTATTGTTACTATTAATATCTTCCTCATTTGTCATAGTCTTGAGCTTCTCTAGTTTTCGCGGTTCGAAGAGAAACGATTTGTAGACGAGTTTCTCTTCGTCGTAGAGTCTTCCAGTGCCAGAAATGTCTTCGATTTCGTCAAACTCGTTGTGTGGGAACTCGATTTTTGGTGGCTTTCTTGGTTGGAGAATGGCACGGTCCAAGAAAGGTGGCAGAGATAAAGGGAGGCCCTTTGCCGTCTCGCACCACGAGTTCAAGAATTCTGCAGCCGCCACTCCATCGAACATGTTGTGGCTCATGCCTAGTCCTAGGATAAAACCGCCACATTTGAAGTTTGTCACCTGAGTAATGAAACGGAACAAAAAAAAAAGGTTTAACATGTTTTTATTTCATCCAACATTTTAGAATCAATAATAAACAAAACAAATTAGGGTGTGGGAATGAAACAAAAGAACCTACTTATTTATTCTCACCATTGCTTAGTTAATTATTACCCCTGATTCTAACTTAGCACATAATGAGAGTGAGTGCGCACTTTCTGGTCCTAGCTTAATTATTAATGGGTAGTTAACGTTCAAACAGCTGATCATTTGTTACTATTTTAAGATATTTTAACAAAAGAAACATAGCTAGATGCATGTATATATGTTGTCACTTGTCAAAAAGGGTGTAATTTAACAATTTTGATAGCTGGTTTTCATATTGTTACACTATGTTATCTAATAAATTGAATTATCGAAAGCGACATATATATTCAAATCGCATTATTATACACTTTGGACAAAACCATTAAATACCATATGGCAAACTTATTCCTAACATTAAATATAAACATTGATTGATACTATAAAATGGCTAAAATAAAAAAAAAATGATCGTCAATATTAAATACGATGATAGCTAGCTACTCTGAGTCTGATGGGTGCTTATAGTTAAACATGTCCATGTCAGTTTAAATACGATGGTGGATGCCTCGAACCAACAACATCGTCTAACAAAACTCACAACGTATGGAGCAATAATTAATCAAGAGATCAGATCGATCGAAACCTTACCTGAACTACCACCGGTGGAATCTCAAGAATATTCCGGGCACCAGGAATGTCATAAACAAGTTCCTCGAGCATCTCCATTCTATTCTCAGAGATCGCCTCTTTGATCATCTCTATCCCACAATTAGTCTCAGCTTCTACCAGCACTGCTCCTTCTCCGGTGCAATTCACGGCGATCTTCCCTTCAGGGCTGATGGTCAGCCGTCCGGCCACAGGGTAATAATGAACAAGAACCTCAGAGAGAGATTTCTTTATCACATTGTAGGAATCTTGGTTAGTTTTTGACTTTGATTTGAAGTAATAAAACGTTTTGACCGTGACTGCTATGTTTTGATCGAGATTCGAGAGGTAGTAAAGACCTTTTGGAGTTTCAGACTTTGGAGTAACGAGTACAGGGTTTTTTCTGGTCACAACGAACTCGAATGAGCCGGCCATTTCAAGGGGTTTCGATTAATAAACGTTTAGTTAGAAGTTTTTGAATCCAATGCAGTGAGGAATGGAGAAAGATCAAGATATATGTATATATAGGCTACTTATTAAGGGGGTTTAAGTAGAGTTTAGGGTTTAGGTATCTCGTTTCGCAAGTGAAGATTGTAGATAACGAGTAAAACAGAAAGGCTTGACAACGACCATGAAAGCTCTGGCGACTTGAATACATTTTGTAGACTTTGGACGATTTATTGGATTTATTGAGTCTAATCGGTTAGTTGATCGATAGGAGTGATTTATAACAATAGGGTCATACTTGACGTAACGGGTCTATTATTATATAAAAAGTCAACGTTGGATCTTTCATTAATAATAATGAGGAGTTTTTATTAGGTTCAGAATAACTTGTTAGTAAATGATACAATCCTCTGATTACAAAGTCGGAGACTCGAAGTATCAAAGTATAATTGCATCAAGTAATTCACTGGTATAATAATAGCCAGATGTAGGCTATGGATGTTAAAAGCGGGACAAGTGTAACGCATGGCGGAAAGAGAGATGATGGGTCACCATTCAACCAATTTTACTGCCATTGTTTTTAATAAATAAAATAATCATAAATTGTAAAAGAAGAAGGTGCGGGATAAATTTTATTGTAAACCACAGTTGAATCTGAAAAGAAAAATAAAATAAAATGTGATTAGTCACTTTTGTAATAAAAATACTTTCAAAATTATATTAAAAATTATATTAAATCACAGATGTAATCACTACTATCTTGTCCATATAATATACCTACATTGAAGTTAAAATGTATACTATTTAATTAACAAAATTAAAAAACTAACAATATTTTTTTTCAAAAAAATAATAATTATACCAGTACTTAATTATAATTTAGTATAAATTTAATAACTAAGTGCTGAAACCTAACGGTAGCGGTTCTCGTTTAAACTATCTTATCTAACGATTTTGTTGTTTTGTATCTCCGTATTGATTGAAAACTATTCTAGTAATTCATTATTTTAGGTATTTTGACTTATAAATAAAATTTTAAATTATTTTATTATTTCAAAACTAAATTTAATTAAAATTTATAAATATATAAAATATATTATATAAATTTAGGTACCTATTCGGTTCTCAGCTTGGTTCTGTTTTGGTTTTCGATTTAATTCAGGTTCGGTTGTTGGCCTTTTTGGTTCTAGAAATATAGGATCCACTAGTATAATTGATATGATCCAAACCCAAACGAGCCTCGTTTTTAGTTCGGTTTAGTTCCAGATAAATGTGCCATGCCTAACTACAATTTTAAAATTTCAAATACAATATTTCAGATGAGGAAATATGTGAATATGACTTGTAAATGTTTATAGATATATAAAAGATTTTGATAAATAAAATAAAATAGTTGTTTAAGTTATATTTGTATCACTGATACCTTAATTTACATATATAAATTAATAAAATATTTTCAGATATTTTAATTTATTTTTTTTAAAGACAGCTAGCGCAATTACAATTTTTAAGCCCAAAATAATTGGCTATATATATATATATCTCAATAATAGCTTATTAAATTTTATATTTGAGATATATAAAATAAGTTTTAAAATAAAATTTATATTTTTAAAAGTTATATTAGTATCACTGATTTTTTAGTTTGTAAACTATAAATATATTATATGTATCCTGCAGTTATATTATTTATTGTACATGTCACAATTTATATTTTGTTTTGAACTACTTTTTAGATGAATCGCAGTTGTTCTCTTATACAACTCGCAGTTAAATCGTACCAAAATATCCAATATGCTTGTCCTGTACCGCTCAATTCATTATTACCATTCGGAGAATTAGACCTTGAACAACGCAGGGTGGGATGAGAATATGTTACCGTTCACCTTCTTCTTTTCTATTGATTTTCATAAACGAAATAATGATTAATTAAAACTAGATCTCGATCCGCGCAACTGCACGGGTTTTTGTTTTCATTTATTTTATATAAACATTTTGTTTTTAATTCTAAATTGGTATATATTATAATACATATGTGTCTATAAATTTGTAAAACATAATAAGTTTACGGTATATTTTTTCATTGAATAGATTGTTTCAAACTTTCACATGTATTTGTATCTTCTTCTATATATATTTTTGGATTATTATTTCATTATTAAAATCGTAACTATATATATAAAGATTAGTAAAATATTGTTTTATTGTCATATTCTAAAATATTGTAACATTTCACAAATTTCAAAAGTTTTTTAAAAATTAAACTTTTCGCTTTATAGATTTATATTATCGAGTAAATAATTAAATATTTAGTTTTTTAAAAACTTTTTAAATAAACTACATAGTTTAAATTTTGTTTTCATTAGTTCAAGGTAGTAAAGATTAATCATTGTTAGATAATATCATTTTTATTATTTAAAAAAAATCTTTATAATTTTAAAAGTTAACATCGATAATTTAAATAATTAATAAGAAGGTAAAATGGTGTGTGTGTGTGTTTTTACTGTTAGAGAACTATTTTTAAAAAGAATATTTTGGTTAATATTACACAAAATATGAAAAATATTAACTATATCTTAATAGCAAACTGAATTTCATATTATATTCAAACATAGGCATATTTCAAATTTTTTTGAGAAATTGACACAAATACCACATTCATAGTACCACTTTTCATGTTATACTAATCACTTTTACCCTCATTTTTAATGAAGGATAAAAGACACTTATACCCCTATAATTTTTGGAATATGAAATTTAATATTCTAATAAATATATAAATAAATACTTAAAAATATAAAAAAATTAAAAAATAGTTTCAAACATAATTTTTGATTTTAAAAAAAAAATTGAAAAAAATAAGAAAAAAAATTTCAAAGAAAATCAATTCAAAAAACATTTATATAAAAGTTCGAATTTAAAAGAGTATAATTCGAAAACATGAAAAAAATATTTTTTTTTATTTTTTTATTTAAATAATGATTTATTATATATATAGATAACAAGTGTATAAGAGTCTTTTGCCATTAGAAGAAGATATTTTTGAAAATGTCTCTTTAGTGGTGGTAAAGATGAAAAGTAGTTTCATGAAAGTGGTAAACATAAAATTTCCCCAATTTGTTTTCATAGTTTTTTGATTTATAAATTTCGTATAAGCTTGAAAGACATATATTAAAACATTTAGAAACAAAATTTTAAATCTTTTGATCAATTTTTTAAATATATTATGATAAACTTTTAAAATTTACCCAAAATAATTGCAACTTTCATAAATAAATTTTTCAAATACATATATATCCTATTTTATTTTTGGCTTGTAAAATAATAAGATCGTTAAAACAATAGCAGATTTAGAATTTGATGATACAATATTTAGAATAAATAAATCAGTAAATATATATATATATATATTTTTTTTATTAAATAGAAACTTGCTTAAATTATATTAATCACTGATTTTTTAATTTTTTAAATATAAATATAATTTATGTTTCCCGAAATTACACTATTCATTATACATTTTAAAGACAACTAGTGTAATTATAATTGTTTTGATAAAAACAATTGTCTCTAAATCTTAGTAATAAAAAATTTAATTAAATATTTCAGATATATAAATCATTTTTTTAAAATACATTTTTATAAATATATTAATATTAATGATTTTTAGTTTGTAAAAATATAAATATATTATATATATCCCATAGCATGCGTTTTACTTATACAAATTGCAGCTAAACCGTACCGCTGTATATAATCCGCTTATCACGGACCGCTCAATCCGCTGTTATCATTCGAAGCCATAGGTGAAAAGATAGTCAAAAGGTGTGGTTAGATATATTTTTATACATCGCTACTAGCTTTGTTAAAAAAATTTTTTTTTTATATTTTTAATTCTTAAAAATGCAAAAAACATAAATATGCAAAATCACATATCTCATAAGCAAATTATCTGTCTTGTAGGGTGTTGTTTGAGTGTCAATACTCATTTACGTTACCTTTTTTTACAGATTTTAAGCAATCATATTATCTAATAATAATATTAGGCGGGGTTATTGGGAGATGAATTTGTGTAGAGTTTGTAAATTTTAAGAGTTGATAGATTTTAAAAGTTACATGTGTATTGTAAAAATTTTATATGCATTGACTTATAAAATTTGATCATAACTTTTTAGATTAGTATAGCTTTTCATGAATTTATATAACTTCTTTTCAATCATTTTTTTATAAAGTAAATATATAATTTATTTTATTTATAATCATATAACATGATTATTTTTTTTTTCGAAATAAAATAATAATAATGATACATACACAATTGGGATATTCTCTTAAATAGCTCTTTTGATTTTTTGTTATGAAGAGAGTCCTCAAGGAGGATAATGACCCAAATATATTTCATGAAATTGCAAAAGACTATTTTACCCCTTACCTTATAGATATATAAATAATAAAAATGAAAAATAAAAAAAGTTGCTTTGTAAATTTTAAATTATATATATTCAAATTTAAACTTTTTCATAATTTTTTTTAAAAATAGTTTTTTTCAAAAAATAATCAAATTTTCTTTTTTCAAATTTTCAAATTTTGTTTTTGCAAATTTTCTTTTTTTTTAAAAAAAACTTTCTTTTTCAAATTCGGAAATGCTTTTTGAAACTATTTTTCAAATTTTATTTGAAACTTTTTAATATTTATAAATATGATTATATATATTCAAAATGATAACACAATATAAAAATAATTATATATTCAAAAATTTAAAAGTACATAAAATGTTATGGATTATAGTTTGGACATATAATTTGGATTTAATGTGCAATAGATATTTGGTAAGAGTAACTATTTTGTTTTCCAATTTTTTTTATCACATGGATTTCGAAAATCACATGGATACATATGATATTTGAAAGTTGAGTCTTTTGAATAAAAGTAAATAGAATTTATCTTCCAATAACACTAGATTTAGTTAGAATTAGAGAATCAATAATAAGTAAACTTTTTGAATAATAAGGGATTTGAATAGATTTTGAAAATTCTTAAACCAATAATGGATTCTATTAAAATTTTTGAAATCCAAGAACAAATAACAAAGGAATCTCAAAATTTTCTAAGTATATGAGAATTCATTTACCAATCCCCCCCCCGCCCCCCTCCACCCCTTAGTTTATATTTCTACATGTGTATTTAGTTCATAATTTCTTTTTATAATTCAGATTTTCTTAAGAGAAACTCTCTCAAAATTACCTAAAAGATCTTTATTCATTATAGTATATTTAATAAAAATTATCAACATTATAATAATTATTTATTTATTTTTTTGACAGCAACATTATTGTCATCGCGTAATGTTTTGCCTATATTATTTTCCGATCTGGTATTCTATAATTTTATAATTATTATAAAAAAACATTATAATAATTATAAAATTATTGAATAAATATTCAATAGTAAATTTTGATATTGATTTCAACATTTTTTATTTTTTAATTTATTTAAAGACAACTAGCACTATTATAATTTTTTTTAAGTAAAATAAGATATCAGCTATAAATTTCAGTAATAATATTTCAGATTTATAAAATATTTTTAAATAAAAATTATATTTTTAAAAATTATATTACTACTACTGACTCTCTTTTTTGACATCCTACTACTGACGTTTTAGTTTGTATAATATAAATATATTATATGTATCCTCTAGTTACACTATTCATTATATATATCACCATTCAGATTGCGTTTTGAACCGGTTATTTTATACAAACTGCAGCTGTTCTGCAATATGTATTTCTACTATATAAACCGTAGATAGACCGTACCCTAATATATAATCCGCTTGTCCTGCACTACTCAATCATCGGTTACCATTCGGAGTAGAAACACTTCATTTTAAATCGGAACGAAAGATGCAAAACTTAGTATCAGATTTCTCTATTTTAAATCGGAACCGGAGGATCCAAAAATTATAGAAAGTTTACCTTTGAGTCCGAACTATATAACTGACATAGATGGTTGGCACTTCACCAAAAATAGGAAATATGTGGTTAAATTTGGCTATCATGTAGAGAGAATGTACCCATATATAGAGAAGACGTTTCAAGTTTATGGTCCAGATGTGACTGCTCTTAAGGCTTTTTGTTGGAAAGTTAAGTATCCACCTAAGATTAAGCATTTTTTTGTGGCAAATAGTATCAAGATGTATCTCGGTAAAGGACAGTCTACGGGCGAGAGGGATTCAAGGGGATACACAATGTTCACGATGTGGCGCAGAAGTGGAATCAGTAAATCATGTGTTCTTTAAATGTTTTCTGTCAGTCCAAGTTTAGGCTCTCTCACAGATCCCATCGAATATTAATGTTTTTTCTACGCAATCGTTTTTTGCAAATATGATCATTTATTTTGGAGAGTGTCTCCGCCAAAGTCTAATCATCAATTTTCCTAGATTTTATGGTACATTTGAAAATGTCAAAACAATATGGTTTTCAGTAATACCATTTATGATCCAGAGATACCTTGCAATTGGCAAAAACTGAATAAAGTATTTGGATTGAGGCACATACAACTCTTTCACAAAGGGTCGCCCAACATAGAGAATGAGGTTCAGATATTTTACCCAACATATCGGGTCAAAGGTGCTTTACGGATGAGTCTTGGAAAGACCAGGATCCTTTCTCATGATAAGGTTTGTATAGTACATTAGAAGATTTCAACGGCTTGATGGGAGAAAGAAATGCGAGAGCCAATATCTCTCTTCTTCATTCAGAGATAGAAGTCCTTATCTAGGAAATGAAAAGTATGATGAATTTAAGACAGTTTCATGTGATGTTTGCAATGGATTATTCTCCATTGGTGAAGATGGTTTCAAAATCAGCAGAATGGCCTTTATTTGCAACTTATCTAAAAGATATTCAACACTTGAAAGAGAGTTTTAATCACTCAGAGATCATCCATGTATGAAGAATGCATAATACAAAAGCGAACAGTCTGGCAGTAGTGCGAAAAAACAACTGTCTTTCGTTGTTCATATGGATTTTGAATTACCAGGGTGGTTTACATAGTCTTAATTGAGTCTGTTTATGTTGATTACAAAAAAACAAAAAAAATGAAAACCATAATAACTTACTGTTTTCATCAAAATTTAAAAATTTGATCTGAAATGCAAAATATCAAACGAAAAGAAAAGTTTATATATTGCATTTACGCTGCCTTGCAAGAATCTTTTTGTATATTAGTAGTTAATTTTAGAATTAAATGATTATTATCCTAATCTTTTCACTGTAATTTTAATCATAAGTATGTCTATATGACTCTTTAATATAAATTTAATAATTTAAAAAATCAAACATTTAGTTTTCCTTTTTGATTCAATTAAAAAAAACATTTAGTTATTTTGCTGATCCAAAAATAAATCGGCAACAAAATAATTTTTTGAGTAATATTAGCAGATCCGGCTCTTACCCATGGCAACATGGCATTTTCCATGGGTCTATAAAAAACTTTTGTGTTGTTTTAAAGGTCCATTCAATCTATAAAAATTATCAAAAAAATTTATAATAAGTAAATTGAATTTACTTATTAAAAACAAAACAATAAAAAATCTATATTTTCACCATTAGTTTTGAGATACTTTTTTTTCTTATTTGTCTCAGGTCTTAGAGCTTAAGTTAAAAAGAAATATAGAAAATATTTATAAAAAGGTTTATATTTCGTGTTTCGTCCAAGGCTATTATATTAGTTAAGACGGTACTGAATATTAGTACCGGTAACTAAAGTATTTTCTATATATCTCTGACGTATATTTCAAATTCAATTTTGATAGATATGCATATTATTATCTTATACTCTATTAATGAGCTGTAATGATATGAACATCCAACAGCCAAGTCCAAAACTAAATGCGTAACACCAAAACATAAACATATACATTCATGCTTTGGTGTATAAGTTGTAAGTAAGACGTTAAGAATCCAAATGCAAACTTTGAAGCATACTGATCTAATTAAAAAAAAAATTGAGTCGACCTCAGAGTTTGACCAGACAGCAATCAAGTTACCATCCCACTGATATAATTAGATCTTAGAGCTTAAGTTAAAAAGAAATATAGAAAATATTTATAAAAAGGTTTATATTTCGTGTTTCGTCCAAGGCTATTATATTAGTTAAGACGGTACTGAATATTAGTACCGGTAACTAAAGTATTTTCTATATATCTCTGACGTATATTTCAAATTCAATTTTGATAGATATGCATATTATTATCTTATACTCTATTAATGAGCTGTAATGATATGAACATCCAACAGCCAAGTCCAAAACTAAATGCGTAACACCAAAACATAAACATATACATTCATGCTTTGGTGTATAAGTTGTAAGTAAGACGTTAAGAATCCAAATGCAAACTTTGAAGCATACTGATCTAATTAAAAAAAAAATTGAGTCGACCTCAGAGTTTGACCAGACAGCAATCAAGTTACCATCCCACTGATATAAAGCTTCCGGGCTTGGGTAAGTTTAAACCAGTTGTATATTAAAAATATTTTGAAGTTGATATTTTTAATGGTTGAACAAAACGAGAGAAAATCAGGATCCCTTACATTTCAACAAAATTATGGAGGAAAACGAAACATGAGCCCGAATATCACTTTTACGTGTCCACTACGTGACCTCGGGATTCTCTTCAAAGAATGGCCTTGTTCGGTAGGGTGTCTGTCGCTGTGATCAATTTCGGCTATTAAAATTATAAAACATTAATATAGGCAAAAGAAATGGTGGAGAATATAAGGTGTCGGCATGTCGCTGCTGTGTTTACTTGTCACAGGAGCTGCTGGGTGTTGACTGTGTCCCTATGAAAAAAAAAGACAATTAAAATGATGACTTCTGATCGTGAACGTACCCCTGCGAGTGTTACTTTTTACGTACTCGAGCAAGAAGACAGTTATATTTTTTCTGCTAAATAAGACAATTATATTTTTGTTTACTAATTGCTGAAGATGTCGAGCACGTCGGCTTTATCTTGAGATCTTATAAAAGGCAAGATTAAAAGATATATAGGTTGAAGAGGATAGGATATGATTGGCTTGTTATATCCTACAAGTAGTCGATAGCCGATCTCATGAAACTGTCCATAGCTAACTCGACCACTCTCTTAACTAGGCCAACCGAAGGAGAAAAAGGATTTCCAACCGGGAGAGGTGAGATGAATCTCGACTGTTCACCAGCCATAAACAGAAGCTTAACTAGTTGGTCTGGCTTAAACAATAGCGCCTCACACTATGATTCATGGTGGTTCTAGGCACAGCTGAATAAAACATTTACATTGGTTCCTAAATTTCAAAGAGTTCTTTTTTCAACAAATTTTAAAAGTTACTATAGATAAGTCACATGGCTACGAAATTATAAGAATTTTTAATTAATTTAAAAAATATTTATAGTCCCTAAATCTCATATCTGACCTGCTGTGATTTAAAGACACGTTTGTGACATTTGCAAATCAAAACCAGATGCCTTTATTCCACTCCTTTCTAGGCTGAACTGAACGCATAATTCTCCTTTTTCGCATAACTAGAGCTGTAAAATGGTGGGCTATCCAATGAGCATCCATGTCCACATACATTTGGGCTTCTATTAATGTCCATATTTCTAGGTGGACTTTAAATGATCAAAATTTAGAAACCAATTAATCTATGGGTTTTTATGCGGCATAATTTCCTTTGTTTTGAACTACATCAAATATTTCTCCTCTGTACTTTCCATCACTTCCCTCTTTGGATTATGCTCATCTAAGGCAATTTAAGTGTCAGTGAGTGATTTGTCATTTATACATACTATTCTTACGCACATTTGTTCTTTCTTTCTTTGATAATATCTTGATTTGTTTTTCACAACTTACATTATCATTTGACACATTTTTGCATATTCTGGTAATCTTTAAAAATAGAAAAACTATTAACAAACTGAAAAGTGAAAACCACAAGAAGTGACTGTTAATTTTGTTGATGTATTAGTACGCAGAGTACTTATTAGTACGCAGAGTACTACATGAGGTAGTACATAACGTGTTGTATGAAGCTTGAGCTATATTGGAGTTGTGTATTGATTGTTTGAATTTGAAAATGAAAGAGAATATATGTGTGAAGATAAATGGAGGTTTTCTATTAAGCAAAAGAGAGTTTGATTGAAAAGGAAGTTTGTAATTAAGGGAAAAAGAAGATTTTCTTAAAAGGAAAAAGAATATGAACAAAGAGATTTGGAGATCTTTACTTGGGGAAGAGAGCCACAAAATTTATTTAGTATAAGTAAGTTGGGGAACTTTGTATGAGATCAACAAAAAGAAAAGGGGAAAATCGCATAAAAAACCTTGAAAGTGTCACTTACTAGCACTTTAAACCTTGAACTTTTTTCACTATCACTTTTAACCTTCAAAGTGACATTTTTATCATAGAAAACCTCCAAAGAAGAAAAATGACCTGTTGAACAGGTTAAAAACAATTTTTTTTTTCAAAAAATAATTATTTAATTAATAAATAAACAAAAAAATTAATAAAAATCGAAAAATTAAACAAAAAACTCATAAATTAAAAAAAAAGTGAGAAAAATAAATAACGATTTAGAAAATTAAATAAAAAATAACTAAACATTCAAAAATAAATAAGAACAAATTAAAATAGAGAAAAAATAATAATAAATTTCAAAAATTCAAAATTCAAAAAAGTCTTTTTTTTTTCATTTCAAATAAAATGTCGGAAATTATCATTGGAGATATGCCAAAAATCGTCATTGGAGATATGTCGGAAATAACGGTTTTTGGCATATCTCCAATGATACGGTTTTTGACATATCTCCAATGATAATTTCTGACATTATATTTGAAAATGAATGTTGAATTTTCATTTTTTTTTTGAAATTTATGATTTTTTTTATTTTTCTCCATTTTAAATTGATCTTATTTATTTTTTAAATTTTTTTGTTATTTTTTATTTAATTTTTTAAATGTTTATTTATTTTTTGAATTTTTTGAATTCATGAGTTTTTTGTTTAATTTTTCGATTTTTATTAATTGTTTTGTTTATTTTATTAATTAAATAATTATTTTTTGAAAAAAAAACTGTTTTTAACCTGTTCAGCCGGTCATTTTTTTTCTTTGGAGGTTTTTTATGATAAAAATGTCACTTTGAAGGTTAAAAGTGTTAGTGAAAAAAGTTCAAGGTTTAAAGTGCTAGTAAGTGACAGTTTCAAGGTTTTTTATGCGATTTTCCCAAAAGAAAAGTATTTTTAGAAAAATAGATTTTATTACTTGTATGTGAGTGAAACATAAAGGACAAAGGAGATAGAGTTTTTTGGATCATCTGTTAAATCATAGAAACGTGTGAGACTCGTATTTTACTTATTAAGTAAGACTTGTAAGTTTAGTTGAAAAGATCTAGTAAAGACGTATTTCTTTGTTGTAAATTTTTTGTGTTCATATGCCGTAGTACTTCTTAACACAACTCTCGTATGACTCTATATTAGACCCATTTTGCACTTTCAATTGGCATCAGAGGAGGTTATCTAAGTAACTGGTGAAGATCTTGAAGGCAAGATGAATGATATAGTACATGAATTTATACTTGATCCTGAACACTATGGGCATTGGAAAGTGAAGATGAAAGCAAGCTTGCAAAATATTGATATTGATGTTTGGGTATCAGTGGAAGATGGCTATGAAGTTTCCAAGATAGTAGATAAGGATGGTGTTGTAATCAACAAACCATTGGCTAAATGTACAAAGAGTGAGAAGGAGATGTCAAGATATTTCACAAAGGCTTTATCTTGTATTTTTACATCAGTCAAAAAAAACATCTCGTCTGATTCAAGAATGCAAAAGAAGCGTGGGATATTCTCCAATTACAAGGAACCGAAAAGGCTAAGAGTTCAAAGATGATTTTTTTTTCAAATCAAAATTTGAGAACTTGAAGATGGAAGAAAGAAATATCTTGTATTTTTACATCAGTCAAAAAAAACATCTCGTCTGATTCAAAAATGCCAAAATGCAAAAAAAGCGTGGGATATTCTCCAATTACAAGGAACCGAGAAGGCTAAAAGTTCAAAGATGATTTTTTTTTTCAAATCAAAATTTGAGAACTTGAAGATGGAAGAAAATGAATCTGTATCAGATTTTAATTCTCAACTTAATGCGTTAGCACAAGAAGCTGGTGCTCAAATTTTGCCATACTGGGTGGAGTACTTAGGCTATATAATTTGGCTATAGAAATTGATCCAAAAAAAAAAGTGTTGTCATCGTTAAAGAGACGCATGTGTTTTTAAGATTGACAGTCTTTTAAAAACATTTTTCACTGTTGGATAAGGACCAGTTGGAGTTGTACAATAACACTCAAAAAGCTTATAATAAGCTCAAACGTGCAATGATGACAACACATTTGGTACCGTTCTTACCCAAAATTTTAAATCTTTTGTCACTTAATTAGAACTTCAAGCTTTAGTTGTTATTCCAAAGTACACATGCAAATCAAAAATACATTGAAATTTATAAATTTTTATAAATGTTATTAGATTTATAAACGTTTATAAATATTACTAGATTTATAAATTTTTATAAATAAGATGATTACTTTTTTTTTCTTTCACAACTTAATCGTAGTTTGATAAAAGCTTGTTTGAGCAATTTCCTAAACACAAAATTTCACCTCTATAATGGTATATGTAGTTTTTGGACGTCTATTTAGAAGATACAACTATCAATCTCAATAGAACACATCTGTACAAAGACCCTAACAAACTATACTCTGAATTTTCTTTCAGAACTTTGTTATGGAGAAGAAGAAGATCAAATCCAATTGATTCTTAGTTATCTTCTCTATATTTTCTCGTATGGCACTTGATCGCTTCATATATTGTCTCAAGTGGTGCCTTTAATCAACGCACACGTTAACTTAACTTAAGCGGTGCCTTTTTTTTGTCAAATAATCATTCCAAGGGATACACCCATAATGTTTGACCAAAGGTCAGGTAGCAAAAACAAACACCGAAACAGAGCGATCACCAATAGGTAAGTGAAAGAGGCCCAAAACAAAGGGCAAACACAAAAAATCTAACGACTCAGAGAGGAGTCTAACATCAAAACAAAAGGCCTGACCACAAGAAGAGTAAAGTTCACTGGTCCTGACCGGTTGTTACAGCCTCCAAAAGGATGAGAGAACTCAGCCAACTCGGACCACCCGACGCCACATAGGATTGAAGGCGAAGATCTCTTGTCACACTTGTTGCAACTTCAGAGGCAACCCTATTACAAGTATGATGGACATATACATGAAATGATAATTACATGCATTATACAGGAGAGCGCGTATGTTGTTAAGCACCTGCCAGTACCTAGGCAGCCTTATAGAGTTGGTGATAAGCTCATAAACTTCTTTAGATGAGATCTCCAGGATCACCTTCTTCATCCGAAGGTTTTTCAACGATTCAATAGCCCAGAACAGTGCCAATAACTCTGCTTCCAATAACGAATTGACCCCTGAGTACGACCTTCTACTATGAGACACAGCTTGACCTTTAGAGTCTCGAGTAATCCAAGAAGCTCCACTGATCCTAGCATCTCCGTCCCATGAGGCATCAACATTGCACTTTTCCATGTTACAGGGGGGAGGTTTCCACCTTTCCACAGCAACTACCGCTCCTCGAGGGCAACTCAGATCACCAGACTGTGCAGACTGAGCGTGAAACCAGCTAGAGGTGTCTTCTTGTGCCTTATTGAAGATCACCTCAGCCTCAGCCCTCGTGTTCTCGAAACAGAAAGCATTCCTAGCTTTCCAAATCTGCCAGAGGATCCATGGGAATCTTCTTCTAGTCTCCACAGAAGAGTTCTGCTTCCGACTCTCTGTTATTAAGTGATAAAAGTTGAGAAAAACCGAACTGCGAGAGAAGCCCCCAGGAGGAAGAGGAAAACCTGATCTCTGCCACGTTTCACGAGCTGGTTTACACTGGAAAAGAACATGACATATACTCTCCTCGTGCATACCACACCTCGTACATGTAGTATTCAACGTAATACCCCGAGTACTGAGACGTTGGCGTACCGCCAGTGCTCCTGATAAGGCCCTCCACATAAAATGTTTCAGTTTCGGTGGAGCTTTAGTTTTCCAGAGGTTGTTCCAGAGTTGTCTTTCAAGCGGAGGAAGTTGCGAGGTCTGATTAGACTGTCTATCCTGAAGGGTTTCTAACAGTTTATAACTACTTCGAGTGTTGTAACTCCCATTTGCTGAGAGAGCCCACACCATTGAGTCGTCCATGGTTAAGGAGAACTTAGTTTGTAATACCAATTCCACATCATCTTCATGAATAAACTGACGTACACGGTCTCTATTCCAGGAATGGGTGGGAGCATCAATGAGGTCCCAAACCTCCATGGTGAGATCAACAAGAGTGTCCTGTTGGTATCTAGGAGGTCGAGGAATATCTTCCAGGAGCCAGTTATCTAACCAAACCTCAGTTGATAGTCCATTCCCAATGACCTGCTGGAGACCTTGTTTGAGCAGCTCTCGACCATGCAATATACTTTGCCAACCATAAGAAGGGCGTGTTCCAACTCCACAGTCTAAGAACTCAGAAGTAGCAAAATAACGATGCTTCAGTATCTGTGCCAAAAGGGAATTAGGTTTGTCCCAGATACGCCACACTTGTTTACCTAAGAGAGCCTGGTTAAACAACTCAATATCATAGAAGACCAAGCCCCCTGCTAGCGGTGCCTTTTAATTAACGCATTTGTTGACTCATAGTCGACCCGTTTTGTCTGAAGCGTTGCTTCCCTTAATTATTAAAATCCAACATTGGTTTGGGGAATATGATGCAAAGACAAAATTCTAAAGCCTTTTTAGCCATAGTTTTGAAAAAAGGAAGCAATTGAAACCAATGTATGAGAGGGAAGCTAGCTAGTGACTATCGTAATGGCTAATTCAAAAATGGAAGCGTTATCGTGATGGTTAACTTGACTTTTGGATTATGACTATGGCATCGTCTAGAAAGCTTACATCGACAATAGAGCGTTGATAATCGGTCCAGAACTGTGAGGAGTGTTGACGTAAGTATGAGTATGTCAACGTTCCTAATTTGAACATTCCTTTTGATGTACAAATCTATGTGATTTACAAATTAATTAGACATATAATGATAAATATAAGCTCTGTTTCCGTAAACTGATAAAAGGGAACAAGTGAAATTGCTGTTTACAAAATGGTACAAAGGCATTTGGGTTAGTTAAATTTCAGAGTTATCTTCATATTGCATTCATTTATATGATTGTCATGATGGCCCTATGGGAGTCCTCAGTCCAAGAGTGTTAAGACATTTAAGACATTAAAGATAATAGTATAATTCACCAGACTGGCGACTTGAAAAGCATGAGACGATATATCCACAGATAGGGGGACGGATTGGGTATCCGGGCAATTTTAAGTTATCCGGATCCGGATCCTTATCCGGCAGATCCGTAATTTTACTATCTTTAACAAGATCCGGGGTTCTCGGATATCCGGGTGTTAGATATCCTTCTAAAACTTGTAATATCCGACGGATATCCGGATTTGGATCCTTAAAATAAATAAAAATAATAATAATATATATATATATATATATAAAATATTAAAAATAATTTAAATATAAAAACATATATAATGTTTTAAATTCTTTCTATGTATAATATTAAAAAATTTAAATAAAATTTATATATACAGTATATTCTCTTTAAATTAATACTCTATAAATTAATATACACTAAAAATCTCTATAAAATAATATAATTTTATAGTCCCAAATTGAGTTTTTGGTTCAACTAGTATATCGATAAATTAATATCTCTATAAATTAATAAAAAAAAATATTGTTTTGGTGTAGTCCCAACATTATTAATTTATAAAAGTTTCATTGTACTATTATAAAAATGAGAATATATTAAATTAAATTAATATATATATATATATATATTACTATTTTTGAAATAGTTATTAATAAAACTTACGGATCCAGATATCCGGACTAAACAAAATTAAGATATCCGGATCCGGCTTTGACGGATCTAATATTTTACTATCCGGATCCGGATTCGGCCCCTCCGGATATCTGGATTTTTGGATCGGATTCGGATCGGATTAATCTCGAATCGAATCCGGATAAAAGTCCCAGGCGTAGATATAGGTAGTTGAATTGAATGTACTGTGAAGCACACAAATATACTCGACTTCTCATACAGTTTATTACAAACTTAACGAATACTGCAACAAGCTTTAAAGGATATATCCATAGACTTTATTTCTAGAATTGCCAACTTCTAAAAAAGTGAATTTAATTACGTTTTTTTTGGGACATCAGTGAATGTAATTTTAGTGAGCAGCTATTACCATTTGGTTTGACTTCATTTGTTTATGTCGTTCGATGTATCATGTAGCTTTCAACTTTGTTGTAAAGGGGGTTATGAATTTTTTTGTTCATGCGCTCCACTACGTCCGATAGGCATCATATTTTGAACACTATTAAGCTGAAGGGAAAGATCCTACTAGGATAGGACTAAAAAAGTTTATGTCACAAATATAGATTTTAAGGATCAAAATGACCAAAATGTTTCATTAGAGAGGTTAATATACACTTATACCCTGAGGGTTAACTAATCCAAACTTTAAGATTTAGAGTTAAGGGGTGGGGATTTGGGATTGAGATTTAAAATTTTATAAAATAAAAATTTTAAAAATAGTTTCAAAAGGTATTTTCGAATTACAAAAATAAAATTTGAAGAAAAAAAATAAAAAACAAATTCGAAATAAAATTTATAAAAAAGTACGAATTTGAAAATATATAATCTAAAACTATAAAAAATATCTTTTTAAATTTGTTTTTATATATCTAGAATATTATGGTCCTTTTACCTATTAAATGAAATATTTTGGTCATTTTCCTCCTTGTGGTCTATTTTGGAGAATTGCACTGAGCTAAATGTTCTAAGCATGCAGGGACTAAAAAAATTAAAAATTATACTCTTTTTTTATCTTAGTATAGTCTTCTCAAAGAAAATACAGACATATAAATTTTCAACTTCTAAACTCATTTTAAAACTCCGATAATCTCATGAAAGCTAAAACTAAAACTAAAACAAAAGTATTTTAAATGAAAGAAAAGATATTTGACTAATTTAATTGTTGCAACCTCAAGAAGCTGAAAGAAGACATAATAGGCTTTGCATCTCTAAAATGTGTGTTTGTGAAATTAATCTATTGGTAGGTTTTGTTTTGGTTTTTACACTAAAAAAGTTTAGTTGCACATTATAGGGTTTCATTTGTGCAAAATGCTCTTAAATGGTATCAAACTATTATAGTACTACTAAGAAAAAATGATTGATTGGTGAAAACTTTTCTGATCCCTTTCTCTCTCTACCTCACCTTCTTCATCGCGTGTGTCTTATCCACCGTCGTACAGCCGGCGCGTCCACGCGAGTGCCGGGGTCGGAGGGGTCTCTTTCTTCCCCTTTCTCATTTCCTCTTTGCTCTTGACTTCCTATACCTTCCTTTGCTCGATATGCTTGTGTTTCTAGATTATGGCTCATGGAATCCAGCAGAAGCTTCAGTCGCGAGGAGATGAATCATGGTGGAGGTGGCTCCTTCTACGGACCTGCGGCGAGGGTTAAGTGAGGTGGAGAGGTCGAGAGTCGGTTTTGGGTTTATGAAGAGTTTCGTCTTTCCCCTTTCGGATATCTTCGGTCGTCGTCGTCGTGGAGTGGAGGTGCTGAGTCTCGTCACGGACAGGTTTGTCGGTGTAAGCAGCTGCAGATCCTGTGTTCTGTGTTTGTTCGGTGATGGTAATGGTTGCTTAGGTTTTTTTCGGGTCGGAGAGATTCTGGTGCCCACTCGCCGTTGTAAGGAGTTCTCTGGTCTTTGTTTAGATATGGAGGCAAGGCTGAAGGCGGATGTAATTGTGGTGAAAGTGTCTTGCTTGATGCCTCGTGCGTGTGCCTCTGGTTACACTTTGATGGTCGTCTATGGCCTTGAGAAGATCTCTAGGTGCACCACATCTATTTTTGAGCTTCCGCTTTCGGCGTCCTGTTTAGTTCTCTTCGAGAGTTTAGCGACGACTTCACTTGAGGAGTTAAGTCTATTGTTCTTCATCGTGGTTCAATCCTCTGGCTCTGGGGTTGATTTGTTAGCGCTTAAGGAATTGGTCCTTTGGTTCTCAAAGGCCATGGATGCATAGACGTGTCTCGGGAGTCATTAGCCGTCTACGAGCCAACATCTCGTCAAAAATCACATCCCGGCGCTGTAGTGTTCTATGGTGGTGTAGCTGACTTTCTTGCAGGTTGAGGGACTGCTTTACAGGACGTGGCGTTGTAGACAACCCGTCTTTTTTACAGGTTTCATTGATGTCTAAAGCGAGTATTTACTCGTTTTGGGAGCTGGTTCAGGCGTTGTGTGGCGCTTCGTTCATTCCGGCTTTGGTGGCTTTTGCAAGGCATTGGTATGTACTTGAACTCTCCCATTTGGTCGTCTAGAGCTTCATTGACAAAGAAAGTTATGAGTTTGGAGATCATCGGGAACTGCTACTCTCGAATTGTCAAGGGAACTCCCGACATCCAAAGAAACAAGGAGAACCTCACTTTCCTGAGAGTCACATTGATGGTTGAGAACGGCTTCCGATATCAAAGGATTTCAAAAGACAATCTAGCGGAACATGCCAGGTTTAGTGGGTGGACGAAATTAGGCTTGTAATAATTAGATTTTGACATTTTGTTCAAAATTAAGCTTGTAACCGTATCTGATTCCCGATTCCCCGGGCAGATTTATATATAAATATTTTTTAAAAAATGATTGTTAATACATAAACAATACACCACGGCACTACCATAAATATAGACAAAAAATAATGTATTAATAACTAGAGAAATTGCCTAAACTACCACATTCTTAATACAACTATTTACTTTCACTTTTAAAGAAGTAAACTAGATTTCCACCCGCACAACCGTGCAGGTATATATTTTCACATTTATATATATAAATATTTATTTTACATAATTATTATATATTTTTAATTTTACTCACATATTTAAATGTTTGTATAATAATATCAAATATAATAATTTTATAGTTTCCATGCATGTAAATTAAAATCATCACCTATATATGTTGCTTATTATATATTTGTCTTATTGAATTTGCGTTTGATTACTAAACTAAAATTTTTAATGCATGAAACAACATATATGAAAATAATTTTGTATTTAATTTATTATAATCATGATCCGTAATTCAAATCGCTAGATTTTTTTAGTAATTTTTTAATGTTTATTAATTTTATATAATAAATTACTGTATATTAAAAAGTTTAAGATAAGTTAAATTTTTATACATGTATTATATAGTTTACTAATATCAACCCGTTCTACCAATATATTATATTTTTAGCATAAATATTTTATATTTATGAAAATAAAATATGTTAACTTATCAATTTAAAATACTTTTATCATATTTTGTTCAATATAACATTTTTATTTTAAAATGATAGATATTATTATAAAATTGATAAAATACGATATAATTTTATTTTTTTAGTAACATTTCATTACTAATTACAAAATTAGTTGAAAATATTTATATTCAATTTATGACAATTAAGATCTTGTTATAATCGTTTTCAAGAGATTTGTTAGAATTTTTTTTTTTTTTTTAAATAAAAGATATAAAAGATATTATGATTAAAGTAGTTAAAAGTATTATGTATATTAGTATTAGTGATATACATTTAATATAAAATTTAAATGATGGTCCAAATAAAAATATCACTATAAAAAAATCATGATTTTTATTTTATTAGAAAACAAATTTGAAAAAAATTAAAATTAAAATAAATATTTATTTCTAACAAAATCTTTTAAAATTATTAGTAAATGTATTTGTGAAATTAATTAATTTCATTTTATTTAAATTTTCGTTTAAAAACCAAAACTATATTCAATTTTAATTTCTAATTATATTTTATGATAATTTAAATTAAAACTAACTAATTTTGAAAGTAAATTTAAAAAGATTCTAAGAAGATTTTAAAAAGATTTTGTTAGAATATTTTAAATATATTCATTTGTATTTCAAAAAAAAAGATAAAGATATTAAAAGATATAATAATGAACTTATGTTAAATATGATATTTTTTAGGAATGGTCCAAACTAAAAAAATCACACATGAAAAGAAGTCATGACTTCTGTTTTAATATATAAGATAGATAGTAATCTACACTTAGGGTTTAGATTTGAAGGGCGAAATTTTAGAATGTGTGGTTTAGGATTTAAATAAATATATAAATAAATACATATTTAAAAAATAAAAATTCCAAAAAAAATTTAGAATTTCAAAAAAAAAAATTTGAAAAACAAATATGAGAAATTGCCTAAACCACATTTCATGTTTACCTTAACCACATTTATCCTCACATTTAATGAGATAAATAGACATTTATAACCCTAAAGTTAATTAATCTACATTTAGAGTTTATAGTTGAGGGGTGGAGTTTTGGAATGTGAGGTTTTGGATTTTAATAAATATATAAACAAATACCTAAAAACTATATGAACTATACGAATCACATGACAATATCTATGAACTAATATGTGTTATGTTGGTAACACTATTATAGTTTCAATAACCATAAAAATGTATTAAACTTGTGACCTGACAATTCCCATAATGCTTAACATATTTCAATGTGTTTTCTCATGCTCTTTAATATACAATATTGCATTTTGAATGTATATGTGACTGCAAAAATATTGACACTCGGGCACCACCAATCTTTCAAGTTTAGTAACAGTAGTGGTTTAGCCGTTAGGCTGAGGAGAATCATCTATTAGTACCGAACACATAAATTTATTAAACTTAAATTATGTATTATAAATGTTGGAAATCATTTAGCATGTTTAGGATGAGCTTCCAAAAGAAAATATATATGTTGTCTGGTGCATATCACATAATCATCAAATAAACCACACCTAAAATTTACTCATATAAACATGTAAATCATCAATAAACCATTGAAATGAAAAAGAATAGAACATGTTTGTAGAATTTAAATAACATTTCAGAAAAATATTCATAAGAAAATTGAAATATTGAATAGAACTCTCTGTTTTTTCCCCTATCACATATACATAGACACACAAACTTCATCATATAGCAGTCTTGCATGTGCTTTTGTTGTGTCATCCTATGCCACATCTACAAGCGACAGATTCCATCAAGTCCTTTAATCTTGCCGATGAGATTTCTTAGTTGGCGACTGTTTCCTATGGAGATTGGGAATATTTTCAACCATACTTTTCACATACAAAGAAATTCCATAGCTCAAAGTTATACCTTCCTCTCGAATAAGGAAATCTTCAGAAACCATCTTAAGCAAATCATTATATTGAAGATCTTCTTCTAAATTAATAAACGATATAATCATGTTCTTATCCACGTAGAACTCCCTCTGGAAAGTTTCCTTTGAACTCCATCTTTCAAGTATCTTTCAAGTTTAGTAACAGTAGTGGTTTATCCGTTAGGCTGAGAAGAATCATCTCTTAGTACCGAACAGATAAATTTATTTAAACTTAAATTATGTATTATAAATGTTGGAAAGCATTTAACATGATTAGGATGAGCTTCCAAAGGAAAATATATATGTTTTCTAGCGCATATCACATAATCATCAAATAAACCACACCTAGAAATTACTCATATAAACATGTAAATCATCAATAAACCATTGAAATGAAAAAGAACAGAAAATGTTTGTAGAATTTAAATAACATTTTAGGAAAATATTCATAAGAAAATTGAAATATAGAATAGAACTCTCTGTTTTTTTTTCCCTATCACATATGCATAGACACACAAACTTCATCATATAGCAGTCTTGCATGTGCTTTTGTTGTGTCATCCTATGCTACATCTACAAGCGACAGATTCCATCAAGTTCCTTTAATCTTGCCGATGAGATTTCTTAGTTGGCGACTGTTTCCTATGGAGATTGGGGAATATTTTCGACCATACTTTTCACCTACAAAGAAATTCCATAGCTCAAAGTTATAGCTTCCTCTCGAATACGGAAATCTTCGGAAACCATCTTAAGCAAATCATTATATAGAAGATCTTCTTCTAAATTAATAAACAATACAATCATGTTCTTATCCACGTATAATTCTCCACTACACAAATAATCCCAACCATCTGACAAAAACTTGTTAAAAAGATCAAAACCAAATCTTCAAAAGATCAACCAACTGTGAATCATAGACATTTGAACTAAATCTTCCAAAACAATTCGAAAAAGCGTGTCAGAAAATCTTAAAGCAATCTTTTTTTTCCTGGATGGCTATCTTAAATTTGGACAAAGCCTTCCAAAACTATTCAAAAAACATGCAAGGCATCTTAAGACAATCCTTGTTCTGGATGACTATCCTAAATTTAAAAAAAGTCTTCCAAAACATTTTAGAAAAGCGAATAAGGCAATCTTAAGGCAATCATTTTTCAGGATGACTATCCTAAATTTGAACAGTCTTCCAAAACCGACAAAGCAAAATGTAAAATACAACATAACACGTAAATCTTAATAATTACTAAGCCAAAGCAAATTGCAATGTTCACTAGCAGGCGTGTGGTAAAGCATCAAATAATTTTGATATCTAAATGAAAACATGATATCTTAAGACACTTAATCGAACCATATTCAATTATAAGAAGAAGAAACAAAATCATGAACTTAGTCAATCGATCATAGTATCAAAAAGCAAAACAAAAAAGGATGATCAATAAAAAAACTTAGGGTGTACAATTACTACTTGATCAAATTACATAGAGAAACTATTCCCATCGCAGCCATGACGAGAGAAGACATATACATGCACTCAAAAATAAAAACCCATAAGCTAGATAAATCAAGAAGAACCTGTAAATTTTGAATTGTTTTGGATGGTTTAGTGCATCCACTTTTCATGTGTTTTAGATTGTTGTTCACAAAATAATCTGCTTCCTTTGCAGCCAAAGTGAATCTTACCAACATTTTCTTATGGTATCAATCAAGCCTGTAAGGTTCCTAGTGCTTTACTATATCTCTGTCTAATGAAAGCAATTCAAACCTATTCAAAACAACAAAAGCAATATAAACGACCAGTAAGAATGCAAAACAACAGCGCTACTAGATACCTTTAAACCAAAATCACAAGAATCCATCAAAATGGATCATCGCATAAATGTTTCATCAAATTGAACATTGAAAAAGTAACATCGATACCATATACCATTGAGACGGAGAAATCCGAAATCTATGTAGTATAATTGTCAATCGAGATAAAAATCCATGGATCGAAGATACCTTTAGAAACAGAGACGGCGGCGCAGCAGTGGAGCTGATGGAGACAGATGTGATGACTGACAGCGGATAGATGCCGGCGAAGATTAGCGACGCCGTAGATGATAACCAAAGAGATGATCAAAGCCAGATAAGAGAAACTGTCGTCATCTCGTTATCTCTTTTACTTTTTCCAAAAAAGTTATAATGTAATTACACAAAGAAATGGGTAATATAGTAAATGCTCATATTAATGAAACCTAGTTTGATGATTTTGGACTTTGTAGTCCAGATTGAGAAGAAAAACTTGGTTTAGGGTTATTTGAGGTCATTTCTCTTTATTTTTAGAACTTTACATGCTTGATTTACTTATTTCTTCGTTAGAACAAAAGTTATGTATATTCTCTTTATTGTTTTCATATTTATTTCTTGATTTCATTTTTGCAATATATAATCTCTTTATATTTGTTTTTTTTGTAACTTAATTTTTATATTTGTAAAAAAAAATTCCTTAAAAACTCCTCTCTGTCAGCTTTCTATCAACAAGTCGTTACTGCTTTTACCATATGCGGCTATGTCATACTCAGAGTTTTGAGACATTGTTGACTATCATATGCGCTTATGTCAGAGTTGTTTCCTACCCATTAATTTGTATTATGGATCATTTAATCTAATTCCATTTGATATATAGAAAACTCTGGCCAAAGTAGTGTAATAATCTACAAAAGTGCAAGACGGGTCTGATAGAGAAAGTGATACATACAAGTACAATGCTTTATTTATTTTACAAAATACTAAAGCAGAAACAACAAAAAATGTCTTACTAACTATCTTTCGAGTTGAATAACATATCACACTCAGACGGAAACACTAGTCTAACACGTTCCTAGATCTATCCACGACCAAAGACACCCGTATGACCCCTCATGACCCCTAGCACTTATGCTTTGTGTCTAATCTCATTCAATACCAAAACCATTATGATGCTTACAGCCTTCTTTTGAGGTGGTGCCTAACCTAAGCCACGTTTCTATCTAGTTACACTAGTAGATTCCGTGGCTAACCTTAGCCAACTTCCCAAAAAAGAAATATTCTCAAATGTCACTTATGGAATATTTCTAAATTTTGCTCAAAACTTTTTGGAAATCTCCCTTTGGTGATTTCCTTTTTATCTAAAGTAAATTATACCTTGCTTAGCTTCCAAGTAGGTCAGTTCTAAGTCGACTCCAAGTCCAGTCTTCAAATCAGTTAGACGGGTTCTCTTCACTTAACACTTCTTGTACTACTTCATATATTGCTTCACCTCTGGTACAAGAACAACTTGGGGAGTTGTTTTTCTTCGGCTTCTAAAACTCAGTTGTCATTGCACTAACAATCTAAATGCACTTAAAACTAATGTAATAATCTACTGCAGTTGAAACTATAAGATGACTCTGATTATCAATCTAAATGCACGATTCCGAATATTCCAAAGCTAGGCCCGAATTAAAGAACATTTTCAAGATTTGTAAACGCAAACTCCAGTTGCAAATTCCAAGTTTTGTAGCGCCATCAAAATTCCTAAGGCTTTTATATATTTTGGATACGTGACACTCAAGCACATGTTTCGTTTTCCTCCATCAGAAACTCCACACAACACAGCAAGTTCTCCAATAAGTTTGAAACTTTGATTTATAAACTTGCTCCATGTTCAAAGGAAAGAAACAAATCCATACCTGTCGATCCTCGGAAAGTAGACAATCTTCTCATGCTTTTTCTTCCAAAACAAGTTAATATTAGGTCAGGGTTGGCAAAAGCGCGGTGTTGATAATATTAAGGAAATATGATCCAAGCAACAATTCACAGAAAATTTGTGATTTTTGTCGTAATAGAGATATTGGCACGGCTCAATCAAATCAACTGACCCAAGAGAAAGATAGAGTGATTTGATTCGATTCAACCGTACCAATATCGCTACTTAGAAGTTTTACCTGTTTAGTAGATTCACAAGCCATATTAATATGCAGAAGAACTGGAGAAGGCGACTAAGAGTCTAAGATAATGGAAACGTATGTGTTGATATTGATGTGGTGAAGGTGTATTGTATATATACAACTTGAGGGGTTAGAAAATAAATTGGAATGGTTGATACGTCAAAATCCATGATGTATGAATTTTAGTTTTATAAAAAGCTTTTCTCACGTGGACTTTTATTCTTAGTGACAGAACACAAGCATGTTGGTTACGGTAATACTGGGGATGCTGATAATGATGATAATTACCTAACGATGAGATCATCAAAGCCATTTATTTGATGTCATGACTTTGCATGATGATGAGAAAGCAAGTAGAGGGGAGGTGATAGTAGTTGAAGAAGGGTCCCTAGGAAGAACTTTTTGAAACTAGAAAACAACACATTAACTAATATGTCACAAAAAGTCATATACGTATGTATGACATCTAAATCCGGTTAACAATGAGAACGTACTTATTTAAAATTATAAAATTTGGGATGTAAGATATGGCCAGAAAGATTTACAACCTGTTCAAGACTTCAGATAATCAGTGGCGGATCCAGACAAATTATTTGACGGGGACATATAATTAATATTAATATTAGTAATATAATAAAATATATAATTTATTAATAAATATTATAGACTGTTAATAATAAAAAATAAACAGTTTTAAACTGTCAAAACAACAATTCACTATTTTTATTCGAATGCTATAATTTTAAGATTATATTTAAAAAAAAAAATATTATCAGTTACAATACTGTTACAACCAATTTGGAATTATATAGAAAATGTCATTGTTTTATACATATAACAACAGTATGTCAATGTCATACATATTTTTGGTCATAATACCTCAAAGAACTAAATTCTAAAAATTAAATTGAAATGAATGAATTGTTTATCATCTAAATATTAATTAGAATTGTTCATTTACTAATATATATTATTAAAACAATGAAACGTGCTTAAAAAAATTGAAATTTAAACATGAAATATAATAGAAAAAACTATGAAAAAAAACAAATAAAGAAAAGATATGCTGAGAAAAGTATAATAATCAAACAAAAAGTAGAAAATGCTACTATAATAGCTAAAAAGATAGAATAAATGTAAACGTGTAACCACATTAATTATACAGCCAAAAGAAGAAAAAAATACAGAGAGGGGGCTTTGAACTCGGTAGGTATTCGACTTATCAGGGACAGCTTTGCCAATTGTTCTACCAGAGTTGAATGTCAACATAATTACTTAAGAAGTTTTATAAAGTAGTCGGGGGCACGTGCCCCCGTACACAACACTGTAGATCCGCCCCTGCGTGTCACAAGCCATAGACTTAGTATATGGAGCTAGATCGAGCAGATCCAGCTTGTTTATGACCAAATCCCTTTATATCCGATCTACATAGCTCATGTCCATTCTGGTGTGTTTACTTGTGATGATGACTCGTTACTAGTCACTAGAAATGTAAATAAAACTGAGTCTCAATGTTCAAAGCTAGAGTGCGTCGTCAAGAAAAAAAGAGCTAGAGTGCTAAAATTGCAATAAAAACAGTGGAGACATATGCAAGGAAGATGTTTCAGCAATGTTCAAACCTTTTCTATCAAGAAAAACATAAATTTGCAAAAATAAAATAACACTTATTTTGAAACAAAAATTTTACTACTTCCTCTGTTTCATAATACTTGATTAAAATTAAAAAAACTATATTTAAAAAAAAAAAGTATTTTAAAGATATAATTTTAAAATCAGTTAACCAATTATAAAAAAGACTGTAAAATCTAATTGGTTGAACAGTTTTCAATAAAGTTAAAGTTAACCTTAAAATCTCAAAACTTCATGTAAATTGAAATAAAATAATCTTTCTAAAAATCATCTATATTGAACCGAATGGAGTATAAAACTACAACTAAATTAAAACAAAAGAGTGTATATTACTCCCTACGTTCCTAAATGATCTATGTTTTAGAAAAATATTTTGTTTCTAAAAGATCCATATTTTATATTTTCAATGTATGTAATAATGGAAAATTATAAATTTCAAAAACATTAATTGTGTTTACTGAATTTTGATTGGTTAAAAATCATAGAAAATAGCTAAACACAAAAAATCATACATTTATTATCAAAATTTTAAGTGTTTTCTTAATAAGTGTGAAAATTCTAAAACATAGATTATTTAGGAACAGAGGGAGTATTATTTTTTAACTCTTCTGGTGGTGTCAGTGCTCCTAGGGATCAACTCAAATGTTATTGAGTTGCCTCGAGCTTCTCAACTAAAACTGTCAAATAGGTCGGCTAATCATCGGTCATCCGTGTCTAAACTAAAATCCTACTATATAAAAGAGACTATTTTAAGAGCTTCTAAGAAGTGCCACATGGGCAGAAATATTCTTCACCAATCAATTTGCCAGGTCATCGGAAATCATCCGAGTAACCAAATCACGTCACGTCAGCTTCGCTAAAAAATTCCCTTCTACGAGTTTGCTCATAAAATTATTGGCCCGATCCTAATAAACTATCGACGTTATTGCTTGGGCTGATTGGGCCCATTATCTTTCTCCTACCCCTTCCAACAATATGTCGTCGTCGCGTAACTGTAAACCTAAATTCCAGGACTCTGTAAATCGCCTTCGTAACGGAGCATCAATTAATGGACTTAATGATCATTAAACCATTCTTCCCACTAATTTTCTTTCAGTTCCCCTTCCTCTTTATCCACGGGTATTTTGATAACCAACTCCTATAAATAGGAACGTCGTCTTCTTGCAACCCATCCCTCTCTCCACCTCATTCCTTAATCTCGCTGTTAAATTCATGCTCAACAATGGCTATCTCCTACCTCCTCTTCTCCGACTTGAAATCTAGCGTTGTGCTAAGATCGTTGATGCACATGTTCTTGGCTTTTGGGAGGCTTAGATCTTGGGAGTGGACATGCTGCTCTTAGATGAAAAGGTAACCATAGTTAAAATCCTTCGTCTCTGATTTCTGTTTTGACTACCTGAAAATCAGCAGCCGTACATTCATCTTGATTTCACTTTCTCAAACAGTCCACGACTCATCCAAGGTTCCATTAACCACATTGCCTAAGCAACCTCACAAGGAGAAACCATAACGTCAGACTAATATTGTGTACATGGAGATATTCAACCAGGTAAGGCCGAAGAATTTTAAAATCTTAATCATTCATCTTGATTTCACTTTCCCTAATTAATACACTGAGTTACTCAATAGTTACTACATGAACAAATAGGAGATGCAGCAACTCTTTCTACTATGGAGAGCTAGAACTATGGCAGCGAATAGTAGCTCAAACCACTCGCATTTTTGTGAGAATTGCAAGTATGTCTTCCTGAATGTTTAGTAGAATGGTGTACTATACATTAAATACGAGAAAACCATATATCTTATTTAGTTAACTAAGGTTAAATGGAGGTATAAGGTAAGGATATCATTTTCGAAACAGTAGAGCTAATACAAATAATCCAGTGAAAACATGCTGTCAGAATGTTTATTCTCATGTATAATATAACTTAATCCCTCATTTTGGCATATTTGCTACCAACATACTTTTGATTTGAATAGGCAAGAAGCATTTCCAGAATCCTGTGATACAACATAGAAAGTCCAAGAAGTCCTTAGAGGTTATGATCTTATATATAAAGGCTTTTTGCATCAGTGATGCTCTCCAAAGTGAACCTACATAAAATTAACCAAATGACTGTTCCTACGAGGATATTTCAGTCAGTAGCTTTGATTGTGCAGAGCAGTCTTTATTTCATATAACACCAATGTTGTTTAGCGTGTACAAAATATTTCTCTTCACAAGGCAATGTGTAGATATTAACAATTAAAGAATTTTCTCTCTTTGTGATGGAACATCTAAATGTGTAGATATTAACAATTAAAGAATTATCCTTTGGGAGAACGGTAAGCATGGCGTTCCACATCTAAATCGAAGAATAACGTTAAAAGTTTGGAAACACCAAAGTAACTACAAATACTGCAGGAGAAACATTCGTCAGATTGTTCATCCCACGGCTTATCAGCCAATAATTTGTATTAACTTTCAAATTTGTATTAAACAGACAAATATGCACCAGTTTCCCTATATCTAATTTTTTCATCTATGTGCGTTTAAATAACTTGATTACATGTTCTCTACAAATGGCCTCACTTCGTGTGCTCCCCTCATCATTTATACGAATTAGTCACTATGGGTAGTGAATTGTGCAAACTTTGCTGCTGCGGAAGGCAAACCGTAGAACCATTTCCCTGAAACAAAAAATTTATTTGGAGGCTTTGACAAAATTGTGAGATGCATGTATCCTACACGAAGATTGCAATGTGCTGATGACACGACTATATATATATATATTACCATGGAGTATATATTCTATTAAAACGAAGAAATATTGGTTATAAAAAAGAAGAAGAAATATATAATAAAAACATAATGATCACTGTTACATGTTTTTATAAGGTTATTTATATTTATTTGAGAAATATATATTTGTTTTAAATAATTCAAATGACATCATGTTCAGAAAATAAAATATGATCTAAATGAGATTAAAAAAACTCATTTAATAATTTTATAAAGCTTTGAAATAGATTAAAAGAAAGAGAACTTCTAAGTTGGAAAATGAATATAAAAAAATATGAGGTTGTGGTTTGGTTGAGCTAATCTGATCATTAATACCTAAAATATATAGAATATCATAATTTTTCTTGCTAATGGGCATTTAATTAAATAATTTTTATAATTATTTGTTATAATTTCTCTTAGATTAAAATAGCCTAAACATTTTAATATTCATTAAAATTAATGATATTTTTAGGTAATTTTTTTGAATAGTAACCCGTCCGTAGGGCGGGCAAAACCCTAGTGAGTATAATTTGATCATATCTATTTAGACTGTGAATTATAATTAGACAAAATACACAAAACCAATTAGACCATGGACATTACTGGGTTTGGATTATATGAACATGAACCGTCTACTAATCTATAATAAATATGTTTTCGATTTAAATTTAGAAAAATAAATTTTTTAAAGAAATTAATTGAGTTTTCTCACCAAACAAGTTTTTGGCCAGTACCATAAAACAAATTTCCCCCCAAAATCGTATAAACAAATTTACACATACAATCTTATTTTCATGCCACAAAATAAATTTATCCGTAAAAAATGTAAAAATATATTTTCTTGCAAAAATTACAAATTATGTTTTTTTGCTAAAATCGCAAAATCAAATTTTCTCGCTAAATTTTCAAAATCGTATTTTCTCACCAAAATCGTAAAATTAGGTTTTTCCACCAAAACCTTAAATTCGTGTTTTCCTGCCAAACATTTTTTGTCACAACGACAAAACAATTTTTTTTTGTCAAAATCGTATAAACATTTTTTCCGCAAACAAACTTGTTTTCTGTCAAAACGAGTTTGCCGACCAAAACCACATAATCTTGTTTTCTGTCAAAATGATTTTTTTCCGCTAAAATCACAAAAACAAATTATGATGTTTTGGATTTATTCTTTTGCTGAAAAAATAAATAAATAAAGATGTTTTGGATATATAAACAATCCCCTATAGCAGATTTGTATTGTACCAGGTTTTTTTTTGATGACTCACTATAACAGATTTATTTTATAGTCTAATATTTTTATATGGTATTTACTGAACTCCATGGATAGTCCATGTAAACATAACTGTTAATCTGTTTTTAAACAGGCTTGTTCCTTAATAGATACTAGATTTTGATCCGTGCTTAGCGCGGATTTTTTTAATTATAAAGAAAGTTTGATATGAATTAGTATTTTGTGATTGTACGTTATTACTTTATTTGAGATTTTGTATGTATATATTCTTTTGTAACTCTCTCTTAGGTCTGAAAATTTTATCCGGATCCAAAAAAACTCGACTGAAACCGAGTAAAAGATATAGGTCTGGTTCGGTTCCGGGTAAAGGGCAAATTGCCTATTGGGTATGTTATTGGACATGCGATCTCGGTTTGGGTCTAGATCTTACCGGAGACCCGATCGGGTATCCAAAATTTGCGAAATATTTTGTTTAGATTAGGTATTTTTGGGTATTTCAGATATATTGCTTGTGTTACAGCTATTCTTTTAACCTTCAAGTTTTAGTTTTCGGTTATAGTTTTGGATAAATTTTTTAAATTTTAAAATATATATTTCAGGTATTTGGATAACTTTTTGGTTTCATTGGATCTGAATTTAGGTAAAATTAGTTTTTCGACTATATGAATATTTTCGGGTATTTGTTTGGATTTTTGGGTGTTTGTTCGGGTTTGGGTGTTTTTGGGTTTTTGGGTACTTCGGTTTTTTCGGACCGATCCGGACCCGATACATCCCTGAAAACTATAGGTATTTTAGAGATATTTAAATTATGGGTCCGAACCAACCTGGACCCGAGAAAACTAACCCAAACCCAAGCCAAAAAAATTCAAATATATAGTTGGCTCCAAATCTTTAGGATTCAAAGGACCCAAAATCAAAAAGAACCGCCCGTACCTAACTCAATGACCCAAATACTCAAGGCTACTCTCTTTCAATATATTTGTGTGTATCTATACTATACTAAAAGTGAGATATACTCATCATATAACCTATCCACGTCATCTTTAAATTCAGCCAATGAGGGGGTTCTCTTTCGACATTTTGCCATTGCTTCTAACTTAAAGAGTAGAACTGGCCCTTTCGTGTAGGCTTTAAAAATTTTCTATGGCCCAGTTTAAACATAATACACGTATTGCAGTCTGGTGTCTCTTCCACTTCCTCTCCACCAATCCTTTCCTCTGTAATTACTGTTACCTCTATCCTTACTTCAACAATCAATGACCCACCTCTATTATTTTCGATCCGTGTTTTGGGTTTCTCCGGCCCGCTACCGTCCTCTTATGTGTCGCCTTTAGTTGATTAGGGTTACCGTCTCCTTCGAGATCCTTCGTTTGAGGGCGCTTCCTCTTCCACTAGAGTTCAGTTTTCTTATGAACTCCAATAATATATTGTCTCGAAAAAATAGGAGTCGATCGAGTATCTTCCCTGCAAAGGAGTGTCAACAAGTGATGGATGAGCAAGGTTCTTCTGGAGGTAATCATGAGATATGTTTCCTCTTTGTCGATTTAATGAGTTCATGTTTCTGTTACGTAAAATAAGATTCGTGCTGATATACACATGAGTGCTTGAATTTAGTTACTTGATCTCTGGATTTTGACGGATTCACTCTAGATTTGTCAATTGGGATTTATTTTCGGAATGATGTTTGTTAATCAAAAGGCTGAGTTGATTTTCACTATTGTTTGATTTTTTTTTTTAAATGTCTTTGATGTTGACAAGTTTGGTTAATTCTTCATCTTTTTTTCAGGTTAAGATCATCCAATGGCTAAATCATCTACTTAAATATTCCATGGTAAATACTTAAGCGATTATCTAAACAGTTATTTGACTATCTCTTTTATCTTTTTAAATAAATAAATAGATTCAAGACGAAACCTGATTTACAAGATATGTGACTCTGTTTTGAGTACTTTCAAAGTCTCGTCATGAAATAAAGAAAAATGAAGCGCGTATAGGAAAAAAAAAGTTGAGATATTTGAATGCTGAAACTCCATGGCTGTCGCAAGCTGAAACTGAAGCTGGTAATCGGTAATCTGGTAGAGAACCACATCTCCATGGATTTCTCATGCCTTTTGTTTCCCATTCCTCGAACAGAAGAGACTCTTTTTCGAATCTGTTAATCTGGCTCTTTTATATTTAATTGTTTCTGATTATCATCTTTTTATTGTCTCATGTAGAAGGATGATAATCATAGCTTAGCTGTTTCCTACACCAGCTCTTCAACACAGGTCCCAAAGCTTTGGTCTTTCCTTTCATGGGTCAACAAAAGTCTCATACTTTTGATGTTTCTCCAGGTGAAGAACTGTTCCTGTGATAGAGGAGGGACCACGCGAGCAAAGGAATCAGTTGTTTTCTGTTTTAGGGTCTCTCACTGATCCAGAAGAAGAAGAATCAAAGGACTCCTCAGAGGTTAACTCAATGAGAAGTTTGGTCTTTGATGTTGGTGTTTTGTGCCTTTCTCTCGCTGATGATTTTTTTGGTTAATTGCATGCAGGGACAGGTAACAGGTTGCTTATGTAGATATTAAACTACCAAGAAGAAGAAGTTTGCAAGTGGAGTTCAGTTGCAACTCATGCGGAGAGAGAACTAAACGGCTTATCAACCGTTTGGCTTATGAATGTGGCATTGTCTTTGTCCAGGTATACCAGTCTTTGGTTTGCTTAATTGTCCTGAAGAGACATGTTATATGATAGTCTTTAAAAGAGTTTTTTGTTTTGTTTTGGCAGTGTGGTGGATGTCTTAAGCATCATAAGCTGGTTGACAATCTTGGTCATTGTTGAGTAGGACTTCCGCAAAGAAACCTCCAAGGATTCAAGTACTGATCAAATTTGATATGACTTCCGATAAAAAAATGTATTATTTTTTAATCAAATGTGTTTTGGTATACAATGGGGAAAAATGTAGCTTTTGGAGTTGATACATAGGTGATATAGTGAGAAGAAAGCTAGAGACTTTAGGCTGTGATAGCCAGCAGGAGGAGAGTTCCCAGTACAGTGCTGAGCCACATTGCTACTCTTCCTTCTAGCTGGTTCAAGGCATTTCCTCCGTTCTGTAAAACCAGAAATTAAAGATTGTTATATAATTCAGTGTGGTGATAGTGCGTTTCTTTTTAAAGATTGTAGTTTAGTAAGAGAGTGTTACCGCATTCTGAAATGGTGATGGTGCTGGAGACGTTTCCTGGGAATCTGTTAGAACTGGACGAGATGGAGGGCTTGGAGGAGTTGGTGCTGGAGGTAGGGCATGGTAATGGCTCTTGTGTTTGTGCTTTTTCTTGTGCTTGGCAGGAGCTGGTGCTGGTGGTAGAGTTATTGGTGTAAGCGCTAGAGGCGGTGAAGCTGGTGGTGCAGAAGGTGATGCCTGTGGGGGAGAGGCCGGTGCAAGCGGTGGTGAGACGGTTGGAGCTGGCACAGGCGGGCTTTGTGGTGGTTGTGGAGGCTAGCTGCTGGGCTGATAACTGGTGCAACCTTTGGAGCTGTGGTGGTGAGACGGTTGGTGTAACTTCTGGTGGAGGTGTAGTCGGAGATGCTGGTGGCGGAGTAGCTGAAACGGGTGGAACAACTGTTGTTGGAGTCGTAGCTTAGCTCTTTCCTTCCATGGGTCAACGAAAGTCTCATATTATAATATAAATTCAGATTTCGGGGTGATCATTACAGCATGTACTGATTGTCAACTTTCTTATTGATAGTAGGTAACAATTTTTCTATAATTCACTTATTGTGCATGATTGTATGCGGCAAAAGATTCAGTCTATGGTCTTGCCTATGACGTTGTCATATCCTTGCTTCAGAATCCTAGCAATTATGTACTAAATTAAGAACAACAGAAGCGGAATTTTAAATGAAAAGTATTTTATTTTATTTTTCACATAAACAATGTTTGAAATATTTTTATTTCAGTATTTAGCGGATGTATTAAGTCATGCAGAGAAATGAGAGCAAAAGGAGTATAAAACTTAGAAGAAGAATGAAGATTGTGAACAAAACACTCAAACACCATCAATGATCACAAGAAGAGAAATGTTTAAAAAGTGGGAGAGCGTTAGAACCTTCAGAAGAAGATACCAAGTTTTTTTTCACTATGAAGACGCTTCATCCCAAACCTCTCAGAGAATCAAGAAATGCATGAAAGTAGAATTCAAGTTGGTGGTGGGGTGACACTAGGAGACTGTCAAATTTTACCATTCACACGTTCACTTTCGTTATATGCAAAACCAATGGTCATGGCAGATGAAGGCGTCTTCGAGCTTGGGGTCTTTCGTTATATCACTTTCGTTTTACACAAAACCAACATGTTTGATAGACTAACTTATATAAATAAATGATAAAAATCAATTTAAAAAAGGAGATGGATAATGCTGACTAACCAAATCGGAACAAAAAGTAAAAGCACCCCGCGCAAGCGCGGGGTTGAAGATCCCTAGTATTTTATAAGAGTTGCATTTGTTCACTTGATAAGATTTAAGATTTGTTTGGCATATTTTTAGCTAACTAAATAGTATAAATTTGTAGGGTTTTAATTTAATATTTTTAAAAAATTTATCTTAAATAATAAATTTTAATTATAAATATTTTCATAAAATTAAGTTTTTTCGTAATAGATATAATTTTTTAACAGATGATTTGCTTTATTTTTTTTTATCAAATTTGATTTTGTAAATAGTTGGATATATGTTTGACAATTTTGAATTACATTAAAAATGTTAATTTTTTCAGTGTTCAAAAGTTTAGATTTTGTTGATAAGTACTTGCTGTATATTAATAGTCAATTTAAAGGTCATCGTGAATATTGAAAGATAAGTATATCATGGATTAAAATGTTTATATCGAAATCAATATATGGTTCGCAATCTTTTTAAAAATGAATTTATCAAGGTATTATATTTAGTAAGATATATTAATATGATTATGTGGAGGATAATATTGCTTTAATTGCCGTTATTGTGTCATGTATAAGTAGATTTTTTCAGAATGTTTTCCTTTTAATAGTATAGATGGTCACTATTTGTCCGTAAACAAAAATGTCCATATTGACAGAGACGCGAACAGTCTAATTGACAGCCATATTTTCAACAAGTATCAAAAGTCAAAACTTTGGCAACAATTTTCACCAAGGCCAACCAACTTCAAGTGACAAGAGCTAAAGTGGTTTCAATTGTGTGTGGGTTCTATGTGAATCTATTTTCTAACAAAATTGGCACACAATAACTGGATAAATTACTGCCGATCCACAAAACAAAAGCAACAAGTGAGGCACCATTATATTGTCTTGAACATTGTTTACATTTTCGTAAGTTATATGACTATATGTGCTATGTTACAACTTGCTTGCAATCATTTTTTTTTTGTTTAATCAATAAACTGCTTCTTTTATGTATCTCAGCAAATCTGAAGTTACCCCTGACATAACTAGACGAGAAAAGGAAAACGTTTTCACCATTATCATCTTATTATCGAAAGTTCAAACACAAGGATATGAATTCAACAAAATAAACAGAGAAGACAACATTTCGAAAACAGAGCTGTGCTTTTCTTCTTGTTCGGCAGCTACTTATTACGATCAGAATAAGATTCAAAAACAAAAAGGGAAGCAGCCAGAAAACCTGGAAAAGGAAAGAATTCTAGACAGCAATCCCAAGGGATTTCTTGAACTTCTCAACCTCAAGATAGACAGTTGAGTAAGGCAAGAACTCAGAGAAGTAATCTCCACTAAGGTGGTTAATGGCAACAGCGAGTTTCGGGATCTCTAAGGTTTCCTCATTGGTGAGTGTTCGAATAAACCTTGCTGGGTTGCCTCCCCAGAGTTCACCAGATGGGATTCTTCTGCCAGGTGGAACAACGGAACCAGCTTCGAGGATTGACCGGGTCTCCACCAGGGAACCTTCCATCAAAATCGAGTGTTGCCCGATGATGCATTCGGGTTCGATAGTGCATGACCTTAAAAGACTGTATGCACCAACTGTCACATACCTATCGATCAATGTCTCTGCTGGTAATCCTGTAATTTTCCAAAAGTAGAAAGTAAAGATGAGATATTTTGTTTTTTTCTCTCATATCAAAATTCAAAGCCAGCACCACCAAGAGATGCTCTATTACCCTTCGAGATACTAATATCGAAATGAAGACTGTTTTGAATATACAGAATTATTGAACAGAGAAGGAGGTGATTCAAATAAGTACCTACACTTTAAAAGATCACATTGCTCATACATTGCTCAAGTACTTGAGCATCTAAGCAACTTCCTATTACTACACAAGATGGTCTTTTGTGGTGTTATCCTCCATACTAATCTATCAACCAATAATAGCCTTGACCGAGTTCTTTTGTATTTGTCACTAATCACATAGCAAGTTACAACTGGAATCAATAAAACATGAAGAGAACAAGAACCTGTTGGGGACGACCACGCGGCATGAACAACACACCGTTCCTGGACATTGGAGCAGAACCCAAGGGTGATCTTGTTGAGATCTCCCCTCAAAACGGCACCGTTCCAGACGGACGACCCGTCCCAGACTGTGACCTGACCGGCCAAAACGACGTTAGGTGCCACGTAGGCATCGACTGCGACCTTGGGTAGCCACTGTCCCAGAGGAATGATCTGTCTCTGGCCTCTGTAGTCCCACTTCACCCGATCCGGCGACGGCGTCACCTCCGATTTCGGCTTAGGAGCTTCCCTCGTCGCCACCGCTACAGCTTCCGCTGCCAAGTAACGCCGAATCAGATTCGAGGATACAGATGAGGTGACGCATCTTCTGGAGATTCGAGCTAGAGAGGTCGCCATTGGTATGGAATCAGGATTCTTCAACGATTTCTAGAGAGAGAGAGAGAGATTCCGAGAAATGAATCGAAGGGAAAGCAGTATTGGGCTTTTACGGTTGAAGCCCGTATATTATGGGCCTAATCAGGGTAATTAAGGTTGTAGTAAAACGCAGTGTAGCAGCTTACACATACTCGAACGCAGTGTGTATCTACGGAATGGCTGGCTTCTCAATTGTGTTTCAAGAGTTTGGATGTCGAACCAAAGGCTAAACTTAACGATATTTTTTTATCATAAAGAAAATATGGCATCTAGTTCTACTGTGTCTCTAACATGTGTACCTTTGGTATTTCGCAAATTGCAAAAGCAAATGAGAGCTAATCTCTATATTTTCTTAAGTACGTTTAGTTTTACAAAATTTAATGTCATTCTGTAAAAAAAATGCTAACAGTTTAAGTTCTATAACGTAAACACAATTTTCAAATATATATGAAGAAAAAATCATTAGAATTCAATGAATTTTGTATTTAAATTTCAACTAAAATATAGGTATATCCGTAGTTCTTTCAGATTTATGTCTTTGTATTTTTCATAGAAGATTTTTAGATCTACTAAAATACTTCAAGTGGCAAAAAAATCATCTTGCTATCGAAGACAAATTATAACAATCATATTTGACATTCAGATATAGATTCTGAAAAAAACTTGTTTAAAATTACGTAAATTTCAACGAATACTTAAATCATTAAACACATAATGGGTGAATTTGACTATATAAAATAAAATCATCACTGTCGACCAAAAAAATCATCACTAATAACATATGATTTTGTTTGAATTAAATCCATTTGAATCCAACAACAAACAACCCCCGTTTCACTTGAGGCACTTAGATTCATCAAGCGGGGAAGATAATCCGTGGTGGACAAAAGGAAATAAGTTGATGATGGAGGTTTTTTTATTTTTTTAAATTATACAGGAGTATCATAGTTTTGTAGAAATGGTTCAGACTAGTCATGTGTTACTACATGTCGGTCCTTTGTTCTTGGCGATATCAAAATGTTAATTTTCCATGTATCAATAAAATCTTTCATGAAGCAAATTGCGTGGGTGTATACAACTGAACTTCACGGAGGATTCTTGTGTGTTGCATCGTTTTCAAAAGAAGATGATGTAAAACGGAAACATAGTAGTATATTACTACAATGATATGAGACAATATAATTATTACTCGTCGTCCAAATATGTTAAAAGATACAATGCAAGACATCAAAGATGTTTGTGCCCCTTATTAATCTACTAATGAGTTCTGATAAAGAGAGAGAAAAAAAAGCAGACACCAAAGGTTCATCAATTCCTCTGCAACTACATACCGCATGAGTGACACATATTATTCAGGCTAGTTTCCGCTTCTCCTTTCACCTGCGAAACATCATCACCAACTCCTAATATGAACGAAACATATAGGCAGAAAAATAAACAAAGCTGAAATAACCTTTAAGCCATTCCACGCTTGCGTTTAGCCTTTTCCCATTCATCAAGTAAACAAGTGACACCTTCTTCAAGTGTAGCCTTCCTGTCTTCTTTTAAGTTCCATAGCTCTGTTGTAATGTACCTTCCACTTGGGTTATACTCATTTATCTCCAACAAAGCTCTCGTTACCGCATTATAAGGACCATCTCCTAGATCTTCCTTAAGCTCCCTCAGCTTCTCGTCTCTATCATCTATCACTTCCTAATAAACCCACAAAAAAAGAAGCTTCAATCTTTCAGAGAGAATGATTCAATATTAAGTTACTAACCAAAAAGAGTAAAAACATTTGGTCTTCTTACCACTTCTCTTTCTTGATTTTCAAGCTTGATCCGCTTGAATGGATGCCAATCTGGATCTTTGAGATAGTCTTCCCAGAGCTGGAGAACGTCTATTGCTCTGTCCTCCACATCTTGCTGACAATACTTCTGCTGCAGTGCATCCATGAATGGTTTCGTCACCAGCTCTCCCATTCTCTTTACACCGATATTTTGTTTCCACTCTTTCATAATCTACAAGAAAAAAAGGCAGTGATTTAGATAAAACTTAAAACCAAAGATTTAGATAATGCTAGATATATACGTTTATGTGCATTTTGATACGTACGTTTACCAATTCTTTACGTGCTTCTTGAAGCTCATCGTTGGTTCTGCGCTCTCTGAGTATAAGAGTTTGGTTAAACTTGTCGAGGTCAGCGAGTTCTTCTTCCTTCTCAGTTAAACCTTTATAGATATTCTCCACTTCTTTCACAATCTCAGCGTCTCCGTCTGATCCCATGTGCTTCTTCACGTTCAACTCTCCTTTCAACCGCTCAATCTCTAGCTCTATCATTTGTTTCTGATCTCTTTGTCTTTCCAGTCTTATGATCTTCTCATGAAGCTCCTCCTTTTGCCTCTGCGAGAGGTCACACATCACATTTTTTAATAATGATTATGAAAATAAAAGCCTTAACAAGAAAGAAGAAAGACACTAACCCTCTGATTCTCAGCCAGTTTTTTAACTTCTTCGTCCGCCTTTTGTTGTTCCATGGAGGCTAGCTCAAGAGAACTATTCTTGGAAGCATTCTCTTGCAGATCTTCAGCCAAGTTCTTCCTCTCGGTTTCATTGTGAGCTTCCCTCTTCGCCAGCTCAACACCTTTGATCTCCAGTTTCTTCTTCTCCAACTCCAACTGCATCTTTAACCTCTCGTGATCAGCAAAGATCTTGTTAACATGACCCATTGTCCTCTCCTGTATAGCATTCAGCTCGCTGTTGTGCTTCTGCAGACTCTTCTCCTTCTCTTCCAACTTCTCCTTAAGCTCCTTTGACTTTGCTGAATGAAGCTCCTCAATTTCCTTGACTCCTTTCTTCTTCTCCTCCACAAGCTGCGTCAGATTCTGCACGAGCTTCTGCTGCTTCCTCGCCTCTTCTTCCGTAACCTCAGCTATAGTTTTGAGATCACCTTTCTTCCTCAAGTCTTCTCCAATGATGTTATTCCCGTTGTAATCATCAGCACGTGCGATCCACGCGTAAAGACCTGACTTGGGAGGACCATCTTTTCTCAACCAGTCTTTCTTACCATGACCATCTACAAGATAAGCCTTGTCGAAGAGAAGAGCATTGTGAAGTCCATTCCAGTCTTTGTTGAACTCCACAATCGCTGTTCCAGAAAACCCCCAGTGGTTCCATAAAGTACGAACCCTGGTGGGATTAAACCCTCTTTGAATGTACTCATCTCTTAGCTTAGACCCGCTCTCACCCGCGGTTCGACCATTTTCTGTCTTTGTAGTTGGAATGTTAACCACAACACCTGTTTCAGTAGAACATACACACACAACAATCAATAAAAACTTCCTCAAGATTACCTAACAAAGTGAGTTTCTTTAGAGTCTGAATGTTTAGAAACAGCACCGCAGTTAATAGTAACAAAAATCTATATATATATATATATATATATATATATATATATATATGTTTTTGTTACTATTAGAACCGCATGTTGCCATTGGGACCCTTAAGAGTTTAATAAGTGTGTACCTTTCCAAGGGCATACGAGCTTCTCATCCTGGTCACAATCTTGAATAGGATCACCAGTTTTTCTTCGCTTGGAAGAAGGCTCAGCTTGTGAATCATCAGCAAGATCTTGTTGGAGGTATTTGGCAAGAGCAAGGTGGCTTGCTTTCTCCTTTGCGGTTCTTTTGTCGGAATTGCTATTACCAACTCCAGAAGCATGTTGGAGCAGATCTTTGTACTGGAAACTCGGTTTCTTCTTGTTCGGACAGTAAGGACACGTGAAAGAATGAGGAGACAGTTTGACCTTGAGCTTTCCGCTTTTGAGAGATAGGTAGATCTTGTCTCCATACTCTTCCATTTCGGAATCACTAATGTCTGAATCTTCTTCGTCTGAGCTCAAGATCACCGTGCTCCCCATCTTGTTCCTTGGTTTAAGATTACAGTTTTGCAAAACAGAATATGAACTCAATTATCAATATTTTTAAAAAGAATCTGATCTGGTCTGGTTTTGAATTTTAGCAATGTGGTTGGTTCCCTTCCATTACTTTTTCCTCTAAAGATGATTCCTTTTTTATTTAAAGTTTATTCCTTTACATTGTTGAGCGAAGTGATAAGTGAATTGCATGTTTGATATTTTGAAAGAGATTTATGAAGATGTGTTCGTAATTAAAGAGGGAGGGAATTGAGAAGAGAGTTGGGAATTCAAACTACATCATCGATCTGAAAGTGAAACTCTGTTTTGTCCTCTTCTGAGGAATGCAAATTGAAAAAAATAAAATAGTTCACCGGAGAAACTTACAGGAGGGGAGGAGTAAGATGATGATGATGATGGAGATGGTGAAGCCGGCGATAGTGTCGGGAAGAAGACGAACCTCTCTCTCTCTTCTCACTAGCTTTAGGGTTGAAGCCAAATTAAAAATACTCTACAGTTTATGTATGTCCTTTATTTTAATTTATTACTTTTCCTATCAGAGATTTTTTTTAAAGTAAAAAGGAAAAAGTCAATAAGAGATGAGAGAGAGTAGTCAAGACTAAAAAACTGACGTATCGAATATTTACTGTCTTTCAATCCTCACCATATATCCATCCACTTTTTAGTTTTTACTCTTTTAGATTTTTTACCGTTTATTATTTTTTATTCTTAAAGTGGCATACAAACTTTCTTTTTCACTGACATCAGAGAGTCGTAACTCGTAACTATTTTTATTACTTGTTGGAATCTGTAAAACATTGTTTTTGCCACAGTACACTTAACAAAGACAATTTTTGTGTGTTCCAAGGCTTGATTTGATTGATGATCGCTGTAGCACTGATGCGCGTTTGTCACACGCGTAATGACTTTTACAGTTAGTAGTTGAGTTGCGTCGTCGTACTGTTCAGTATTATGTGATACATGTTACATGTTACGTATCTACTTCTGTACTTTCGAATCTAAACAGAGAATCGGGTCGATCTAAAGTTAGAAGCCCATTTCTACTTGTGAGCTTTTAGACGTTTTACAATTTATAGAGCCCAAAGGAGAAGGATCAGTTTTAGCTTTGAGTTAGTTTTGGGTCTCGTTTAAATACTACATTCAGTTTTATTTTCCATCATCCTCCTTCGTAGATTTCACAAGCATTTTGAAACATAACATTTCAAATGTATCGAGATATTTTATATTTATTTGACATCTTATTCGTTTTCAGTGTTAGCCGGATCTCGTGTTAAATTAGAAAACAGCGACAAATTGTGTTAAAAACAACAGTGTATCCTAATTTGTGATGGAGTTAACTCGTTGAATGAGAAACCTTGCGAACAGATTTTTCGGTATTTGTAAACTGGTCTAGGATATATAACAAAATATGGTTTTCGCCTTAAATTCTAAACAATCAATATGACAAAATATACATAAATTATTAAAAGAATCAGTATGTGTCATATTGGTTTAGACGCAGAATCATATGATACCCTAGTTGATAACAATCTAGTTATTGAATAAAACCCGATGTATAAAATTATACTCCCTCTGTTTTGATATGTAAGTAATTTTAGCAAAAAATGTTTATTTCACAATGTAAGATGTTTACATAATCCAAATCATTTTTTACATTTATTATATATTATGTGACCAATTAAATAATTCATATATTTTTGCTATTGGTTGAATTTATGTATTAAATGCTATTTTTTTAAAAGTAAAAGTTTTTTTAATATTCACACTTTTAACTAAAACTACTTACAAATAAAAACAGAGAGAGGGAGTACATATTAGTATAACAATTAACAATGAAAATTAGAGAAAAGGGAAAAAAGAAAGTGACAGTTAACTATTGACAGAAACTGCTAATCAAATCATCAGAATGTCATGTAGCACGCAAATAGAACTTTCAAAATAAATAAATAAAACGCAAGTGCAAGCGACGCGCAAGATAGCGACACACAAACCAAGTATGTCTTCTTCGGACTCTAGCCCTTCCAAGCAAACCTCACCAATATTTTACAGGTGAACCGAACCAAACGGAAGAACCCCAATCCGAAGTCATGCTAAACCAGGAATCTATCAAAATCGTTAAGCTTAACCCGGTTCTTACCGACCTCATGCAAGTTTACTTTTTGTCCACTTTCACCAACACATTCGTAATTCATGCATCAAACAAACCACAAACCCAGAACCAAATTAACCTCAAAACCAGTCGGGGCCACAAAACCATGATTCAAACCCAGAATTAAACACCGCAGATTACGAAAATTAGCTTAAACACATATTCAGATTAAGAATCACATATCCGAATATGTTTACACCAGACATAGAGCGAGTTAAAAACAAAGCCAAAGACCAATTGTAATTTTTTTTTTAACGGTAAGAAGAAGACAACGACAAACCAGATATAACAGAGATAAATTATAAATCCGGTACGGTAAAATTAACCGGTGTAGATGTGGAGACGAATGCGATGGTGAAGATGGTGATGAGACCAAAGAAAATGATGGAGTGAACGAGAATCGAGGCGCCGCTAGTTTGCATATTCCCGAATTCGACGATTCGACCTCTCGCCGGAATCTGAAAGAGCAGTCCCGGTGTCAAAAGTACGAACAGTATCACTGCGATCACCACAGGTCCCCAATCCGCCATTACTCTGATGCTAGAGAGAGAGTGAGAGGGAAATAGCAGAGAAGAGGTCAGCGAGAGAGAGAGAGAGAGGTTGAGAGAAGTTTTTTTAAAGTTTTGAAGAGTCCGAAACGTCTCGTGCGATGTGAAAGGTAACGGCCGGTGGCAATGTCACGTGGGGTATATACGCTGTTTTCTAAAGACATCTTAATGGGTCATCTTGGATTACTTCTACCTGGGCCGTCTCAATCTGGCCCAATATAAAAGAAAATAATATTGCACAAAATAATCAGGGCGATTTTTTTTTCGAGAAAAAGATCAGGACAACACCAAATCAAAATTTTTGTTCTCAAAGTAGCATTCAAGACTCAAAGTCACAAATATAGGTTTCATTAAAGAGGTAAATATACATTTATATCATTTGAGTTAATTAATCCAAACCTTAGAGTTTAGAGTTAAGATGTGGGGTTTTGGAATTAGGGTTTAAAATTTTATAAAAAATAAATACTAAAATAAAAAATAAAAATTTTAAAAATAGTTTCAAAAAGAATTTTTAAATTAAAAAAGAAAATTTGAAAAAAATTAAAAAAAAAATTTCAAAAAGAAAAATTCAAAAACAAAATTATAAAAATTTTGAATCTGAAAACATATAATCTGAAACTATAAAATTTTTTTTTTTTAATTTTTAATTTTTATTTTATTTTTATTTGTTTATTTAATTTTAAACCAAGGGTATTAGGGATATTTTACCCTTTAATGAATGTCATTTTTGTGATTTTTTCCTTCTAGTGCTATTTTTAAGACATAAACTTCAAAATATGCTATTATTGACAATTGTCTTTTTTTTTTCTTCTCTTTTTTATTGTTTTTTCCTTTTTCTTTTTGGCTTTACTCTTTTCTCTTTTACCTAAGTTTAGACATTTACAACTTAATTCAAGATTGAGCCGAATGCAAACAGAAATTTTGAATTTTAATTTAATCCAATTTATACAAATACTTGAATAGATCATATAGAACAGTATTTAGATCATGGATATTATTAAAACCCAATCCAAATTTAAATTTAGACCCAAAAAACAAATCCAAATATCTGAATTAGTATGCAAAATAATGTTTTTTACAACAATCCTCTAGATTATATTTGAGAAGTGATTTTGCCACATGTCCTATCTACAACCATTTTTACAAAAAAATGATGAAATGGCTAACAAGATTGATGACATGACTTATAATTAATATGACATGGACAATCACATTTATTATTGACAAATATTTTTGGTAAACTTTATAGAATATGACAATAACTAATACATTACATTTAATGTTGATTTATATTTTTGGTAAACTTCTTAAATATGGTAATAACTCATAAATCATCACTAAAATAAATATATTGAAATATGCATTATAAATTTCGAAATATTATTTAATTGTATTTTTATAATTATACAATTTTTATTACTAATATTTTTAAAATTTTCTACATCTGTTTTAAAAAATTAATAAATTGTTAATCGTAATTTCATTAGTTTCTTTTAGATATCTATAAATTTTATAAATATTGTTTAGTTATAATTTTTAAATATACAATTTTTATATGATTTTTAGTAATTTTATACAATTTGATTTAATACATTTAACCAAAATAAATAGATAAAAATTATCTAAGATTCAAATTTTAAATATATTACATATATATTATTTAATGTACTTTAAAATAAACAAAATTATTTTTTTTCTTAATTTTATTATTAAATAATAAACTTTATATTAATATTAGTCAAAAATAATAAAATATATAATATTAATTAATTTCATTTTAAATATAATTTAACTTTTAAAAAATTTATCACTGCACATGGTGCAGGAAAACACTTAGTAATAACTAAACTAAGATAAAGGTCCTACCGACTCGAAAAACCGAGCCGGTGGGGTGAAATCAACATAGAACACAGCTGAAGGGGAACTCCGAGCACTTCGTGCAAGTTTGTCTTCCATGCGTCGTGCAAAATAGTGTTCGAAACCTTAAAAAAAAATTAATACTTAATTTTATGTTTATTTTAATATAATATTTAAAAATATTTAAATCGGTAGTTATATAAAGTACATCTCGTTCTAGCAAAGACATTTTGAAATTTAATAACTTGTTTTATTATCGAGTTCGTTAGTACCTTTTTTAACCAGTTTACCACTCATGGTAATGCTTCATTACACTTTTGAATGGTTAAGTTAGAAAGAAGAGAAGATGTATTGGCCATCATGTTTGCACCTAGTTATATAACCTGTATAAATGGTACAATCCTGAAATAATGTATTTCTCATTCGTTCTATTACTTTTTTTTTATGTTTGGTTATAATGTCATTACAAATTATGAGAAACATTACATAAAAGATGTTACAGCTGACAATTTTATCTTTCTTATGAGGATTCTTGTTTGACTGCATCACTCTGAACCGTCCTGTGAAATTCATTTTTAACAGTATTTTTTGCACCTTGCTGAAGATCTCATGTAATCACTTTCTCTGAGAATTAAAACTCAGACTTCTTTGTGTAAAAATTATGTCGCCTAAGATTCAAACCCCAGATTTAGATGTAGAAACATTTAAATCATGACCACTAGGGCACGGTGCTTCCATATTACTTTTTTTCTAACGCTGATTTATTAAGATATTACAATTATGAGAAATATTACATAGACGACTCGACAACCGACAATACTACTTGTCTTATAAAGATCTATGTCTAACTGCATCACCACAGTCGCCGTACAAAAATCCACGCCTGACTGGATTTACTTGCACCATGTTGAAGATCTCTTGTAAGCGTTTTACCGTAGTCTGCATAATTGTTTAAAAAAATCGTTTTCTCTAAAAATTGAAACTTAGACCTAATAGTGTAAAAGCATTAATAAATTTTTAGTCAAACCAATGTACTAAGGGAGCTTCCACCAGAAACAACCACTAAACTAAACGCACTTACTTATATGCTAAGCACTAAATATTTTATTCTTTGGTACGAAAGGCACTAGGCATTGGGTGTTTCTTTAATCCCGAACGTTTCAAAATGAAAGATCAGTGTGGCGCATTAGCCAAAAGTAATTATCATGATGGTGATACTATTAGGTTTTCGTTAAAAGTAGCTAGTACTCCTTCCGTTCTCAGAACTAAGACTTTTTAGAGTTATTTTTTGTTTTAAAATAATAAATTTTCTAGAATTTAAAAGTATTTTTAGTAGTTAAATATTAATAAACTGTATACTTTTAAAAATATTAATTAAAAATATTTAAATTAATTAAATACTATTGGTTGATATTTATTAGAAAATGTATAATAAAATAAACAGCAAATTTAATTATAAATATTTATTATATTTTTAATATGCGTAAATATTTTATAAAAATTTTCTTTTGGAACTGACGGAGTATTTATTACTAATACTCTCGGTACAGATAATTCCTAAACTAGATTTTAAAATCAGATTTAAAGTTTAAACTACAGATTGTTCTAACACAAAAAAAAAAGGGTTTAAACTCCAGTATACACATTTTAAATATTGTGTATCCATCCATATTTGAGAGGAGTAAAAAGAATAAACCATTCGGCAAGATCTCACAAACTACGAACCCCATGAACCCACATGGACACATATAACATCTAGAAGAAAACAAATGGCCATCTACGTGGTTTTCACAAGGCCGTGTCTTCTACATGTATTTCTCTCAATTTCAGAATTACATTGACCAGGAAAAGAGAGTAAATGTGTTTCAAAGAGATTATTCTCTCTTTACTGTCTTCTTTATGTTCTGTCTGAAACCAAACCAAGGCAAAACAAAATCACAGAATCAAATCCTCTTTCTCAGATATTCCGGAGAAAACTAATACATTCATGAAGCAACCAGCTTCAAGATTTGCCTCCACTTTTTCACACTTTCTCGCACTCTACTGTCTTCTCACGCTATCCCATGTAGCTCTAGGATCCCATCAATGGCAATCACCAATCAAAACAGTCGTCGTTTTGGTAATGGAGAATAGATCCTTCGATCACCTCCTAGGCTGGATGAAGAAATCGGTTAACCCTTCCATAAACGGTGTAACGGGTCAAGAATGTAACCCGGTTCCGAATTCTACACAAACCATATGTTTCACTAGCGACGCTGAGTTTGTGGATCCGGATCCGGGTCATTCGTTCGAAGCTGTGGAGCAACAGGTATTCGGGTCGGGTCAGATCCCGTCCATGATGGGTTTCGTCGAGCAAGCGCTTTCGATGCCGGGAAATCTGTCGGAAACCGTCATGAAAGGTTTTCGGCCTGAAGCTGTACCGGTTTATGCCGAGCTGGTTAAAGAATTCGCCGTGTTCGACAGGTGGTTTTCTTCTATTCCTGGTCCGACTCAACCGAACCGTTTGTTTGTCTATTCGGCTACCTCACATGGTTCAACAAGCCATGTCAAGCAACAGCTTGCTCAAGGGTACATTTTCAAACTCTTTTTTTTATTACAAACATTTTCAAAAATTTTCTTTACCTGAATGAGTAATAAGTACTGTCCTAATTTATATAAAAAAATCCATATGCAATTAATAACATTTCATTTTGAAAAAGATTATAAATGGTGTTACAAAAAAAAAGGATTATAAATGTGTTTGTCGGTATTTCAAGTACTTGTTTAATTTTATTTGTAAGAATTAGTCAATTTTATAGTACTTTTAAAAATTTCATTACCACTAGCTGTATCCGTTAAACATATCATCATCATGTGATTTCAGTTTTCCACAAGAAACTATATTCGATTCACTCCACAGCGACGACGTCGATTTCGGAATATACTTCCAGAATATTCCGACCACATTATTCTACCGTAATCTCCGACAGCTAAAATACATATTTAAATTGCATCAGTATGATCTGAAATTCAAGAAAGACGCAGCAAAAGGAAACTTACCGAGCTTAACCGTCATTGAACCGAGGTATTTCGACCTCAAGGGCTTACCGGCCAATGACGATCACCCATCTCACGACGTAGCTAACGGCCAAAAGCTGGTTAAAGAAGTGTACGAGACACTTAGGTCGAGTCCACAGTGGAACGAGACGCTCCTAGTCATAACCTATGATGAGCATGGTGGGTTTTATGATCATGTGAAGACTCCTTATGTCGGTATACCGAACCCAGATGGGAATACCGGACCGGCCCCTGGTTTCTTTAAATTTGACCGGTTAGGTGTTCGGGTTCCTACAATTATGGTGTCACCTTGGATTCAGAAAGGAACTGGTATGTTCTCTAATATAATTATTTTGACAATCTATTTTACCAAATTGATATAAAAATTATTTAAATATTGTATCATTAATTGTGGTGGAGAAATAATTGAAATCTAGAATTTGTCGGCGTGTTAGCGTGACTCAGTTTTTCAACCACAATCTGACACCATTTTGATTAATTTTTATCATCTTGTTTTATTATTTGTTTGAGTGAAGTGGTGAGTGAGGCAAAAGGGCCAACAGAGAGCTCAGAGTTCGAGCATTCATCAATACCAGCGACCATCAAGAAACTCTTCAATCTCTCTTCCAATTACTTAACACATAGGGATGCTTGGGCTGCTACTTTCGAAGACGTGGTTTCTCACTTAATCTCTCCTCGAACCGATTGTCCCATGACTCTACCTGCCGTTGCACCCATGAGATCCACTGATCCTAAAGAAGACGCAGCCCTATCTGAGTTTCAGAGTGAAGTTGTTCAGCTTGCAGCGGTTCTCAATGGCGATCACTTCCTCAGTAGCTTCCCGGATGAAGTTGGGAAGAAGATGACTGTGAAACAAGCTCATGAGTATGTCAAAGGAGCTACTTCTCGGTTCATTAGAGCTAGCAAAGAAGCAGTGAAGCTTGGTGCCGATAAATCTGCCATTGTCGATATGCGATCTTCGCTCACTACTAGGCCACGCAACCTGTGACTGACGAACAAAATGATAACAAACCTTGTGAAAATTTGTAGGTTTCTTTTTGTTTTCCTTGCATTCTTCTTCCTCTCGTTTGATCTGAAAATGTGTGATTTGATGTTTGAAAACTGAAATTAAGAAAAAACGAAGCAGTTAAAGTTCGTTGTTAGTATCAATACGTATTGAATCAAACTCTTAAACTCAAACTCTTTATTAATCTCACACAATGCTTTAAAAAATAACTCAAAACTAAAGCTCTCTCTCACCACAAGGTTATGCCACACATTAGCACCCTTTATATATCTCTCGAATATCCTAAACTCATTAGGAAATATAAACTAATAGATAACTCTTATCTAAATCTAACTTCCTTATCTTTATCTCATTAGGAAGTGATTGTTTGACTCTCAAGCTACTTCAAGTTTGAACCAACATTCTTCCCCTCAAACTTGAAAACTTCTTTTGACACATTTTGGACCCCAATCAAATCTCTCATCTCAATAAACTTGATTCTTCCCAATGCTTTGGTGAGTATATCCGCTTTCTGTTTTACTCCGGCAACGTGTTCAACCTTTACTAAGCCCTTTTCGACACATTCTCTTATGAATTGGAACCGTGTGTGAATGTGCTTACTGCGTCCATGAAACACCGGGTTCTTGGACAATGCTATTGCTGATTTATTGTCGATACGCATCACCACCTTTTCACTTGTCTCCCCAAATACTTCACCGAGAAGATCCTTTAGCCATATCGCTTGTTTAGATGCTTCTGTTGCAGCCATAAACTCGGCTTCACATGAAGACAAAACAACTATTTCTTGATGTTGTGAGCACCATGTGATTGGATTCCCTCCTAGATAGAATATATGTCCTGTGGTGCTCTTGCCGTCGTCTGGATCAACGTTGTAACTGCTATCGCTGTAACCGATCAAGCCTTCTTGTGTTGCTGCACCGAAGTTTAGTCCATATGATAGCGTTCCTTTCAGATAGCGTAACACTTGCTTCAACGCGGCTTTATGGGACTCCTTCGGACTGTGCATGTACCTGCTCAGGACTCCGACACTACACGCGAGATCAGGCCTTGTGTGTATTAGATACCGTAAGCATCCAATGTTTCTTCGGTAGTCAATCTCATCAACGCTTACTTCCTTTTCAGCCTTGCATAGCTTTAAGCCTGCATCCATATATGTACTGCATTGCATTCCTTTAATCCGGCTTCTTCGATGATCCTTGCTGCATATTTCTCTTGGCTCAACACGATGCACCCTTCTCTTTGCATAACTTCTATCCCTAGGTAGTAGCTTAGCTTACCAAGGTCGGACATATCAAATTTTGCCGCCATATCCCTTTTAAAGTTAACTATCATCTCTATGTTTGAGCTTGTCATAAGCAAATCATCTACATAAACAGCCACGATCAAGAGACATCTTTGTTCTTCCTTTCGATATAATGATGGTTCCTTGAGACATCGTTTGAAGCCTAGCTCGTGTAGTGTGGCGTTGAGCTTCTCGTTCCAAGCCCTCGAGGCTTGTTTCAAACCGTAGAGTGCCTTCTTCAATTTATAAACCTTGGCCTCCTTTCCTTTCACTATGAATCCCTCAGTTGTGATACATAGACTTCTTCTTTAAGATCTCCATAAAGAAAAGCTGTCTTTACGTCTAGATGATGTAGCTCCCATCCTCGTGTAGCTGCTATGCCAATGATTAAGCGTACGGTTTCGATTCGAGCAACTGGAGCGAAGACTTCATCAAAGTCTATCCCATGCTTCTGTATGTAACCTTTGGCAGCAAGTCTCGCTTTGTATTTGTTTATGCTTCCATCAGAGTTTCGCTTTACTTTGAAAATCCACTTTAGTCCAATCGCTTTGCAGTTGTGAGGAAGATCGACTAGCGTCCACGTTTCGTTCTTTACTATTGATTTGATCTCATCTTCGCAAGCGTCTCTCCAGACCTTAAGCTATTTTGCTTCCTCATAGTTCCACGGTTCTTCATTCACCAGCATCAAAAGATGCTCATGTTCAATCTCACATAACGTCTCATACATCTCATCCTCCTCTACCAACAGCTCATAATCATCAAGATAACTTGGTGTCCTGGTTACTCGTGAGGAGCGTCTCAGCTCGAGTGGAGCTTCTTCCTCCTGATCATTAATAGCCGTATCCGACACTTCAGTTTTCTCATCAGCATCTTCCTTATTTCTCGAAGTCTCTGTATCACAGGGACCTTTTGAACCAGAGTCTATCATAATAGTCTCATTGTTGCTGCCTTCCTCTGTTTCAAGCCACTTTCCCTTTTGCGTTTCATCAAACACTACGTCTCTACTAACCACGATCCTTTTATTTGTTGGATTAACCAGCCGATAAGCTTTTGTTCCTGGTTCTACACCAAGATGTACTAGAGCACGAGAGCGGTCATCCAGCTTTCTCAAGTGTGGTGAATCAACCTTCACATAACCAACGCATCCAAACACCCTTGTGTGCTCGATGTTTGGTTTCTTTCCTTTGAAACATTCGTATGGTGTTTGTTTGACCAGAGTCCTTGTTACTATCCTGTTGATGAGATAGGTTGAGTGCCTTACTGCTTCTCCCCACATGTAGTTTGGAACGTCCATGTGTTTTAGTATGCTTCGTGTCATCTCCATCAGTGTTCTATTTCTTCTTTCGACGACTCCTTGAGGTGAGTACGGTGCCGTTAGGTGCCGTTTGATTCCCGAGCTCTCGCAATAGTGGTTGAACTCTGAAGAGGTAAACTCTCCTCCTCTGTCTGTTCGCAGTGTTGTGATTTTACTTCCCGTCTCTTGCTCAGCTAGAGCTTTAAATTTTTTAAATTTTGCGAACGCCTCACTCTTCTGTTTCATTAGAATAGTCCACATATATCTTGAATAATCGCCGATCAAGACAAACACATACCTATTGCCACCCGCTGTAGGTGGTGATATGGGACCACACAAGTCTCCATGTACTAACTCTAAGACTGTAGTTGCACGGTATGAACTTTCATTCGGAAAAGATTTCCGTATTTGCTTCCCACGCAAGCAAGCTTCACATGTCTCCTTCTCGACACTAAACTGTGGCATACCTGTCACTAGTCTCTTATCAACCATGATTTTCAAGTTGTTGAGACCCACATGTCCCAAGCGAGAGTGCCACTTTGATGTCTCTTTATGAAGTAGTTGTAGACACTTCACGGTTTCTACTTCCATGACCACTTTGTATAAACGATTTGGTGAGCGTTTTGCTTTTACCAGAAGATTCTTGTCACGGTCGTAGAAAAACAGGTGATCTTCTTTCATTCTTACTTCACATCCCGATTCCGTAGCTTGACCAAGACTTATGATGTTGCTTCTGAGGTCAGGAATGTAGTAGACGTTGGAGAGTACTTTATTTTCACCGTTTGATGTATGGAAAAGAATTGAGCCTTTTCCTTTTATATCTATTCGAGAATCATCACCAAATCTCACCTTTCCGGTTATGCTATCATCGATTTTAGAGAAATATTTGAGGTTCCCTGTCATGTGGTTGCTGGCGCCATTGTCTAAGTACCACAGATTGTCTCCGGTTGTAGTAAAAAGTTGTTTTGGTAAAACATTTCTTTCGTTTAGAAATACGACCTCATTGACCATTAACTCGTCTGCTTCATGTGTAGTTTCTCTTTCACTTTCTTGTATTTCTTGAAGTTTAAGCAACCGATCAGGACAATTTTGCGCAAAGTGCCCTATCTTATCACACCTGAAACATGTCACCCTCGATGCATCTCTCTCTTGTTGTCGATAATAGCCTCCATTCCCTTGATATCCTCCATTCCCTTGATATCCAAATCTCCCGCGACCTCTACCTCGATATTGGAAACGACCTCCTCTGCCTCTTCCTCTCGTTGAATCATACTTTTCTTGCGTTTGTGAGTCTGCGTTAGCATACATAAGTTTGCTCTGACTATGATCCTCTTGTTTCTCTTATTCTTCATCAGCAATCCTTTCTTCATATGCTTTTAACCTTCCCACGATATCCTCGAAGCTTGTTTTATTAAGATCGAGGACCTGTTCTAAAGCCGCTATAATGTGTATATACTTCTTTCTTGGTAGACTATGAAGAAATTTCTTTACCATCTTTGGCTCATCAATGTCTTCTCCCAATGCAGCTGATTTTGATGATAGTTCAGATATTCTTCCGACAAAACCATCAATTGTTTCGCTTTCTTTCATCTTCAATCGGTTAAAATCAGCTGTTAGGGTTTGTAAACGTGCTTCTCTCACACGGTCTGCTCCCATATGTCGCATCTTTACGACCTCCCAAATCGCTTTTGCAGTGTCAAGATTCCCAACTTGTAGTATCAAGGTCTCCGGTATAGATTGGAATAGTAATGCCTTTGCTAGATCATTCTTTTCTCCATCCTCTTCTCCTGGATCTATTGCCTCCCAGGCCTTAAGAACCTTCAATGCTGCCGTCATTCGCATTGTCCATACTGTGTAGTTCGTATCATTAAGTAATGGACATTGTATGGTTGTAGAGCCCCTGCTCTTGTGGTTCGTAACGCTTGTTGATTGCACGATATCTCCCATGGCTTTCAACAAGTATCTTTTGATCCAATAGAAGCTCTGATACCAATTATTGAATCAAACTCTTAAACTCAAACTCAAACTCTTTATTAATCTCACACAATGCTTTAGAAAATAACTCAAAACTAAAGCTCTCTCTCACCACAAGGTTATGCCACACATTAGCACCCTTTATATATCTCTCGAATATCCTAAACTCATTAGGAAATATAAACTAATAGATAACTCTTATTTAAATCTAACTTCCTTATCTTTATCTCATTAGGAAGTGATTGCTTGACTCTCAAGCTACTTCAAGTTTGAACCAACAATACATACGTGCTTATCAATTGATAGTTTGATGTGTTGGAACTCAATTTTAAGAAATGTTGCGCATATACTTTTTTGGGTAACTTTTTGATAAATTCCTTTTCACGGAATAACCCGATTATGAGAGTCAGCAATGCATAGCTGCAAACATTGTATTCATATGTTAAAGTTCGGTTTATTTGAATGAGAACTGCTTGTAGTAATTTAGTTATGTGAAGTGCACATAATGGATATTGTAGATTTGTAGAGTAGTCCGAATAAGCTTAGAAACCTTGAGACAATTGCCGAAATGACTGAACTCAAACTATTATGAGCGCACCAAGCCGAGCTAATATAGATTCGAGTTTAGGTTCGGTTTTGAGTATTGAATTCAAAGTCAAAGTGTTATAGTTTCTTGTTCAAATTGAAAATTGATGAGAAATTTTCTAACTCTTTTCTTTTTGTTTTTTAATGCTCAAATTAAATTAAGAAATAAACTCCATAACATTTTTGATTATAAATTAGTTTAATTTTCTCATTTTAAAAATACAAGAGAGAAATAACAACCTCTACATATTATTCTTTCTTTTTTTCTCTCTTTGTTTGTTTTGTAATCTTGAGATTACAACACAAGAAAAAGTTCATTAGCTTCTATTATAAATGATGCACAATAGTTGATATGTGGTTGTATCATGTGATTCTTGATTGCATTAAATTTTTATTTTTGTCATTTTGTAAAAAGCATGGTCCTACAATAAGTTGGTATGTTATCATCATCGTTGGTCTACAAGTTGATGTATAAGTGTTGTAGGGTTTGAACAAAAAACAGTGTTGTAGGGGTTATAATTTGATCTTAACATGCAATTACACCACAAAGAAATGTATTGGTTTCCGGATATTTTGATCGATACATTGCAAATGGGTATGCAACATTCTTCAATAGCCGAGAGTTGTGTCCAACTTAGCAAATGATTAAACTATCACAATGGTCTTCATTAATTTTTTAATTCCCCAATCAAGAATTCCGATCGACCGGAAAGAACATGCATGTGAATGTACGAAGTGGAAATTTTCACTGGTGTTTTTCTATCCTTCTATTTTTCCTATTTGAAACATAACTAAACAAGGTTAAGTGTTTTTTAATTTATTTCTTTTCCTGACACATAACTAGATAAGGCTAAAAATGAAAACAAAAACAGATAACGTTAGTTATATTTTACTAAACTAGTAATTAGGAAATTATCATAATATTTTTAGTTTCCTATTTTGAAGGATAACTACTCAAGGTTAATTAATATTTTCTTTATTTTTCTAGCATAACTAGGTAGATAAGGGTAAAAATGAAATTAAAAATAACTAGATAAGGTTAGTTATATTATAATAAACTTTCAGATTTGAGTAAATCGTAGAATAATTTGTTACAAGTTTTAGGGTTTTTTGAAAAATAAATCAGAGTTTTTAAAAAAACCTTTTAAATTTTAAATATTTTTTATTTTAAATTACTATAATTTGATATTTTATCGTTTTATGAATTATATAAAAATATAAAATTTTTAAAAATCAAATTTTCAAATAGTTTTTTATTTTTTTTCATTTTAAATAGTTTGATTTTCTTTCTAAAAAGGTGAAGTAATTTTTTAAAATATTTTTTTTTTAAAGTTTCCAATACCACCATGTGGTATTTCGATTTATTGTTTTTCCACTATAAAATTCATCAATTTGATAGATTTTATTGACAAAGTCCATATTTTCCAATAAGCTGAAATTTGATAGAATTTATACAAATGACTAATCCAATAAGTTTAAATTTCATATAGAATTTATAAATGCTATATACAATAAGAGAGAATTTGAATAAAAAAATGAAATTCTCTCAAATCCTTGATCCAATAAAACCTCCTTAATGTCTTTCTCATACAAACACTATAATTTAGACTACTTTAAACCATTTTGATTATCAATTTGATTTTTGTTTTGTTCAAATATGTTCAAAGTAGCTTTACCAAAACTAATTGTTGCATATAAAATTATCAGAAAAGATATATATCTTAATTGTAAAAATCATTGTACTATTATTATCAAAATATTAGAGAAATTTGTTAGCTACTAAGATGTCTTTTGTTGACCTTCTTATGATTTGAAATCAAAGTATCTTAGTACAGTTTTTTTTTTTTTTGAACAACAGTATATCTTAGTACAGCCAGTGTATCATAAAATAGCCTATACTCACTAAATTATCAGGTACATGGGAGATTCTTGGCTTCTCTTTGGTTATCTTTTGTTTGTTTCTGTGTATTAAATCAATCAAAGAAAAAAATGTTCTTCAATTAAAAGAAAAAAAAAAGAGTAAAAAGCAGCCACATCGCTCTCCACCTTATCCACTTCTGCCTCAATCCATTTGGCAAAAAAGCTTCGTCATACACTCTTTGATCCAATCACACACACACCAAATCCAAACCGACCATTCTCAAGACCCAATGGACAACAGCAACCAGCAATCATCTCCCTCGGCCGCCGGAATCCCTCCTCCTGTATCCGCCGTCGGAGGAGCTTCTTACCACCACCTTCTACAGCAACAGCAACAACAGCTCCAAATGTTCTGGTCCTACCAACGCCAAGAGATCGAGCAAGTAAACGATTTCAAGAACCATCAGCTCCCTCTCGCTCGTATCAAAAAGATCATGAAAGCCGACGAGGATGTGCGTATGATCTCCGCCGAAGCTCCGATCCTCTTCGCCAAAGCCTGCGAGCTTTTCATCCTCGAGCTCACCATCCGTTCTTGGCTCCACGCCGAGGAAAACAAGCGCCGCACGCTTCAGAAAAACGACATCGCTGCCGCCATTACAAGGACAGATATCTTCGACTTCCTTGTCGACATCGTTCCAAGAGAAGAGATCAAGGAAGAGCCGGGGATCGGCGGGATGATGCCTCCCGCGGTGAGCGGCGTGCCGTACTATTATCCGCCGATGGGTGGTCCTGGAGGGATGATGATTGGTAGACCGGCTATGGATCCGAGTGGCGTCTATGTCCAGCCTCCGTCTCAGGCGTGGCAGAGCGTTTGGCAAACGTCGGCGACGGGCGATGATGTTTCTTACGGCAGTGGGGGAAGCGGCGGTCAAGGGAATCTTGACGGGCAAGTGTAAGTTTCATTCATGTCATCACATCTTTGTGCAATGTAGATGATTCCTTGTTCATCACTTCTTTGGATAATAAATCATTTTATTAACCCTACATTTCATTGTCTTTTGTATCATGTTTTCAGCTGAGCTCAGAGTTACTCCAAATGAATGCATGTTTTACTTGCTGTTGAAGACAGCAAATATTAGTCGACTCTGCCTTGGATGTTGGATATGTCGCCTGAGCTTAGTTTAAAAAGGAGCTATTGTCTCTCTGTTAACTTGTAAGGTTATTGTAGCAAAAACCATCATTACTGCGACTACGCCTTTACTCTCTATATACATCTAATGTGCAGTTTCTAATTTTTCGATTATTTTACCTAGCTCTCCTCGTTTCACATTTTCAGAGATTTGAGTGCTTGTAAACCGATAGCAAAACCAAACTGTGTAAATGTGGATTTGTATATAATAAGCTCGTGACATAGATGTAGTAGCTAGTTGAGATGACAATGGAGTTAATTGTTTTAGTTGACAATTAGTATTTTTGAAATGGACAGCAGCTTATTACAAAGCACTAGATTTCTTAACCGCGCTACGCGCGGATAAGATATTATATGTATTTCTCAATTCTAAAAATATAATGTATAATATTGTATTACATTATTTAAAGAATATAAAATAAGACTACATAACATAAATATATTTTTAAAATTTTCTTTGTGGAAATCATTATGTTGTTTGATTTTTGTACTTGATTCACATATTTGCATAGTTATTTGTGATAGATGAATAACTATATTTTAATTATCAGTAAATAATATATATTTATTATATAATATAAGAAAAATAAAATTATTTACTTTTAAAACAAACTTGTTTCATGTTGGGGGCTCGGTTATAGACATATCATATTCGAATGAGACATTTTTACAGTTATTAATCTTCTTAACAGTCAAAAAACAAATCTGAATATCAAAACAATATGTCATACGATCTCTTTGTGGAATAACTGCTCTGAAGAAATTCAATTTAGACATCAAAAAGGACTGGAAAGGGATGTGCAGATGTTTTATCTAAGCCAGCTTTACAAAATACTATTCATAGTTCATATATCATTTATGTCCATCCTATTTTTTGTGTCCATCATTTCTTAAACATCTTGAAATAACTCATGCTAATTAATAATAAACTTTTGGCTAGCAAAAAAAATCAATTTTGTCTAATTATCGCTTAATTTGTCTAACTGATATATATGTATTTTCTCAATTCTAAAAAAATAATGTATAATATTTTATTACATTATTTAAAAAATATAAAATAAGACTACCTAACATAAATATATTTTTTAAATTTTCTTTGTAGAAATCATTATGTTGTTTGATTGTTGTACTTGATTCACATATTTGCATAGATATTTGTGATAGATGAATAACTATATTTTTATTATCAGTAAATAATATATATTTATTATATAATATAAGAAAAATGAAATTATTTACTTTTTAAACAAATTTGTCTCATGTTGGGGATTCAGTTATAGACATATAATATTCGAATGAGATTTTTTTTACAGTTATCAATCTTCTTAACAGTCAAGAAACAAATCTGAATATCAAAACAATATCTCATACGATCTCTTTGTGGAATAACTACTCTAAAAAAATTGAATTTAAGCATCAAAAAGGACTGGAAATGATGTGCATATGTGTTATATAAGTCAGCTTTACAAAGTACTATTATTCATAGTTCATATATCATTTAAGTCCATCATTTCTTAAACATCTTGAAATAACTGATGCTAATTAATAATAAACTTTTGGCTGGAAAAAAAATCAAATTTATCTAATTATTGCTTAAATATTTTATTAATATTGTCTAAAAAGCTTTCCATTGATATCATAGTTTAATTCTTATTAGTTTTTTTGTTAATTTTAGAGTTTTTTGTACTTAAGATTTTTTCCATATTAAGGTTATATTTCTTTCACATAATATATATAAGTCATAAAAATTACCATCAAATCAGTTTTACTTATTTATTATTTTGTTTTTAATGAAAATACACTTTTTTAATAATTTAATTTAAAATAAAATTATATATTAATTTGTTGTATTCTAACAATTTGATTGATTTAATTAATTTGATTTGGTGGATAACTTAAAAAGTTTTCATATGAATCGGGGAAAGCAAGCTTATGTTGTTATATTATATTTATTTGTGTATATGAAATCTATATATAATGCTAGTGTAATAAAGAAATAACATTTTTTTTTTGTAACTTCAAAAAGATACATTATTACAATTTGAAATTATTCAAAATTGAATAAAATGGTAATTAAATAAATATAATTGTTTTTTATCTTGTTTAGTTTGATTCTCATGAAAAGAAATCGATAGGTTAAACAAATGTTTCAAAATTTGTTGTGTTATTGTTTTGTCTATAAATTACAAAATTTATTGAATTGATATATTTAATTATTGCACCCTTAAATAATATTTTGTCTATAAATTACAAAAAAATGAAATCCTCTTAACTGTCTATTAAATTACAAAATTTGTCTATTAACTTATACGTATTTGATTGATTAAGATAATTATTCAGGTTAAGATAGCTACGTTTCACTGTTTAGGATAAGGTTGGATGATTCATCGGATCTAAAACTCGAAAGAAACTCAACATCTTTCTTGAAGCTCTTAACAGGGAATCCTCTTTTCCCCGGGAAAAATATAGTCCATCTATTGGATATGATGAATGATCTGTTGGGAACTCCATTTGTGAAACTATTGGAAGGGTCAGTGTCCCTTACCTGTCTCCACAATGCTTACAACAACTGCATTGTCACTTTTCTTGGCTGAACTGCTTTCACTGAATGTGACAGGTGAGGAGCAAGAAAGCTGGAAGATACTTGAGGAGCATGAGGTTGAAGAAGTCTATTCGTTTTTCACATAGGCTTCCACATGACGATCCTCTCGATCTTCGTATTCTACAAAAGTTGTTGTCTTTTGAGCTCAATGAACGGCCTACAGTTGAAGAGGTGCTTCACAAAATTATTTTACTACATTCCTTATGATCTATTTGGTTGTATTCAACTAAAATTATTGTTTAGGGGTTAGTCCTGACACTTGTGGAGTACTTCAAGGGTGTAGCTAAGAAAGATACTATATATGAGCTCTCAAAGAAATTTAGACTACTTTAAACCATTTTCTCAAATCCTTGATCCAATAAAACCTCCTTAATGTCTTTCTCATACAAACACTATAATTTAGACTACTTTAAACCATTTTGATTATCAATTTGATTTTTGTTTTGTTCAAATATGTTCAAAGTAGCTTTACCAAAACTAATTGTTGCATATAAAATTATCAGAAAAGATATATATCTTAATTGTAAAAATCATTGTACTATTATTATCAAAATATTAGAGAAATTTGTTAGCTACTAAGATGTCTTTTGTTGACCTTCTTATGATTTGAAATCAAAGTATCTTAGTACAGTTTTTTTTTTTTTTGAACAACAGTATATCTTAGTACAGCCAGTGTATCATAAAATAGCCTATACTCACTAAATTATCAGGTACATGGGAGATTCTTGGCTTCTCTTTGGTTATCTTTTGTTTGTTTCTGTGTATTAAATCAATCAAAGAAAAAAATGTTCTTCAATTAAAAGAAAAAAAAAGAGTAAAAAGCAGCCACATCGCTCTCCACCTTATCCACTTCTGCCTCAATCCATTTGGCAAAAAAGCTTCGTCATACACTCTTTGATCCAATCACACACACACCAAATCCAAACCGACCATTCTCAAGACCCAATGGACAACAGCAACCAGCAATCATCTCCCTCGGCCGCCGGAATCCCTCCTCCTGTATCCGCCGTCGGAGGAGCTTCTTACCACCACCTTCTACAGCAACAGCAACAACAGCTCCAAATGTTCTGGTCCTACCAACGCCAAGAGATCGAGCAAGTAAACGATTTCAAGAACCATCAGCTCCCTCTCGCTCGTATCAAAAAGATCATGAAAGCCGACGAGGATGTGCGTATGATCTCCGCCGAAGCTCCGATCCTCTTCGCCAAAGCCTGCGAGCTTTTCATCCTCGAGCTCACCATCCGTTCTTGGCTCCACGCCGAGGAAAACAAGCGCCGCACGCTTCAGAAAAACGACATCGCTGCCGCCATTACAAGGACAGATATCTTCGACTTCCTTGTCGACATCGTTCCAAGAGAAGAGATCAAGGAAGAGCCGGGGATCGGCGGGATGATGCCTCCCGCGGTGAGCGGCGTGCCGTACTATTATCCGCCGATGGGTGGTCCTGGAGGGATGATGATTGGTAGACCGGCTATGGATCCGAGTGGCGTCTATGTCCAGCCTCCGTCTCAGGCGTGGCAGAGCGTTTGGCAAACGTCGGCGACGGGCGATGATGTTTCTTACGGCAGTGGGGGAAGCGGCGGTCAAGGGAATCTTGACGGGCAAGTGTAAGTTTCATTCATGTCATCACATCTTTGTGCAATGTAGATGATTCCTTGTTCATCACTTCTTTGGATAATAAATCATTTTATTAACCCTACATTTCATTGTCTTTTGTATCATGTTTTCAGCTGAGCTCAGAGTTACTCCAAATGAATGCATGTTTTACTTGCTGTTGAAGACAGCAAATATTAGTCGACTCTGCCTTGGATGTTGGATATGTCGCCTGAGCTTAGTTTAAAAAGGAGCTATTGTCTCTCTGTTAACTTGTAAGGTTATTGTAGCAAAAACCATCATTACTGCGACTACGCCTTTACTCTCTATATACATCTAATGTGCAGTTTCTAATTTTTCGATTATTTTACCTAGCTCTCCTCGTTTCACATTTTCAGAGATTTGAGTGCTTGTAAACCGATAGCAAAACCAAACTGTGTAAATGTGGATTTGTATATAATAAGCTCGTGACATAGATGTAGTAGCTAGTTGAGATGACAATGGAGTTAATTGTTTTAGTTGACAATTAGTATTTTTGAAATGGACAGCAGCTTATTACAAAGCACTAGATTTCTTAACCGCGCTACGCGCGGATAAGATATTATATGTATTTCTCAATTCTAAAAATATAATGTATAATATTGTATTACATTATTTAAAGAATATAAAATAAGACTACATAACATAAATATATTTTTAAAATTTTCTTTGTGGAAATCATTATGTTGTTTGATTTTTGTACTTGATTCACATATTTGCATAGTTATTTGTGATAGATGAATAACTATATTTTAATTATCAGTAAATAATATATATTTATTATATAATATAAGAAAAATAAAATTATTTACTTTTAAAACAAACTTGTTTCATGTTGGGGGCTCGGTTATAGACATATCATATTCGAATGAGACATTTTTACAGTTATTAATCTTCTTAACAGTCAAAAAACAAATCTGAATATCAAAACAATATGTCATACGATCTCTTTGTGGAATAACTGCTCTGAAGAAATTCAATTTAGACATCAAAAAGGACTGGAAAGGGATGTGCAGATGTTTTATCTAAGCCAGCTTTACAAAATACTATTCATAGTTCATATATCATTTATGTCCATCCTATTTTTTGTGTCCATCATTTCTTAAACATCTTGAAATAACTCATGCTAATTAATAATAAACTTTTGGCTAGCAAAAAAAATCAATTTTGTCTAATTATCGCTTAATTTGTCTAACTGATATATATGTATTTTCTCAATTCTAAAAAAATAATGTATAATATTTTATTACATTATTTAAAAAATATAAAATAAGACTACCTAACATAAATATATTTTTTAAATTTTCTTTGTAGAAATCATTATGTTGTTTGATTGTTGTACTTGATTCACATATTTGCATAGATATTTGTGATAGATGAATAACTATATTTTTATTATCAGTAAATAATATATATTTATTATATAATATAAGAAAAATGAAATTATTTACTTTTTAAACAAATTTGTCTCATGTTGGGGATTCAGTTATAGACATATAATATTCGAATGAGATTTTTTTTACAATTATCAATCTTCTTAACAGTCAAGAAACAAATCTGAATATCAAAACAATATCTCATACGATCTCTTTGTGGAATAACTACTCTAAAAAAATTGAATTTAAGCATCAAAAAGGACTGGAAATGATGTGCATATGTGTTATATAAGTCAGCTTTACAAAGTACTATTATTCATAGTTCATATATCATTTAAGTCCATCATTTCTTAAACATCTTGAAATAACTGATGCTAATTAATAATAAACTTTTGGCTGGAAAAAAAAATCAAATTTATCTAATTATTGCTTAAATATTTTATTAATATTGTCTAAGAAGCTTTCCATTGATATCATAGTTTAATTCTTATTAGTTTTTTTGTTAATTTTAGAGTTTTTTGTACTTAAGATTTTTTCCATATTAAGGTTATATTTCTTTCACATAATATATATATGTCATAAAAATTACCATCAAATCAGTTTTACTTATTTATTATTTTGTTTTTAATGAAAATACACTTTTTTAATAATTTAATTTAAAATAAAATTATATATTAATTTGTTGTATTCTAACAATTTGATTGATTTAATTAATTTGATTTGGTGGATAACTTAAAAAGTTTTCATATGAATCGGGGAAAGCAAGCTTATGTTGTTATATTATATTTATTTGTGTATATGAAATCTATATATAATGCTAGTGTAATAAAGAAATAACATTTTTTTTTGTAACTTCAAAAAGATACATTATTACAATTTGAAATTATTCAAAATTGAATAAAATGGTAATTAAATAAATATAATTGTTTTTTATCTTGTTTAGTTTGATTCTCATGAAAAGAAATCGATAGGTTAAACAAATGTTTCAAAATTTGTTGTGTTATTGTTTTGTCTATAAATTACAAAATTTATTGAATTGATATATTTAATTACTGCACCCTTAAATAATATTTTATTAAAACATTAGAGAACTGTGTTTTGAGTTGTTTTGTCAAAATTGTACAAAAATCTATGCTTTTTCTTATTTGTCACGAAAATTTATATGTTAAACTTTCTTTTACAAAATTCTTAACTTTGTCACGAAAACAAAAATTTATGTTTTTCATATTTGTCAATGTTCTCACACTTTCAAATAATATATTAGCTTAGTCACTTACTTATTTTTTTTGTACAAAACAAAGTATCGGAGTCTTGAAAGTTGAATCTATATTATTGTAAATGTACATAAGAGTTTGTGATTACATATTTAGTGATTCTTGTATATGTATCCAAGAAAGTTTCAATGGCTTAGTGGTGTCTGTCCTATATTTATGTCATATTAACCCGGGTTCGATCCTTTCCTCTGCATTGTTTTTTTTATTTTTTACGAAAAAATGAATGAGATGACGTAGCAACTTCGGACTATCTGATTGGACAATTTTTTATGCCTACGTGGACACTCTAAGAGGAGGTTATATCCTCCTTTTAGTATAGTATATAGATGTTATAACGTTTGTTTCTTTTTCTCAAAGCTTTTGATTTTTGTAGGCTAAGAACCCTTTGACAAATATTGATCTTTTCTCTAACCATAACATTTACACACTTAATGCACCTTAGGATAAAGCTTTCTGTCATAGCAATAGAGTCGTAAACCAGGTACACACACCTTTCCTGGATTCATATACAGTTAGTTACCTCTCTCTAGAGCTTAGCTGCCAATCCTCATTTGTGATTTCACCAATTCTAGTGTATCTATTATCAATCAGTCATATGTCCATTGCAAAGTATTCGTTTTTAACGGCTGGTCGTATGAATCATTTGATAATATGTATGTCTAAAATCGAAATAGTCGGCTTCTTGTATCTTTTTGTCCGGTTCTACTAGCCAAGACAAAATACAAAGACTAATGAAATGATAAGAAACCAAACCGGAGTATTTGTGTTCAGACCGAAACCAAGTCAACGACACCAAGAAATTACTTATAAAGTCAGAATGTCAAAATAAAACCTCATTTACCTCTCGTGAAACCCTAATTTTCCAATTCGATCAGAGAAGGAAGCTATGGACGCCATTGATTCCGCCATCGATCCACTCAGAGATTTCGCTAAGAGCAGCGTCCGTCTCGTCCAGCGCTGTCACAAACCCGATCGCAAGGGTACGCCCATTTCATTTTTTTTTAAATCTTTCAGAAATTAGAGGAATGTGCTACGATTCTTGAGTTTCATTTTGGATCTGGAGATCTGTAATATTGATTTGTGTTTTTATTTTTCCCCAGAATTCACGAAGGTGGCTGTGCGTACGGCGATAGGATTTGTGGTAATGGGATTCGTAGGGTTCTTCGTGAAGCTCGTATTCATCCCAATCAACAACATCATCGTTGGATCTTCTTAGGCTTAATACTCTTTTTACCAGGTTTTACACTTATCTGATGATTTTGGCGACATAGTTATAATAACAAGTCAATATGGCAAATGGATCTGCATAGATAGGGGTTATGTTTCTTGCTTTGAATCAATGGGTCTGCTCATTGCTCCTTGACTAGACCACAGGGATTTGTAGTTATATTGGCGGACATAAGTTGCTGTTATAACATGAGAGAATTTAGGATGAATTTTCAGCTGGTTTCTTGCCTCAGAAAGGTTTAAAAAGCTTTGCTTCATCTACATTGCTTTACCAGATTCGCTACGCTTGTGTCTCATTGTATATTTGCCCTTTATTTATCCCATCCTGAGTTTTTATTTGTTCTGAATCTGTTCTCTGCGGTTTGTCATCGAGTCTTTGTATCATCTTGATTTGAGTTTATTGTTCATGAGGGTAGGTTGCCTTGTAGTCTTTCTTTACCCTGCGTATCTTTAATCGTATTTTTTTTTGTACTACCCTTTGGTTGTTTATTTGAAGCAAGATATCATGATAATGAAAACGTCATATGTGAAAGTATCTCTAATTTAAACTAAGCTGTTGTTTTTGCAGGCTATGCGCCAAGGAGTAGGAAGGAAAGAGACTCCAAAACCTGTTGTGAAACCTTGTATTCTGTTTTTTTTCTAGGTTACATTTTCTCCCTTGTGGCTTAATTTTCTATACTTGTTTGAATTTTCTTGTTTCTTTTGATCTTCTCTTGCTATTGCCTAAACTAACAGAGATTTACTTTTTTTTTTTTTTTGTATACCAAAAAAGTATAGTCCTCAAAAACTAGGCTTTAAACACGAAATACCAACCCAAGCCATCATATTATTGTGATATTCGTATGCAGCGTAGATTCAGATCTCATAATGAAAGGGATAAGAGAACTAATTATAAATCCCTCTCATCCAGAAATTCTACAACTAGTGGCACAAATCGCAAAGTATATTCTCTCTCAGAAAAGATGTAACCTTACCTTAAGTTTGTAATAATTGAGGTAAGTTTGTAATAATTGAAAAAGGATCTTACTGAGTTATCACGTAATTGGAATACTAATTTTGCTTACATGGCGGTTTGAGATTCAATTGAAAATTTTGTTAGTTTAAAATAAATTGCTAGGGAATATTATATTATATAGTATGTCAATTATAGATCTTTCATTTATTAAATTGAAATTATTATATATTTTTTCCTTAAATAAAAATAACGCAATTACCTAATGTGATCAAGATATATATTACAATTAATGATTTTAAATAATAAATATTTACTAACAATATGTATATTTTCTATCATTTTTGTTTAATTATTTATTATTAAAATAAATTACACAATTACATTAATCATATAATAAAAATATAATTTTTTTTTGTATATGTTGTATTTTGAATTTTTCAAAACGAGTATAAATTACTAAAACTGCTAAAAGTCTCACATAAAGTTTTGTGATCAAGGTTTAATTTTATTTCTATAATAAGATACAATGATTATAAGATCATATGAATAAATAATTTTATTTTAATAGGTATTTATGTTAATATATATATATATATATATATTTCATATTGTTTAAATTAAACTATACATCATATGAAAATACATACTTATATTTTGATATATGCGTTGAACATATATTGATAAGTTAATATTTTAATTTTGAAATCTTTTTTGTTTCTTTAAAGAATTATAAATTATTGAAAGCACTAAACATTCCACATTAAAAAATAATCATTTGTGTAAAATTTTGTTACACAAATATGCAAATAATCATAAAATCATATGAGTAGAAACCTCATTTAATAAATATCCATATTAAAAGTATACTATATATCTATGTTAATATCATTTAAATTTAATTATATATCATATATGATAAATAAGATTGATTGTTTTGATTTATTTACCCTAAAATAATTGCGAATAAACAAGAGCGGTTGTTTGATTTATATGCGCACGCCAATTTATTACATAATAGTAAATGATTTCTTAGTTATTTAATATATAATTATTATTTTATTATTTCATAATATGTAAAAAACATAAAATAAGTAATAAATATAAAATATTTATTCTGCTCAAAGTGCAAATCTTAACCTAAGTATGTATCTCTTTAATAATTTTAAATCTTAAATATTTTCTAAATCTCAGGCCAAAAAAACTATAAGAAAATGAAAATAAACTCAAAATCAATATTTATATCGAACAATAACCAAAATTAAAAAAAAAAAGACACAAAAATGAGAAACATATTGAAGAGGATTGGCACATGAATGTATACCTCTCATAACTATAATTAACTTTTAAATTGCTAAATCATGATATAAACCGAGCTGCCATAGTTTCATTGTAACCAAATAGCAGACCTGAGATTCTTGGCCAAAACATTAGGTTCTTATGTGATAAGTGATTTTTTGACCTAAAATAATTTTTAAAATGAGATCAGCTCACCAGTAAACAAATTACGTAATTAACACAAAAGTTTTTAAAAAATTGTTTAAGGGCCACAAATATTTATTCGATCAAGAATATAAATTTTATTTTCCATACGATATTTCTTAAATAATTTCCTATAAATTCACTATGCCAAGGCGCATGTCTTATACTAGTCTATAAATAAAGATCAAACCAAAATTACAAGGACATTTTTGTCATCACAAAATAAATTTTTCACTAAGTCTCATTTTTAAAAACGATTCGGGTTTTTTCTATATGGATTCCTTATTTGTTCTCCTCAAAGCTTATGTCGGGGGCGACAACAACATCTTCTTTGATCTCCTTCTCGGCAAAACCATCTCATCACTCATTCTCAAAATCTCCACTACCCATTTCCAAAATCTCCATTCCCTTCTCCTTAAAGCCCCAAAAACCCTCCTACCATCGCTGTCATCCTCCTGCACCGCTGTTCTCAACTAACACATCAACATCGCAAATTCCTCTCATGAAAAACCCACCAAGAATACAACTTTCATCTCCCGATTCGCTCCCGACGAGCCCCACAAGAGAGCCGACATCCTCATCGAAGCCCTCAAGCATCAAGGCGTCGAAACAGTCTTCGCTTACCCAGGAGGCACATTCATGGAGATCCACCAACTCCACGATCAGCAACGTCCTTCCTCGTCACAAACAAGGAGGTGTCTTCGCTTCCTAGGGCATTTCTCGTTCCTCTGGTAAATCCGAAATCTGCATCGCCACTTCCGGTCCAGGCGCCACCAATCTCGTCAGCGTATTAGCCAACGCGATGCTTGACAGTGTCCCTCTCATCACGATCACTGGACAGGTGGTGCAAACGCTTTTCAAGAGACGCCCATCGTTGAGGTAACGAGGTCTATTACGAAATCATCTTTACTTTTTCTTGTAATTGTTATTAATAGAATAAGATTATACTCGAACTGATATAGATCCGACAAGACTGAACCGTATCCAATCGACAAATTCTAATTTTCCAAAAAATCCAAACTTACCAGATGAAGATCCAAAATAGGCTTGAATATAGTATCCGGAATCTACTAGAAATTAAATAAAAATCCGGGTTCGGTCTGGATCTATGCTAAAGTATATGTTGGGTCATCTTTCTTTGGACCAGCGGATCTCAGTTTGGGTATGGATCCTATCTGAGATTTGATCGGATATCCGAAGTATCTGAAACTTATTGCATATATTAGGTATATTTGAGTGGTAATTTTAGTAATTCAGATAATTATTTTTTTAAGTTTTGGGTTTGATTATAATTTTTGGTTCGGGTAAAATTTTAGACTAAATTTTGGGTATTTTTTAGGGTTTTTGGGTCTGATTTTGGGTATTTTTCGAGTTTTTGAATGAAGTTAGGATACTTCGGATCTTTTTTGGGTTTTCGAATCAAGTTTGGTTACTTCGGATCCTTTTCTAGTTTAAAATAGCCGAACTAATCCGAACTCAAAAGATATCTGAAAATTGCAGGTGTTTTATGGATATTATAATTTTAGATCCGAATCAATCCAGATTCAATCGGAACTGTTCGGGACAAAAAACTTCAAAAATCCTAATTGGGTCCAAATGTCAAGGACTCGGTTTTTGATAATAAGAAGACGCGAATGTCCAAACCTAATTCGACTGACCGGTTAGATTTAGTAAATAGACACGTTCGAGGAAAAAGAAAATTAACATTTATTAGTGATTTGCAACCGCCTCAGATCTCTGTCGATAAATAGAGCATGCGATAAACTGGAACTAAAAGAAAAGAAAAGAGAAAAAACATGGGCTTATTTGTGATATAACCATAAAAGAAAAGTTAAATTAGTTTTGTAGAAAGAGGTTAGAGAGAAGAGGAGAGAGAGGATGATTTTGGTTATATAATGAATTAGTGTTATAAACCAAAAAGTGGACGACTCATAACCGGCCTGAACCGGTCGTAACGCACCATCTGTATCAGATCATAGTCGGCCATGTTTTCCCTATGCCTTATGTACTTAGGTTTTCATTTTCCTAGTTGTGGTTGTTTTTCTTTTTACCTAAGGATTAGGATTAGGACTATTTCCTTTTTACTATGACGGTCTAAACTTGTATATAAGGCAGCTTCAGGTTGCGCAGGATGTGAGAGATGGATCAAACAGGGAGAGACTTGAAAAGTTCTCTTCGTCCGAAGATAAATCAAACGGTGTTGGTGCAGTAGAGGCGGCGATGCTGTCTTTGTCCGTTGAAGATGAAACTGAAAAGGCGATATTGTCTTTGTCCGTAGCTGCCGAAAAGATGGATCCCTCACATTTTGCGGCTTGCCTGGATGAAGTATTGGTAAGTGAAATTCGGATTGATCCGTTTTGTCTAAATTTAGAAATCGAATTTTAATTAGGGTTTGTTTGTTTGTTTGTTTGTTTGTTAATATAACGAGGGTTGGTTTCTCCCGGCGGCGCAGATGTTGGAATTAATCAATTACTGAAAGAGTATGAGTTTCACTTGAATGTTTGAGTTGTATTCACGTCAATATTTAAAGTACAAAGGGATAGCTACAAGTTAGGGATCTTCCCATTAGTTACGTAACAATCGTATAACTAACCAGAGAATATTCAGAAGAATATTATCAAGTATCTTTCACCCTCCCGCAGTTGCAGCGTCGGGTTCTGAGACGCCTAAACTGGACCTGAAGTTGGTGAAGATTAAAGAAGGAAGTCCCTTTGTAAATATATCCGCGTACTGTAATGACGAAGGCACATGAATGACACGAACTTGCCCCATTTGTACCTTTTCTCGTACGAAATGGATGTCGATCTCTATGTGTTTGGTCCTTTGATGCTGTACTGGATTTGATGACAAGTAGACTGCACTAATGTTGTCACAATAGATGATCGAAGCTTGTTTGAGCGGGAAGTCCATTTCCAAGAGTAGGTTTCGTATGCCGCAAGTCTCTGCAACTGCATTGGCCACGCCTTTATACTCTGCTTCTGCGCTTGACCGAGAAACTGTTGGTTGTCGTTTGGCCGACCAGGAGATTAGATTGTCTCCTAAGAAGACGTCGAAGCCTGAAGTTGAGCGCCTGGTTGTTGGACAGCCTGCCCAGTCGGCATCAGTGTACGCTACCAACGACAGACCTTAATGCTTGAGTAGTTGGAGACCATAGTGGGATGTGCCTTGTATGTACCGAAGAATTCGCCGGAGTGCTTTCATATGAGGCTCGCGAGGGTCATGCATAAAGAGGCAAATCTGCTGGACCGCGTAAGATATATCAGGCCTGGTGAAAGTGAGGTATTGGAGAGATCCAGCCAAGCTTCTATACTCTGTTGGATTAGACAGCGGTGTGCCTTCTTTATCCGAGAGTTTTGATTGCATATCTACTGGAGTGGTGCAGGGCTTGCAGTCCTTCATACCTGCGCGTTCTATGATTTCTTCAGCATATCTGGTTTGATTCAGAAATAGACCTTTGTCGTTGAAGATTGCTGAAACACCGAGGAAGGAGCTGATTTGTCCCATGTCTGTCATCGGGAACTCATCTTTCAGCGCATTCCGTCTCGAAGTGTTGGTGAGGATGCCGTTACGATGATGTCATCAACATACAGCAAGAGATATGCGCGATCTGCTCCTTTCCTGTAGATGAACAAGCTCATATCGCTTTTAGATTGGTTAAAGCCATGTTGAGTTATGAAAGCAACAAATCGAGCATTCCAAGCTCTTGGCGCTTGTTTCAGACCATATATGGACCGCTTGAGCCAGCAGACATGTTTCGGCTTTGTTTTATCAACAAAACCGGGGGGTTGAAACATGTAGACGGTCTCGTCAAGGTTGCCATGAAGGAAAGCATTCTGGACGTCAAGTTGGTTGATTGGCCACGAGTTAGCTAGTGCGAGATGTAGCACCAGACGGATCGTGGCAGGCTTGACGACGGGGCTGTAAGTCTCAGTGAAATCTATGCCCTCTTCCTGTGATTTCCCATTTGCAACCAGCCTCGATTTGTGTTTCTTGAAAGTTCCATCTGCATTGTATTTATGCTTATGTAGCCACATTGAACGCATAATATTAGTATTAGGTGGTCTCGGAACAAGATCAAAAGTATCACTTTTAATAATAGCTTCGTACTCGTCGTTCATAGACGGGTTCCAATTTGGATCTTGGAGAGCATCAAGATAGCTTTTTGGTAGAGGTTTTTGGTTCTGATAGGAGGGAGACAATCTGTTTAGGCTTTTTAATACCATGCTTTGATCTTGTTGTCATGGTGTGCCTTGGAGCCTCATTAGTTGGTGGTACAACTTGAGTTGGCTGCGGTGATACAGTGGGTATCACAGCTGGAGTAGGAGTGGTAGTGGACGACTGATTTTGAAGAATCGCACGAAACAGAGGAGAGGGTCCCGTGTCTTTGTCGAGGAAGTCATAAGTTGGTGACTTCTCGGTTTTTGAAGAAGGATAAGGGAAGCACGTTTCATCAAAGTTAACGTGTCTGGAGATGATGATCTTTTTGGTAGTAAGATCGAAGCAACGGTACCCTTTGTGGTTAAGAGGGTAGCCGAGGAAGATACAAGCAGAGGATCGAGGTGATAATTTTGGTGTATGGGAATGGTTTATGTTAGGGTAGCAAAGGCACCCAAACGTGCGAAGGTGAGTGTAGGAGGGAGTTTTGGAGAAGAGTTTGGTATAGGGTGTTTTGTTTTGGATAGCTTTTGAGGGAAGGATATTTAAGATATGAACAACGGTATGCATAGCTTCAACCCAGAAAGTAGGTGGTAGTTGAGCTTGGAACAGGAGGCTTCGGATACCGTTGTTAACAGTGCGGATCATCCTCTCAGATCGGCCGTTTTGTTGGGATGTATAGGGACAAGAGAAGCGGAATTGAATGCCATGAGCGGCAAAGTAATCATGGAACTTGGCATTGTCATATTCTTTGCCATTGTCACATTGGAAGGATTTGATTCCTCTTTTGAATTGAGTTTGAACATATGCGACAAAATGCAGGAACTTAGAGAAGACTTCCGACTTTGATCTGAGAGGATAAACCCATAAGAAATGTGAGAATTCATCCAAAAACAGAATGTAATAGTTAATTCCGCTTAAGCTTTGGACAGGTGATGTCCATAAGTCTGAATGAATAACATCAAAAGGTGCAGTGACAGTAGAAATAGAAGTTGAAAAGGGAAGTTTTATTTGCTTTCCAAGCTGACAAGAGTTGCAGAGATTTGTGAGGTCTCTTTTATTACAAGGTAAAGTAGAGTTTGAGAGAAGAGAATTTAAAGTGTGAGTGCTCGGGTGAGCAAGACGACAGTGCCAGATGGTGGAGGTAGTTGCCGAAAGGGCTGAATGCTGGCCTGTAGCTTTATTGAGAGAAGGGACTAAAGGATATAGATCACCAGTACTGTCACTGCGGAGAATCGTCTCCTTGCTCATTAGATCCTTCACAGAGAAACCACATGGATCAAATTCAATCGAGCAAGAGTTATCACGAGTAAATTGTCTAACAGAAATGAGGTTTTTGATGATAGATGGAGTAACCAACACGTTTGAGAGAGAGAGAGGACGAGAGTGAGTTGAAAAAGAAACAGAACCGGCTTTTTGTATAGGAATGCTCGAACCATTTGCAACCGTTACGGACTTTCCAGTGCTAAGATCAAAAGTGAACTTTAGATTACCTGTCGAGTTTGACAAATGTGCAGTAGCACCTGAATCCATGTACCATTGCGCGTCGCTAGGATCCACCAGTGTCATTGTGTTGAATGCTGTCGCGAATCAACAGTTGGCTCGGGTTTCTGACTTCCGTTGTTTGGACCTTGGATCTGCAGAGCTGGTCGTGGACCTATGATCCCTTGTTGGAAGTACTGTTGTTGGGGACCTTGAAACCATGGTGGGAACTGTTGTTGTTGTGGCCAGAACTGGTAACCGTTAGTCCAGAAAGGGGCGTTCCATTGTTGAACCTGAGGGCGAGGCTGATTGTTGAATCTTCTGCCACGACCTCTGTGATTGTTTCTGCCACGTCCTCTGTTCTGAGTTGAGCGGTTGTTGTTGTGATGCTGATGTTGATGTGGAGAGCTTTTGCGGTCACTGGTCGTTTCTGAGGCGGTGAGTATCTTGTCTGATGATGGTGAATCCTTGTGGTGGAGTGATTGTTTGTTGCCGCGGTTCAAACGATCTTCCTCCAGTATTAGCATGTTCCTAGCCTCATTGAACGAGGGGAAGGGCTGCCTGTGGATGATGACATTGATGATGTGATCGTATTTGTGAGAGAGACCATTCAGCATGTAGGTTACCAACGTGCGTTCAGTCACTGCAGCATCGAGGTTCCTGAGCAAATCCGAGATTTGTTTCATTTCTTGACAGTAATCGTGGATCGAGAGATCGCCTTGTTCCTTGGTGCGAAGTTTGTTGTCGAGTTGAACAGCTCGAGCTTCTTTGTTGTTCCTGAAGAAGTTTTCGATTCGGATCCAAGCTTCACGAGACGTTCCACCAGTTTGGAACGTGCTCCGGAACAGATTCTTAGATAGAGTCCCGTAGAGCCAAAGCTTAACGAGACCATCCTTCTTCTGCCAAGCTGCATCATTGTCATTCTCTGGGAGCAGAGTACCATCAAGGTGGCCTGAGACGTCGAAGCTTTGACAATGTAGAAGGAAGAGTTCACGCCACGCATCGTAATTGTGGTCGTTGATATCAAGGAGAATGGGAATGTGGGATTTGATATTTGTTACGCCATAGGCGGGGTCAAGAAAAGCTTGTACTGCAGCCATTGAAGCGCAGAAGAGAAGAAGTAGAAGAGAGTAAGGAGAGAGGAAAAGGAAGCGGAAGATTGGGTTAGAGGTATCGTGAACCCTCTGATACCATGAAAGAGTATGAGTTTCCCTTGAATGTGTGAGTTGTATTCACGTCAATATTTAAAGTACAAAGGGATAGCTACAAGTTAGGGATCTTCCCATTAGTTACGTAACAATCGTATAACTAACTAGAGAATATTCAGAAGAATATTATCAAGTATCTTTCAATTACTATGGGAATGTACTTTCCCATGTATCCTTTCAATGGGTCACCATGTTCGAGGAGTATCCTTTATCCAAGCTCATTGATGTATGTGAGCCTTTTGTGAATAATCTAAAAGTCTTGTTAGTTAGCTGGTTAGGTTAGCTGCTGATGATATCTTTTTCTTTTTGCTTAATTGTAACAGGTTCCGATATCTCTTATTCCTAACCCTGTCTACCAAAAATCTATCGATTTCATCAACACACTTCCGTTCGACACACTACCTGCCTTTGTACTATGGTCCTCTGATCTCATTCTCACTGAATGGCCTCGAGTTGTCAAAGTTGAACAACGTAATTCTAACAAATTTAAGGTTCAATTTTTTTTTTTTTTGGATTGGTGTGTGTTTTATTCAGTTTTAACTTTTTGTTTTAGACTCCAATGTTCTGTTTTTGTCTGACTTGTAGGTGGCAACATTTGTTGTATTGGCCATGGCGTTGCGTACTCAACCTGATGCCTTGACTCTGGTTTTAACAAATATGAAGGAGAGACCTACATATCAAGGCCAGGACAAGCTTCCGCTTATAATTTGGATGATGGCTCAGGTTCATTCTGATAAAACTACCGAGAGGGTCCAAATTTGTGTGTTTTTGTTTAAGTTTCTCAATTTTTAATTGAATGGTGACAGGCCTCCCAAGGTGATTTATCTGCTGGCTTGTTTTCATGGGTACAAACCTTGCTGCCACTAGTCGCTAACGAGTGCTGCAGCTCTCACTCAATTCATCTCATCCTCCAATTTGTTGAGATGTGAGTCACAGTTTTTAATATTTTCTCCCTTCCTCCTCTGCTTGCATGTCTAAAATCTTGTTTTTCTTTTCATCAGGATTTTGTCCTCGAATCCAGAGGCTCGGGCTGTACTCCTAAACGAACCTGTTAGGCATGGAGTGCGACTGCTTCCACATTGTTTTTTTGAGATGTTGGTGCGGCTTACATTCCCTGCTCCATCCGCTAGAGTAGAGTCAACACAGAGGTTTGAGGCTATTTATCCCTTGTTGAAGGAAGTAGCCCTTGCACCAGATATTAGTGCAAACGCACTGAAACAGATATTCACTTTTTCCTTGAAATTAGCTGGTGGACAAGGTATTGGTGGTAACAAATACGAAAACCTCTCTCTCTCTCTCTCTCTCTCTCTTGGCTTGGTGGTTCTGTTTGAATTCACCACCCTTTGCTTGTTTGTTTACAGGAAATCCTGCTCTAGCCAATGAAGCTACAGCAATCGCCATCAGTTTTTGACGCAAAACGTTGATTGCTTTAAGCAATGGGATGTTCTCTACAAAGAGAATCTTGAAGCTAGCGTTGCTCTTCTTAATAAGCTTGTAGACGAATGGAAGGATCATTCCCTCAAACTTTCATCATCGTCCAGTGATACTCTCACTGTCAAGCATGCTATCAACAGCTTCAGGATGAAGGTAATAATAATGCCTCTCTTAGAATATTCTAAGCTTCTATTAACTAATATCATCTCTGACCTCACCTACTATAATATTATTATTTGTCTGTAGAACGAAAAAGCCATCACTGAAAGTGTAGCCAATCCTTCTCTTTACAAAGAAGCTGACCAGTCGTGCAAACTGATCTCAAGGAGACTCTCCCGTGGCATCGGAATAGCACCCTTAACCGCTATGGTTATAGCAGCTGCAGGAGGCGCTGTTGTAGCCGGAGCCGCACATGCTCTAATCTATCTTGCCAGGAGCAAAAAGTCCTCTTAATAGATGCTTATCAGAATATTACTTGTTGGCTTCTTTTAATCCCTTTCTTTGAAGCTATTATGATATATATATATATTTTTTATTTTGTTGTGACAATTACTGAATCCTGTAAAATATCTATACTATTAAAAGAGAAGGAGTCTAAAAAAATCTACTTAAACAATTGTTGGATCTATTCACTAGAAACTTAATATTTAATATTTACCTTAATCAATTAAAAATATATCAATATTATTAATATGATTTTTCCTAATTTTTACTCCTAGAATATTTCCATATCTAACAAACTGATTCCGTTATCAAACGAATTAATTATAATGTGTCTCTATTATTCAAATAATCATCAATATTACATATGTACATCCACACCATCTCACATACTACATCGTCGTAAATTCATAAGTGGTCTAATCTTATATAATAAAGTTGGGTTATGCTCTCACCACAGGCTTCCACGACATCAAGGAGAGGGGTGCTTTTCGCGACACGTGGCATCACCTCATTCTTCACATTTTTTTTTTCGTTAACAAAACCTGGGACCATTCGTCACGTATGTTTATGTTTTAAATGTATGGGCCGTTTTGCATTTGGGCTTTTAGACAAATGTATGATAATCTTTCTGCAACGATTTCATCTCAAACAAAACGGAGATGTTCACCTCTTTAATCGCAGAGGCCTAAAAATCTATTCGACAACAAACACCGTCTTCCTCTTCTCCCAAACCCGAACTCCCACCGTCTGTTAGAGATCACGAACGTAACGACTCGCCGCAACACGAAAGGTCGCAACATAAAACGATGTAATTAAGCCTCTCCATTAATTTCTATACACACCCATTCTTTTACGTTACATTTAATTTCCTTTTTTTCCACCTAAAAACCTTCAGAGACATCTACACTATAAATAATGAGGACGCCATGATCAATTTCCTCAATGCAAATAACCTGCAACCTTTCGTGACCTCTCATCTCCTCTCCTGCTGTTAGATTTAAAGTCCGGTTGTTCTCCGCTGGCGGTGGTCATGCTCCTGATTAATGAAAAGTCTGTCCCCCTTATCTTACATTTCCTTCTTTTAATCAGTGGCTTTGATGTTACGAGAAGCAACCACCGTTTCAAACTTTCAGATTCATCCATAGGTATTCGCTTCACCTAATCGTAATTACATAGAATCTTAATCCAACACTACGGAGCTTTTTAGGTTCTGATGATATGAATAATTCATGGCACTTACAAATACAGAAAACAGAACTCTTTTTTCCTTTTTTTATGAATCTCCAATAAAGAAGAGAATCTGTGTGTTATACAATCATGATTGATCTTCTACAGGTTTAAGTTATTTGCGTTCAGATAGATTCGTTCATTGCTATATGAGAACAGAGTACATGCTTTTGGATTAGCAGAAGAATCTAAGAATTGCTGATTTTGGAGTGGCTAGAGTTACTTAGAATCCAAAGGACATGGTTGGAGAAACTGGTACTCTTGGATACATGGCCCCGTAGGTAACAGAGAAACATAACTCATACGTTAAAGATTGCTTATCATGGGTTCAAAAACTCTTTTGGTGTGCGTAATAATGAAACTTGTGTGGTTAGGTTCTTCATGATAAAGCCATACAACAGAAGATGCAATGTTTATAGCTTTGGGATATGTTGTGGGAGATTTATTGTTGTGCTACTCCATCCTGATCTCGCCTTTGCTGATGTTATTTCTGCTTTTGTTCAGGTAAGTCAAACTTAAGATGCATCCCTATTTGTAGCATTTTGATATCTTTGGTTCTTATCGGGTTAAAATGGTTTTTGGCTTTGTAGGGTTAATAGAGAAAATGAAACAGCCTATCGATTTGCAATTCGGTTTTAGTTTCCTGCTCTGATTGATGCAGTGTTGGTCATGTGTTTGGTTTGGTATTAGTCTATTTGAGTTGAATTCAAGTTGGCTTGGTTAGAAATAACGTTAAGATTACTCTTTCTACGAATATAAAATGGTTTAGTTGATATAATATTTTATGTAATATGACTATTAGATTCGGATGTGTTTTTTTCCCCTAAGATTGTGTTGATGGTTTAGATTTTGGCAAAATTAATAACAAATTATCTTCAATTGATTTTGATGTTTTAGAATTTAAAATCGGGAATTCAATTGATTTGCAAAAAAATTGGGTTTGGTTATTCCTAGCTTTATTTATTTGTTGATCTATTCATTTGTGTCGATTGGAGAATAAGCTTATGATTGGATTTCATTACCCCTTTTTTTCTATTCTTTCTTCTTGATAATAAAATGGAGGAAGAACAAAGAGAATAATATAATTAAAAGAGTTTAAGAGTACATAACACCAATATCATATACATGCGCCTGCAAGCCTACAAGGTTCTCATACCAAAACGTATGGTAAGCGAGTGAGGGCACATACATTGGTATGAGAACCATGTAGGCTTGTAGCTGTTCTGTTCATGTGGAAGAAAGTCACTGAAGTAAGATTGTAGCCGGAACAAACATTCGAGTCTTACTTGAACACCATTTGGATTTAAATATTATAAAGCCTTTTTTTTCTATTGGTTGAGGTCTACTAGATTAATAATGTTAAATCAATCAATTATATGACAACACATGAGTTACAAATATTGTTTTTATTATTATAGATGCCAGTTAGTCAATGAGATTAAAATATTTGTATTTTTGTTTAATTGGTTTAAACATAACCTGAGACCGGTAATACTGAGATGTTGTCCAACATCATTATCGAGCATATGATGAAATGTTAGGAAGCGAATCCGGAGAAGCGGTCGTAGATGGAGGAAGTCGTTAAGATGCTTTAACGACTTGGATGATTCCAGAAGATCAAAGAACTGGCTGTTTCTGCTTTGTCGCTGGTCGTGGTCCTTGAATTTACATTCTTTACCCATTCCTAACATCTTATTATTATTATGTCCTCTAAGATCCGAATATAAGATAACATCTTATTATTAAAAGCATCCTATAAGATACCTTTCTGCATTTTGGATCAATGCTCTGTTATTTTCCCGTATAATATGTCTATCTATAAAAAGGTTTTTGTTATTATATATTTTTTGTGCGTTGTGATGTGAATATGAATATTGACGTTTGATTTCAGTATACAGCTAAAATGTCAACCACTAACATTCTTTTATACGAGTTGTGATAGCTTAAACATTAGACTAATAAAAAGAGTAATGTAAGAATTAAGTCGCAGCTTAATTCTTTGCTTTTATACTGAAGAATCATTTAGGTTACATGCTTTTACATTTGTATAAAAACAGTTTTTTTACAATAGTATTTTCTTAACACAAAATACCCATAGCAAATGAAAGTTTCTATGGCAATGCTTTTATTTAGTAATTATAATGTTAGGTAGTAGAGTAGAGGCCGCGTCGACCAACCAATGTTTGGTAAAAACCAATGTTACACGTGCTAAATAAAATAAAAGCGGACAATGCATGAAGCACATCAATATATCACTCTGTAAGATTAGAGTAATTACAGAAATATAAGATAAATAACTATTAGCACGAAAACCAATGTTACACGTGCTACTACTACAAGCAAATAATAAAGTTTGATTACATACTTAATTCTCAAAAAAAAAAAAAATTGTTTTCATACTATAAAGTAAAAAAATGTTAACTCCTGGGCTCAAGATACTATTTCGAAGACAAAATAATAAAACAAAACTATTCGAACTTTGTTAACATATACCAACCTCGGATTACAACTTAGGTATTGTCGAAGATTAAAATTTAGACATAAAAGATTAATGGTTATGAATTTTGGACAAATGTGAAAATAACAATGTCATACCTACAACGACAATGTCAAAAATAACAACTTCATGCCTACAATCTCCGGTACGCAAATTTGCTATTACATCAATCGCAAAAGCATCAGGTTAAATACTGGTTCCACCAAATATACACAACCCCATAAATTTAGAAACTAACTTCAAAAATATAGTTTCTTAATTAAAACATAAGAATCCAAACAAATTTTAAATAATAGTTATATTATTAATAAAATGCAACGCTAATATAAAGAGTGTATATTATATATTATGATGCTCTCTTAGAAATCCACACAAAATATAAAATATTATAGATAATCTTGATAAAAATTAACGAAGATATATTATAGATTTCAACTAAATTAACTTTGTTACAACTATTACCTTTTAATTCTACTTTTATTAAATCGATTAATCACAGTTACTAACGTTATTCCACTTTGTACTAAACAACTTCAAAACAAATTAATACACTACGATTGCTAATCACTATCAAATGGATCGTTAAAAAAATCATTATCTTTCAACATATTTTCATCTTCATATTTTCTTTAGTAAAACTTTAAATTGAATTGTAGATTTATTTAAGAATAAAATATACAAACCCGGCGCTACGCGCCGGAATACCACTAGTCAAATTATAAACTGGTCTACATACAGAATCCATTATAACCATCCGAAATGATTTATATAGTGATTTAATATTTTTAACTAATTGTTAATATATATTAACAGAATTTAATTATTCATTAATATTTCCTAGATTTAAATTTGAAACAAGATATGACATACTCAAAAAATATTGATAGGTAGTATCGATTGTGATTCTTATAAAACAGGGAATAATTCAAGAGTTACTTTCAAAATTACATTAAATTCATTTTACATTATATAATTCCAAATATTGACAAAATAAAATTTGATAAAAACACTTTAGCAATACATTTGTTTAACAAAAATTATATATACTCCGTTAAATTAATTTCTATAAAGAGTATCAATAATAAAAATTTGTTATTTAAGATAAACTTAAAAACTATTAAATATCATATAAATCTATACTATTAAATTAGTCAAAATCAAGTAAATAAGTCTCATCAACTTAATAAATACAACTCTTATAAAATACACATAAAATATAATAAGAGAGAGTAAGCATGTTCATTCGGGTCTTGGAGTCGGGTACATATTGTTTTTTCTCGATTCCGAGTCTTTCGGGTCCTAGACATTTGGATCTAACTAGGCATTTGAATTTTTTTGGTTCATGTTCAAATAAGTTTACTTACTATGACAATTCGGCCCCATATTTCAGATATATGAAATTTTCAGATAGGTAATGGGTTTGAGTATTTAAGACCCAAAAAAATTTAAAGTACTTGAAAACCCAAACAAAATATTTGAATACCAGAAAACCACAAAGTTTATCCGAAATCTGATCGAAGAACCAAAAAACACCCAAAATTTTATTCGAATGCCCAGCATATATTTTTAAACTTTGAAACTTTACTCGAAATCTGAACCCAAAACTGAAAAAAAAATAGTAATACTAAAAACATATTTAATATACCCATATATACTAATATACACAGAATATTTTAGGTACCCGATTGGGACTCTGGTAGGAACTAGACTCGAAACAAGACCTGCAGGTCTAAAAGTACCCAATATGTAGTTTTTTGGACCCGAATCCGAACCAAACATGTATGTTCATGTCGATTTCGGTTTGGTTTCTTAGGTCCCAATATCCCATGTCTAAATAGTTATGTAAGAGTGTACATAAAAAAATCTTAACTTAAGTAATTCATAAGTTATAGTTTTAGACATATTAATTCATATTAAATTTTGTTAATATTCTAGAAAAAATCCGCGCTTCAAAAGCACGGATCAAAATCTAGTTGTTATTTAAGTTCGCACCTACTCACGATTATTACTCAAGTAGATTTAAATCACAATTGTTACTCAAGTAGATTTAACAGAAATTGTGTTGTATAACCACCAAAAAATTTATCATCATGTAATTAGCTTAAAAAAATTTGACCAAGATATTTAATGTATTTTCTACAATATACCAAAGTATCTTTCAATAGAATCGTTTCATTTCGTCTTTTTTTTCTTTGTTCTCTTCCCTGTAATTAAAATTTACTTTTTATCTAGTTGTGTAAATATTTGTCCAAAAAAACTAGTGTAAAAATATTATAAATATATATTATTGTTTATATTTGGATTTAGTGATTGAGATTTGTATTATTTATGAGTTGAAGCAATGTTTAGTATTAGGGATTGTAAGTGTGTTTTAATCATATAATAATTCGACCAAAAGGAATAAAACACTCAATGTATCTATTTAGATAGTATAGTGTAATATTATAAAATATTGTATTTTCTTAATTTTTTTTCAGTTGTGTAAATATTATAAACATATATTACTGTTTATATTTGGATTTAGTGATTGAGATTTAAAGTTTAGTATTTATGGTTTGGGGTAATATTTAGTATTAGGGGTTATAGATAGATTATAATCCTATACTATTACAGTTTCTACGATAAAAACGAACTTTCCGTGGTTTTTGTCGTAAAGTTTGATTGATGACTTCGAATAACGAGAAACATGAAATGGTTCAGCTACGGTTTTCGGGAGATAGCATTAAAGAGTAGACGTATTCGTGTCGTATCAACGTTTTGGGAAAGCTCGATCGCTTCGTAACGATCGAAATGTGCATGTGCTCGGTCACTATGTAGTGACTAAGCTTAATTCCGAACTCGGTCGCTACGTAGCGACCGTGACTTGAGGTCGCTAGAGTTTTTCGATTGTTTCTTGGGACATTTTATTTTAGTTGAAGGGCTCAAAACAACGAAGCCCATCATAAAAAAAAAAAAATTAGCGGTTAAGATAGGATTCGATTAGGTCAGAAATACTCACCCCTGACCCCTCCTACCCTTGATTGTCACCCATCTGAAACGCTAAAATCACTTTCTTTTCCATTTAAAGCTCATCTCCTTCTCTTTCTCGCCCTCTGATGAACGTTTCTCTCTCAACCATTGCGACGAGTGCTCCCTTCACACTACTAAACTCAACAACTCCTCCGATCTCTGCGTCTCCTTCGCTTTACTATCAAAGCTTGAAGCATTTGATAACTGAAAGACACCTGAAAACCTATAAATAGAAGAGGGTTGAGACTGGAATCTAGCATCTCATACACGGTCTTTGAGATTCTCTTTCGTCAAACCTTAGATCACTTTCCTCCACTGCAATTGCTACTCAATCTGCTGCTCCACACACCGGCCACCAAATTTTATTTTTAGCTGAGCATTGCTGCCATCAAAGCTTTCAAAACCAGGTACGCTTTAAGTAATAGTTTATATCAAATGCTTCCTTGCTAAATTCTGTATTTAACTCTATGTCTGTCCGTCTGTCCATCTTGTGAGTTGTATTAAACAGATGGAAACGACAATCACCGGAGGGATACGTACGGTATACGGGCTTTCGTAACCATTTGTAAGGACTAAGGAATACTACATTAAATCCATGTTTTTCGCGTTTCTACTGTTTACAGCTTGAGAGGTGCGGCAACTGAGCTTTTCCCATGTGTAGAGACAATGGTAGAGATTCAAAAGAAAGAATTTGTGACAAATGGAGCCATACCTCTCCAAGTAAAACGCACGTAACTTTTAGTCTTTTACTATATTATGATTTTTAACAATATTGTATCATTTAATCGCCTTATTTGATTTTTTATCAATGGCCTTTGTTAAGATCCAGGGAGCTGACTTCCTGAGCAGGATCGTCAGTGTGCTGCAGAAAAATGGAGAGCCTTATCTTTCTTTAGTTGGACAAATCACAGACTTCGCTCCGGTTCAACAAATGTGTCTCACCAAACCTGTGTTATCAGGTTCTGATAAGTCATATTTACTCTCAGCTATAACAATATCCACCTTTTGACTAACAAATCCAACTTAGCGCACAGGTTACGTGTTGAGCTAGCTGGTGACGATGGTGAAGACAGTGCTATGTTTGTCGTGTTTTACACAAAAATGACGCAACTCACCTAGATAGAAGCAGCCTCACTGGCTCTTGAGAGGTTCGCTTCCACAAACACACTCCATTTATCTGACGTTTATGTTAGCACTATCGCTGCTGTCATTAATGGACAAAGCTTAGATGAACTTACTGGCAAGCAATACCTCTTTCAGATTCGATTGACACCCTACAATTTCACTCCCAACCACCTCACCTTCACGGTGTCTGCAATTACTGAAGACGTGGCTGTGAAGACTCATTCAAGGGTAAGCTAAGCTCTCTTCAGTTAACATCCTCAATGATGGTGATCTGAAATAACCGATATACTAATTAGTTTCAGGTGAAAGCATCAACAAGTCCTACAAGCGGCAGGCCAGAGTGACAACCATCCACCTGATTCTGGCATCCCACTGTGAGTGAATCTTAGAAGTGTGTGAAGCCATCGTTCTTACCAAGTTTTCTTCTCATTCGTTGCAAACTCTATCCAATAAGTTTTTCCCTTTGTTTCAGTTTCTCATGTTTATCTTTTTTTTTTAAATTCTGCAACAAGTTCCTGCTGAAGAAAATAAAAGTTTCTACTGGGAGCAGTGTTATTTTCATTTTAGTGAAGGGAAGCTTGAAAGCTATTTACATATTTACAAACATTGTCTGTTATCTATATACTTTATACACCTTACATAGATTTTATACTACACATAAAACCAAATTCTCAAAACCCTCACCGAGTCGTATTCTTGAAAAAAAGTCAACTCTATTTTACACAAATCAGAGACTTGTGCAAGAAACATATCCCTTTCTTATTATTTGAGAAGCATTAATAAAAAATAACCTTACTTTCATGTGTGATTAATCAAAATGTCATTGTTTAGGTGTCACAACTAGAATCATTCTCATGACCTTGCATTAAAAGTCCTCATTTTACTAGAATAATTACATGTAATACCACTCATTATAATTAGCTCAACATCTATAGTATATATATGGCCACATCGTAAAATTATAATGACAGTGATTTCTTTTGTCTTAATCAAATTTTAATATAAGTTTGACATATCAATTTCAGCGACCACAACGAACGTGTTACAAATATTATTTCTAACAATCACTATTATGAACAAGTGATCTTCCTAATTGTCACGTTCGTGAGAAAATATTCTAATAAGCTACAGTCATAATAATTTTTGATCACATATGAATTAAGATATATATATATATATATATATATATATATATATATATATATATTGATAGTTTCACATTAGCAAGACTATTTTACAAATCTAAACATTTCAAGTTCAGTATGACACAACTTGAATTTGGTCTAAGCAATATAAAATAATTAACAATATGATATTACAAATGATCCGTAGTGAGCCTAAAACATATAGTTAATGGAATCCCTGTAACAAATATAATTTGAATAAATAAAAAATTTCTCAAACATATAAATTACATGTTGTGGAGATAGAAAAACCATGCTTTGATATATACTCAGACGGCCCATGTGGCTAAATATAATATATATTTGGTAAGAAAAAATTTAGATGTTGTAGCCAGACTTATATGAATAAATAATTAAATATATTAGATGTTGTAGTCTTACTCAAAAACCATTATCAGTTTTTGTAAGCATTTTATTATTGTATATCTATAATTAGTAAGTCCATATGGGTTTGTAAATATATATATACCGTATATCGTATGATTATAATTTAATACATAGTCAGACTGTATCATTTAGAATGTCCATACTCCATACCTACAGCCACATAACATTCATTGGGTCTTATTAGTTGTACGAACTTGGAGTAGTGTTCAAATCGATTTCTAAATAATTGAACATTAAATTAATTTTGCTTTCCATCAATTATTTTGCTGCATCAGTGGGTGAATAGAAGGCAAGTATATACGCAATGTTGTTGATTACAACCATGTATTTATTACAGTGATATTATTATATATGCAATTGTGGCAAGTGTATTGATTATATTGTGTGTTAAGGAAAGTATTTACATAATTTGTGTCCCGCGTATTGGTTATATTGTGTGTAATGGAAAATATTTATGTAATATTTAGCGCAAATTTTGGGATACTAATTTTTGAATATGCATGCATTTGTGGGATTTCAATACGGGAAAATAATAAATATGATTTGATATGATTTCAAAATTTAACTCTATACCCTAATTACTCAGTATATAAATAAGATGTTTTTGAACACATCTACTCATTTCAATCAATCCCCCTAAACAATTATATACAAAGAAAGTTCGATCGTTTTTATTGTATTATCACGTACAAAGGGATGAAGATAATCACCAACCTTGCGTTCCACACACCAAAATCCCCAAAAAGTATTAGTGTAAGGCATGGTTTATTACATGTTTTCCTATAGTTTACGTGTTTTGAATAATAATATAGTTTTAACTTTTTAAACTTCAGATCAATTAGGGATTGTATACGTGATTTATGGTGTTACTATTTAAAAAAAAACTTTAAATTTTACTTTATTTACATATCTACAATTTGGTTGAATTCCGTAACATGAATAATATGTAATATTTGTGTCCATAGTTTTTATCTTTCTAATATCTATATATTTAAAATTATAATTTCTTTAAATTCATTTACCCTGCGCAGGGCGCAGGTTATCATCTAGTACACAGAGTATTTAGCACCACTATTTAATGGGACTCCATATAAGCCCATTTAAAAGCTACGTCTAAGTTTTTATTTAATAAAACAAAGTGTCGATGACGAATTGGTCTTTAATAATTATATTAATTATTTTTACACTTTATAATTAATTGACATTATATATTTGAATATATGATTTATCTTTAATAAAAACCTCAATGCATAAAGATAATTTATAGTATTACTTTTAATATTTGTATATTTTTCTTCTCTCTATTCAATACTTTTAAAATTTAGATTTTATATAAATTAAAAACTATAATTTTATACTTTTTATTGATAGACATTGTGTTTCTTTTTTAAAGAATGGAAGTGTGATTCCAAAACGGAATTGTAAGCTTCCAACGTGTTTTTAAATAGAATATTTTAGAAGCGTTTTGAAAACGAGATTCCATAAATTTTCACAAAGTTCCGATTCCGATTCAAGTTCCGAAACGAAAAACGAACGTCCGATGAAGCTTCTGTGCAACGTAGCTTATGCCCCCATCCATAACCAGGCATATGCAAATATCTGTAACAACACAAGATTAAGAACAACTTCACTTACAAAGGTTTCCTCCATAAATTAAGCAACAACAACGATATCCAGAACTCCGCGCTTGCGCGGAAACTCCGCCCCGAGTAATAAAAATCCAATACGTGTGGCACTGAATGTTACATGTAAGATCAGGATCAACTTTTGTTTTCTAGGGCACGTAAAAGGGATCTATAGCAACCACTCATATTAATTATATATGGTCAATCTTCAATTTTGATTGGCAGTGAGTTGTTTAAAGAGAGACTCTTTAGCCTTTCTCAGACACTAAAGGTAAGACTCTCCTTTTCTCTATCGTTTACTTTTGGCCCGATTACATGCAATAAAATATCAAGACTTAGCGATTTTCTTTATCTTCTTTCACTTTCTCTTTATAAATATTTACTTTATATTTCTGTATACTTCTGTCTACTTGGGTCATCTATATCATTGTTTTCATCAGAGCCGTGCTTAAATTTTCTTTTTTTTTCTTGGTATAACGTGCTTAAATTATTTGTTACCAAGTATAATAAAACTACCGTCAATTAATATTTTACAGTAAACTAAAAAAATAATTTATATAAAACTATGATACAAAATGCGGTTATTTATATAAAAATTATGGACATTATTTGTTTAAGTAGGTAAAAAAGGAATAAAATTTGACTACCAAATAAGAAGATAAAGAATAATATAAATGTAGTGAAAAATAAAATATAAACACATACAAAGAAACAAAGAATATTTTTTTAAGAAGAAACATATTTTAATTTAGATTATTTTGTGAAAAATTCTAACAAAATAACTTTACACCATATGGAAAAGTATATTTGTTTGAAATCAAACTGACGCTCTAAGCCATTGTTTTAAATTAAAAAACAATGGCTTAGGATGTCAGTTTGACTATTTTATTAATTGAGCAGACACGATTATGGTCTTCAATACACTTGCACATCAATGAAATTGTTTGTATCGCCGCTACAGCTAAAGAGTCTCTCACGTCCACTCTCTCAGCTCGTAGGCTCTATTTCGTGTGATTGACAATATGTTAATTTTTCGAAGGTTCATAAGTCTTATTTACTGACTCTGCAATCACCACATGAGTTTTTTATGTGCTTGGGCATCACTCAGACGATATCATGAATTACTTTCCGATAGGTCACCCCTTCTACTATATCAGTTCAAGCATGCTTAACTCTGGAGTTCTGAACAGATGTGTGCTCGAAAAGGTAAGCGCACTTTGGTGAAATAGATAGTCAAATAATTTCTCTTAATTAAACCTTTCCATACAATACAAACCGGAATGTTACAATTCACCCCTTCTCAAAGAACGCAACATCCTCGTTGCGCCCCAAGGTCGTTGCCCATGTTTGTGTGAGCCCTCACTGACTCCACACTCGTCTGGGTTCAGCTATGATACCACTTTTAATCCCCCCCCCCCAACCGCCACAGCTTATGGGCCTTCCACGCATGCTCTCTCGACCTGTGGGTCCTATTACGTGCGACAGGCGGTATGCTAATTTTTCAGAAGTTCATTAGTATTGTTTACTGATCCTGCAATCACCACATAACTTTTCTGTGTGCTCTGGCCTTATTTGCACCATATCGTGAATCACTTTACAATAGATCATCTATTCTTCTATTATTCAGTTCACATACACTTAACTATGGAGTTCTAAATGAATGTGTATCCGAAAAAATAAGTATATTTTGATGATATATGTACCAAACTAATTCTCTTAAGCTTTTTCATATACCACAAACCGAGATGTTACATTATCTTCAATACTATTATTGATATTGCATCAGATTTTCTTCTGTGCAAATATGGAAACCTCTGCTTTGTAATTCCGTAGAACGGAGACTCTTTTGTCCTTGTTATCGAGTTCTCAGGCTGATATTTAGAACTATCCATGTGAATTTTGGAACGGTCAAACATTTTACAATCAGTAAAAGGATTGATCATGCATTTATAGTCTTAAAAGAAAACTATTATACCTCAAAACGGTTTCCAAGACCGTCAGTTAGTATAGTCTTTAGTTTTTGTTACCTTTAATTAGTGTAACAATGGAATACATCATATACAATTAAATAATTGATTTTAACCCTATTTTGGGCGTTTAATATCTCTCCACAGTAAGCAATTAGCCATTTTGTTGGAATCTCTCTAATTTTTCCTTTCCGTTTTTTTTTACCTACTATTGAAGGACAGTTTCTAAACTACTACTTGTTTAATTTTTATTTTAAAGAAATAATACTACTAATATATTTGCAAAAAAGTATTTTAATTTTTTTTCTCTAATAATAGCTTCTTCTTCAGTTAATAGTGGTAGAATGTAACATGGCCATGGGATGAAAATACATCACGGCTAAAAATCAGAAGAGATAGCATGACTTCCTGGCCATTTGTCATATCTAAAAAGGTTTTTATTACTTTTCACGAAACATACTAATCAGTTGTATGAAATACCCTTATTACATCTTTAAAACTGTTTGATGATGTTTTTGAAATATTTTGAAAATCGTTATAGTTTGAAAACCAAAACATCAAATGGCTATTTAAAATGTATCATATCTCATGCTTTTTTGAATTCCTGTACGGATCCCGAATTGAATGTCATTTATTTTAATTTGTACTAGAAATTGATCCATGCATCCGCGCGGATATTGGTTTTTACATTTTTATACATTGATATTTATTTTTCACAATTATTGTTATATATTTTAGATGAGTCGTAATATAAATAATTATATTCAAAAGACCTGGACCGAATAAGGTAATATGGTTATTTTTGGTACAAATATCCGAACCCGTCTCAGATACATTTGTTATTTAGATATTTTTAGATTCTTATACATCAGAACTGAACTCATCCAGACCCGGAAGAACTCAACTCAAAACCCATAGATAAATTTATAATATTTAAGTGGGGCCTAATTTAAAAAAAAATACCTGAAAAGAACAACACCTACCTAAATGGATAGCCAATGTTCATGCCTAACTAATTTTATAAAGTAATAAAAATGATTTTTTTCTATGTGTTTGGTCAAATTAAATGAAATAGAAAGAATTTTTTATTTAGTGAAATAATTATATGGAGTGAAAAATTAAGTGGCAATAAATATAATATATTTTTATTATTTTGATTTAAGTTATTATTTTATTCACAAAAACATGTCTTTCAATTATGTTTTTGGCTACGTAATTTTCCACCAATTGAAACTAAAACAAATAAAAAGGTTTTAGTAAAACAAACTAAACTAAAAGTTTAACCATATGAAAAATCCAGTTATTTTACATTTTTATTTTATAATTGGAACAAAGTTAATGTTTATCAACTAATAAATAAAAATCTGCACTATTATTATTATGATAATATAATTAATGATGTGATATATTGTTAAAATAATATAATTGATGAAATTGTTTAGGGCTGGGCAAATAAACCGAACCCGAAAATCCGAACCGAACCCGATCCGATAAAAATGAATCCGAACCGATCCGAACCCGACATAAATACCGAATGGATCCTGTTTTTTGGTATATTGGGTTATAGGTATTATCCGAACCGAACCCGGACCTAAATGGATATCCGATAGAACCCGAAATATTTATAATAACAAAAAAACTTCTACAAAATGTAATCTTAATTCTTAATATGTATCTAAAATACTGTAAGATATTATTGAACTTCTAAAATAATTATCTATTATATGAAGGTTGATGGTGGAATGTAGCGGTTGAAGCCTAAAGTTTTTTTATTTTGGTTTTGTTTTCATTGAATAGTGTTTCTCATTTCATTTCATGAGAACTTAGTTTTTGTTTTATGATTTCATTTATCTGGTTTTCTTTCTATCATTAACTATATTTATCTTTCGCTTGATTTTGAATGATCACGTTTGATGTTTTTTTTTTTTTTGAATCGATTTTACTTATGTTTTGGCTATTAAAATATGTACAAATCATGTATTTTAAATCCAAAGAACCGATTTTATTTATGTTTTAGTTACAAAATAGGTACAAATCATGTATTTTTAAACCGGAGAACCGATTGAGATCCGAACCCGAAAGTACAATGGGTTATACCGGTTCTTTGAAGATTTACTAACCCCGACCCGAACCCGATATAAACCGAACGGGTCCCGAACCGAACTTTTATATAACCCGAATGGGGTTAATTTTGTTAAACCCGAAAAACCGAAACCCGAATGGATAAAACCGAAACCCGATTGGGACCCCGAATGCCCACGCCTAAAATTGTTAAACTGAGTGAAATATGAAAAGACAATTAATGTAATTATATTAATGAAATTATTAAAAGAACACTATACTTCTTTTTTGTACTGATATCAATCTTTTCAATTAAACAATTCTCATTTATACTGATATCCATGTTTCCGAACAATACCAAAAGATACTTCAGTTTTAATAATATACATTATTTTCCGGTGATTATTTATCTATAGTATTGATATTAATTATTAGAAATACAATACTAAAAATAATTGGTCAACTTACAAATGAATTCAAATATTTACACAAATGAATTCAATTTTTTTACTGTTACCCACTTTTACATAAACCAAAATGTCGATAACAAATAAACAAAAATAAGATTCATTCTCATTTAGTATAATGTAACTTAAAATATTATCCACGCGGGCTAAACACATGTTTTATTTGTTTTTTGTTTGAATATTTTCAAAAATTTAGTAGTATATATTATAAAATCTATCTTATTAAAACTCAAGTACAAAATTGGAGTGTTTGGAGACTTGAATAGGACTATTAAAAAAATTTGGAGTGTTTGGAAACATAAATTGTAGTCTTTTAAAAAAAAATTAATTTTGTTTGGAAACAAGGATAGTAGTATTAAGAAAAAAAAAGTAATGGGCTTATGTTATTAAGAAAAATTAAAAGTCCATCATATTATAAAAAACTATCTATCTGGGCGAGATTTAAAATATACGAAAACGGGTCAATCTAATCGCCTAAAACTTTTTCTTTTCTAAACTAACCATAAAACAAAATTTAAACTTTATACACATATTTCAAATCAAAATAATAATTTAAAGTTGATTTATATCAAAAATTGATTAAAAACTAATACATATATTCAAAAATGGATTTTTACTAAACTATTTTTCAATAACCATTATACAAAAATGTTGTCAATATATATAATAAAAATACAATACAAAGCCCAATTTGAAATACGAACTCAAATTATCGTTTTTATATTTCCTATTAAGTTTTATAAATATAATATATGTAATTATTTATATGATGGTACGTATAAAATACTATTAATTATATGATTACTTATATGATGGTACGTATAAAATACAATTAATTATATGATGACAGTATATGATATATAATAATGAATAGGGATGAGATTTCGGGCACCCATACGGGTTTGGTTCTGATCGGTTTGTGTTTCGGGTTTTCGGAGTCAAAGATTTAAACCCTGTTAGGATGTTTCTAAATTTTAGTTTGAGTTTGATTCGGATCTTTGCGGGTTTGGTTCGCGTTTGGATAACCCATTTAAATTATTTTTAAAGTTTTAAATCATTATCTATTTTAAATTTCTCAAAATCTATAAATAAAATAATATATTACCTATAAATTTGAATAACATATGTCAGAATACCTAAGCTTAACATATCAATTGGTTTGATTTAAAGTTTTGGATACGGAATCAATAATTATTTTAAGTATTTTTGGTGATTTGAGTATACTTTAACTATTGCAGATATTTACTTTTGACTATCTATATATATATTTTCAAGTATTTAAACCAATTTAAAAGTATCATTCTTAATGTTTTATATACGTTAAATCTAAAAATAATTAATATATATATAAGTATATAAATCTATTTTTAGATAAATTCGGGTACCCGAATACTTCGGTTCGGATCAGATTTGGTTCTCTAAATAACAAAATTTTGAATAATTCGAATATTTAATCAATTTATGTTCGGATTTGGTACTATATTTTCGGATCGGTATTGGTTCTGTTCTTTGGATTCATTTTGTAAAACCTTAATAATTACATGAAAAACAAATATCAATATATTTTTCAAAATGTACACCCGCGCGCCTGCACGGGTCAAAATCTAGTATACCTTTTAAATGTGAAGCAAGATTGTAGGAAATTACTATTTTGTGTTTATTATAATTTTTTTAATTATTTCAGTCTTTTTTTGAAAATCTCAGTTTAACTGATCTATTTTCTGTCAAATTTTTAATATTATAATATTATTTTAATGAAATATATAGATAATGTTTTAATTCCAGCGACATTCTTACTAATAACAGAGGTATGTAATGTTAGTTCTATATTACATTCTAAATTAATAGATTCTATATGAAATTTTCCTAAAATATTGTACAGATAAATTTAAAATTACGTATGATTTAAATTTATAGCTTCTTCTTATAAGTTTCCTTAGATTTCCTTTTAGTTTATCTACCGTCTTATTGCACTTATAGTTTTCAATAATTGGTTCCTTATCAATTTATTATGATACATTCAAAACATATACACAATTTTAGATTCAATAGTTGTCGAAATTATATTTTCACTGAAAACTTGAGCTGTTTAGAAATAAATTTGTACAATGAAGATATCTAATTTTAACATTTCATGATTTTTTAAATGTTACTTTCCCGTTTCTCAAAGATAATGGTCAGAATTTTTACACATAAACAATATTGATGATCAATATAAATGTTCACTTTTAAACTGAATAATTTTAATGACATTCAACCAATAACAATTCAAAACTAAAATTATTTTCCATCAATACTTCTTGATATCCAAATGTGTTATCATCTACTAATAAAATCTATGTCGAAAAACTAAAAAAAAATATCTTTAGGAAGAAAGCAAAAACAAAAACAAGAAGCTAAGAACTCATCTTTTAAAGACAGATAAAGTATTTTTTTAACAACAATAAAGTATTTTTTTCATTGATCATTTTTCAAATTGTGTCGTTTAATTGTATTGTGGAAAACATTATTTCAACTTTATCTCCTTTTTGGTTGTGTTTCCATTATAGATATCAACCCAAAATCTTGGTTACAAGTAAATAAAGCATAATGATGAATGCATGACGAAGGAATCCAAATCAAATTCGATTTAACTGTTGATGTACTAGTTCGAGGAGTACTACAAAAAGTAGTACGTAATGTGTTGTATGAAGCTGGAGCAATATTGGAGTTCGTGTATTGGTTGCTTGAATTTGAAAATGAAAAAAAGAATATATGTGTACAAATGGATGTTTTCCATTAAGCAAAAGAAAATTTGTCTAAAGACGAAGTTTGTCATTAAGGAAAAATGAAGTTTTTTTAAAAGGAAACAGAAAATTAACAAAGGAGATTTGGAGATTTTTATTTGGGAAGAGAGCCACGAAATCCACCTAGTATAACTAGGTTGGGGGATTTGTATGGGATTAACAAAGAGAGAAGTATTTTTAGCATAAGGAGTTTTCATTACTTGTATGGTGAATGGAATATAAATGGCTAAAGAAGAGAGAGTTTCTTAGGACCATGTATTAGATCATAGAAACATGTGAGTTTAGTGTTTTCCGGATTAAGTAGAACTTATAAGTTTACTTGGAAGAGATCTAGTAAAGACATATTTCTTTGTTGAAAAATTATTTGAGTTCTTTGTGTACATTACTCGTACTACTATATATCAGACCCGTCTTGCACTTTCGTTAACTACTACTGTGACAACAAGGTGCGCGTATATGCACAAATAAATATGTAATTGGTAAATCTTTGGCCATTTGCCGAAACATATATAGCTTTTCCTTAATGATATAGATATATATGTAAATTAGATATAAGGTAGTGATGGATCACATGATCGAGAGTAACTTCCATCATCCATTGTCCCCTTTTCCTTCCCTAACACTGTCTTTTCATTCCCTTCCATTCTAAGGGCATTGTCACTTTCTCTTTTAAATCTAACCAAACTTGGCCTCTTCTTCTTGTTTATTTTCTCCCAATCATTAGAAATAATTAAACTTCCATTTATATGATATAGTTAATAGCTAATTTTATTTTTACAAAACTTCATGATTTATAACTTTTGATTCGATATTATAAAATTATGAGCATATATACGGGTTGCAAAATTAATCTTTGACTCTAATACACATATATTCATATCAGTTGTTGTTGATAAAAATAAATGAGTAATACGAGTACTTATAAATAATTTCTCAATGTAAATAGATTTCTAGAAGGTGGAAGACAAGGAGATATACATGACAATAATGAAGCTAACTTGTGTAAGGACCACATATTTATATGGACATCGAAACTAAAACAAATCTCTGTCATAAGGATATAAACTATAAGAGACGATGTTACTTATTATCAAATAGTTTATATTGTAGAAAGAATTAGATCGAGATTTAATCTATATTTTTTGGAAAAAATCTAACAAGAGGGGACAATCAAAGATCCATCCCACATGGGATTCAGAAAATATGTAAATTGGTGAAAAAGCTGAACAAAGAAAACAACATTTGGAAAATGATGGCTCTCTTTGATCTCTTTCTCTCACACAAATACCAATATGATTGATTCTATATACACATATTATGTGTGTAAGCATATACATATGTATGTATAAATACACTGATGATACACATAGATATAATATATATGAGTATAAAAAGACAAATGTGAAAAGACAAATGTTAAGGTTGTGTCACTATGGGCAAGATTGCTATGCATTGATGTATCTAATCAGTTTCCATTATCTTCCAGTTTTCAGAGACATCTCTTTCCTTCTGGTGAATTCAACGTTGTGATTATACATTTCCTTTCTTTCTTTTGTATGTACGCAGAGACACACTCATTATGTTCATACACGTACGTCAGTGACTGTACGATAAATATATATCTTTGTATATACACTACATTTTACTAAATCAATTGATTGTCTTAAACATGGAGTATTCATTTTTTTTGGTTTCATAAGAGATGATTTTTTTTTAAGATGTTAAATTTATAGGTCAACAAAAGGAAAAAAATATTTACAAAATGTTCTAAAAACTATACGAGTAGAAACTTAAAGGCTAAAACGGATACCAAATAGAGTTTAGCCTAGATTGTAGCTTTCGCTTCGCTGAGCCGAGTAACAAAAACAACCAAAACTACATTCATCAGGTCGTCGTGCATCTGGTCTGAGTTGAGGCTCAGACGTACGATGCGAGTGTGTGTATATATTTCTTGATGGTTCAGAAGATAATTGGTTATGTTTTGCGTCAAGTTCTTCTTTGAAATTTTATCAATTTTGAGCATGTAATTATTATTCACTATCAAGAGGGTTGGTCTAGTGGTTTCGTGGAAGTTCAGCTCCCTAAGTTTGACTCTCGTTGGGAGGGGATTAAGGAACCAGCTTTTGTTCTTGGCCTCAGAAATTAGTCGGATCTTTACGGTCCCGTTGACCCGGATTATATAAAGAGAAGTATTATTAACTACAAGGATGTTATTTGGAATCCCAAAATGATTTGAGAAAATACTTTTCTTTAAATTACGTTAATAAATTAAAATATATTACTATTTATATTCTTCTGTCTTTTTTTTTGTTTCGAAATGTCTTAATTAGCAATCTAGAAACAGGTCTTTTGAGTATTTAGAAGCATATCAAAGGATTAGAAAACCGCATTGGATGATACTGGATAATGATAAGGAAGTGATATTTGTAACTTGTAAGCACTAAGCAACAATATTTCAATTTCATTTTGATTAACAAATATATATTTTGGAGTTTGTGTGTAGAGAAAGGTCTAAGAAGAAGAAGTTGAAAACAAGTGGATACTCCGACTCCCTCCCACCCGTTGTTGTCTTTGTAATTCTGTCATCAATTATTCATTTTGTTATATATAACCCGATCGATAGTGGTTTTTGTTTGATCCATTTGCTTCTATCTTTCATTATCAAAGGTTCTTATCATCAAAAACATGAGTCATGGCCCCTACAGTTTCACTACATCTTGTTACTATATATAAGTTCTATAGTACATTGATTAATTACAGTCCAATATGATTTCTGAGCTTTTTTGTTGACTTAATAATTGATCCGCAAGGGCACAGACTTTATCGCAGTAGAAATCTTCTTTTTCGCGTAAAAAAAAAATGTAAACGTGCAAGTAAATATTCTACCAAATTTTCTTAGTAATATAAATATTATTTAGTTTTTCTTTTCGTACAAGTATGTGTATTTTTTCTTTCGACTTCGATATATAGTAGTAACTTTGGATCTTTTTCCTCTCAACTAACGATGAGATTAGTCTCTCAGTTAAAAACAAACTTTTTTTTTTAAAGTAAACAGACTTGGCTATATGTAGAGACGTCGAGCGGATCACAGCGGGCATGTCCCACGTGGACTGCAGTTCTTAAAATACCGGACCAAACCCGTACCGTAGAATATATAGGCCTTCGCGGACCGTTCCGCGGGACGCTTCCTTATCAAACCGTCTGCTACAGCTTCTTTCATGAATGTTCAAGTAGAAGAGTTGTGTAGGAGAGTTAAAGAGAGCTCATTAAGCTTTACTAAAGCCTTATCAAAATCAATACCACAAATCTCTGTTTGTGCTTGCTTTCTTGAGTTAAAAGTCTTCTTTTGTTATCAGCATAAGATTTTGTTAAGTTAGAATCTGATTGAGTTGTGGTCTTTGTAATAATTTGGTTCAAGTGTTGTATGTCTTCATCAAACCATCTCTCTTTTTAATTATTTGGATTGCAAAAAAATTTGTGAATCAATTTACCAAATTATACAAGTGACGTGATATACAACTAACTTTTTTCCTAAACAACACCATTGTAACCAAATTTAATTTAAGAAAAACACCACTTCACAGTACTGAAAACAAAACCAATCAACTTAAACAAGAAATATCACATTATAATAAAGCAATTCATAGTTGTGTATAATAAAAAAAAAAAAAAAACCAAATCAAAACACCACCAGAGCTCGAATCGTCATCGCTGGGGTTGGAGTCGTCATCACCGGAGCTCGAATCATCATCGCCGAAATTCCTTATGTTTTCTGGAGGAAAAGTCACAAGAATCGCTTTCTTCTCATTCTCTTTCTCATTTTTTAGGTAAAATAAGATATGAAGAAAAAAATGTGGATCCATTTAATCCCGCATAAACCTTTCGGCCCATCCTGCAAAAGGACCAGTCCCGCGAAGATCCATCCCGCGAGACCCGCAAATTTACGGGCCTAGAAAACCTCGTCTCAATACCGTTCCGCGACAGTCGTTTACGGACCAGGTCCGCGGTACAAATCCATGATTGCCATCTCTAGCTATATGTTTTATTCATTAAGTTCTACTTAGCTTGTATCAATCAAGGGTCTTACTTTTCAATTTTTCTAAAACAATGTGTTTTACTTTATTTTATGCATCAATGATTATAAAATACACTATTTTCTTGAACATGAATTTGAACGATAAAACCTAAAGACTAAAGAGTATTGCAAAAGGGATTCCGCAAGTATTTTGCCAATCAACAAAAGTTGCAGACGGTCACCGACAAAAATATAAAGAAAATTTTCATTAAGTGAAAAAATGAGTTTTGATACTTTCATATTATAAAATAATAAATAATATGATAATACCATTTTATTTTTTAATTAAATGGCAATAAAATTATAATGATAAATAATTATGATGTAAATAAAATTACACTGTAATTTGCTTTATAATATTATAAGATGCCAATTTATTACTAAAGTGTATTGAAAATAAGCTAAATACTTATAATAAGAAGTAAAATATTTTAAATAAATTTAGATTTTGTAATATTAGTTTAATTATTGATATTTTTTATTATAATAAAGTACTATATACAATATTTAATCAAACTAATATGTATTTCGCAATTCCACAAATCAGCAAATTTTAAATATGTTTCTGCAGTTTAAATAATTTTTAATGTAATTTTGCAATTAAACGATTTTTATCGGTCAAAACCTTATCTATCCGGAAAAAAAAACAAATCACTGAGAGGTAGCAACTCCACACGTAGAAGTATCAAAATGAGTTATATCTTATGAACTGGCTCAGCTCAACTTGATTTTTCATGAGCATGATCTCTGTTTTCAGGTTCATTTAATAAATGAGTTTATTGATCGAGCTTAAATTAGATCACGGGTTATATGAGCGATCTTTAATGATCATGAGCTAACTCATGAGGTTGGTCGCTTATATATATATATATTATGTAAGAAAAGATAGTTTATATATTAATCATATTTATCTTATAAAATTAAAATTTAAAACCAAAAAGTTATAAATATATACAAAAAATGTAAAAGAATATTGATATCAATCCTCATATTATATATCTTTTGAATTAAAATCTAAAAAAATATTCCTAAGACTCTCATACAGAATATATATCTTTATAATTTGAATAGATGAAGATTTTGAACATGAATAACTCGTACGTAGAATAGATTTTCGGATCACTAATTTAGCTTTGATTTACTTTATTATTAGGTGTTATATTTATATTAATGTTTTGGATTAATTTTAAACTATATTACGAAAAATATTTTTTTTGATTTTTTTTATAATTTTAGTTTTTTATTTAATCGCGAGTTTGCTCGCTTTAACTCATGATATCTGAATTCAAGTTTACATATTGAAGTTTATATAATAAATGAACTGAGCTGAGATAACTCATGAAATATCTGAGCTTAACTGAGTTGAGCGAGCTAACTCATTTTCATTTTGACACCCCAATTCACACATATGTAAGAATAGTACTGCATGAAGCTATATATATATATATATATATATATATATATGTATTACTGAGCTATATATATCTGGCATTAGACAATGCCCAAATTGGAATCTTGATTAGTACAGAGTATATCATTTGTATATAAAAATATCGACAAGTACAGGCAAATGTATATTTTATACACGCGTGTAAAAGGAATGTTCTTTGTGTGTTAAAAAAAGAACATGTAAATGACGTAACGTAATGGTTTTAATATGAAACTCATTACCTGGAAGAAAAAAGATCATTTTAGTTAAAAAGAAGAAAAAAAGTGTTTACCAAATAAATAAATGAGATAATTATTTTGACAAAAAAGATGTTTAACATTTAGACCCCCCAACCCAAAAAAAAAAATGTTGACAAAAAAAGAGATCTTTATTTACATCCAAAGAGCAATAAAAAGCTCTCTAGGGTTTCATGGAATTCTTTTTCAGCAATTTATGGTTAGTTTACGCACCTTTTGGCCTTTGCCATAGTTATTTTCTAGTATTTTGTACTTTCTCTTGTATAAAAGTTTGCACAATGGGCTTAGTTAGAACCGTGTTAGTAACACATTTTAAAGCATTGGGGCTTAGGGCATCATTTTTATGTTTATAGGGAAGATTTATAAACATATTATTTTGTATAGGCAATTGATATAAAGCTGTTTGTTAAGTATTTTTAAAAAATATTAAACCTAGATTACTACTAATATTTCTAAGATTTATTTTCTATCATCACAACTTAACTTTAAAACCCAGCTTTAAAAAAAACTTAACTTTAAACTAATTAGCTACAGTTATATCTACAGTTTTGAATTTTATTATTTATTTCTTTTAAGTATGTTATCCCTTATATACTAAAGCGCAAGTCGCCTAACGAATTAAAAGCTGCCATGTGGAAAAAATTTAGAAAAAAAAATTGCCAAGTGGAAAAGTTTTACAATTTTTTAACAGCATAAATGCAAAAAAAAAAAAATTAATGCAAAAACATTTTCGTCTCTTTATCTTAACTGTTTAATTTTTTTTTTAATATATACTAAAATCTCTAAGATTTCTCAGCCATGAACCCATGATTTTGTAACAGTTACTCTTTCTCTACATAAACTCAAAATGCCTATAACGTAAACTGATCTTTACTTCTTTCAAAAAATTTTAACTCCTAAATTCTTTGTAACAAATTCTCTCTAAAATATGATAGATCAAAAACTTCTACCGTAACCACAATATCAAGTCTACAACTCGGGATCCATATCAACATAATCTCTGGCCAATATGTGGCACAAGAATATTCTTCAAAATCTTTTCATGAATTGAGAAAAGAATCACAAGTTTTATCCGTGCATAGTAGGCTGAAGAACTCAAAGTCCTGGTCAGTAACTCTGGAAACACTCAAACTCTTCTAATCTACTTATTGCTTTCATTTTCTTTGGGTTTAATAGTTATAAGCAAAAACTACATAGTGGGTGAAAACCAAACAAGTCGATAACATTTTCAAACCGGATTAGATCAGTCCTGGATTTTGTTATTTTGTATTGTGCTGATAATTCAGGGAGGGAAGGAGAGTAAGAGTGACTTACCTTAAAGCAAACGTACAAGGCCTTTAAATTTTTGAGACATGCCACATCCGGAAACAAGTGTATTCTTATTTATTTTTGGATAATGTCTCTTATGTTACTCAACTTACTTTTTGAAACTTTTTTTGTAGCTTTGAATAAATTTTTTATCGTGGCTAACAAATAGTGATGTGATGCCTCTTTTAAAAGTGTGGAAAGAAAACAAAAAGAAATTAGCACTTTTTGCTAAAAAAACCTAGCACTTTTTTGGTAAAATTGGGTATGTTTATAATTTCACAAATTTTTTTATAAAGAGTATTAGAGTGTATTCTTTTTATTTTATAAAGAGTATTAGAGTATATTCTACTATGGTGTTACCGACAAAATTGGGTATTGTTTATAATTTCACAAAAAGAAATTTATAATAGATCATATTCAAGTATCTTACGCTTTTTTTTTGTTAAATAAAAATTTGACTATTTTATTCATGTTTAATATTATTTTTTATTGTTTATTATACTAATCATTAAGAAATTATATTTTTTAAAAGTCTTATTAAATAAAAATATGAATAATACTGAATAGATTAAATATAATATTTTAAATATAATAAAAATTTGACTCCGTGCATAGCACGGGATGATATACTAGTTGTTTATATTTTATGAAGTGTTATAATAAAAAACATATTATGTTGATCAATATAATATACTTGTATCACTTTTTATATAAATATTTATTCTAAAGTTGTAAAATAATATTTTTGTTTGAAAATAGCAAATATTATTTCTGTTTAAAGATAATAGTTTGGGTGTTACAGATTTTTACAAGTTAAACATAAAAATAAGACTAGTTTATTCTTAGATGAACTTTTCTATCAAAATTTTATTTCATAAATATTTTTTCATTGCAAAACAATTTAGTACAAGATTTTAAATATTTTTTTTTCATTTAGCCTGTGGTATAAAAACATCTAGGCACAGCTCTGGGCTTAATTTTTTTGTAAAAAAACATTATAGCGTCTGCAGCGTAAAAACAAAGATTCTTATCAAAATAGTAACGAGAAGATGAAACAAAGGAAAAATCTACTGAATTCCACAGGTAAAAAGATTGTCATATAGATGACAAAACGGCAGACATGGAAAATTAATGGGCTTTTGAAAGTTTATATAAACTAGTTTTTAAATATCGTTTATCTTTATATATTAGTAACTCATAATAATTGCATTACATATATAATATATAATATGACCGATGAATGCAGTTTACAAAAAATATATATATATATATATATATATATATATATATAATATGACCGATCGACTAGATTTTACTAGCGTATAGTTGCAAATTAGTTATATGTATTTGAGAATCTTATGGTTTTTTGAATTAATATAATCCATTATATAATCTCTGTAGCTAGTACAAGTGTTTCAATATTTTTGTACATAAATACTGGAATCCTGGATCGGACAGTACAGATCAAGTTATCTCATTACATTATATATGTATGAAATTTATATCTTTTTTTTTTTTGCAAAAACAGAAAATGAATGCATGAATTTAGGGTATTATTTGAACTAATCCAAATCATTTTAATTTCCATGAAATTTTATGTTATCAAATAACAGGATACTATAACAATAATATTTAAATCGAACGTCGGAAATTAAAAGTAGATGAAATGAACATGGTGATGCAATAATTATACCCATCATCTCCATGCATATATATCTTTACACACACACACAGATATATATATATATATATAACCATCAGTTTTCATTTAAAGGAACAGTAGTTTCAAAAGTGATTGGAATAAATAAAATGAACCAGATGGAGGTCATCCAATAATTATATTCAGATCATGCAAATTGTTCATTCTTCTATTTTCCACGTTCCTTTATTTGTATGGTGCAATAATTGTTTATTGTTCACTCTATCTCTTGTTACTCTAATATCAAGCACTTAACTAGCTGATCACACTAATTAGCTTTTGTTCTATTTAATGGTTAATTAGTGACATAATTCGAGTTTAATACTCCAAATAGCTAATGTTACGGAATTGACATGATTAATGTACACACGGTAACTAATTGAACTGCAGTCCATCAAATCCCCATGTAATTGAATTGTTTCTGATACTACCTAAGATGGCACAACGGAGTTTGGAACACACATGACCAGTTCTCGAGGCTAATTGAGAAGGCGATGAAGATCAAGATTCTATCATTTGGGTACAAATTTCTTCGTCGATGGGAAATCATGCTGAGAATGTGGTTTCATAGACTTCAGATTTTTCTCATCTTCGAGAAGTGTTAGATTCATATTTTACCGACTTATAGTTTTTTGATACATCTGTAAAACGAGGTCTTTTGTTGATCAATGAATTTTAAATTTCAACAATTTTCAATGTAAAATTGCCGGGGAAATAATTAATTTCTTATTTGAACATATCATTTGTTTTCCTTAGATTTCAAGAAAACAAAAAGAAATTAAATACGTAAAAAGATTAAGGCCTAAAACGCTGACTGCAAGAGTGGCAAGTGATCTCCAAGCAAGTCGTATCGATCTTGGTCATTGATCTCTCCTTCAACCTCTCCGCTCTCTCAACCTCCTCCCTCGCCTTCTGCCACATCACCCTGATCCCAATCCAAAATCCGTTAACCAAACCGAACAAAACCAAACCAAACCGGAATTACTCAGTATAAGTTTGTTACCTTGCACGAGCAAACTCAGATTGAGCCATCTCCATCTCACGGCGAGTCAGCTCTCTGACTCTCTCGGCGTAAGCCTTCTCTATCGCCGCCAGTCTTATCTGCTCCGCCGCCTGCCACTTCAGAGCCTCCACACCTCCTCCGCCATCGCTTACATGCTCCACGGTCGCCGTTGGAATTGTGCTGAGGCTGATGGAGAGTTTGAGGTCGAGATCGTGGTGGATCATGGATGAGGAATGGTGGTGATCGGTTGTTGTCATTGTTGGGACGAGTGTCCTTACCGGAGATTCCGTCGACAGTGGAGAAGGTAAAAGCTGAAGCTCTTTGTGATGATCATGTTGCTGCTGTTGTTCAGCCATTTTTTTGGTTTTGTTTTTTGTTGGGAGCTAAAAAAAGGCTGCAGTTTTCAATAAGTAGGGGGTGGCATTACCAATCACTTTATATGTAAGCTGCTTCGTGTCTGTGCACATATATATCTACTTGAAATGACTGTTATATCCTTGGTGCTTTATTTTCGTGTCATATACTTTTTTCTGTTTCAGAAGGATCCATGTTTCAAAAAAAAATTGTTTCTAAAAAATTTCTATTTTACCTTTTTAATGTATGCAATAACGATAAATTATAAATTTTAAAAACATTAATTGTATTTACTGAACTTTGATTGGTTAAAAATCATAAAAAATAGCTAAACACGAAAATAATGTATTTATCGTCAAAAATTTACGTGTTTTCTTAATAAGTGTGAAAACTCTAGAATCTATACTATTATTTGAGAAGTAAATTTGCTTACTTGTTATCTTGTCCATAATTTTAGTACAAGTCATTAGTTAATTAATTAATATTCGTATATAAAATTTTATTTCATACATATACTTATCATGATATTTAAGATAATTAATAATTTGCTTACTTGTCATCTTGTCCATAATTTTAGAATAAATCATTAGTTTAATTAATTAATATTATTATTTAAAATTTTATTTCATATATATATATATATATATATATATTTATCATGATATTTAAGATAATTAATAACCATTAAACTATTTCTATCGATATATATACACTATTATTATTTTAAAATATTCATTTATATATATATATATATATAATTATCGTAATATATAAGATAATTAATAAACATTAATCTATTTTACTGATATTTATACTATTATTTTTTTTATTACTTATCGTCTTCTCCATAATTTTAGGATAAGTCATTAGTTTAGTTAATTAATATTATTCTTTAAAATTTAATTTAATATATATATTTATCATAATATTTAAGATAATTAATAACCATTAACATATTTCTACCGATATATATACTATTCTTCTTTTAAAATTATTTAATTTAATATATATTTTTATCATGAGTTAAGATAATTAGTTAATATTAACCTATTCTACGACATATATACTATTATTTTTGAATCTTTTAACATATATACTTATTATTATATTTAGGAAATTTAATTTATAAATAGTTATTAACATTGATATTAAAATTTGATATTAATTAACAATATCTAGCGATGATATTATAATTACGTTTATCTTATATTTAATTTATTTTAATGACTAATATTATAGCCACTTTATTATTCTTATTGGAAATATTTATCAAAATACATATTATTACAATAATAAAATAAAGATTAAAGGTAAACCATCAATGAAAAGATGCCGTAAAATATAAATTGCATACTTATGTTAAATACTTTATATATATTTAATATTAAACAATCATATTCCTAACCTAAAATAAATTCATTTGTATTTTTACATGACAATCATAAATGAATTTATCTGTAAAATCACAAATGTTATCAAAAGAATATATTTAAATCCAAAATAGTAAATATTATATAAACTATAAAATGATAATTAACTAAAAATATTAAAAATAAATGGAAACATGAAAAACTAAGATGAAAACATTAAATGTTATTGAAATTTTGACAAATATAATAATTTTGTCTCTCTGTTTTTAAAATATAGATTATAGAGAATATATAATGTTTGTTGGTTATTGTTATTTTACTAATGTTTTACTGGCTGTGACCATTTATAATCTTTTCAGTGCCACTGAATTTCTTTTCAGTCTATAAGTATAATAATTTGATTACTATTATAAAAAAGATTTTGATCCAGAATCTACAATGATATATAAAAATTTGAAACCAAAGAACATAATTTAATACATTGATTATCAATATTAATATTAAAATTTGTATCTAATTAATTTAATATATTTTTTATAAAAATAAAAATTAGAATTAAAAAAATTTAAGTATATATATATATATTAGTCTGCACGGATCATCAACTAGTATACATTATTTTGAAACGGAGAGAGTAGTTATAAGAAGTTAATTTGTTTAGAAAATTAGTGATGGATCGATTGGATTCATAATAATAATAAAAAGTAAAAAATTGGGTGAAGGAACTATTAAAAATGTTTCCGACAATTTAATTAGTAAAGGGATAACAATGCGTTAAATTATTGTCAAAACTTAATAAAAGCATTAAATTTAATCTAGTATATTTGACATAAACAATCAAACTTATAATGACATACATCATAACTGTAATAAATGTATTTTTTGACATAAACAATCATATTATTGACATAAACTATCAAAGATTTAATTGAACCATTAAATTTTTCAAATTTTATTTTAAGAGATGTATATATTTTTTGATAAAAAATTGGATAACTTTTTTGGATAATCCAAAGATATCTACCGGACAAAAATTCAATCGATTAGTCTTTTAGGTATCTGATCACCGGTGCAGTCAGATCCAGTTGCTCGCAAAGAAAATCAGAAATCTCTGTCGCTTAGCTATATGGATAAACTTGAGTTGGTGCGGATTGGAACCTAGATTCTTTTAGAGACATTTGGAACGCCATGCGCCTCCTGACCATATCCATTTAAGGCCTGACTGGTTCAAACGCAGCGGTTGCGGTTGCGGGAGTTTGTGGATGCGGGCAGTTGCGGTTTCTAACGGTTTTAAGAGATTTGTACGACTGGTACTGCTGTTAAAAATTGGTGCGTTTGCGGGTGACTCATGACTGGTTAACTACCAAATGCATTAACAGAGTTATAATAAAAGAGTGAGTTTGAAAAGATCTTGAGTTCTTAATCGTTGAGTTAGAATTATAGTTTGATTCAATATGGTAACACAGTTATTTATATCATCAAATCAATGCTTTTCTAAATTATACTAGTACCATCGTTTGTTTACGTTTGCGGTTATGTTATGTTTAAGGTAATAGAACATGTATATACAACCATCACCGTTGTGTTACGGTTAGTTTAAAACATCAGTGGCATAATTCATTAAGGCCGGGTTTGAAATTTTAGAAATTTTAAGCATTTACTAATAATTTTAGTAATTATTTTCATAAGTTAGAGTTTATATTTACATATATAACTTCCAAATATTTTAGAGGTTTTGACAAATAATTTCTTTTGACTAATGTCATTCGACCCTGCTAATTAGTCATAAGTTCCAATTTTAAACTTTATTTGTTAAAAATTAATCTGGAGCACATTGACATTAATGAGAAAATAATACTAGAAGTTAAGGCATCTCTAATCCAAATCTATTTTTTTCTCAATAATTTCTACTAAAATAGTATCAATATTATTAAAACAGGATCACTCCTATCCTTTACCCTTTATTTATCGTGCCATATTACTTATTTTGCCACTGGTTTTTCAAAGAAAGTTATACCCCTCATTAAGGGTATAGTGGTCATTTGATTGATGGACATGCATATTAATAGAACGCCAAATTATATTTAGTGACAGTTACACGTAACCGTTGAATGTTAAAGTGGGTTTGATTACATTCCTTACTTCAGAATTTCAGATAGTCATGTCGATAGTATTTCTATGGAATTCATTAACTATCATATCTTAATTATTAAAACATTTTATTATCATTTAAGAGAAATATTATACAAAAAAACATAAATATGATTAAAACACACAAATATATAAATTAAAACTTTAAACAATGTAAAATAAAAAATATACCCGTCCTTTTAAGGACGGGTCAAAATCTAGTAACTCTATTATAGAGTAAGTTTTGCTCAAATGATTGATTCTAACTCTATTACAAAATCATTGGAGTAAAACTTACTCAATAATATAATTACACTATTTTAGTAGAAATTACAGAGAAAAAATACGATCTTTAATCTCACTCTATTTTCCACTTTAAAATAGAGTTTAGAGTAAAAATGTTCAAATGGTGCTCTATTTTTCACATTATAATAGAGTAAAAAATAAGTTTACTTTATATATAGAGTAAATTGTTTTTTTTGTTCATTATTGTATTTTGTACTTTAAAATAGAATACCATTAAAATATATCATAACTCTATTATAGAATTATTAAAAAAATAAGGTGAACCATAGAAGACGGCCTTAGTTTGGCAAAACAAAGGTAGAAGCTATTAAAAGACTAGTTATTAGCTGTAGAAAAAATCTCCGTTGAAGAAAAGACAGAGAAGATGGAATATAACGGATCACGTTATTGAGGCATGAGAGGCTTTTATGAGAAACCCTTTTCACTTTTTCATCATCTTTCTCATTTCAAATGTTATTATAACTAGTAACTTTGCGATTATATATAAGCATCTATCCGTTTTATATAAAGATATGAAAATGAGGATGTGGTTGCGTAATAATTGGAGATGCACGTGGGTTATTGGGTTCTAAAAGCTAACAAACTTACTACAATACTAAGTAGGAATATTTTAGTCATTTAAATTCTTGTCATAAAATGGTACTATAGCAATTGTTAACTGGTCATGTGGCATTAACAAGGAACTTATCAAGATACAATATGAGGTGTGATAACAACTGTCTAAGATGCAGAAAACCTAAAGAATCAGTAGTCCATGCCATCTTTGAATGTCCACCAGTTCTGCAGGCTTGGTCTTTATCATCAACTCCAACAAATCCAAATTTGTTCCCAGTATCAAGCGTCTGCACAAACATGGATTACCTATTCTGGAGGAAAAACGACATCATTGAGCCATAACAAGACAGAGATCCTGATAATATGGTATATCTAGAAGAGTAGGAATGACAAATTTTTCAGGAGGATAGACAAAGAGAACCATTAGAGCTGGTTAGATATGCAGAAAGTGAATGCTAAGCCTGGTTTGATGCGAATGAAGTGTCAAAACCAGTGATACAGAAAAACAATACTGAAGAACCCCAAGTCTTAAGCTTAGGTAATATTTGCTTGTTAGATGGATATTGGACATCTACTGCTCACTTTAGTAGATATGGATAAATTTGGATGAACAGTGGGGGGAACATACGGCTTATGGGGACCAGAAATATCACTCGACCCGAATCGGCCCTGCATTCGGAACTAGAAGCACTGTGATGGGCAATGGAGAATATACTTCAACACTCGACATGTCAGAGCTTTGGGACAGACTGTAAGGACTTGATCGCAATGATAAAAGAACCTCATGCTTGACCAAGCTTTGCGACAGAATTGGAGAGGATAGAAACGCTTCAAATATGCTTCACGGACTTCAGCATCATTCATGTACCAAGAGCGTGCAATCAGATTTCAGACTTTTTAGCTAAAACTGCGAGATCCTTCCATAGAAAATTACTTTTTATTGGTTGTTCTATTCCGGTCTGGTTACACAGTCCACTTTAACTTGAGTAATAGAATGGCCTTCCGATGTCAAAAAAAAAATGGTACTCTAATTTTATTTAGAAGATAAAAAGTGTATCCTCTATGTTTTTGGTTACTAGTCTGTTTTATTTATTTCTCATGATATAACTTTTGCTTCTAATATTACAAGCAATAATTATAGACATTACTTTTTTATTTAGATATTTTCCTGAACTCATTTATTGTGATTAACGTAACTTAGGTGCAATTTCTTTTCGAAAGAAAACATATAAAAGTGATGGAATGTGAAAATTAAAAATCACGAAATCCAAAATGTATTTAACTTAAAATGGTGTATTATATTAGCCAATAGTTTGCTAACCTGTTTTTCAATGAACTTAAACACTTTGTCTAAGTTTATTTTCTTTCATTTATCCATGTTTCTGGGTTCACTAGTCTAGATCTCTTTTACTTAAAAAGAAGCAGTGTTCTAAAATACGGTCTAGGTGTCTGTTTTAGGCGGTTTTTAAGCGCTATACGGTAGCCAACCGTATTGTTTTTATGTTATACAGTGTTTTATGCAGATTTATATAATCCGGGCGAATAATAGCATTTAGGCGGACATTATTCGGTCTACGCGGACGTCTAGGCGGATTTTAAGCATCTTTTATATATTTAAAATGGATTTAACTTTTATAATTTAAAACTATTTATATATGTTAAACTATATATTTATACATAAAATTGGATTTAAAAAATATTTATGTTCAGTTTTTTCAAAAATAATGTATATATTAATCTTATATTTACGTTTCGGATAAAAATATATATCCGTATATATCCCGTTTAGACGTCCGCTATACGACTACGCGCTATACAGTCATGTAACGCGTAATGAACGTCCAACGCATTTTAGAACACTGAAAAGAAGACTCTTGACTGTTGCTTTTAAATGCAACAGTAACTACTCTTGGGCTCAAAACTTGTAAAAATTCAATGTGGTTTTTTTTTATAAATACCTAAAGTAACATATGAAGTATATGTATAGATTCATTTATTTATTATTAGTTTGAATCTGCTTTAGAAATACATAAACTATAAACTATAAACTATAAAACCTATAACCTATAACCTTTACAGCAATGATTTTGCCAAACCCCTAAAAAGAGCTTAGACAAAACAAACCATAGAAAATGAAAGTTCACTTAAGAAATTGGGGACATATAGGCCCATAGTGTTTTTGGATTGTAAATCAGAACAGATTATAACAAAAAGTGAACCGAAAATTTATGTGGACCAATAGAACTAATTGCCAATCTGAACCGGACGCGCGTAAATTTTACTCTTTGCTACATTTGTTCCGGTGATTAGAAGAAGTGAAGAACATTCCCCCCGCAAACCCGTAATTAAAAGACAAAACTAAAATCTCAAATTATACAAAATATAGATGTTATAAATCCTTATTTGTTTTGCTTCATTGCTTAGTTATGATGTTTCTGTTTCTTTTTTTTAATTCTTTTTAGATATGTTTGTCACGTTTGAAGTCAGTGCTATACTACACACAAACCATCCATCTGCGGCTCGACAGGTTAGTAGTCTCTTTGAACATTGTTTCCATGCTTGAGCTAAAAAGGATCAAAACTTTTTGAACACTCTGTGCAACAACTATATAGTTTAATACTTATCTGTTTGATATAGAAAACCAAATACTCTCTCACCTGCAAAGAGATTGGAAAAGATTTGTGTGTATCCGGATGGTTTATTCAAGTTTGTTTGTGTTCCTCAAATCTTTGGCAGAAGCTTTTATGTGACAATTTTCACTTGCATTCAGTGTACCAAGATTATACAGGTTTATGTACTTCAAACAACTCAGCTTGATTTGTCAAATTTGGATCTTATCATCTTAATAAGGCACTCTACTAATGTAATTATACTGTTAATGGCTTCAGCTAACCGGTTGTTTTGATATCAAACATCGAAACCGTGAGTGATCTGTTAAGACAAGCCAACTCGATGCAGGTAGATCATCACAGTCACATGGACTTGCTTCATACTGGTTTTCGTGTTGCAGTCTGGTAAATCTATTTTGTGGAAAAGAGATTACATGTCTCAGACGTTACCTACATAAAGCTCGTAGCCATGGCCACCAACATCAAAGTGTATTTATTCTTACTCTGACCAGGTACCAAAGTGTATTTCATAGTCACTCAAAGATTAGCTCTTTCCTCTTTTATTGTTTCTATTTGAACGTTAATAAGACAAATTCAAGACTTTTGGCACAAACAGACAGAGAAGCAAAGACAAACTTACACAAAGAAAGAGACCATTTGTTAGACTCTGTAGTTTTGAGGTAGAGGCATAACACCGTCAAAGAAATCCCCAAAATAGCCAGGTGGCTCATACACAAGTCTTGCGATGATGTCTCTGAGAGTGATGAGTCCTTCGAGGTTACCTGAATCATCCACCACATATAGTCTATGGATCTTCTCAGCGTCTAGCATCAAAATCAGTTCCTTTAGCGTATGGTTCTTAGTGCAAGCAATGACACCACTCAGTATAGGTGCCGATGTATCCCCACGCTTCTCCAGATGCTCTCTAACCGCTACTAAGAAGTTCTTCGTTGTGATTGACCTAAGAAAAGATCAAGAGAAAGCATTGAAGATTGACCAATGCTACCGGAAGGAGTATATATTAAGTATCAAAACCTGTAGTCATGGTAGATCTCTGGTGCAGTGAGGAGAAAGTGAACATCTCTAAGGCTAATGTTGCCTACTGGCTTCTCACTTTTTCTTTCTATAACAGGTATGCCTCCGATTCTCTTTCTCCTCATCAGCTTGAACGCCTGAAGAACTGGTTCATCCTCATAAATCTGAAAACAGAAATGGTGTTAGAAAAAAAAAAATCTCAGTGAAAAGTTATAAGTAGAGATTACAAGATGACCTTAATGATATGATCTTTTGACATAATGGGAAGACCGACTTCAGAGAGAGTTTTGACTCCCCAATCCTCAAACCAGTGAAGCCCCACACATTCTGCCAGCATATGAATAACTCCTGACTGTGTGATTATGTTTTCGATCTTTGCTTCTCCTAAATCAACCACAGGGATGCTCTTCATTTTGTACTTGGAAAGAAGCAGTAACATGGTTAAAAAGGAGTTGTCTTTCTGCAGAGCAAGGAAGGGTGCCCATCTGAATGTTCCAGAGATATCTCGAACCTGTCAGAGAGAATAATATCCATAGCGTTTCAGGACAAAGTGTTAAGCTTGTGGGTTTATTAATAAAGGTAGAAGCTTCACCTTGGTGTTCTTGTAGAGCTCTGAAGAAGTAAGGACCTCAAAGAAGTTTCCGGAAGTTACAGCTGAATCATCTCCGTTGGCGGTGAAATCATGAGAAGTTCCATTTGAACCTGCAACAGCAGGGCTCCTTGGAGATGTTGGGTCCAACTGTTTTTTTATTTATTTCCAAAGTAGAAAAGTCAAGCAACTTTAGTTGACTCACAAGATAGATAGGTTCTAAAGAGAAGGTTGGAAGGAAGAATGACCTGGTGCAAAAGCCAGACTACAATGCCTGGAAACTCCACAATACCGATGTAGCGATCAATCCAGCTGGCGTCTTCAGGAGCGTCAACATCTACAACAGGAGCGCTCAAGACCTTGAGTTTCGATAGTGTCTCCACAGCTTCAGCCAAACTTGTGTCTGATCTTATCTCGATGTCTACACAGATAAAAAAACACAACAAGAGACACCAGAACCGAATCAACATCTGTTAAACTGTGATAACAACTGCATCTAATTATCTAAAACCAGAGAGGCATCTAAACCGAACTGACACAAGTATCTGAAGTAAACCGGAATTGATTCCAAACTCATATTACCTTGTGAGTCAGAGGAGAGAGGGAAAGCAGAGACAGGGATGCTCTCGAAGCAGGCGTTGAGCTTCTCATCAGGGCTGAGCTGAGGCTTCTGCTCATCCCAGAGATCTTCCACGCGCATCCCTAGCTTAGCTTCCGGGCTCGACACCTCACTTCGATGCCCTAAGCTCTCGCTCCTCACTATCTTTATCTCCGGCACACTCGCCATCTTCTCCAAGGCAAGCTCACAGTGAAAAAGGTTCTCACTTTATCCTCCAAACGAAACCAAATATGCTCTCTTTTTTATCGGTCAGAAGCTTTATTCAACCATTAGGATCGAGACACCGTAGTATAGTAGAGATCTCGCAGCGGAGAAAATTTCAGAAGAAAATAAATGGGCCCCTGTATTTTTCATATTTTTGAAAAGGATCCTAATGTTTCTAATTTTATCAAAATAATCCAAATTTTTCAGTTAGATAATAAAGAGACCGTCTTGTTTTGGAAGGAAACAGATTTCGTGGGTGTGCAATGTAATTTGTTTTCAAGTCTTGTTTTGGTTAGTTTGTTTCGCGTTACTGTGTCAGTGTGAAGGGTATGCTAGTCTGTAATAGGTGTATAGTATCCGTAAAGCGGACTCAAGATCTGAGTCGTTGAAAACTGAATGCTTGTAACACGTGGAGAAATCTCTGGGATTGTTTTGGTATTGGTGGTGATAGCGAAAGGCATAATAGCATGACTCCGTTTGTTGGAGTCAATGCTTATCTCTATCATTTTTTGTGTCTGCGACAATTATTTTGTATTTTTGATTGGGTTAGACTGTTAGACCATCTGCAATGGGAGTCCGTTAAGGATCCTTAGCTCCACATCCAATGTTTATCAGATTAAAAAACTATTATTTGAGTAACATAATACAAGGATTGATCCTTACATAAGGAATTTAAGGATCAAATCCTTGTCTACGTGGTGGCTATGACTTGTAAACATTTGACTTGTAAACATTTTTAAATTTGTATCAAACATAGACATTTTTAAACTCTATCACACTTATATTAAATGAAACCTATAGTTTTAAGAAGATAAACTTATACATAAGATAAGAAAAACTAATAGAAAATTTTTAGCTTATAATTTATATTTTTTTTTAAATTGAAATTGAAAAACTTATAGTTTTTAAACTTATACATTTTTAAACTTCTATTTTCTGGTATATTTATTTTTAATCATGCAATTAATAAAATTTCAATTTCAATTTAAAAAAAAATTATTATTTTTTATTTCTAAGAACTCCTAATTGGAGATCACCATTGGACAGATTATTTTGACTAGAGTCCTTAACTATTCAAACAAAAAAAAATTAATATAATAATGATAAGGACTCCAAGAATGAGTCCACCATTGCGGATGCTCTTAGGCCACCTCCAACACCAGTCTCTTAGTAAGTATATTAAGACTAAAAAATAGAAAATATATTGAAAAAGGTGAAAAAAAAAGAGAAACAGTATATGTGCAGAAATATATTTCTCTTCACATTAGAACTTCTTTCCACTATATGTCTTTCTTTTATTGGTCAAATTATTTTTTTAGTTAAAATTATTTTTTTAGTTAAAATTATTTAATTTTCTTACTTTAGTATACCCAATACAGTTTATGTGCGTTGTGGTTGCCCTTATGCCAACCTATATAAGAACAAGGGCAATTCTCATCATTTTCAAATTTTGGTCACAAAAATAGACCACAAAGAGAAAAATGATCAAAATGTTTCATTTAATAGGTAAAATCACACTAATACCCTAGATATATAAAAAAAATAATAAATAATAAAAAAAAATTATTTTTATACTTTTAGATTATATGTTTTCAAATTCGAACTTTTTATGAATTTTGTTTTTTAAAATTTTTTTCAAAATTTTGTTTAATTTTTTTTTCAAATTTTCTTTTTGTAATTCGAAAATACTTTTTGAAACTATTTTTCAAATTTTTATTTTTAAATTTTTAATATTTATTTTTTTTTTATAAAATTTTAAACCTCAAACCCAAATCCCCACCCTTTAAATCTAAACCCTAAGGTTTGAATTAGTTAACCCTATGGGTATAAGTGTATATTTACCTCTTTAATGAAATATTTTGGTCATTTTGATTCTTAGAATCTATATTTGTGATAAAAAAACTTTTTTAGTGATATCCTAAGGTATTTTCCTAAAAACTATCGCTTTTATTTAGTTGAATTAGACTATAATACGGGTAACTATCGTTTTAATGAAAAAACTAGGTTTTGAAATGCACGCCTGCACGGATGTTTTTGTTATTGTTATATGTGACTAATCTTTGTGAATTCACTTGATTGTTCTTGTTTGTGTTGTGGATACATACATTTTTTGTTTTCATATTTGATTATCTTTTTCAATGTGTTTAGTTTATAAAGGTTTTTGAACTTTCTAAAACATTAAAATGGAAAATATTATTATTTAAAGTATATTTTATAGTTTTATTAAATTTTCAATTGTTATTTCCATTACAAAAATGTATAAATATTATAATTATAAAAAATTAAATCTTTGGCAACAATTAGAATTTAGAATTCTTTCTTTGAGGCCACGCTAAAAAAAGCCATGTATAAACCTCCATTCACCAGTAAGAAGGCTGAACTGAAGGTGAAAATTTTGATTCCTTCTGCATATAGCATGAATTTTAACCCCTTACAAAAGCAACACAAGTTAGTATTATAATCAAGCAACGTCGTGCAGTAGTAGCGTGCATTAATACTATACTTATTGTTTGCCAAAGAATCTTGGGATCTTATTTAGGTTTGCCAGATAATTTTGGAGGCCTCCAAAATACAAGTTTTTAGCTTTGTGTAGGATCGTCTAAATAAAAGGATCAACGACTGAACTTTTAAGTTCTTCACAAAAGGAGGAAAGGAAGTGATCATTAAATCAATGGTTATGGCATTACCAAATCATGTGATGTCTTGCTATCGTTTACCTAAGAAAACCGTAAAGAAATTGACAAGTGCGATAGCACAATTTTGGTGGAGCCCTGGAAAAGTACAAGATGAATGCACTGGAAATGATGGGACAAAGTATGTATAAATAAGGAAGAAAGTGGCTTAGGGTTTAAAGACATCACTGATTTCAATACAGCGATGTTTGGTAAACAGATATGGCGTTTGATAGAGAAGCCTAACACTTTATTTTCTCGAGTTTTCAAAGGTCGGTATTACAGGAACGCTTCACCCCTGGAACCGATTCGTTCATATTCTCCGTCATATGGCTGACGGAGTATAATATCTGCTAGATCTCTGGTAAGCAAATGACTAATCAAAAGGGTGGGAACAAGATCATTTATATCTGTACAGAACGATCCATGGCTCTCAACTACTCACCCGAGACCAGCTAATAAAAACTAACATAATCTTTATCCAGACCTCACAGTGGATTCTTTCATTGATTCTACTTCGTGAATGTGGAATTCGCAGGCGCTACAGGCTTTGGTGGATCCACAGGATGTGAAAATCATAGAAAGTATACCACTGAGCAGAACCTAGATGGTAGATAGGAATGGATGACATTTCATACACAATGTAAAATATACGGTTAAATCAGGATATCAGGTCGAAAGAGTTTACCCAGATAGGGAAAGACAACCATTAATTTTTGGACCTACAGTGGATGTTTTGAAGGCATTCTGTTGGAACATGAAAGTAGATGACGATTAACTAAGGAATATATTTAATATCGTACTTAATTAGGCTAAATTTATGGAATATTATAATATATATACCTCTTAAATATCCTACTATATATTAATTGATAAGTAACTTTATTGAATTTTGTTTACGTGTCGCTCATAGGTGAACTCTTACAAAATTGTCATAATTTGATTGGTCGATGATTTTTAATTTTAATTTATTTTAATTAGATCTAAAAAGAAAAGGTAAGTCTATAACCAATTAATATCACTTACCAAATAATTTACATAATAATATTACAAATACTGATTTATGATAACTAATTCTTGAAATTTTAGAAAGAGAAATAAATTGATCATTTTTATATTTTAAAAATACATAAAATAATAAAAGACAAACCGTTTATATAAATCAATATAATGATTTTATATTCTCATTTAAAAGCATTATATTTTATATAAATTATCATAATACTATATATTAATTGAAAAGTTACTTTAGCAATTTTTGCTTACGTGTCGATCATAGGTGAATTCTTACAAAATTGTTATAATATGATTGGTCACTGATTTTTAATTTTTATTTATTTCAATTAGATCAAGAAATAAAAGAAATCTATAACCAATTAATATCACTTGCCAAAATAATTTACATAATAATAATTTACGGTAACTAATTGTTGAAAATATAAAAACAGAAACAAATTGATCATTTTTATACTTTAAAAGTACATAAAATAATAAACGACAAAACATTTATATAAATCAATATAATTATTTTATATTCTTTTTTAAAGGCATTATATTTTATATAAATTATCATAATAAATATTAACATCTCCTAAATTTTATATTATATGCTTTATAAATCATCTATAAAAACATTTATCAAATTATTTTTCTTGGTCGATGATTTTTAATTTTTATTTATTTTAATTAGATCTAAAAAAGAAGGTTAAGTCTATAACCAATTAATACCACTTGCCAAATAATTTACATAATAATATTACAAATAATAATTTATGGCAACTAATTGTTGATGATTTTTAATAATATATGCTTTATAATCATCTATAAAAACATTTATCAAATTATTCATCTTGGCTTATTGTATATTTTAAATTATTATAAGAGTTTTTAGGGCATCTATAAGAGCTTAAAATCAAAGCTATATAGCATACTATATATTAATTTATATGTCATTTAAGAGATTTTTGATTATGTGTTGATCATTTATGAAATCTTAAAAACTGTTATAAATTGACTGTCGATAATTTATGGTTTCTATTTATTTTTATTTATTTTAATTAGATTTTTAAAAAAATCTATAAACAGTTAATATCACTTGCCAAAAATCTACATAATATTACAAATAATTATTTATAGTAACTAATTATTGAAACAAAAGAAAAAGTAATAATGTTCGATCATTTTATATATTTATATACTAGATAAAATAGTAAAAAAAAAGTTTATTAAAATCGATATAATGATTTTATATTCTTATATAAAGCGTTATATTTGTATATGGCCTTATATTTTTATATAAAGTATTATAATAACTATTAATATCTAATAAAATTCATACATGCTTTTATAAATCATTTATAAAAATTAGAAATACATTTATAAAATTATTTATCTTGGCTTATCATATGATTCAAATTATGATAAGAGGTTTTAATTTATTTATACAAGCTCATAAATTAATTTATAAAATCTATTTTTAAATTTTATTTTATATGAAATGATAAATCACTTAATTTATTTTTTCTTAGGTGTCGATCATATATAGAGTTTGAGAAAAAAATATTATAACTTGATTTATTAATGTATTTTCAATTTTTATTTATTTATGATTACGAAAATTAGTTCTAGAAATAGTTTTATCAGTATCCAAATGACCTAAATATATGGCACAAAATAAATTATGGTAATTAAATATTTGATTTATATAATATATATAATGCTTCATAAAATTATTTTTAGCAATCAAGTATTTCTAAATTATATAAAATATTCCAAAAGTTTTAGTATTATATAGCTTCAAAAATTAAATAATTTTATTAAAAACTGAATCATGAATATTATACATAACTAATTTTAGTACAATTATCAATACAAAATGTCAAAAAAAATATTTAAAATAGTCATATTTATATTTTTTTAAACAATTATTCTTAGAAAAATATTTAACAAAAAAACATTTTAATAAAAAATATTTCAATTAAAAAAATTATAATAAATATATTGTTACAAAACATTCAAACCCGCGAAACCACGGGCATCCACCTAGTTTTCTTTAAAAAAGAAGATATTCCCACTTTTAAAAGTATGTGAATTCCGTACATAGCAGTTAGATGAATATATCTAGCTTGTGATGCAATCGAAAATTTAATATGATTGTTGATCACGCAATGGATATTTAGAAAGAATTTGTGGCTTCCTAAATTTTAGTAAGTCAAACTTAATTAGTTCATATACGGATATTAATGCTTAATTGTTTTCAAGAAAAAAATTGTTTTTTTAGAGCAAAAATGATAATTATGTCCATTTAAACTAATTTCATATACTTTATGTCCCATTAGGTTAATTATTTTCAAAATGACAAAAAAACTCTTAAAATTTTAATTTTAAAATATAATAAATAATGGGTTCGATCAAGGAGGATAGATCGATCCAAAATTACAAGGTCGAACAGATCAATCGATCCTGAACATTATGAGGAACAAAATAAACGAGGAGCATATACTGATCGAGCTGGTCCATTTCACTCGATCGGCAAAGGTCGATTTCATACACTACATGCAGCATAGATATGAATCATAGTAGAAATAATGTGAAAATTTTGTGAACAATCAATGAAATATAGAAGACTGCGTGAGAAAATGGTTACAACGTTTTAAAAAAAATCGAGTTTTTTCAAAATATGAAAATGAATATTCCCAAATATTTTGTTTCCATATTTTTGGAAACTGATTTCTTATCCGTAAAATATTGTTAATTTGTAGAAATCGGTTTCTACATGTCTTTAGAATTATAGTAATGTGTAGATTTTGATTTCTACATGTTTTAGATTTACAGTAAATCTGTAGAAGTCGGTTTCTACGTGTCTTAGATTTATATTAATGTGTGGATTTTGATTTCTAAAGATTTTAGATCGGTAGGTTAAGCGCGGAATGTGTATTCTAAATATTTTTAGAATATTCTTATTTACGTATATCACATATTCTAAACATTGTAGATTCAATGAAAAAAATGGATTTCGTTTTTTACTTCGGAGAATGTCATTTCTACTTTATTTAGAATAGAATCTGAAAATTATGATTTAAACATTTTTAGAACTGAGAAAAATACCATTAAGTTCATACAGGTATTTTATCAATAGTTACTATTTTTCTAATTTTTTTGTTTGTAAGACATTTATTAAATTTATATTCAAAAATAGGTATTATAAGCAAAAATGACACAAAATAGATATTAGTCTAAAAAGACATAGTTATCATTTTTTTCTTCTCTAAAATTTTTTTTCCCAATTTTCAATTGGTTGACTATGATCTCACTGTATGTTGTTTACAATTATGATTGAGCACGCAAATATTGTATACGTTTTTGCAAGATTTTTGGCTTCATATTTAATATTTTGTTTACCAAATGTTATTTTCCTTGCAGGTAATATCTTTATGAATCAAAATACATAACCGGTTGGTTACTTAAACCGAATGCTTGAAATGGATAATGAGAAAAACAGAACCAGCTTGTCAGAGTACGTTGTATCTATAAAAAATATATTAGTAATATAATATCTAACCTATACTAAAAGTTGGATATGCTCAACAACTAACGTGTCCACCTAAACATAAAAAATCATCCAATTATAGAGTTTCAATCTGCCACGTCATAAATAATAACTAAATTCTAAAATCAATTAAATAATACGGACAGAGCAGCCCAAAGCCCAAATTACCTTAGGTCTTCCTAACTCTGTCTTCAATAGTATCGGTGACTTTCCTCCTTCCTCTCCCATTCACTGTTCTGTGAAAATCAAACGTCACCGGTCAAAGATCTTCGAGAAACATATTTCCTCAAACTTTACTATCCTTCTCAAATTAATAACGATCCTCTCTCTCTCTTCAGCTTCAAATATCTTTATATATAAGCTGATGCGTACTTACACAACGAACTTCCAATCCAACTACAACATGGATGCTCATCCAGCTTAGGCATCTTCTCATCGATGAATAGGTACCGTTTCATTTTCTCCTCTAATTTTAATATTTGTAATCTCCAACAACGATTCTTTTAAGGACAATGAACTTTGTTTTTTGTGTGTTTTTAATCTTTGATGTGATTTCTTTCTATCCATGCTATGCTAATTGTTTTGGATTGCACAGAACAAGTTGCAGAATTTGGTTTGATCACTATTGAGAACTTGAGTTCGACAATCAGTTAATATACGAGTCAAGCTTATTAGAATTTTCTGACTGTCTTTGTGCTTTGTGATCTTCCAGGTTCACCTGGATCAAGCTATGGAAGAGACATGACCGAAAACATGTGCTCTGTTATATATTCTTATTGTGCTTTTCCTTACTCTTGCTTTGAAATCTCGGAAGCATTTTCGTTACAACCATATGATCAGAGTTCTGATCTTTTGTTATCTTTTTTTTTTGGCTGCTCTATCCGGTAGACATTTGTCCTTTTGTTGGTATTTTTCTGCTCTACTCATAAATGGCTCGAGTTAAAGCTTCAAGATACTGTTAGAGTAATATATGTCTTTGTCTCACAACACTGAGTATTGAAAGATATTGTATCTGATACGTATTCGAGAGTCCATTTATTTTTGATATATGTAGAGAGCGCAAAGAAATTTTGAGGCTGGTCAAGAAAGAGGTACAGTGTCCACAATATCATATGATCATCTGGATAAGTAGTTTGCTTGATTATCAAACTGTGTCCTTGATTGAAAGTCATTGTCTTTCGGTTTCTGCAGATGGAATTTCTATAACACAATGGCGGAGCGAGAATATGCTGATTGTGAAAAATCTGCGATGAATGCATACAAAGTAGCTACAGAAAATAGTGACACATGTGATGAAATTTCTCAAGGCAGTCACCTCGCACCAAATCATCCTGAACCAAAACCAGTTTCTGGTTTGGCCCAGATGATGATGTTGTCTGATGCAAGACTACAGATTAAAGACAAGGAGTGATGCAAGCCGTGAAGACTATGGATTCCTGTCCCGTCTGCGTTTTCTCGATGCCAAGGCCTCAATGAAGTTAAAAAAACTGATAAAAGATTTAAGTCGCCAGTTCTTTTAACGCCATTGTGGAAGAAACATAAAATATTAGAACATATCGAATGATTACCCGGTAAGCTACGAGCATATGTATATTTTTCAAGTTTTTGTTTGTTCGGTATGGTTGGAAGTTCTATTGGTTCAAATACTCTGATGGGTATGGTTAATAACATTGAAGAATAAGTCTATGTTACATCCATATAGAGATCTATATACTTATATACGTTGCACACATATATACTGAGATATATAACATTTATGAATAGCAAATGTGTAGCGTAGGAAGAAGGATGGAAACATAGCAAATCGTGTTAGTAACGGCGGCGATATATTCATTAAATAAAAATGTTATTGAGAGTACGGCTACAAGTAAATACCCCATTCTAGATTTCCAAGATTTTTTATTCGTTGACTAAAAAAACAATACATTGCTTATGATATAGTACATTTGTTTATTTGATCTTTTAGAACTGATTTTGTTAGTAAAATCTTAATTTTATCTATGTATAGCAATGTGTATGTGGAGGAAGAAGTATGGAGACGTAATAAATCCATCCATATTTCTAAATAATGCATTTGAAATATGAAAGTATTTAAGTAATTTTTTTTTCATATTCCATTAGCTAATTTAATAGTCATGTTCATGTAGTAATTTCGCCATTTCATTTGTTTTATTTAGTCAAAAAATTATTATAATACAAAACTAATCCTATTTTATCATTTGCATCTGAACATAAAAATATTCACTGTTTCCAAACCATAAATACATTAGATCACATCTTATTATATAAAAATTGGTTTTTCAAAGTTGCTAATATTAATATTAAGTTGTGAATATTTGTTCAAAACCTTTATAAAAAAAATTCAAAGCAAATTTGATTGCGTTTCGACCATTCTCTTCTACGAACTTGAGATGCTTCAAAGCATGAGTTAGTTCTTTATGTATGCCTAATGAGAGGCTTAACGACGCGATTAACATGCTGAGGATTAGTTTAGAATAGCAGCGGTACCACGAGCTTCACGTCATGGATCAGTTATGGTGTTCTCTTTGTGGAGTAGATCTACTAAGCTCTTTGTGTAGTTTGATTTTCTTTTGTACGTAATTAAATGTCAGCTTCAAGATTTATCTCTTCTCAACATGTTCTCTTTTTTTCCACATAATTCTAATACTCATGCCTTTCTAATGCAAAGATAAATTGGTCAACAAAATTAAAATGGATCTCTCTCACCATTTTTCCTCTTTCTCTTTGTTTCCGTTAACAAACATGGGTCACTTGAACGTTAATTTTGAGAACAAGATTGTAGATTTTATACAAGAATTGAATCTAAAAAAGCCTTAAGATGGTTAAATTCCTATGGATTTTATTTATAATCAGATAGCTCATGCTGATTTGTTTCGGCTATACAAAGCGGCTGAGCATTTGTGTTGCCTACACGAGGAAATAACACAAACACAAGTCCATATTCTGATTAATGATTGTGCTGCTTTCAACTAAGCTATATTTATTAATCCATTTAATTACTAATAATGAAGTTCTTATGTACGGTGTTACAGAATCAAAATGTATTCTTAGAATCTATATGGATCATAATTAAAGCTTAGACAACATAAATGCTCTCCGCCTCTCTGTATATAGCCGAAGCAAATCAACATACGAGAGTTATGTGATAATAAATAAAATACACCAAAATTTAACCATTTCTAGGCTAACACAAATGTTCTCTATTCATCTCACATGTTTGCTCAGCATCCCAAATACATTTTTTGATAGTAACAATAAGCAAATTTTGAGTTTAAATCATTGCAAATTTGATATACGATTTAGATTATATATTTAGAAAAATATAACTGTCAAAAATCCGGGCGTAGCCCGGGAAAATCCCTAGTAGATATAGAATTGCAGCAATGTCTAAATTTATGCGCAATTAAAAAAAAATATATTTTTCAGTTATCGAGAAGTGTATTTTGTGTAAGAAGTCTGAAACTTAAATTTAATTTACTGAACCGGCTCAAATAAATGTCATATATCATCTTAATGGGCTTCAATTTATATTATACTATTATTTGACAAGTAATTTTGCTGATTTGTCAATTTATCATATATATATATACCGATAATAACAATATTTAGATGAAGTCTTGCCGATAATTCCCTTCCTTCAATTATTTTTTCTGTTTGGCTCACTGTCAACGAAGAAGAACATGTTGTTTCTTTGTCTAACCAATAGTTTTAATTTTGGTTCAATCGTTTCAGCTCTGTCTATCCCCTCTCTTTTCCCATTCCTTTTCTTTATGGTGAGTGCACACAGTCAACATTAGATTTCTTACGTAGGCTGTTCTTTCTGTCACACAAGTCTGGTAACGTGCTTATTTGAATCTGGTGGTTTTTTCTTGTGTTGGTAGATTGATGAGTTTAACATAGCAAACAAGGAAGAGGACATTGGGTTTTACGCTGGATTTGTTGGCGAGCCATCTTCATATTGTTCTCTTTTTCTTATATATATCCAAGTTCTTGACCACCTTAGACTTATTTCAAGTGTTAGAAATGTAAGCCTTATCAGACTCACAATATCTTCCTTTGAAGGTTGCTCTTTCATCCTCATAGGAACTGCGTTAGTGTTAGTAATTTTTAACGTTTTTGATTCTTTAATCTTTATCTCATCTTTTTGGTTTGTTTCTTATCTAACAAATTAAAGTTAAGATTAAAGTCAAAGCATTATTGAAAATATATGTAATAAAATGTTAATTGTATACTTATGCTAAATATTTTATATAATTTACATATTAACCAAATATTAAACAATTATATTTCTAACTAAAATACATTAATTTGTATTTATACACGATGGACATCCAATTATTTTTTGATCCATAAAATTACAGATATTATCAAAATAATACATTTAAAACAAAAATAAAAAAATAAAAAATAACGACAAAACGAAACTAAAATATTAAAAAGTATATAGAAGCATGAAAACAATAAATAACATAAAATAAATTGATAAATAATAAACATAATATAAGTATAATCTAAGAGAATATGTCAATAGTTTTTTGTATTTTATTATTTTTGTTTTGGCTCATGGTTTTCAAAATCTAAATTGTTGATAATATATGATGTTTAGTGGCTTTTGTTGTTTTATTGATGTTTTATAAGTTGTAACAGTGTATAAGGCTTTCAGTGCCACTAAAATTATTTTCAATCCACACATACAATTTGATAATTACTATATTACATACCATAAATAAAAATATGAAAACATAATTTAATACATTGATGGCCAATATAAATATTGAAGGGAAGTTAGAGAATTTATAATATCAATTTAAAATTTATATATAATTTAATAATTTATATCTAAATTAAAATAACATTATGAAAAGTTATTGGATATATACTCTCTCCATTTCATGAAAATAGTAGTTTTGAGATTTTTATTTGTTTCACAAAATTAGTATAACTTTATACTTTATTTACTCATTTTACAAATAATATTTTTTTTAGAAATTATGTATTAAAGTAGAATTATTTTGGTATGATTTATTATTAAAATGGGTAAAAATTATAAAACTACAATTTTCGTGAAATAGAAAGAGTATATAATAATCTGCACAAGGTGCGGGTCATCTAGTGTTTTGTAATAACGAAAGATTTATGTTATATTTGTTAAAGTCAGTGGTATACGATGGTAAATACTGTAGAAAACTCATGGTTAAGTACAAAATGTATTTCAGTTTTAATAGTTTAGATATAAGAACTACCTCTTCCCTGTTATTTCAAAAATTCCCAGACATATCTACAAATGACTAAATAAAGAGCACTTCCAGGCTATGTTTTTACTCTTTATCCCTGTTAATGATGTTTATAATAGTAATATTAGCATGATTGATGTTATTAATATCTGATGTGGGATAGTAATAGGCTCCCTCGATATATAGGTGGGAAACGGTCAAACGGAAACAGCCCAAACCGTGGAAATATCACAACAATATGAACCACTTGTACTAGCTACATAAGTAAGAAACTGTTTACGTGGGAAATTGAAAATCATATGCTCGACCAAACACCATAGACTCTGGTACCATATTAATGATGAGCCTAACTCACACCCAAAAGCAACTCAAGAGTGCAGGATTGTCCTTACATTTATATATTGCCCAATGATCACATTACTATCCGATGTGGGATACTAATAAATGTAACTTAAAAAGAGATTAACAACTTTTCTGTTCAACAGTTTGAAGATGACTAAATCCAGATCTATTAAAAAATCAGACCTAACACCTGGGTTTGAGGTGCGGCCCACAGTTGAATCCTCTCTCAGGTATTCAAATGGACCGTAAACAAGAGGTCCATATTTGTATGGCCACATGTGAAACTAATAATTTTGCATTATAGAAGAATTGATCTCTATCCTAGACCAACAGGATAACTCTTCATCTATTGAAAACCACTAAACTACTACGACGTGCTTTACAGTTTGAAGATGCCATCAGACATTCAGTGACCTGAGTCAAATGTAATTCTTACAAATGCTAAAAACAGGAAAAGAATAATAAAGAAGTTAGTAACCAGTTTGTAAGAACACGAAAGAGTATGTGTGGCATATGGATGATAAATGCCATGTTTAAAAATGTAACTGGAAAATGATATATATTAGGTAGAACCATTCAATTGTGACAGCCAAGTAAACTGATTCTAACTGCCACCCTTCAAGCAATCTAACTTTGAACCTGATATGCTTAGTTTAGCAAAACAATAGGATAGGAAACAAAAGACACTCTTCTTAACGTGGACATGACAAAATATCAAAATTCACTAAAACTGATTTCTATATGAAAAATCAAAACCATTTTTTGACCAATAACACAATTCTTACATATGAGCCTCCATTTCAAAAATTCCATAACTTAATCTAGGGATGGCCCAATTTTTATTTAGGTATGCTTCAAGTTTCTTTGTCTTTAGCAAAAGTTTAGTCTTTAATGTAATCTCAAATATGAACCATATGTGATTTTAGCTCAAGAATTTAATATTCCAAGTAAAACTGGTCTGCAGGAGGAGCATTAATGCATAATCTTAATATGAACAAATCAACTTATAGAAACACCGTGGTCTAATGGTTAAAATTTTAAATTTTTTACAACTAAACTATTCAATTTCTTATAGATTATATGATGCAAAACTGTTTATTGTGGTTTCACTGCGGTAATCAGAGTGTATAAAAGCAGGACCGGTTAATATGGGGAACAAACAGTGGGATCGCCCCGGATCCAAACCCGTGTCCTCTGTATCTTAATAATTAAAGCGTCCAATATTTTTATATATGCATATTTTATATAATATTTAAAAATAATAATTTTGGTCGAAAAAGTCCTTAAAATTTTTACATGTATTTTGTTTTCATCACAAAATTTTACAAAGATGTTAGCGATAAATTTTTTAAATGACATTGAAATTTTTATATAAACGTAAATATTAAGAACTTTAATTTTTTTTTGCCTAGAAGTCCATATAAATGTTGAGCCGATCCTCTATATATAAGAATAAGAGTAACGATGTCGAGCAGCCAAAATATCCTTGGCCGAAACCTACTGTAGTTTCTTTCTAGAGGAGCTCGCCATAAGAAATACGAAAAAAAGTAAGAATTACAGCCTATGATTTCACAACTAAACTGGCAACGGCAATGAACAATGAACCGCTAAAGGAATATATACCTCTCTTTTTTGGTAAAATGGTAAATATAAAGGGATATATACTTTAGTTTAAACATTACAAAAGGGATCGGGTACCTGACCATCTAAGCTCAAAAAATATATTTTGAACATAATCAGTTCTTTGAAAACCAGTGCAATCGTAAAATCTACCTCTATGAACCAAAACCCACGTGGTTTGGAACGACCACCTATAAGTAATGGTAAGTTACAATCAATGAAGACCGTTATGGGTGGATCGTGCAAGATTCAAGGGGAACGTATGTAAACATTACACACTATACACAGTGACATGATGAAGAGTCAAACGTTTTCATGGGCATCACGTTTTGTATTCGTAGGTTTTTTATCTTTGAATATAGCTTAATGAAAATGTAAAGACGGTTTACCAGTATGAGATATCATAGTGCATGGTGAAAAAAAGATTTTTAAAATAAATAAAGATATAAGTTTCAGTTTTGTTTTATGGACGGTGAACTTGATAAGAGTTATTGAAAGGAATAAAAAACGGCTAATCCTTTTCTTATTATGTCTCCTCTTTTTGTCTCTTTGTATCAAATCAACTTATCTTGCAATCACCTAATTCATAGAACGGCGCCCCTAATTTTTGGTCGCTCACAATTTCTGCACGAGTGTTTTTTTCTGCCCTTTAATTTATCAGATTGTGCACGAGAAGATATCCTAATTAAGGTGAATGGCTGGAATCCATTTCACCGAAATAATTTCGCTAATCCTAAAAATATCAACATTACTTAAACATATATTACCAACTCTAATAAATAGAAAATCATAACTTACAATCTAAATTTTACTTATTATGCAAAATATAATATAATATAATCTATTAATTTTTAATTTATATATTTTTTCAATAAATGGCTATTCTAATCTTAAAAAGACCCCATATCCAAAAGCCAATTCAATGAAATTGAATCAATACAAAGTACAAACTATAACAATTTACATAATTTAAAATTGTTTATACTTACATATTTTAATGTATTCTCCAACAAATATTTTTAAAAATATTATAAATTAATTTTTAAGATTAAATACATGAATACGTAAACACTTCATTATTGTTTCAAGAAGTTTTTTCTTGGTATAAAATTCAAAGTGTCTATAATTTATTTTTTTGTTTGGTCGTAGAGAGATAGTTCTAATTTTACTATTTTTATAGGTTACGGTTACAGTTTATTGTATTTGAAATGTAAATTTGCATTCAAGTTTAAGTTTTACATTATTTTTGGTAAATTACCCAAAACAATTAATTTGTATCCACCGGAATTTTAGTTAAACTTCTTAGCTGTTTTTGTTCATTTTAAACAGTATCAATACTATTAAAAGGGAAGGAGTCTAAAAAAATCTAACTATAAAAGTTGTTTGGACCCTTTCATTTAACTCTTTATTTTTTGGTCTTACCTTAAATTTATACTAACAATATGTTACCATATATTTCTCTAACAATAAATTTAGTCAATTCTTTTATTTATTTAAATCTCAATCCTAAATTCTAATCATTACTATTACTATATTTATCATTTTGATTTTTAATTATAAAAGCATTGAAACGAATGTTTTATATTATCACTTTTATCATATAATATATGATTTAAAACAAGATAAATTACAAGACATATATGTGTACATTCTAACTTCCTCATTCGTTTATAATAAAGTAATCATATTATATCTAAACTTTTCCACTAAAATCTCATATTATATACTAAACTTTCAACTGTCTATAGTTTGATAATATTTTCATATTTAAAAATAATTTTTCTGAATATTCATGTTACCTTCACAAAAATGAAGAAATTCATTGGTTCTATTAAAGCTAACCCGACTTCACGATATCAGTATTGATTATTCAAGATTTTGAAAATTATTTGTTTAGATATTATACTTTTATATATTTTTCACTTAAAACGAATCAATACTATTAAAAGGGAAAGAATTTTAAAAAATCTAATATAAAAAATTGTTGGAGTTATGTATAACTATTTATTATTTTTCTGATAATACATTAATCATTCTAAACATACAATATTTCAAATATTTTTAACTGATCTTAATATTATTTTTTATGATACCTTTACTCAGAAAAATATTTCATCAACCATGTTTTTGTACAATAACATTAAAAATCTATATCAAAAGGTTGTTGGATCTGATATGGACGTAATGAGTCTACATCTGTTCGGGTATTTAATTTGAAACAAAATATCCGAAACACGAAAAGTATTTGAAACTCCAAACAAATACCAAAAAAATTCAAATAACTAAAAATTTAAAATCTTATTCAAAATCCGACACGATGAACTGAAAAATACCCAAAATTTTATCCAAATACCCAATTTTTTTTAATTTAAAAAATTTACCTGAAATCAAAATTCTAATCGTAAACCAAAAACTTAAAAATAATATCCATAATACTGGAAACATATTCGAAATATTCAAATATACCTAATAAACACATATTTATGATCGGGTCTAGGATAGGACCCAGACTCAAACAAAGACCTGCAAGTCAAAAAAACACAATAGATTATCTTCTTTATACCTGAACTAAACCTATAATTTTGGGTCGGTTCGGTTTGTTTTTTTGATCCGAATATAATTTTCATGTCGAAAAGAAACTTACGTAAAAGTGTACATATAAAATCTCAAATAAACTAATTTGTAGATTATATAGCTGTTAAAAATTATGTTTTTCGATATAATAAAACTTTGTATTATAATATAATCGAACAACCTCGCGCTTTCCAAGCACGGGTCAAAATCTAGTTATTAGTTAAAAATCATTGAGGAACTGTACTTAGGTAACAAATCCTCCTAAAAAGTTATTTTTTCAAACATCATTGGTAATATATCTAATTAACCCGTGAAAATCTATCCTTCAAAGATCATCAAAATTTTTATTGGATTTTGACGGAACTTATTTCAATTTTCTTATGAAATTATTTAGTTATTTGAAATAAATAATTGAACAAATTTCATTACTAGAAAACAAAATAAAATACAAAGCACTAAAATAGTTCAATAAAACAGAAAAACGATTCTCTGTTGGAAAATCTGGAAGTTTCATTCATAGAAATTCCTACAACTTGAAGAATTCACTACAGTAGTGTTGTTTATTTCTTCCAAATTAACAGGATGATTTTTGTTGAGATAGTTGCGTAAGTCAGATCAGATCAGGATGTCTCCTGCCTTACTCGTCTAGATAAATTAACATATTGGTTATAAAAACTATAATTAAACAATTATAAAAATATTGATTAAAAGAAGAAATATATATACTAGATCGTCTTCGTGGGTTTCTATATTTTCATAGCATCACCCATTATACGTTGCAGTTTCGTTACTATACCTAGCTCTATCACTTTCACGGTTCTTTAAGGAGTAATTTTCGTTCTAATACGCCGTGAACCCATCCCAAATCGTTGTGTTCAAATTGACCGACTTCTCTTTACCGTTTCCACTTGTTCAGGTGGTTGGAGTCTTAAGTTTTTGGTTGCTTGTCAAACTTATGATTTTTTGTCCCAACTGTATACTCTTACTATAGATGAAAAAAAAAAACCTTTTTATTAGTGTTCCAGTTACAAAAATAACATTTATATTAGTGTTGATATATTTTTAGAAAGTCAAAATACAGTAGAGATAGTTTTCCATGCGTAAAGATAATATGATATCAGTAAACGAAAACTATGGGTGATTTCCGGATACACGCGCGTGATAGGCTCAATCCTAAAAAGGGTACATGCAAAAATGAAAAGACACCACCAAAAACGGTATTTCGTAATTTTATTTTCTTCTTTTCAGTGTCTTCTTCTCACATTTCGGCTCGAGATTTATTTGACACCGTACCCGACCATTTTATCAAAAGTGTAATGGCTAAGCTGCTTTCAAGATGTTTTTTTTTTTTGGACAAATCTGCTTTCAAGACGTTTTAAGCCACCAATATATTTAAGTTCAACTTTTATTTATGACCAGGTTCAAATATCAACTACAATTATATCTTACAAACATTTTTGGTATTCAAATTTAGAACTGATAAATACTATTGCTTTCTCCGTTTTAGTTTATTGTCGTCATATTATAAAATTTTCGTTTCAAAATAAGTGTCGTTTTAAAATTTCAATGTAAATTTATTAATAATATTTTTTAATTTATTTTTGTATTGGTTGAAATATGGTTAGTGTATGAATACTGATGTTTTTATTTTAGAAATATGTAAAATTAAATATTTTTGTACATAAACCTAAAAAGACAGCTATAATGAAAGGGATTAAATATACAAATTTTGATGTCCATATTATTATAACCATTACTGGGAGATGTCGTGTATCATTTGAATTTTTGTTGCTCACCTTTTTAAAAATATGCATACTTGTATTGTTGTAGTAGTAACGTACCGAATGAAAAATAAAATACTAACGTACAGAATGATATAGTTACGTTACAAGGTTGATTGTTTTTGGTGTTACGGTTTCTCTCTATAAGTGGTTTTGTGACGCTTGTCGGCTAATATGACACGTGATAAGCTTTTGACTAACACCTCTCCAAAAGTCTAAAGCGTTTACAACACGTCAAAATTTTGAAGACAAGTGTGCCTCGGATGGACTCTACTGAGTAAAAAATAAATCATGTTTTTGTTTTTTTTTTACAATAGAAAAACAATGTAACTGCCTTAAATCAAGTATATATTGTATTTTACTAATGTATCCACCTGCTAAAAATTCGTGTATAAATTTACACTACAGCAATTCAAATTTCCTCATGGAGTTTATTACTTAAATCAATCATAAGTCAAACCTAGCTAAAATTGTTAGGAACTCGATACAATCTTATTCTTAAAAGGAGCCGATTAAATATTCTTATATTTCTAACTAAGAAAATAAATAAATGAAGGAGTAACACCATACACTTACATTAATAATATAGTGCCATGTGGATAAAAATAAAACTTATTTAAAACGATGCCCTTTAGGGCGACGGACCCGCCACCACCTTTTCTCTCCTATAAGACACACGCAATACCCACGACGAAGTAAGAACCTGTAGACACATACAAATAGTTGAAATCACTCGCAAAATTTCTCAGATACACACCAAAGCAAAATTCAAGAAAGTAAACAAATGGCATTTCTTCTAAACATTTTTCTTCTAGCGGTTCTTGTAATGATCATCCTATTAATTTTATCTTCATATTCAACAAAAAAGATCCAAGAAACCACCGCAAATGGTCCAAGAGCGTATCCACTCATTGGCTCCACACTCTCTTTCAACAAAAACCGTCACCGTCTTCTCCAATGGTACACCGAACTCCTCCGTCTCTCTCCGTCGCAGACCATCTCAATTCCTCTCCTTGGAAGCCGTCGCACCATCGTCACAGCCAACCCAGAAAACGTAGAATACATTCTCAAGACAAATTTCTTCAACTTCCCAAAAGGGAAACCTTTCACCGATCTTCTCGGTGATCTACTCGGAAAAGGCATTTTTAACGTCGACGGTCATGCATGGAGTTCGCAGCGTAAACTCGCTAGCCACGAGTTTTCTGCTCGTTCGCTGAGGAGTTTCTCTTTCGAGGTTCTTAAAGAAGAAGTCGAGAACCGTCTTGTACCGGGGCTGTCTGCGGCGGCTGATGCTGGTACGACAGTAGACTTGCAAGATGTTTTGAAACGTTTTGCTTTCGATGTTGTTTGTAAAGTCTCTTTGGGTTGGGATCCGGATTGTTTGGATTTGACCCGACCCGTTAACCCACTTGCCGAGGCGTTTGATACGGCTACTGAGATTAGTGCTCGCCGTGCCACGGAGCCGGTTTACGCTGTTTGGAAAGTGAAGAGAGCGCTGAACGTGGGAAGCGAGAGGAGGTTGAGAGAAGCGATTAGGACCGTCCACGTGTTGGTGTCCGAGATTGTCAGAGCTAAGAAGAAGAGTCTTGAGATAGGGACCGGAGAAGAAGCCAAACAAGATCTTCTGTCGAGGTTTCTAGCCGCCGGCCACGACGGAGAATCGGTGAGAGACATGGTTATTAGTTTCATCATGGCGGGAAGGGATACGACTTCAGCGGCGATGACGTGGCTGTTTTGGTTGTTGTCTGAGAACGGTAACGTGGAGAGGAAGCTTCTAGAGGAAGTGGACCCGTTGATAAGTTTAGGGCTAGGGTTTGAGGAACTGAAAGAGATGAGCTACACGAAGGCTTGCTTATGTGAAGCCATGAGGCTTTACCCACCTGTGTCGTGGGACTCAAAGCATGCTGCAAACGACGACGTTTTGCCTGACGGCACACGTGTTAAAAAAGGAGATAAGGTGACTTATTTTCCGTACGGTATGGGGAGGATGGAGAATCTGTGGGGGAAGGACTGGGATGAGTTTAAACCAAGCCGGTGGTTTGATTCTGAACCGGGGAGTACACGGCCGGTTTTGAAACCGGTTAGTCCTTTCAAGTTTCCGGTTTTCCAGGCTGGACCCAGGGTTTGTGTAGGGAAGGAGATGGCGTTCATGCAGATGAAGTACGTGGTTGGTTACGTTTTGAGTCGGTTTGAGATTGTAACGGTTAATAAGGACAAGCCGGCTTTTGTTCCTCTTTTGACAGCTCATATGGCTGGTGGACTCAAGGTGAAGATCAAGAGGAGGGAATTCATGTCACATCCTTGACCATGCACGCACGTTTTAATAGAATAATTTAGGAAACGTAAAATGAGTGAATTTGTATACTAGTACGGTAAACTCGTGCAAAAAATCTAATCTGTAGATTCCTAAGGCATGAAAACAACCGGTATTTGTTTGCACCAACCTACTATGTTTCAAAGAAACCAGTAAAAATCAGAAATTAATAGGAGCAATTGGGTCAGACAACCAAATCAAATTGGAATGAGTAAAGCGATCACAACCAATACTAAATCCGTAATTGAGTTTTAGTTCGGTCCGGACACTTAAAGGAATTAGCAAAATATCGCAAGACAAATTTTGCAACGTCTATTTTTATGTTCGTAAATTGCTACAATTGTTGGCTTTGTACAATCGGTCCGGACACTTAAAGGATTAGCAAAATTTTGACAATCTGGCCTGGATTCACGTTGCTGCCAGATTCCAAAGCCAAGTTTCGGAAGCAACCGTACAATTTACTTTGTAAGAAATTTCCTGCTGTATCTTTTATAGGAGGTGCAGTTCTTTCAGAGTTGGGATTTGGCTTGTTGAACAGACTATTGGGTGTTGACCCTGAGAAGAGGCTTACAGTTGACGAGTCTATTAGCCATGGATGGTTCACTGTAAGTACCTCTCTAGAAATCTAAGGAGTTCATGCCAACATTTCCTCCAAACCGTAATTGAGGAGTCTAAATATTTGTATTCTTATTTTGTAAGCTTTTAAACCAAAGAGATGATTAGGAGGAACTTGCTGATCTAGTGGTCCATAAAAGGTGTGTGTGTCTGCCGCTCTCTCTACCTTGTATAAATACCAGTATCAAAATTAGTTGAGCGAGATACGTTGCTTTTTGAGTTTCTTTCTTAGGTTGATAGTCTTTTCTTTTTGTGTTATCTTCTTCACGAGGTATATAATACTCTAAAGAGTTAGCCTAAAAGATGGAAGGGGACTTTGCCATCTGTAAGTTGTGTTACGTGTGCCATAAGGTTACGTGAACCTGTAGTTTTTTTTTTTAGGTTCGTGCCTTATATAGTTTCCTCATTTATTCTAATAAGCGGTATGTTCTGTAACAATGTTTCTGTAAGATTGCTGATCGTTTTAAAACCACTTATGGTCTGGACATGGTGTCTACTGGTGAGTAAGCGATCCATAATGGCTCATTTCGTTTATTTTAACTCCTTTTTTGTGGGTCGCTTCACTGTCTTTATTGGCAGATAGTAAGCGTGAGCTGAAATTAAGACTCAGATCTTGACTAGTTTCTAAAAACCACCATGAAGCAAAATGTTGCGGTATTCCTCGATTGCTTACAAGGCGATCACCGAGATGTTCTTGTATGGAGTCTACTATAAACAGAAATTTAGTGGAGGATTATTGTAGACGTGACAATCTATGCATGTTGTGGTCACTCGAGTACTAGATTCAACTTGCGCTTGTTGTAGCTACTGTTGTCAGTGATTTACTACTACTAGTACTATTTCACGTATAGACAAGCCCTCACTCTTGTACACCACAACAAAACTCGATACGACGAGCAGAACACAATTTTACCATATCTTGACCATCTTGTAGATCATGATTATGTGTTCACGAAATGAAAGCCTACCAAATCCTTTTTCGGGTCAATAAGAGCCCGTCGGTTCTTAACTTTTAATTTTTTTCTGTAGACAATGTAAAAATGTTATATAATTACCAATTTTCAGTTTAGTAGCAGAAGGAGAAAAATTAAAATACAACAGCAAACAAAGACGGAAGAAAAAACACTCACCAAAAGACAAGCGCATGGCAATATAGACTGAAGCAAACCTAAGCTAGAAGACTGAGAATAAGCCATGTCTGATCAAAACTTCAGCTAGGATCTAGGTCGACGGCTCATTGATCTCAACACATACGAATCAGGGGGAACATCATCGACAGCAGAAACCCCTGCCAAGCTAGCCAAGCAACACCTAAGAACCATGCACACCGATGATGCCTTACTATTACTCGGCATTTGTAGCTACTAACGAGCAACTTCTGATCCACTACGAGCAACTTCTGATCCAAAAGAGCTACCTTATATAGTATTGAGTAATCAAGCAACCAACCCATTGACCTTGATCCCCATCGAAGTAATGACAATGACTTTAAAAATATCAACGTGTGACTAATTACTAATTAGCTAACCAAAATGAGTAACTGAAACCTATACTTGTAGGGCAATCAAGCTAACTTTATGTTTCAAACTTTCCCTGTTACCCACACACAAAATCAAGTTTCATAGGTGGAAACTTATTAGCTATGTAGTGTTCTCTCTAGTTTGGTCCAAAGGAAGTAACATAATAGAACAAACCATGAATCGTGAAACAAGAAAGAATATATAACTAAGTAGATAGGAGCAACATACAGGTACACTCATACCGCTGAATCTTGCCAGTCAATGGATTGAACAACTCCAGGGTACCACGGTCTAGCTGCAAGACAAAGCGTTTAATGAGACCAAAAGCTAACTAGGAAGAAAATTAGATTCATAATATTATTTTTATCTAAGAAATCATGAAATTCGAAATACAAAGTTGAAAATGAAAAGGCCAGGAAAAAATGTTTCAAAACTCAAGCATCAAATGCACGACACTGAAAAAGCCTAATGCCCACATGATTTCTATCAAAACTGTCACATGATTTATCTAACATCAAGTTGAGTTCACTCCAGCTTGCCATCAAAAGTAAACATTTTATATGTATACAGGCCATCAGTGCTCTTTGCATTCCAAGGCGCAAACAGAGAAATAACTTATTTCTCAACTCCACGCACGCTACGGTGTGATCAAAGGATTCAATCACTACTTTATTTCTCACCAAATCAAGTCTACAACTCATGTTGCCGTGAAAACTATAACCTGTGATATGGTGCAGCAGAATCAGACACACAAAGGCATGAGGTAGAAAGCCTTACTTGAGGAAACAGATGATTATGATATGCCCGTAGTAGAATCTGTAAGTAACAAACCCCCAACCGAAGAGCTTCCTCTCTGCAAGAAAGCAACCACAAGAAAAGGGTAATTTATATATAATCAGTAGCAGTCCTTAAAGAAAAAAGAAGTGAACGATCTATAAGAAGAGGATAAGAGCAACACTTACAAGATTGCTGTAGTGAATCATGCACAAGAGCATCTATTATGCAAGTAAGGAACTAACAAGAATCAATGAATACAGCATCTTTAAGCCTGAGATGGATACTGAAGCTGTAAACGATGGTAAAAGTAGTAGATAAGTAGTATAAGCAAGTTTCAGCCAAAGCAAGGCTGCTAAAACTATGAAAAGCTAAAAGAGAGAGAGAGACTTCCATCTAACATCATAAAGAGGGGACAATCTAAGATCCATTTGTTTAGTGTTTCCACTGTCTACAGAATCGGTTCTGTGAAAACTAGATCCAATAACAACTGTTATCAAAGGATTTAATCACACTATTTTCTTTCTCACCAATCAACTGATGATGGATGTTAGTATATTACTTGTCCGTGGTTCACCCACTTACCACAATAATTGGTCCATGTAACGGTTCTCCACTTGGTATAGTGTAACACCTCTTAGAGATTCCATGTACCAGAGTTTATCTCCCATTTGCATTACCTCGTTATGCTTAACCTGTGTACTAACAAACTCAATCCTAGAAAATGATCACATCAATAAGAAGAAAGATCAATTTTTGTTTTAAACCTTTCACATGCGTCTAACTTCATTTTCAGCAACTCTAAAACTCCATCCATCTCAACCTGCCACAAAGAATCAATCAAACTGCAATGAATACAATCCAAATGTACAACCAAAATGAGATTCGATACAAAGTTTCACCGGAGACACTCAGAAGGCCCTTTCTGAAATGAGACTTGTTCGACATAGCAAGCCCTGCTGCTGATTATGAGGCACACGATAGACTGTGGAATCTCGCGTGAAAGTCACTCAGATCTGAGTTAACGAGTCTACTCGACCCGGGTTTTTTTTTTTCCCAATAAAAATTTTAATTAAAAGACCTAAAAGACCACAGTACAGCCAAAAGTCCAAGAAGACGAACCAAAAAACAATACACATCTGGGCCCAAGGCCCACCTACGAAAACCCGATGAGCCAATTACAGATTTTCGTAGGACAAACGCTGCGGCTCCGACGTCGTCCTCGCTTCGAAACACCACCGGATAACCAACCGTCGATTCATCCGAAACCACCTGAGTTCACTGACTCCACACCATCACCACCGCAAACGACTTCAACTCGAGTGAACCGAATCTCGAAGAGCATCAATCGACTGTTTGAGATCTCATCCGTCACCATTCAACACCAGCACCGAGAGGGAAGCTTCACGCGAACCATCACTGTTAACCATGACCGATCTTCGATCATCCTCCTACGAGATCTCCACCAACCCAACCAAACCAGAACCGTAAAAAAAAAAAAAGAGAAGAACAAACCCTAAAACGAAACTAAGGGATCAAAAGTCGGTGAGGCAAAGTAAAGAAACGCCTTCATCCTCCGGGATCTAAACCGACGACGGCAGAGCTGACAAAGCCTCCACCTCGCGGGGACAGAAACCGGCGTCGACAGAGCTGGAGGAGCCTCCGCCTCCTGAAGACAAAACCAAGAAACCGAACGAGAAGCTTTACCGCACCTTCCTCAACACGACTGTGCCCTTACGCCAGAGACAGATCCGCCATGGACGGCCTTGTTCCAGAGCTCAGGCAAGGCGGAGGAAAGAATGGACGAGAACGAAGCGAAAATCGACAGCTTTAAGGGTGGCTTGAGGGGCTCCGGTGACGGCACGCACGCTCACGCGCCGTCCGGTCACCGTACCCGATTACAGATCTACTTTCTCTTTCTTACACTACTTGCAGTTCGTTTTTTTGTTTGTTACACTCGACCCGGTTTATATATACTTATTATTAATAAATAAATGGAAAGTAATAAAATAAATAAATATTAAAAAAAGGAAGGAGAGAGAAAGTCCAAATAAATACAGTCCCACTCTCTCTCTTTCTCGCTCCCACTCTCTCTCGAATTTCAAAAATGGCGAATCGTTTGAATCAACGACGACGACGCGATGCTACTCCTCCCACTCCCACTCTCACACTTACAGAGATAGAAGCTTCTCACCATGCCGAGGATCACCCAACGTTACGGTTACTAACAAAGCGGAGACGGTGAGGAGGTGGATCAGAAACACTCGCTACGCTAACAAGAATCACCTCCGCCACAACCGCCTGCCTGATCGTAGGTCTTGGTCTAAGTGATGAGATAAATGAAGATCCTGCTTCAACGGTACATCTATGCGTTGGTACGAACTGTCTCATCATCCAACTCGATCAAATCCGAGAAGCTCGCCGTCGTCGGAATTTTCAACGGTGGCCACGCCAACAAGCGCTGGGATTCAAGTTGCAAACATCCACGACGTCAATGACTCTCTTCCTTCTCAGGAAAACCACCGTTCCTACAAACAGGTTATTGAAGCTTCCCGCATCGACCGCTCATTCCACGGATTTGATCTGGATCCTGCCATCACCAACAGCGAGTGGAGCAAGCCTGAGCTGGATGGACCACAGATCTCTCAAGCGAGGAGGAGTGCGTTGATTCTTCTTTCCTTTGCTTGATAACCAAGTCAAATACACATAACTATACTAAGATGTTTGCTGCTTTGAATATAACTAGAAAACTGCTTTGCTTTGTGTGATTGATCACATATTACGTAAGAAACTATTGATTTGCTTTGTGTGTTGCCTTTGAATATAACCTAATATTTTAGAAAACTGCTTTGCTTTGTGTGTGTTCTGCTGAATGTGTTATATAGCTAGAGAAGATGATATAATGGCTCTATTTGGAGCCACATGTATGTGGTGATCGATTAGGTACAATAAACGGGAAATCGGCTAATTCCTACATCAACACAGTCCAGCGGTCCCGATCAGTACATAAACACATAAGCTGTGCAAATACATACATGAACACGTAGTTAATTCAAATATCATACATGAACAAACAAAATTTGGTTTTTGCATACATTGACCAATTATCCGTTAGTCAAACGTAACGGAATCTGAGATGTCCGTTATATACCGCTTACGTGGCTTTTTACGTTTTTAAATAATAAATAAATTAATAAAAAAAATTAAATGATGGTTACAAGGTGGAGTCGAACCCTGGTTTGAGATATAACCATCAGAAGATGAAACCATTGTGCCAGACCCATCCTATTCTTTATAGTCCCAGTTGTTTTGTATTTATACAGATATTTCATTCACATATTTCTTTTTTTTCTTTCCATGTTTGACTTATCATCCAAATTGTTCTCTTTTTTCTTTTCTTGTGGAAGAAATTATTTTTTGTATATTCGAAAAAATAAAATAAAATAAAATAATATATATTATTAAAAAGAGTTACGTACATTGGAGTTGTCTTCTATCTTTATTATCTCTTTGTGAATCTCTATTTTTAAAAATAATATTTACTTTTAATAATCAACCCGATAAACAAAAATTCAAATGTCCATTACAAGCTTAAATTGAACAAAACATAACTCATGTCTAATTTCGTTCAACTACCACACCGGCGCGTTCCGCTAAACCGATCCATAATCCTTAGTAATATCAATTTCCTTTTTGAACTAGTTCGTTCTCTTGTTGAAATCTTTAATTTGCTTTTGTTTAAATTTTGAGTAAATTTTTCTTCAGTTTCCAGTAATTGTAAGAGAACGTTAGAAACATAAGGGTTTGCAAATAAACTCAAATTCAAACAAGAGGAAATTTGAAAATTTCAGCAAGAGAACGATCTCTCGATCTCTATCTCACAAAAATATAGTAAAGCTAGAAACAATTTCAATGTATGTGACCCCTTTTTAATAATATATATTATTATTTTATTTTTTTAATATATAAAAATGTTATTTCTTCCACAAAAGAATATTTGAATATTTTTTCATTTTGTTTGGATGATAAGTCTCTTTTCTGAACAATTTGGATGATAAGGTCAACCACAAAAAAAAAAATATGTGAATGAAATATCCATTAGTTATAAATATGAAATCATCCGGACTACAAATAATAAATCTGCCTTGGCACAGTGGTTTAGGCTGCATTGGGTATTGGTCAGACCCAGGTTCGATTCCCCCTTTAAAAACGTAAAAAGCCACGTAAGCAGTATATAACGGACAATTCAAATTCCGTTACGATTGACTAACGGATAATTGGTCAATGTATGCAAAAACCGAATTTTATTAGTTCGTGTATGAGATTTGAATTAACTACGTGTTCATGTATGTATTTGCACAGCTTATGTGTTTATGTACTGATCGGGACCGCTGGACTTTGTTGATGTATGAATTAGCCGTTTTCCCTACAATAAACAGACAAGGATACACCTTCCCTTTTCTCATTCCACTGCCTAGCTAAGTTTGATTGGGATTACTTGAATCTTGAAGCCACAGGTTGATACATTGTGTTTTGACTTGCATAAAAGAGTAGAGGGAAGGTGTATTCGAGAGTCAATGGGTATATATATCTCCCATCCACACAAAATCCTCTTTCTGCAGCCTTTACCAAAACTTCAGAAGCTCTGGAATAGAGGAAGAAGAGACAGAGCACCAGACATTGGGCATTGTGTTCTTTTGATATGGTTCCATTTACTGAAGTGGCCAGCCAAGCACCACAACTAAAAGCATTTGTTGGCATCTTCGAAAGGAAGGTAATGGAGAGACAGACACACACTAAGGTCAGGTGTCCCAAAGGAGAAGGTAATATCTAGTCCAACAAACCCTTTTTTTAATTTACAAGTTCTCATCATGAGAAAGTAGCTGTATTTAACTACGAACGAACTTCTTCTCTGATCTGGAGATACACACTAACCTGAGTTGAGTAACAAATAAACACCTTCATTACGTAGAGAAAGAGAAAATGTGAATGAGAGGGTTTCTTCTAGATATAGATAGATGCTTAAGGATGATAGGTACAACGACAGAAAGCAAATCCTTCCTCGGGATTGGCTAGCTAAGCTCACCCATTCAAGAGAGATATCCAACTCCTGCAGCATATTGTTAAACTATAATCTAATCTCTCCTTGATACATTTACATAAGTTAGTTATTTATGTTATTACACAAAGAGTTGTAACTCTTCATGTTGTGTCCTTTAGTATAAAGAGTTGTGTCTCTTATACTTGTATTGATTCGATCTCTATATAAAGATCAATCATCTGTTGTAAACATTATTACCGAATCTCAATAATACAAAAGTATTTTCAGAAAAGTTTATAAGCCTGAAACGTCTATCTTATTCTTTCTCTCGAACTCGTGTGTAACACATTGTGATCGTTGTGTAACACAAGCGGTTGGTAAAAGATTAACATGGTATCAGAGCTTTACGTTTGAGAGGACAGAGAACAAAGCACTAGTAAGAGAAACACTTGGCGTGGAGAAAAGGAGGCTAGAGGATTTTGTCATACGATTTCGGAATCACTCAAAACGATGAAGAATCAAGTAATCCCCATATTTGATGGAGAGAAGTACGACTTCTGGAGCATTAAGATGACAACCATTCTCAAGACCAGGAAGTTATGGTCCGTGGTTGAAGAAGGCGTAGCAGCCCCACCAGCACAAGTGGATGAAACCCCTGAAACAGCAAGGGCAAGATCGCTTAGAGAAGAAGCGATGATGAACGATACATTGGCTTTGCAAATCTTGCAAACTGCTGTATCGGATCAAATCTTCTCACGAATTGCAGCAGCATCAACATCCAAAGAGGCGTGGGATGCATTGAAGGAGGAGTATGAAGGCTCTCCTCAAGTTCGTTTGATTAAACTTCAAACATTGCGAAGGGAGTATGAGAATCTGAAGATGTATGAGAATGAAGACATTAAGGTCTTCACAGATAAGATAGTTGAATTGGCAAATCAATTAACTTATCATGGTGAACAGAAGTCGGATGTTCAACTCATACAGAAGATACTCATCTCTCTCCCAGCCAAGTTCGATAGCATAGTCAGTGTGTTGGAGCAAACAAGCGATTTGACTTCAACAAAGATGACAGAGTTGATCGGGATCTTGAAGGCTCATGAAGCAAGGCTGGCTGCAAGAGAAGAAAGCACCAGTGAAGGAGCATTCGATGCTCGTGTTAAACACAAAAATTCTGGTGTTACACAAGACAACTCAAAGCGCCAAGGAGGCAAGAAGTGGTGCGGTTTCTGCAAGAGAAACAACCACAATGAGAGCGAGTGTTGGAGGAAACAGAAGAAGGAAGATCCAAAGAAGGATCACAGAAGTAACAAAGAGTGTTACAATTGTGGCAAGTTAGGCCACTTTGCAAATCAGTGCTACTCAAAGAAGAAAGAGAAGGCACATGTGAGTCTCGAAGAAGATTCAAATGAAGATCACATGTTGTTCAGTGCGAGCGAAGCAGCAACAACAGTGATGGAAGATGTCTGGTTAGTAGACAGTGGAGCAACTAATCATATGACAAAGGAGGAGAGTTACTTCTCAAAGCTTGATAGGAGTATCAAGGTTCCAATAAAGATTGGAAATGGAAGCACAGTCATGACAGCCGGTAAAGGAGACATTACCGTCATGATCAAAGGTGGCAAGAAGACCATCAGAAATGTATTCTTGGTTCCAGGTTTGGCAAAAAATTTGTTGAGTGTTCCACAAATTATTTCAAGCGGATACCGGGTGAGTTTCCAAGAGAAGAGATGCATCATAGATGATGCAAAAGGAAGGAGGATAATGGATATCCCAATGACTCACAAAAGCTATCGAATCAGGATGAGTTCGGCTCAGGTAGAAGAAGCCTTGAGCGCTAGTGAGCAAGGAAAGATGGAGACATGGCACAAAAGACTTGGTCATGTAGGCGACAAAAGGTTGCAACAAATGCAGGACAAAAACTTGGTAAAGGGATTACCAAAGTTTAAAGTCAAGAAGGAAGCATGTGAGGCGTGTAGACTTGGAAAGCAATCACGCAAAAGCTTCCCAAAGGAATCTCAAACTATGACAAGAGAGAAGCTTGAGATTGTACATACGGATGTATGTGGGCCGATGCAGCACCAGTCTGTTGATGGAAGCCGATACTTTTTGCTATTCTTGGATGATCATACTCACATGTGTTGGGTATACTTCATGAAGCAAAAGTCAGAGACATTCTCACTGTTCAAGAAGTTCAAAGCAATGGTGGAGAAGCAGTCGGATTGTACCATCAAGACACTGAGATCAGATGGAGGTGGTGAGTTCACTTCACGAGAATTCAACCGGTTCTGTGAAGAAGAAGGAATCAATAAGCAAGTCACCTTGCCTTATTCACCACAACAAAATGGTGCAGCGGAGCGCATGAATAGGACCTTGGTGGAGATGGCTAGATCGATGTTGGCAGAGCAAGACTTACCGCTCAAGTTATGGGCAGAAGCGGTATACACTGCCTCATATCTTCAAAACCGTCTGCCATCAAAGACAATAGAAGAAGATGTCACTCCTATAGAGAAGTGGTGTGGACACAAGCCAGATGTGTCACACATGAGAATGTTTGGTAGCATATGCTACATACATATCCCAAATCAAAAGAGGAGGAAGCTAGACGTCAAGGCAAAGCGTGGAGTCTTTGTTGGATATAGCAACCAATCCAAAGGCTATAGAGTTCTCATTTTGGAGAATGAGAAGATTGAAGTATCAAGAGATGTCGAGTTTGAAGAAGGAAAGAAGTGGGATTGGAAAAGGCAAGAAGAAGTGAGGAAGACATTGGAGTTGTCTATGGAAGACTCTCACTCGCCTGAGGATCAAACCGAAGGTGCATCCAGTCCTGAGGAACAAACCGAAAGTGCATCCAGTCCTGAGGAACAATTAAGAAGTACTTTCAGTCCTATTTCTTTTCAAAATGATGATCATGATACTAGTAGTGGAGATGAAGAAACTTCTGAGGCACTAAGGAAGTTCAAGTCCATGGTTGATATCATGGAAAGGGCACCGAGAGTAGAGCTTGATGAAGCGGCTCAAGCTATAGAAGCTTGTCTTCATGCAAATGAAGAACCATACACTTATGATGAAGCGTGTGGTACCAAGGAATGGAGAGAAGCAATGAATGAGGAGATAGCCATGATTGAGAAGAACAAGACATGGGAACTAGTGGACAAGCCAAAGAAGAAGAATGTGATAAGTGTGAAGTGGATCTACAAGATCAAGACCGATGCAAACGGCAATCACATCAAGCACAAGGCGCGGCTAGTTGCAAGAGGGTTCTCTCAAGAGTATGGTGTTGACTACCTTGAGACGTTTGCTCCTGTCTCAAGACATGATACAATACGAGCCATACTTGCCTATGCGGCTCAGATGAAGTGGCGATTGTATCAGATGGATGTGAAGTCAGCCTTTCTCAATGGCGACCTCAAGGAAGAAGTGTATGTCACACAACCGCCTGGGTATGTGACACACGGGAAGGAACACAAAGTGTTAAGGCTACACAAAGCTTTATATGGTTTAAAGCAAGCCCCAAGGGCATGGTATGGAAGGATAGATTCATACTTTCTTCAAAACGGTTTTGAGAGGAGTATGAATGATGCGGCTTTATACATCATGAAGCAAGGAGGAGATGTGTTGATCGTGAGTCTATATGTGGATGATATAATCATCACAGGAAGCAACATTCAGAGCATCAACACATTCAAGGAGAACATGAAGAAAGAATTCGAGATGGTGGATCTTGGATTGTTGAACTACTTTCTTGGAATGGAAGTAATTCAAGACAATGGAGGCATATTTCTCTCACAAGAAAAGTATGCAAACAAACTTGTAGACAAGTTTGGGATGCGAGACAGCAAGAGTGTAAGCAACCCACTTACACCACAAGGAAAAAGAGTTGAAGATGACAAGGAGTATGGAGATCCGACTAAGTATAGAAGCATCATTGGAGGGCTTTTGTACTTGTGTGCATCAAGACCTGATGTGATGTATGCAAGCGCCTATCTCTCAAGATACATGTCATCACCTCGCATGAAGCACTACCAAGAAGCCAAGAGGGTGTTAAGATATGTCAAAGGAACATCAAACTTTGGAGTGTACTTCACAAGCGTGAAAGAACCAAGACTTCTAGGCTACACGGACAGCGATTGGGGTGGTTCTAAGGAAGACAAGAAAAGCACTTCAGGTTATGTGTTTACTATTGGATCAGCCATGTTTTGTTGGCAGTCAAGCAAGCAACAAACAGTGGCGCAATCAACGGCTGAGGCAGAGTACATAGCCGTGTGTGCAGCAGCAAATCAAGCAGTGTGGTTACAAAGACTATTTGAAGACTTTGGTCAGAAGTTTGAAGGAGGCATTCCAATCTTATGTGACAATAAATCAGCAATAGCAATTGGGAAGAATCCAGTGCAACACAGAAGGACGAAGCACATAGAGATCAAGTACCATTTCGTGAGGGAAGCTGAGCAAAAGGGAATCATTGAACTGAAGTATTGCAAAGGGGATGATCAACTCGCAGACATTCTCACAAAGGCATTGGGCGGTTCAAGATTTGAAGATCTAAGGAAGCAGCTTGGAGTCAAGTCGAGATATGATTAAGGAGGAGTGTTAAACTATAATCTAATCTCTCCTTGATACATTTACATAAGTTAGTTATTTATGTTACTAGGGCCACAGCCCCCGCGCACGCGCGGGGCCGGATACTTTGCCGTTCTGTCGTGTAGTTCTGTGTTAGGAATTTTTGTCGAATGTGTGTTCTTCAGTTTTCGTGTTTTCTAAGGTGTGGAGAAGATAGGTCAGCCAATTGGTTCTGGTGTTGGTTATCAGTGGGTATGAGGTGGATATTAAAATAACGTTAATGAATTGATATAATGAATTGGTTCTGGTGTTGGTTATTAGTGTTTGGATACTTTACATATATGTTTGCATAATGAATTGATATAACGTTAATGTATTTAACGTGTGCATGGAATAACTGTATAAGTTTATGGGCCTCTGTATGTAGTTAGTTGTTAATATGTTTTTGGAGATATCTATATATATAAAACTCTCGATAGTAATTTATAATCTTACCTAATCCTGTTTTTTTTTAAAAAAAAAATCCGTAAATAAATAAATGGTTATAGTATTTCTAAACATAATTAATAATTAATTAAACATAAGATTTGTAATAAAAAAGAATTGCATTAAAATTAGAGGGTAAGTTGTAATTATAATAGAAGTGCTTTTAAAAATAGTTGATATGTTGTTTAGAAAAGTTTTAACTGGGCTTTGTTCGACATTAGATGTTGGTGAGTTAGAAGGCCTGGAAAAAGGATAACCCAAAAATAGTAGTTGTTTAATTAATTGTTTGTAAAATAAAACTGGTTTAATTGAAAAAAACCGGTCCGGAGACAACATGGGAGAATGTCACGGAGAACAGCGACTGTGCGAAACAAACGAAACAGAGACCAAAGATTCATGCCCTGCAAAGAGACATTGGAGTGTTGGGATCGGGGATGTTCAATTTCAATCTGTGTTGTAAATTGATTTGACTGACTGAGGAGAGATTGGCTTACCTGAGGTCCATCTGATTCCGCCGTTGTCATTGATCCTCGGCTGCCTCGTCGGCGTCGTATGTTACACCTGCAAGAGAGTAGGTTTGAATTTTTTTTTTTTTATTTGTTGTTTTGCCCCTTGATTAAAAATGATCATGTCATATACGTTTTAATGAAGTTTTATGATGACAATAAAGAGGTTGTTTTTAAAAATAGATTTGTGAAAGTCTAGCTGTTGAGACACATGGTTCGTTGACAGATATTTCGTTAGAGCCATACTTCCTAGGTTTTTTTATTTCTGTTAAGGCTTGAAACCACAAGGAAATTATGAAATGCTTAGGTGGAGAAAGTAGTTAGCGTACCGGTTGTTTTTGGGAGGCCTTTGAAGGCCTCTCTGTAGACAATGTTGTCTATCGTCTTGCTTCCCTCCACATTACTGCTCATGTCTAAAATCTTGAGACCTTTGGGTGTTGTGACTCTTGACAGGGCCACATATAGCTGACCATGGCTGAAGACTGGTTTAGGCAAGTATAGAGCAACGTTTGATAAAGTCTGGCCTTGGCTTTTATTCACTGTCATCGCATAGCAAACTCGGATTGGAAACTGGCGACGTTTCAAGGTGAAAGGATGGTTGGATTCTAGTGGTGACAGGATGATCCGTGGCAGCAGGATAGGATCTGTCTTCTTTGTAGCAGTAAGCAGTTCGGTTTTAATAACCTTTTCACCCATGTGTGTCACTATTAGCCTTGTGCCGTTACATAAGCCTTCTTTCTGGTTCAGGTTACGCAGGAGCATGACTGGGACACCCACTTTCAGCCGGAGTTTGTGAGCTGGTAGGCCTGGGAACTCCAAGGAGTTCAGATATTCCAATGGGTAGGACATTTTGAACTCCTCTGAATGCTGTTCATCCTCTGCAAAGGTGTCTGCACTTAAGTATTCTCTGTCTGGTCCAGGTACTCTTGAAACCAAAAAATTGTTGATTTCATCAACTGTCACATTCCTTGGTGTTAAAATGGCTGTCTCTTTGAATTTTCTCAGGTCCGTGTATTGGTTTGCAAAATCTGGAAAAGCAGAAGAACATAGTGTCTCCAAAGGAGTTGAAGTTCTAGGGAGGAGGACAGTGTCATCTAAGAATATTTTGTCCTCTGGTGTTTCACAGTCGCCTAGGCTATGAGGCTCACCTGCTGCTACGCCATCACCTACCTGAAGAATCCAGTCTGCGAACTCTTTTTCTTCTGGCTCGACACGCATGTTTTGGGTGAGTAGAAAAATGTTACAGTGGTTCCAGAGGTGCGAACGATTAAGAGCAGCGTTGACTGTCTCTTGTCTTGTTCCTTGTGGTATAACTGGCAAAATCTGGCGGAAATCACCACCGAGAAGGACGGTTTTCCCCCCAAAAGGTTTCATGGCGGCCGCTTTATCTGATACGGATATTATATCTCTGAGAGTACGATCAACAGCCTCAAAGGCGTGGCGATGTGCCATGGGAGCTTCGTCCCAGATGATGAGGTCTGATTCGCTGAGGAAGTTGGCGAGGATTGATCCAGTCTTCACTTCGCAGTAAGAATCTTCATAAAGCTTCAGAGGAATACTGAACCTTGAATGTGCTGTGCGACCACCAGGTAAGAGAAGGGCGGCAATGGCGGAGGATGCCACGGGTATAACCTTTTTACTTCCTGATCGTAAAGCTGCAATGATTGCTCTATATAGGAATGTTTTCCCCGTTCCTCCTGCTCCATAGAGAAAGAATAGCTTGCCTTGGTGCTCACGAACGGACTTGATCACTGCATCATATACTGCCCGCTGTTGATTGTTGAGCTTGCAGAAAAGTTCCTGGTGAACCTTTTGTTCTTCAGCTAAATCAAACTGGTTGTGCCTCGCCATTGCTCTATTCTTCATTTCGTCCATGATAGCTTTGTTTGGAAGTGGCATGCCTGCAAACTCAGTCAATGACTTCTCGTAGTTCTGAAGCAGGGTCTCTATTTCAATAAGTGTGTATTGCTGCAGTTCGTCTGGGGTTAGCTGGAGGTCTGGGAATCGAAGAAGGCGTCTCTGGCGCATCAAGACATCTTCTGCCATATATTCCCAAGAATGATCCCAAAGTTTCCTTGGTTCTGAAACTTGACAGTAGATGAGTATTAGTACGAAGAGGTAGCGAAGAGATCTTGGTGATGAAAATTGAGATGCTTCAGACATAGAATCATGCCAGTCCTTGTCTGTTCCGAGAAAGCCTCTAGCATAGCAGGCTTCTTGAAAGGTATCATATTTGATCTCACCCACCGTATATAAATCGTCATAACATGTAGGGCCTCGAACTAAGCTGACTAAAATCCCAAGATAATATTTGTCACCAGCTGCTGGGTTTATGTTTACAATCCTTCCAATGCTCCCTCTTTGCTGTCGCTTTATGTAAATCTTGTTTGAATTGTCCCAGACAAACATTGTTAGCATCTCGATGTATTTTAGTTTTCTGACTTCTTCATAACGTCTGTTCATTTCAAACCATTCCGTTAACATAGTCCGGCCATGTAGGTACCTGTCTTCAACGTTCTGGAGGTCCTCATTCTCATCAAAAACAGCCATGTGTTCGCCAGGAAGGTGAATTGGTAATTTCTGCACTGCTGGACTGTTGTGGTAAATATCAAACACAAAAATTCTCCACATCGACTCACATGCTGAAAGGTACCGCTCCTCAATGTATTCATTAATTTCATTCCTTGGCTGTTCTGGTTTTTTTGGCTCTGACCGTTCGGAATGCTCTGGGGTTTTCTGAACTTTGAAGGTAGCTCTATCAACACCTTTAGTAATGTATTTGAACAGGTACTTGATGGCGCTTGATTTGTTGCACCATTCGACATTGACATGGGCCTTGTATTTCTTCAAGATCTGGAGGTTGTGGGGGACAACAAATTGATTATCAAGCTTGATCTTTCCCTTGGAAACAAACTGCCCAGTCTGTCTGCGCTTGTACAAGATGTAGCCTGATTCATTAACTTGGGTGTGTGGAACATAACTGCGGGGGAATTTCTTTGTGCAAACACCATTGTCCATGCAAGGAGATGATAATCTGTCTTTCCCACAGGGACCATGCATCATGTGTTGCTCCACCAAACCAAAAGCTTCAGGGTCCTTTTCCTTGTCAGGGAGCTCTGCTGAGATGATGTTGTCAATATCAGCTGCAGTGGGATTTCTGAAGTCCCCTTCGAGCCATAGAAGTATGTGGGCGTGTGGTAAGCCTCTCTTCTGGAACTCTATGGTGTAGACAACTGTTTGGCAAAGAGTAGTTGGTTAGAAACGGTGTGTTTGTATAGAAAACCTTAATGTTGATTAATAACAATATTATTTGCAGGAATGGTACCTGCTTTGGGTCTGGGAAAAAATATGCCTTTGTTGAAATCTGACATCAACTCATCGAGCTTCATCTTGAACACTCTAGACTCGAGGTCGGGCCGGTCGTTGGGATCGTCGGTTCCATACAGTTTGAGGTGGTCAGATAGCTCTTCCCATTTAGGATTTGTTGTAATAGTGATAAATAAGTCTGGATTCCCGTGCCATCGACATATTGCCATCGCATCATGATACTTTTCTGCCATATAACGGGGGCTGCCCGTATAGCTGGAGGGTAAGATGACTCTTTTTCCTATTGTTTTTGCATCTGTGTCACCTTTCATGACTGCATCTTGTATATTGTTGTATAGGTCTGCTCTGATTTTCTTCTGGTTTAAGCGGAACCAACGCAACCTTTCCTGCTCTATGCATGTAAAAGCGTCAACAATATACTGGTGGAACAACCTTTTGGACCTCACAATAACCATGCCTTCAGCTAAGCGGGTTTGTATTTGATGAGCAAAGTACTCTCTTTTTGTGATGTAGCCCCTTTTCCTAGGCTCTCCGTCAGTATTTATGACCGGTATGTTCTCGTTGAAGCCTATCTGTCCATACGGGAAGAGGATTGGGTATTGCAAAGTCATAAAGAGTGGGTGCATATCACTTATATGCTGCAGGCCTGAAGATCTGTGTTGCACAATTATATCTCTCTCGCCCATATCCTCCGTAAAGTCACCAACGATCAGACCAGCAATTTCATCAGTTTGAGGCATATCATATTGACGATCACGCTTTGACTTGCCTTTCAGTCTTATGCTAAATTCCTGGCAGCTATCAGTTTCATGGATGTCTCTAGCTTTTCTGAAAATCTTAGTCAGACAGTTGTGAGTGTCCATTGTTTCTATCAGCTCTTTTACTATATTAGGATCCAGTTCACCTACTGTGGCCGTACGCTTGACAGTGGAGATTCTATTTTTAATCTCATTAGCGGTATCGATGATGTAGAGCTGACTGAATTTTGGAGGTTGTCCTGCTCCAGGAACCAAAGACCCGATCCTGTGTGCATTTTGACCATGGATTCTGAAAGTGAAAGGCCCTGTTTTGTGCATTACGGAATGATCAATCTGTGCGCCCATTGACGTAAATGCGAGGATGGAGTTATATGTCCGGATATCATGCTGGAAATGTTTGGAGCTGAGGAGCAGTGTTTTCAAGGCGGGTGGAGCTTCTGGTTCTGGTGGGAGTTTTACTCGGCCTTGTTGACAGCATATACTGAAAAGCGGTATTCTGTTAGGACCTCTGGTCCCTTTTTTTTCTTTCTCCCAAACCAGAGCATGACAAAGGGGACATTCTATGATCCCATTAGTTGCCTTTTTAAGAGATCGTGACGTCTTCCCAGAAGTGCGTGATGTCCCTGAAGTGCGTGATGACCTCCCTAAAGTGCGGGGTCTGGAGCCTACGCAAACAAATGTTGCCAAAAGTTAGTATGGGTGATTGGTCATTTCATATTTGAAGAGAGTAGGTGAATCTGTTATTTCCATATTCAAAAAAGTTGAAGACAAAGGAGGAGAAAGCTATTCCATGGTCGGATATCTTTTTGCTTACTTGGGTGCTTTCGGATTGACTTCTTTGATAATAGTATGGCTCGCCGCATTTCCCTTGCTCTTCTTTGAGTATCTGCAGGTATAATAGTTGGTAGGAGTCATATATATTGGTATGTTTGGTTAATTCTCTTATTGCGGCAAGTGGTTTCATATATATGTAAGGTCTATGGGTGAAGCTTACCTTTACGGTTTGAGTTTTCGCCAGAGGAGCTAGGGATCATTGATGACGTGTCTGATCGGAGGAGAGTATCTGCAGGTATAATAGTTGTTAGGAGTCATATATATTGGTAGGCGTTGTTAATTCTCTTATTGAGTCAAGTGGTTTCATATATATGTAAGGTTTACGGGTGAAGCTCACCTTTACGGTTTGAGTTCTCGCCAGAGGAGCTAGGGATAATTGACGACGTGTCTGATCGGAGGAGAGTGCTTTGTCTGTAGCGTTTGTTCCATTCAGTTGCTGTTGGATCGTCTGTTTTCCTTTTTCCCATGATGAACAGTTGTGATTTTGGTGTAAAAACTCTGTGCGTGTTAGTCCTAAAGACGGGGTGTAGGAATTCTGATGAACAGTCGTGATATTGTTGGTTTGATTACGTAACGTATATTTGTTGTGGAGACATTTACATAATGAACCCCATTTATTTTCACTCTACTATTTTGGTGCTTTTACAGAAAATTAATATGATAATGTAGTGGACTGAAATTGAGGTATAATAAAAGGACCTTTGATACGTAGGAGTTTTAATAAATTTTGCTAATTTTATTTTAAATTTCTGTTTAATAGATAATGTTTATATTTACAATTTAAATTGTAGAGTTGTAGGAATTTCGCATCAACAGTTTTACGACGTACATAAGTTGATCTTTAAGATTAATAAAAAATTGGTGGATATTATAGTGGAATTTGTGCGTTGCCGTGTGGAGGACGTTTAACGGGCTTGCACCAGTTATTATGAGTAATTCATTTTTTCCCATGAAGGCTTGGAATCAGTAATACAGTTATTATCTTCTCTTGTCCCACAACTTCTTATCAGTTCAAATGCAACAGCTTGATATCAGGTCAGAGTCCTTGTTAAATTGTGAATTGGTGGAGACGACGGTTAATAATCAGAGTTTGTTTTTTTTTTTTTTTTGTGGCAATTATCATTGCCTTTTTAATTATTGAATTAGGAAAACAACAAACAAAAGATCGAGTCTACGCTCGGCAACAACTGGAAATGGAAATGAGTGTTCATGGTCCCGTGGGAGAAGAAAGCGAAACACAATTATTAGAAAAAAAAACTTAAAAACTGGAGGCCATAACACATGAACTCCTCAGCGGTTGACGATGTTGTTGAGACCCATGATCATCTCAATGAACTCAGACACCAGGAAGAAGTGAAAACACTTACTACATGCTGTGTTGAGCTCATCGGGGTGGCAATTGATCTCTGGCTGCACATTTTCATATGACTTCAAGTAAACATCTCTCATAGAGAGGGTAAAGCCGCTCAAGGCAGTCTGGACTGTGTCCCAGCAGTCCTCAACAACAGTGATGCCTTTGGTCTCGGCTAAGTTGTTGATCACCTTCTTACCCTTCTTATCCTTGCCAAAACACATGAGCAGAATCCCAAAGAGGTATGCTGCTTCTGGATGGCCTTGCCAAAAGTTATAGGCTAGAAATATATACAATAGATAAAAAAAATCTTTTATATAACCAATAGGTGTAACTCTTTATGTGCACGTATATTTCCCTGGAAAACTTTGCCTCTGCCTATTTTTTAAAATTTATACATAAATTCTTTTAACAATAAGATGATAGAACAATTAAGACAACCGCATACACACATAATAAGAATTAGACCTTTATTCCTCTATTTTTGTAGTCCAGCAATGGCAATAACTTACAAATCAATAGCTCTCTCTATTATCTCTAACTTATATATATATATATATATTCATAAACATGAGATCATAAACATAAGTAGAACCCGTCAATATTTCATTAATAAGCAAAGAGAAATTAAACATCCAAACAGAAAAAGATGGCAGAAGAAAATTATGCAAAGTCTGAAATGGAAACAAAGATAGTAGTAGTTATTTTAAAGCGCAAAAACTAAGTAGTTGACGGGTTCATAGGAATGGATCATTCCATTCACTCACGGGAGCGCTTGCGGTTGTTCCGAGTGACTGCAATCTCTGGGGGATCTGTGGTACCACACTCCTCCCCGACATTCTCTCCCAAAACAGACGGACCCGAAGGTGGTGCTTTCAACCCGCTGTCACCTTCATTGCCTCCAAGAATGTTCTCATCTTCCTCCTGAGATAAACGAACTTTAGCTTCAAACAAAAGGTTCAAACAATAAACATATCGACAAGTATTATTGAACAACCTTGCCATGGGTCAGCGAGATGATATCTTCAGTTATAGTCGAGACAGTGAAAGTACGGTGGTTTGGTGTGAAGTTGAAAGGTGTCACACGGATCTGGAACACAAACTCCTTATCAGTTAGCTCTTCAAGACAGATTGGGAGGTTCTCCTCTCCGCCATTTGCAGCCTGCACGTCAGCAATATTCAGTAACTAAACTTATTAGCAGGGGAGTGCAATGGGAATGAATATTTTAAATGTGAAAAGCAGAAAGAACCTCATCGAGGGCGAGGACAGCAGCATCTTGCTGGGTAAGTTTTGTCATCTCCTTATCAAAGACGACAAATGTGGCGCTATCGTTGCCATCATCAACAGCAAGCTCAACACGGAACCTATGATCGAGCAATGACATGGTCAGTGAATGCTTAGCGTAAGATGTTTTTAATAAATAGAGCATAGCATACAAAGTTACCTGACAACACCGGTAACGGCATCAGTTACACATCTGTTGCAGCTTAGTGAAGTTCCAATCCTCTCCAATTTTCTGTTGCAGCCAGTGCATGCCACAAAGGACCACCCATTCTCATGGACGACACCAACAATCCGTGCTTTGCAGAAGAAATCAGCCTCCTGAGTCTGACCATGAAAACACGTCAGTCACTGTAATCTAAAATCGCAGCATACACAGATAAACGTGGACACAGTAAGATCACAACCTGCTCATTGGAGTTGGAGATGAAAGTGTTGAGATCTGCTATTGAGACAAGCTCCTTCTTCTTAATTCCTTGGAGAGTGTCGACAAGAGGAAACACTTTGGATGATTCACCTCCAACCATGCTGACAAACGTTGCTATCTCAGGGAGACTGGTGTCGAAAAAGAAGCGAGTCCCTGGTGTGGAGTTCAAGTACATGTTACCTGGTCAAAAAAAAAAAAAAAAAAAAAAACCAAACTATTAGATATATCAATATGTTAGAGGATTCTGAGTTCAAACGTGTATGAGACCAGATTGGAATGAAGCAGGAAGTAAATGGTCAGAACCTCCAAATAGTTTAGGAATGACCGTGGTCACCAACATCACAGACTTGGTCTTATCGCCTGCTTTCAAGAGACCCCTGAAGGTCGATGCAGCCTCATCCCACAGAGATAAGTAGACAGTCACATCTCTGTCGGAGAAACAATAAGTAATCATTAGTAAAGCAAAGCACAGTAATGAACTAAACAGATATATAAGTAGCGGACGTGACTTATCAAGATGATTCCACAGAGTTATAAAACAAACCATAACAATGTAATAAACAGCCAAACAGCGGACGCGACTTGTCAAGATGATTTCATTAGTTATAAAACACAGCGAACTCGACCTACCAAGATGATCCCACATAATAATAAAACACAGCACAACAATAACTAAACAGCTACGAATCAGCGGACTCCACTAATCAAAATGCTCTCGAGACATTACAAAAATCTGTAAGAAAATAAACTAATACTTACGGTTCGATTAAGAGGCGGACCACCACTCTGGTTGTTGCTGCATCGTTCCGGAGATCGGACCCTTGGACGGAGCGTATCTCACCCACGACGTCTGCCAGTTTATGGAAAGTTACTTATTTTAAAAGCAAAAATAAAAGAAATATTGAATCATAGTTTTTGTAATTATGGAAACAAACCGGGGAGCTCCAGGTTCGTGTTCGAGAGAACGTGAAGGTGGTTGTAGCGCCGCACCATGAATTTTTCAGAGTTGATCACAGGCGCGTCAGTGAGGACCTCGCAGATACGCGTGGAAGGGGTGAAACGGATCACGAACTGATGCTCTGTGATCTTGTACGTGTGAGCGCACCTTGCAACTTCAAAACGATCCACTTTTACTATAGAACCAGACTTCAGATCAGGACGGTAGTGACTCGCTCGATTAGCGGGAATGAACCCGTGAATAACCGAGTCCTGCAAGGAAATTTTAAAATCAAAATATCAGATTTTTTTAATCAACAATTAGAACCTTTTAATCATAAAAAAAACGTAAAGAGATCTATAATACAAAATTCAGTACTCACCAAAAAAACGTAAAGCTAGCAGATCTATAATACAAAAGAGATCTAAAGGCAAAATTCAGTACCAGTTCATCGAGGAGGAGTATCGTGATCCCCATGAACTCCCCATTCTTCTTGATGTTGCGGGAATCCCAGAAGCGGATTAGACGACCAACAACGAACTGAGAAGTTCGTCCGAGACGGAGAGAGTTGAATGTGGATCGGGCGACGACGGCGTTAGCGACCGGAGAAACTGCGGTAGTCATTTTCGGAGCAGGCGTTACAGAGCTAAGCAGAGAGAAAACGTAGAGAGAAAAGTCAGGAGCAACCGAGAGCTAACCTTGGAAGAAGCTATATAATGGAGACTGGAGAAGCGTTAGAAGAAGCCAAATCGTATCAGCGGCGGTGTAATTGTGCGTTAATGAGATGAGTTACGGAAGGAAGGAAGGAAGGTGAAGGATCGGCTGCGCAAACGAAGTCGTCTCTTCTCCTGGAGCTGTGAAGATGAACTCACGTGAACCCTAGAAGAAAACACAGCGTTTCACCACGACGTATTGGATACAGCACGGCTTGGGCTCTAGGAAGCAAGTAACGGCCCATTATGAAGGTGTAATAAAAAAAAATTAAAAAGGAAGCCGGGGTATTCGAACCCGTACACTCAAGCTTTACTATGAGCGGGTTATACCACTGGGCCAAGTAGACTTTAGTTGTTATAGCCAGGGCGACGTAACTCTTATACGAAAATATATTCGGCCCATTGAAACACAAAGCCCATACGTATAAGTAAATGGGACACGTGGCGACTTCGTGGATGAAGGTGTAATAGAAAAAAATTAAAAAGGAAGCCAGGGCGATTCGAACCCGTACACCCAAGCTTTACTATGAGCAGGTTATACTACTGGGCCAAGTAGACTTTAGTTGTTATAGCCAGGTCGACGTAAGTGTTATACTATATTTGGCCCCTTTAAAAAGTGCTGACGTGTCACCTCGGGAGGAGAGAAACTCCCTCATTATATTATAGATTACACAAAGAGTTGTAACTCTTCATGTTGTGTCCTTTAGTATAAAGAGTTGTGTCTCTTATATTTGTATTGATTCGATCTCTATATAAAGATCAATCATCTGTTGTAAACATTATTACCGAATCTCAATAATACAAAAGTATTTTCAGAAAAGTTTATAAGCCTGAAACGTCTATCTTATTCTTTCTCTCGAACTCGTGTGTAACACATTGTGATCGTTGTGTAACACAAGCGGTTGGTAAAAGATTAACACATATACCACCACAATACAATCAGCCACGGCGCAAACACAGTATATACTTAAGGCTTGAACAACATCCTTTGGAAGCGTGTGCTGCCATGCATGGCCATATATACTCTTTTGACTGATCAAAGCTATATAACACAAACAGGTAAATCAATCAGAAGTTCACTCACACAAGAAACCCGTCTTCACTTTCTCTCCCCTTCTCCTACCACTCGAAAAGGCTAAGAAAATTGAACTCGCAGTTGCACCATTCCTCTAGCTAGTATCGGAGGTCATCAGTCTTATATCTCCTTTGTTCCAAGCGTGGAGTGTAGATATTTGCTGAAACGATCGAGGATCAGTAATTAGCATCTTTGGACCTATAGATGGATACTCAAGCAGCTGTAACGGTAAGAGATTCAAGTGCATGCGGTGAAGTAAGAGTACTAGATCATGATCTTTCAAAATGTAGAAATATGGGAATATTTCCTTATTCTATATAATACAAAATCTGTGTATACTTATTAGTTATGACTATTATTATTATTATTATTTTTTCTTTTAAAAAGTAATTTTTTGCTAAAATCTAATTATATAAAGTATAGTTCACTCTCTCCTGGTGATGCCACGTCATCAATTGGGTAAAGGAGAGAGTGACACCTGTCCAACTCTAAAGAAACTTTTTTGCTTTTCGTTTGGTTTGTTATGGGTTTTCACGTTTACAGTTTTGGGCTTGAGCTTACTTAATATAATTTTCCTACACGCAGCGTTTTTCATCGTTGCTGTCTGCGTCTCCCAGTGCGTCAATGTCGTTTCGGTCGATTTTCACTGCACGTGTCTTTGCAGACGGAGGCGTAACGATTCAATTTGTGGCATTTACGTTTTCATTCACTCCATTAAACCACGATCTCCACTAACTCGCATTCAAGATGACCATCGTCTTCCTCGAAGGTAACGAATCTGAACCTATAAATAAGGATGTATGCTTCGTTGAAATTCATTACTTTCTCATTCTCAATCATTACAAACTCTTGCTTAGCTCCTCCCTTATGCTTGCCGACTTAAAATCCGGTCGTTGTGCCAACACTGTTGAAGCCCGGCTTCTGAGGATCTGGGATGCGCAATTGTAGAGAAAGGCAGTGTGCTCATAGTCTACATGTTGTCCTTTGACGAGCAGGTGATTCCGGCGACCATTGACTGCCTATTAGTACTTTTCTGGTAGGCGTAGCTATTAAGGCGATACTGATTTGTTGTCTTTTTTAGTTTTTTTTACGAAACGGGAAAGGTAATCCAAGGTTCCGTCAACGATCTCTGACTATGCAATGTCCTTAAGCTTCTGGTCTTCTCAAGCCTTGGTTATTAACAGTATCTATTTTTCTTTTCTTTTTTGCAATAACCAGTATCTGTTTTTTCATTCTAATCTCTATGAACGATTAAGGCTTATGTAATAATTTGATATTTGTTTTCTTTCTCTTCAACAGGTTCCTTTGATCACCAAATGTGATTACATAAGCAATTTTAAGTTACAATCTTCAGCTTCTGGGAATGGATATCATCATCTCAAGCTCGAAAACTTGCTAGGTGGAGCAGAAACATTTTAGGCCATCTAGAAATTCTGCTGCTGTCTCCCGCTGGACTTGAATCCTCTCAACATCGCTCCACTGAGATGTGCATCAGAGTATTTGTACATGATTGAAGAATTTCAAGACGGGAATGTAATCTCCCGGGCAGATGCTTTCATAAATTTTGTAGTACTTGCCTCATGGAGACTCTCACTGTTCTGAGATCATGTGCAAACTTATCTCCATGGGCAGAAAAACTACAGACTGTACGGAGATACTGCGACTTGCTTGCTATTAAAGCCTTCAATGATAATCATGACATACTAGAAGATGCTGATAGCAATGGAAAATGTCAATACAATGGTATATCTAACCTTCCACTTGATCACTTCATGAGGGTTGTAACAACTGTAAACGGCAAGACGGTTCAAACCAGATATTATAGGTAAACTCATCATGAAGTATGCAGAGAACTGGTTGCACAAATCGATGATGATTTGGAAGGAATATGAGGTTACGAGTCAAGTAAGGAAACAATGAATTGCAATTCAGTGTTGGAAGAGAAAGAAAAGAGGAAAGAAGTTTAGAATGTCAAGAAAAAAAGCGAATCATTGAAAGCTTATTTGAGTTTAGTCTTTCTTTTGTTTTTTTTTTTTAAATTAGGACTTTGGTTGAACTTTATTAATCCAAGTCAGTTTCACGTTTCACCACATAATGGTTTCACCAGTCTTTCGTTTACGATCTCCTATTGTTTGACTTTCATTACACTATTCATTAGGGCTTACTCTGCAGAATTACAAATCTACAATACAGTGACGACATAACTCTACAATACATCGATGACATATATATAGTATATAATTAGGAAAATTAACCAAAAAAAAGACCACTCTAGGACCAAACTTCACGAAGTTCAGTCTCAGACGCTCAAACCTTGAAAATGTGCTATATATAGATTTAATAAAAAAACATTAGCAATTTATTTATTTTTAAAAGGATTTGTAATTACCATAAACCTTCGATTAATAATAAGGGTGAATTGGGTCAATATCTACTAAGAAGTGCATAATTAGGTAATTGCCCAAAATAATTTTGTGTGAGGATCAGATTCAATCCAGTGGACGTTGCAATTACCAAACTAACCTCACGACGTTTTGTGTTCGCGATTTAGGGTAGGCTGTATTTAGCTAGCAAGCTAAAATGTTTATAATTATAATTGGGGGGTTAGTAATGATTGCACTTTTTCTATATCTTTTACGTGTGTTTGTTTGAGCATCACGAACCAGTAGAAACATAGGAAAACCTGACACAGCCGCTGCATGGCCAGGAAGATCAAAAGAAAAGATATTGGGTTGCATGCGAAAAGTTTTTCTGGGGGAGGGTTTCAAAAACATGTACTCGAGGTTTGTGTATAAAAGGGAGCTCAACGATGAGCTACTCCTCACACTTGAGGAAATAAATCAAGGTGAATATTCCTGACACAAAATAAATGTACTTCTCTCTTTGTCGTTCGAATGTTCTTCTCAGTTGCAATAAATTTGCTTTCTTGTGTGTCTGCTATCCAATTACTGTAGAATCATCTTCTCACCTGCAATAAATTTGTTTCCTTCTGATTTGGATTGGCGTTGATGTCCGAAATTAATTTGTTGTCATCGTATGTCTGAGAGAAGTCCATTATAGCTACATTTATTTTGTTTCGTTCTTGTTAAGTCCGTTAGTCCTGCATTTACTATCTAATCATCACCATGATCATCTTTCCGCATTAATTTGTTTTCATTCTTGTCATGCTCGTGTTGCATCCGTACATGCTATAGTAAATTTTTACAGAGATCGTTGATCTTTCATCAAAAAACCGCTATTTTTGTGTGCGATTTGTAACATATCTTATGTGTAAAAAAACGTTCGATGCATGCAATACATTCTTCGAATATATATATATATATATATGCATGTTATTTATTATTTGTAAATTGGTAACCAATCTAGTGTTCAACTATGGATGCATGCAAATTCTTGTTTGTAATTAGAATGTGTGTTTCCATCTCAGATGGTTCGCTGTGTGCGATTTTGGCGAGGCCAATGGAAGAAGAGTGGAGATGAGTGGGAGTTCATAACCCATCCAGAAGACATAGGCTATAGGGTGGTCGTCTATGCGACTGTGAGCTACAATGCGATTGACCAGATATTAAGACAGCGCTACGGTCTCAGCCAGAATACCCCTCTTGTCCTTTCTCACCGACTTCCTAGTTGGATGCTCGGTCCCCAAGGTAACCGGATACCGCCAGCGACGATCTCGAGCACGGCTGAGTTGTCTTGGCTTCTCCATGGGAGAACCTGGATAAGTGAGCTTCCTATACTCATAATGATGGGTCCAAAAGACGTTGCTGAATATGAGTTTCACTGCCGTACTAATTTTGCAATAGGCAATACAACGTATGTCTTTGATCACACAGCAAACGATAACTCAAGAGCCGCTTACGAAAGTATTAATCTAAACCCTAGATAGAGTGATATCAATTGGCTTGCGAACAGGTTTCAATTAATGTATAATATTTGTTGTATCATGCAACAGGTTTAGTCTTTGGTAATCGTGCAGCACAGACCGAGCGGGTCATGGATGCTTTATTTCCCCAAGACAGCTTGCGTCTCTTCCACCGAGTTTCATTGGAGATGGCTTTCGCAGACAACTTTCTGGCTACCCAACAGGGAGGAACACAGCCAGTTAGAGAGATAATCGAACTTGACGACGATGACACTGAAATGGATGAAGTAGCACTAGGAAATGCTACAACAGGTGAGTGATGAATCTATCTATCGTACCTAGCCTGATAGTATCTATTAGTGTAGTGCAAGGTTTTAAAATTAGCAGGTTAACAGAACCCCATTGACAAAAATAAAATTTTCTCAATTGAAGGTATAACCGGCTTTGGAGCCGAAGCCATTGGACCTGATGGTGAAGGAAATGCGAACCCTGGTCAGTCAAATAAGTTTTTTGTTTATCCAATTAAGTGAAATTAAATTGGCATGTCTAAAAGCTTTGGGTTGGAAGTATATATGTCGCAACGTTAAGTCCGTTTAATTTTTAAATTGAAGTGCTATTGCTAATGTTTAGCATGCTAAATGAGATTAATTGACAATATTTGATTTTTGGGTTGAAGGTGTATCCGGGCTTCTTAACGAGGTCGTAGGAACTGTTGTTCAAGGAAATGCGATCCCTGGTGAGTGAAAATATTTGAATTGTTTAACGGGTTACGATAAGTTAATTGATAATATAAAATTGTTGGGTGAATGATCTATTTGTCAAAGTTAGACCGTTAATAATTTTAAAAATAGTATAAATCTGTATCTTTAGCAGGCTATCCGAATATTATTTGACAGTATTTAAATGTTTGGTTGCAGGCGTAACTGGGCTTGGTACCGAAGGAGATGGACCTGTTCTTCAAGAAAATGCGACCCCGGGTGCGTCTAAAATTTAGATTGTATTAGATATTAAACTTTTTTGGATTATATGTGTCGTAGTTATCCCGTTAAGAAGGTTCTATGTGTTATAGTTAGACCGTCAAAAATTTTTGTTGTAGTGTAAATCTATATCTTTAGCATGTTACCTGAAAAATTATTTGACAAAATTTAAATTTTGGTTGAAGGTGTGACTGTGCTTGGTAACGAAGTCGTTGGGCCTGTTGGTCAAGGAGATGCGCCCCCAATATTATGGGATGTTGGTATGGACATGACGGCAATGGAAGAGCATCGAAGGGCGCGGGCAACGCCAACTGAGGGACTTGATGATGGTATGATGTTTTGGGCTCGTATAGCGACAGAATGTCTGGCAGGCGGTGGACGTGGGGCTACTGTGAACATAAATGATAATGTTGGGTCCGAAGTGGGAGAGCGAATTGAGCCTGTTCGCCCAGTGGACAGACGGGGTTTGAGCCCATCTCCAGATGGTCTTGATGACAGCGAAGGTTCTTACACGGACTCGACGCATGCAGACATTGGGCCCCTAACACAGCCCACAAGTGACGGTATGTGGGTTTGATTACAAATATCTATGTTGTTTAAATAAAGATTGTTAACGAGACAAGATTTTTATTTCAGAGTTGGAGGCGGCTCGTGGATTGGTGTTGGCCACTACTAAACCAGTGGAGGGGGATATTCCAATGGGGACCGAACCAACCGCAAGTAAAACTCTTGCTCCGATGGTGAAGTTGGCAATGTTCTGTGCAACAAAAGGCGAAGGGTCCACCAATCCAAAACAGAGGCCGAAGGAGACTTCTTCTGAAGGGAGCAGCACAGAAGGTGGGTGGTGAATTCGATTCAATTAAGTCAAGTAGCTCTTTTTCCTGTGGATATGTCGGATGTTTAATATTGCGTTTGTGTTGGTTTGCTAATATTTTGATTATCAAGGGGAGATTGTGTTTTGGGTAGGGTTTAAAATTATGTAACATTTTCAAAGTCGGGGTTGTTCAAGGTTTTCCAAAGGTTAAACGGCTAAGTTAGCGTTGATCTAATGTACCAAGCCAGTCAGTTTGTACCAAAGCAGTCAGTTTGTATCCAAGTTTATTAGATTGATATAATGTCGGTTATCGTTGGTTTTTTGTGTTTTGGCAAGTATTAGATTAATCTACCAAGCTTTTATCTGTATTAGCATGTTAATGTAAAGTATTAAGTCAAGTACCTCTGTTTCCTGTGGATATGTCGGATGTTTAGTATTGCGTTTAAGTTGGTTTGCTAATATTTTGATTATCAAGTGGACTTTGTGTTTTGGATAGTATTTTTGATTATGTAACATTTTCAAAGTCGGGGTTGTTCAAGGATTTCCAAAGGTTAAACGGCTAAGCTAGTGTTTATCTAATGTACCAAGCCAGTCAGTTTGTACCAGATCAATCAGTTTGTATCCGAGTTTATTAGCTTGATATAATGTCGGGTATCGTCGGATTTTGTGTTTTGGCAAGTATTAGATTAATCTACCATATTTTCAACTAGTGTTGGCAGACTTTTATCTGTATTAGCATGTTAAAATTCAATTGACGTCGGCAGTCAAATTCTAACTATGACTTTTCCAGGAGACATTGGACACTACGATGGCGAGGTGGAAACAGGCATGATATTCAGGAACCGGGACGCTATCAGACAGTATATGGCGGTTCACGCAATAAACAAGAAGTTTCGTTTCAGGAGTAGGAAATCCGAACCAGGGTTGATGGTTCTTGAGTGCTGTGGAGAGAGTTGTCCTTGGAGGGTATATGCCGTTAAGCTGAAGGATGCGAAGGTTTTCGAGATAAGGAAAGTCATACCGGAACACTCATGTTCCATTGACGACCGCGGTGGCTATCAAAGGCAAGCAACAGCAACTGTTATTGGCGAAATCTTGAGGACCAAGTTTGGCGGGGCTTGCACGGGACCAAAACCCCGAGAAATAAAACAGATGATGCATGGTGATCATGATGTAGATATATCGTACTGGAAGGCGTGGCGATCGAGAGACGTTGCCATTGACAAAGTGAAGGGCACAACGAATTCATCTTACTTGCAGCTCCCAACCTATCTAAAGCAGCTAGTTGTTGCAAATCCGGGGACCATCACAAGCCTTTATACAGAAGCAATTGACGGCGGAGGTGAACGTTTCAAGTACATGTTTGTGGCCTTTGGTGCTTCTATTCAGGGTTATGAGTATATGAGGAAGGTTATCGTCGTTGATGGTACGCATTTGAAGGGTAAATACGCGGGTTGCTTGCTTACAGCATCTGCCCAGGATGGCAACTACCAAATATTCCCCCTGGCATTTGCAATCGTGGATAGTGAGAACGACTCGTCATGGGAGTGGTTTTTTCAGCAGATGACAACATTTGTAAATGGTGACGAGGGGTTGGTGTTTGTCTCTGATAGGCACCCATCAATATCCAAGGGGATTAGCAAGGTAATTTGTTGCATTATCCACTAATATAATTCTTAGCATGTTAAACTGTCAGACACACAAGTATAAAAAAAAAAATTTAGACAGTGATGGGTTTATATTGCTTTGGAATACAGGTGTATCCCACGGCAGGGCATTGTATTTGCGCGGTGCATTTGAAGAGGAACATACGTTCAAATTTCAGAGCAAGACACTTGGAGTATCTCGTTGCAAAGGCGGCGCGGACTTTCAGGATGCAAGACTTCTATATCATTTTCAACGACATTAAGAACATGGATGCAAGGTGCGCAGAGTATCTTCTGGAAATCGGTTTGGAACATTGGGCGAGAGCGCATTTTCCTGGGAACCGTTACAATATCATGACTAGCAACTTAGCGGAGTCTTGGAATGCAGTGTTGCGTGAAGCTCGAGAATTCCCGGTAATACCGTTGATTGACTTCATCCGTACCAAGTTGACGGAGTGGTTTGCTACTCGTCGAGAAGCCGCAAACAAGAATAAAGGCTCTGTCACACCGAAGGTTGCAAGTATGCTGACAAAAAATTTTGAAATTGGTGGAGGTTACCAAGTAACCCTTATTGCGGAGGATGAGTATGAAGTGCGTAACAAGACCGGTGGGAGTTTTCATGTTGATCTTGCTAAAAAAACTTGTAGCTGCTCCGAATTTCAAATGCTAGCTATACCATGTTCTCATGCTGTTGCTGCTGCAATAAAGGGGAAAGTTAGCGTCGAGTCCTTGGTGTTACCCGCATATACTGTGGGGGAGCTGAGGTCCGCATATGCAGGAAGTGTGCTCCCGGTGCCAGACACTATTGAGGTGACCGAGTTGGCTAGCGAATTGGGTGGGATGAATTTATATCCTCCTACAACAAGAAGGCCACCTGGTAGGCCAAAAAAGCAAAGGTTCTTCTCGAGGGGTGAAAAAATTGTGAGTGTCTCTTAAGGATGTTTGTAATGTTACAATTCATATAAATGATATGATCATGGTGACAACATTTACAGATGAAACGAATTAGAAGGAGGACTTTGTGCAGCCGTTGTAAGGGGGTGGGGCACAACAAGGCCACATGCAAGGAAGCAATATAAGAAGGTGGCCGAGTATGTAGGAGGGTGTTTCATGCGAAGGGACGGTTGTTCGGAAAGGGGTGGAATCATTTTGGGACTAAGCTCATGTATAATCTTATGTTTATGAGTACTAGTACGAAAAATCCCAATATGAAGGTGTGTAGGAATTATGATGTATCGCAATGTGACAATAAATAAAAACTCCCTCCATTTATTTTGCCAGTCTAAATCTAAGTATAATGTGTCAGTGTTGCGTATTGTATTGCTAACATAAAAAAATCTATGAAACTAAAAGGAGATATCAATCATTCACACACGAAAAGCAATATAGCAGATATAGCTTCAAAATTTGTTGGTAGAAATTTTTGTTAGAATCTATATATCGTGATAAACACATGAGTAGCATATCTCAAGCGTATAGCGGTATGAAGTTGCTTCAGCATAGCATGCTAAAGTATGGTGCATATTTGATAAACGTGTTTGTTAATGTTAATAGAAAGACGGGAAATGTAAACTAATTGGGGTAAATTGTCTTATACAGTGTTGATGATTTAGTAGATGCTAATTTGTGATGCATGTGGTATATTATTTTTGTTAGCCTTGTAAACGAGAATGAAATTAAGTGATTATGTTCTGAATAACAAAAGAAAACTCAGGTGTGTTACGTTTTGGAATGTACATGTAGTTAGCAGTGCTAGGACTGAGTGACCACCACTATGAAACGCAATTCATGATATAATAATTCTTTTGCTACTGGGGGAAAGACAACAACCGTAGATACATTGATGATGAAGTATTACCGGCAATATAACCAACATTTAACAAAAAACATCCTTTGGATAATAAGCTTGAAGCTAGGCCAATTACTGATTAGTGACAGACACTTATAATATACCACATCATCCGGTAGAGCTCCCGTTAGGAGGCATCTCGAGCATGTGCTGACTATATTCCAGTTGCTTCGCCAAACCAACCATCTCGGATCTCATATCTGAAACCTTCTCTTCCAAATCACTAACTAACACTTTCATGTCCTCGACTTCTTCCACTATACGTTCGTCGGTCCAGGTGAAAAGATGATATTTGTCCTGAAACAATGTCGAACATAAGAATGACTCCAAATAGATTTCTCAAAAAGCTAAGATGAAAAATTACATAACAGTACCCCTTCAGATCCAAAAGGACAACAGTAGAAAAGCCTCCCAGGGTTTTTAGCGGTGCCGGAAGTTCTGATGATGGGGACCTCCCCGCATCGACAGTGTATGGGAATCCCCCTACCTCTTTCTGCTCTTCGATTACGGCATCTACTGGTGTCTACATATTTTTTAGGAACACATCAGAGATATATGACAAAGACCATTGTGCCATTTCATAATTGGTTACCTGGCTGCGCCGACGAACTGCCCTTCGATAGGTTTGACATTGCTTTTGGTCGGTATTTGTCAAGATCGGCGATGACGATGGAACCAAGAAGAAACCTCTAAAGAGAGAGACACACTTTAAGAAAGCGGATATGACTAGGTATATAAAATAGAACGACGGCGTTTTGTTTAAGTCCAATTCCGGTTGGCCATCAAGATAACACTATCAAATGGGCCCAAACTATGTAGGGGTAAAATGTGTACGTGTACATGAGTTGGATGGCTAAAAACATATTACCGAATGGTAAATTTAAAAATGACAAGGATAAATGGTAAATTTACGCGTAAACAAGGGAAATAGAATTACACATGTCAATACGTTTTGTTTTCGTATACAAATGTGATTGTAGGGCTGGAATTACCAATAATACAGTGATGAGTTTATTCTCCGAAAATCAATCTATTCTATGCATTGTGTTATTGTTTTAGCCTGCTAATAGAAGCGATTATCAATTTGGTTGTGGGTGATAACAAAGACAGGCTAGTATTTAACATAAACATTCTTAGATCGAAAATAACAAAAGTCAAACATGTTTTCCGGTCTGATACACATTAGGAACATATACAACAAAAAAGACACACTTAAAAGCTACGGCTAGATTGTAAAACACAACTTCGAGTTTTAGAGAGGAGCTACGTTTTCCTCGTACATCATAACCGCAACCCGTTGAACCTCCGTGTCGAGGACTTCTCGGTTTATACATTTGCATACATCAACACCCCCCACCGCATGAGCCTGGATAAGCAGTACAGAAGTAATACCGGACTCATACAAGTTGTTGTTTTGAGGGACCGCTCGTGGCCTATCAATGGAAAGGGGCTTCATCTCCTTCGCAGTCACCTGTTTTCCAGCTTGTCTGATAATGAATGGGAACATTTGTGTGATGGGACGCAGGTCTGCTGCCACCATTGCCTCCGTCTTCAAAGATGTGTTGCAGTCAAGCACTATCACCTGGGCTAGGGAGACGTCGACGCACACACCCACCCAGTGCTGTTTGTCGAAATTGAAGGGGAAATAGAATCGATTAACTTCAGCGATCGGGAGATCAGCAGCAACAAAGGAGCACAGAGCTGGTGGGAAACGGAAATTGTCTTTCTTGGCCGTCTTTGAGAACTTGGTAAATGATTTAGATAGGAGGGACACAAACTTGGTGTCTAGGAACACACAGTTCTTCGAATGCATTTGTTCTGCATTCGATAGAAATACATAACGTGTGTGGTGAATAAGCACATCCATCATCTGTAACAAGCGAAACGATTAGATAAGTTACTGTTACAAATTCTTCTGGTATGCTAACACATATATTTTGATGAAAAGATTTACCGTGGAAGGTAAATGAGACGACCTATCAACAATTGCCGACAACTCACTGGATTCGACAGTTATGCCACCAAAATCGATAACACTGCTAGTGGCCAAATAGAGATAATATCAACAAAGCTTACCCGTTAGGCGTTGTTTATCCGAGTAAATTATTAGTTAGTGACTCAAAGTAAGGAAACTTACAATGGTGATCCGCCGAGTACTTCCAATAGCAACGCAAATTTGGCGGCATAGTCGATGCTTGGGGTGCTGCAGATCGCATTGACAAACGATTCCCATGCACGAGTGAGGAACCGTTTGTCGCACTGGTAATCCCCGACAAGGTTTCTTGGCACAACTTTGGCTCGCTTGCTTTTTCTGTTGAGTATCGGAGCATCTTTATCGACGTTGGACTCCGGTAACGGCTCTTCCAGGTTTTTTGGGTGTACTACATGATCCACATCTTGAGCGTTTGATTTGTTCATTTGGGTGAGGCCAATAGAAAAAGAGGGGTCCGGGAAGGACAGGCCAGTAGTGACTGCTTCCTACATGTAAAACGGCCTTCATTGTCAGATATATGAATCAGTAGAGTGGTCTACACTAAAAGGAACAGACCATAAGTACCTGATTAGCATTGACGACGTTAGTGGGATCCTCGATGATTGTCTCGCTCCTGTTAAAAGGAGGAGCAATTACCTGTTCCACCTGCACATTATAAACAAATTTTGGGTTGGAAAAATAGCAGGTGGATAAAATTGGTGATTAATTTGCTAAAAGCTATCTGTGTGAATAAACAAGCGTTTCTTAGCCATTATAACTTTCACAAATAGCGTCAACGTTATGTTGATAAAAAATAGCAAGGAAGTACGTAGATAAGCAAAAGAGATTTAGGTACCGCGTTTTCCCCGTGGACGTTAGAGTTTGTTATGGGGTCTTGACAAGCCCCAACATCCCCGATGTCGTCAGCCTCCCCGTTGAACATGTACGCTACAAGTGGGTCCTGACACAAACATTATAAAAAAAAACGAGGATTTGCCTTTTGTAGCAGGTTAATATACACGAGTGTACTGCCAAAAAAGACACGAGTTATGTTAAGTTAATAATTATACAAGCTACGTTTCGTGTTATAGCGTTGTAGTTCATATGTGCCTCGCTAAATTTTCTTCCTAAGCATAGAACAAAGACGCACCGAACATTACATAGAGAAATTTTATAGGAATTTTACCTCCTCCCGGTCTCCGTGATTCGGGTTTAACTCATCCCCTACGCCGTGATCCATAGCTTCATGTTCTTCAGACCTGAGAGGCTCGGAGAAAATATCCTACCAAAATTTCATTCGCAACGTCTCAGAACAATTCATGGTTATATTAAATGGACAGTGTTCTTGGTAGAAGATGAGAATCTAAAGTTGTACCTCATCGCAAGGATGTCCCCTTTGACCACCAACCACATTTTCTCGAGATTCCTAAGAAACGTACGAGTTAGCAACACTGTTTTATATACAAGGAATATTTGCATGATATCTATTGTCCTTGAAACTTACTTGACGTGTATGAGCTGACTCCTTGTTCGCAAATCGCATAGCTTCCTGTATTATGTCGGACACAACGAAAGGGTTCGAGTCTCTTTCCGGTAAATTTGATTCACCAGTGTTATCGGGTGGACAGTCAACCGGTGGTCGAGCGTGAGACCGAGTACAGTACTTGGTCATTGTGTCCAAGATTTCCTTCTGTGAGATTCTCATAAAGTCTTCCATCTTCTTCTGGAAAAGGTTTTGCGAGTTGCATAGAGACAGAGCAAGGTCCTTTATTTGATCACCCATGTTGGATAGATCTGCAGATAAGCTGTTTTTAACAATAGATGCAACATACTCAGCGTCTACACCTTCTGTCGCAGGTAATTTCCGATTGGCTCTTGCGGTTTTCCGGTTGTTGTTCTCCTTGATGGCTTCGTCACGCATACGGCTAACATCAGCTTTGGTCGCGCCACCTTTGAAGTTTGAGTTGGAAAAAGAGAATCCTTCACGAGCTGCCTTCACAAGATTGTCAACAAGCACATCTTCCTCGTCCTCTGACTCCACGCCGGGTTTGAAATTCGGTAGGTCAACGCCATCAGATATGATAGAAACAACATTTACCTGTAAAACATGTCAGAAGATTAGATACAGAAAAAATTTGGAGCAGGATAAGTGATTGAAATACATTACCTTGCAAGCAGCATCAATGGAACGAATGTGTCCTGTGTTAATACTAATCTTCCCTTCCCTTTCAACAAGACCGGATTCTTCGTCTGCTTCGGATTCTGATTCTGAACCAGAGGAAGCTCCATCTCTAACAACGCCCATGAGGGAAGGTACAGCTTCGATTAGCACAAGCTGAATCGACATCACAAACCCTTTGAACGCAATTGTATTCTGTGATAGAGATATTTCATTCCTCTCTTTGATACTGTCCATGAGCATATCGAAAGATTGACGGCCCCAAGGATATGCAAGGAACTGATCTAAATCTTTAATCCTCTCGGCAGCCGCATGTAAAATGCGGGGGTTGTGGGATGTTGGTAGTATTACAGCTGAGAGCAATGAGAGAAGTGCATACTTAATCCTCATTCCTCTATCGGTCACAGTCTTCTTTTTCAACATTGTTACAACAGAGGAGACCGTAACTTCAGTCATTGCCCCAAAAAGCTCCCCCCAGTACGGCTTCTCCGATAAGATCTTCTTGCTCCTCTTCTTGCTGTGCGGTGGGTATCTGCGGCAATTGAGGCCGGTGACTAGTGCGAATTCTCTGATTGAGAATCTTATTGGTTTCCCGGCAAAAAGAAACCACGCTTCATGCTTTTTCCGGATCTTCAGTAGACGAGAAAACAATAGGCGCCCAATACGGCCAGAAAAGGAAGGTTTCTCAGAGATTTCAACGAGTTTACCGAATGGAGATTCTCTAACAAACCGTAACTCTTCTTCATCTAGAGCGTTTAGAATCTTAGAAATGCAAGAGGGTTTGTGATAGGGTGTTACCCTAATGCCCAGTGGTTCATCGCCCATTGCAAACATTCTGTCCGGGAAGGAGATTGGAGGCGGATCGCCGTGATTTGTGTCCATTTCTGCGATTAGAACAGAAATAGGAGAATTTTGAGTGAAAGATATGATATATGTTTGATTTGTAATCCAGAGCAATAACAGTGTCTTATAAATAGAGAACGGAAATGATTCTCTCACTTGCATCGGTCGCGACGTTTTGGGGGAATTTTTAATTTATAATATAAAATGAAATTAGTATCAACTTGTCTGACACACTTTATATTGCGTGTTGCCTTGTATAAAGAAAGGGAAAGATACGCGAAAAAAAAGAGAAGTTGCATCCGTTAAAAACGAAGTGAATAACGTATAGGGGTAAAATGGTAAAAGACTCACATGCTATTTATACAAGACGACAAAAATAGGGTATATAGCTAATATGCACATATTCCTTGTGTGTGCAGTGCAATTTCCCTAATAATAACATGGTTTCTTATTTTACGTCAAGGGAAATATGGAAGAAGTAAACTTTTGGAGGTCAACAAGGTGAGAAGCCAATTGGGGTGTACGTAGCAGCAAGGAATCTTTTCACTTATTTATGAATAAGGGAGAAAGAAAACAGAGGAGTGAGGTCTTTCGGTTGAGGTACTGTTTTCCAATTTACAGGTTGCTGGCCGGTTTATATGATTTAAAGCAAACTTTGGCTGGTATTTTTTTTTTTTTAAATTGTCTTTGGTTTTATTTGGTTTCCGTCTATTTTATTTGTAATGTGTTCTCATGAATTGGTACGGAGGACAAACATACATTTGTGGCATTTTTACTCGATTCATTCTTTATTATAAAATAGTTTAGTTTAATTAAAAAATAACCCGTTTAAATAATCAGTTTCAGTCAAAACCGTGTTTAGCAGTTTTATTTTTCTTAATTATGTTGCAATTTTATCAATCTCTTAAACCCTTCTCTACTCAACAATTTAGCTAAAACAAATTTGGTCTCTTTGGCCAGCCTAATAAACTAACTCTGGTACTCAATCAACAAAAAAATATATAGCCGTAAATTTAGTTAGCCAAAAGAATCTACTATCGTTTGATATAGAAAATGTAAACAACGCGTTTCTACGTTTTATACTGCCTTTGAAGACGGATGCCAGAGAAATAGAATCTCATTGACTTGAAAAACATAAAAAAAATTTAAATAAGTTGTAAATTTTAACAATTATTTATATGAAAACTTAAAAAATAAGATAAAAGTATTTAAAACATAAACAAAGTTTAATTAATTTTAATTTCACATTGCTTACCATCCGTTAATTTCCAATATTGAAAATACAACAAATAATGAGTTTTAATCATTTCAAATTAGTTGGACAACACAATAAATAAAATTAATAATACAAAATTGGCATATTAATTATACTTTAATATTCAGTTTTAATATAATATATATCTATTTAAATGTAAATTATAGCTATATTTTTAATCCCGGGCGTAGCCCGGGCTTACCCTAGTATTTTATAAAATTTTATGCACAAAATATTCATCACAAAAAAGGGGAAAAAAAGAAAAGAAAAAGTCAATTACATGGACTAGGGTTTAGCAAGCTTGTAAATATATACAATATACCAAAGGAAACTAAATTAAGAGCAGAGATGGGATCGTTGAGAAAAAAGAAAGAGATCAAATATGTACTGGATTGAAAGAAGAAGAAGAAGAAGAAGAAGAAAACGGAAAGTTGAAAAACCAAATTTCATCGATGATTTACCAGAGAGCTTGGTGTTGCACGAGATTTTTTCCAAGCTACGTAACCCTAGAGATCTCGTGTCTTGCAAAAACGTGAGCAAGCGATGGAACTCTCTCATATCTTCTTCTTCTTCTTCTTCTCATAACAACCCAAGCTTGGCTTTGATACTCAACACCCAGCCTCATCAATATGCTACAAACGACATATGCTTGGAGGTTTGGAAAGGGTTCGACCTAAGCAACTACGTTGATCCCGAGTTTGATCCTCCTATGTGTGTTCTAGCTTCTTGCAAAGATGTATTGCTGTGCATGAAATCTGAAGAGTTGTACATTGTGAATCCTGTGACTATGCAGTGGACTCGTCTTCCTGATCCCTGCGGTGCGACTTGGGGGTTACCCATTGGATTAATAGGCAATGGGACAAAAGGGCTGTACCATGTTGTCATGTTGGAGATGTCTACACAATCCTGCTTTAGATTATTCTCGTTCGACTCTATGCTCGGTACATGGAAGGGCGTTGGAGTTCAGCATCCGCCTTGGTCACAATCCGGATGGTGTCCAACTCAATACCAAGCCTTGCCCTTTAAAGGAGCTTTACATTGGTTAGCTGAGGACGGGCCTGTCGTGGCTTACAACCCTAATCATCAAAACACATGCCTACTCATCCATCGTTCCCACGACATGTCTCATGCTTCTTCTTATTGTGCCGACGCAATTGTTTCAGAGACCTTAACTGTCTCCACAGGCCATCTACGCATCCTTCAGCTCGTTGCATCTGTTGATCGTCAACATCTCTATATTTGGACACTCGCGGACTACAAACGATCCATATGGAGACGAGAGCATGATGAGCCTATCTCTTTCACTGACCTTCCTTGGCTGCAAGACTGGACGTTCTCTGACCTAAACTATATGTTTATGTCACGTTTCGTGACTCATCCAGAAACTAGAAAGCGGATTCTTTATCCAAAACCTTTGTGTTGTCATCCATACAACCCTCTCCTCGTCTACTTTTGTTTGCCCGAAAGCATTGTCTCTCTCGACGTTGCAACTAGGCAAATGAAGTTAATTACCACACTGAGCAAAAGTAGCACACAAGGCGTTCACTGGAATGAATATGATAAGGTGATACCGATGACAATGCAGTTAGACCCCTCTCTAATCCCGGATCATGGCCACGTACTGCAGAGACGTCGTAAACACAGAAGATTCTTTTAGAGTTTAGAATGGAAAATATAGATATGCATGTTTCGCTTTTGACTTGTTGTTTTCAGATAGTTATGTTCCTCTTTCTTTTTAAAATGAATCTGTTTTGGTTGATTTTAGGCATTGGACTAAGACCATGGTTTATATTACCACCATCCAATCCACTCTTAGTGGCTTTGGTCGCTCTTATTACAATTTTCAGATGCATAAAATCAAAGGGTAGAAATTTAACCAACAATTATATAATTGCACACAAACAGAAAAATGCATAGTATCTTTAGACACCTTCCAAACAGAATCGTCTAGTTACATTTTTACATCAATAAACTCAGCACAATTATATTTCTGTCTTGGCAATCTTGGGCAACTACATGAAGATCAGATTTGGTCGCATTACAAAGCACTCTCAGTCTCTGTCGTTGTGTGAGACAAGTTTCGTGCCTGAGCTTGATTCTTGTACCTGCAAAACATAGATAGCACTGACGGATTCTTCTTCTTTACACAAGAACCCGAGTCTATACCCATTATTGCATCATCAGAGCCATTGCACAGAGACACATCATCATGAGCTTCTCTCTGTGTATCTGAAGATGAAGGCGGATTCTCAAGCTCTGTTACTGGAGAAGGACCAACAGTGTCCAGTCTTGAGCCTTGCTTAAGCTTAAGCAGTGTTGACTCTACAAAAAGGAAACCTAGATCTTGAAATCAAGCTTGACTAAGGGTTCCTTTGCTGGTCAATTAAAGAACAAGTGGTCGGAATCTGAAAATTGGAAAAGAGACAGTGAGAGAGAGAGAGAGAGAGAGAGTACCGTAGACTGAGAGAGGATCGTCTTTAATGATCTTCGCTGGATATCTCTCTAGACTGTCCGGCGAAGATGGCGGCGGTCTCAGCCTCCCAAACATTATCTCTCTCAATTCGATTTGCTGCCTCAGGTGAAATTGGAATCCCGTGCTCTTCGAAATGGAATCTAAAAAGACGATCGATTTTGGTTTTTGGCGCCTCGATCGACAAGAAAGAGCGGGAATCGTCTTGTGGAATCTTCTCCCGGCAGAGATTATTTCCACGTCTTGTCGGATGAAATTATGGGCCTCAATATCGGCCCATTTTAATACTTATGGGCCCTTCGTCCTGCACGTACATAGTTTAAATAAATTCATTTTGTTGCCATCAATCTTAAATAGATTATTCATTCAACTAAGATTCATTTTTATAAAAGCTGATCATAATATTAAAAAATAGGTGTGGGCTCGCACCCAGTTTATTCTTATACGAGCTGATGTATATTCTTAATAATTTTATTTTAATATTATTTGTATATTTATCCTAATGTCTTTAATTAGATATAAATACTAATTTTTGTGTGTTTTCGGTCTTTTAACCAAATTTCAATTGCTTGTTGTGTGGAATTTTTTTTCTTATTTTTTATACATATTATTCTATCTGGAAATTAAATCCAAATTTAAAAAAAAATTAAATTAAATTAAACTCTGAATAAAATTTTGCATTGTGTCAAGAATAGTTAATTCTAACTTAGTTAAAGATCTTCCTTTGCAATAAGATATCTTTAAGGTTCAACATTCAAAAAAAGTTTCAATAATATATAAAACATAAAACATTAGAAAGAAGAACTCATGAACAAACATACTACAAATATGAAACATCAATACAAACAAAATATGATATAGAAATTTCACTGACTAAAAATGCTATTGACGTCCCAATATTTATTTAAATTCCTTGAAATAATTATTTCTTACTTCTTTTGGAAAATCATCACAAGTAAGATTTTGGTTATTCTATAGAAATATATCTTAAAAAGCAGAGGAGTCGTTCTATATTTTATGGTATAATCACTGAAGGTGAAACTATGTAGAATAAAAGAATTCTCTTGAGATAACTTAGATCGGAAATTACCAAAGTTTCCAAAATAACATTTATCAACAGAAGCATGAGTCCTAGTTCCTACAAATTAAATTTCAAAATAAGTGACTAAAACCAAATCATATAATTAATGTGAATCAATAATGAAAGAAATTAATATATTTACAACAGTAACGACCAACACCAATTCATTTGAAACAAATTTTATTTTTTTTCATGATTCTAAAATATCAATACCTTTACTCTAATTTTATACAATCTTTAGTCGACTAATAAGAAAAAGTGAAACATGCTTCTTTTTCAAAAAGACAACATTTGAAAGTGTTTCATATTATTTAAAAATGAAGTTTTATGTGTATTTCTTTTTTTTTTGAATTATACAGAGGTATCCTGGCCCCAGAAAAGTGATCCAGACTAGTCACGTGTTGCCACTTGTCGGTCCTCTGTCCCTGGCGATGCCGAAATGTTAATTCTCCAGTGGCCGAAATTCGAACCCAGGTAGCGGTACTCACAGCTGTAAGCCCTTTACCACTAGAGCTAGAAACTCCGGTTCGTTTTGGCATATGATGAAAATATATACTATCATAGCATAGAGTCAGCGAATTATTATAATACATTATTAAGATGGATACTAAGATAAAGTCGGCATCATAATTCTCTGTATTAGCATTTACATACTACTATAACTATAATACGACATAGACTAAAATAACTATATATCACTTACACATTATCTATACTATCACTAAACTATAAACTATAATAAAAGAAATATTATATTCCACATCCTCCATTAACAAATATGAATTAATATTATCCAGTAACAAATATGTTTTTAAAACAGAATAATAAGAATTGCTCCTAACTCGTCAAAGTTACAATTTATTTTTAAAAAATTATGTATCTAATTACAAAGCTTGAAATAGTTATATTATTTAAATTAATAAATTAATAACTCAGCTAAAAACTAATAATAAATTAATGACTTAGCTAAAACCTAATTAAAAATGATAAATTAGAAAAAGTAACTAAAATCATGGAGAACATGACAAATAAGCAAAATCAAAATCATTATATATCAATAATTATATATCTTATTACAAAGTTCATAGTTATTTTATTTAAATTAATAAATTAATGTCTCATCTAAAAACTAATAAAAATGACTAAGCTAAAACCTAATAAAAGTATGACAAATAATCAAAATTAACTAAAATCATGGAGAACATGAAAAATAAGCAAAATAAAAATAATTATATATCTAGTTACACATTTTATAGTTATATTATTTAAATTAGTAAATTATTAAGTCAACTAAAAACTATTAATAATTTAATGTCTCAATTAAAACCTAATTAAAACATGACAAATAAAAAAAAATAACTAAATTCATGGAAAACATGACAAATAAGCAAAATCACTTCATAAATAAGAGTATAGATATATTAAGATACTTGTTTCAAATTTTGGATAATTTTTAAAATTTTGGTCCTGAAATGTTTTTGATCCACAACAAGAAAAAAGATGACCAGAAACCTAAAATGTGGTTCATGTTTCTACTTTTCTTCAATCCTTTTTTAAAGCTACTTTTCTTCATCTTCTCGAGTCTCATTCTAGTAAATTTTTGCGACCGTTTGTGTTTCCAGAAAACTATTGATCTAAGAAATTAGTTTTGTTTAGATTGTTGTTGTTTATTTTTTATTGTTTACATATTAAAATAAAACAACAAAATTGGTTATGTGTTTTTAAAAGGAAAATTTGAACCAATAACCAACAAAAAAATTATATTTCACTAACTAACCATTTCCTTCCCTCTCTCCTTCTTTTTCTTCCTATCTCTCTCTACTCTCTTACTACAAAACTAATATTTTCTTCCAATATAGTTATTCAACAAATTAACCCTTTTTAAAATAGGGCCACAATTTTGTTTAAACTTATTCACAACAAGAATAAAGAAAAATAGGCTCTAATTTTTAAACCATTAGATTCCAGTACATTTGCTTTTTATGTATGAGCTCGGAACGGGTCACATTTTCTGGTAAAATAAGAAAAATTCGTGTGATCATATTTCACTAAACAATGTCAAAAACTCCAAAACCAAACATATAAAACGGTAAAATCTTTCTATCATAAACCGTTTAGTTTCTTGTTCAACAAGTAACTAAACTTAGGTCGAGTGAAACTGCCATCAAGAAACATATCGGCCATAACCTTATACATGCCTTCGGTCAAGTGGACTCCGTCCCAGTTAATGTAACGACTCGGTTCCTTACACGCCGTGGCTGAAGCTGACCCACACGTGTCAAACACTTGAAAGTTATACGGCTCTCCTATTCCGCAGCACGCCTTGAACTTTTCGGAGATACCGTACTTACTAGGGTTCTTTATTACCTTACGGTACGCGTTCCAGTAGTCTGCATAGACTATTGTGGCGTTCGGATACTTGATCCTGCATTTACAACAAAAATGTTAATAATAGAACGCTCTTGAACAGACATTCGGGATAAACACATTTCCCTTTTTGTTTTTGTGTTTACTTATATCAAATGAACATATGTAGAGAGAAAGAGTAACTAATTTTATTTAACTGATAAGTGTTAAATTGATTAAACAAATGTTCTACTAGTAAGATCAAATTATTAGAAATCTTAATCGATATAAAAACATGTAAATCCAAAAATAATCGTCCATTGGTTATAATTATATTCGGTTCATGTTGCTTAGCTTTGGTTTAAAGTTTCAAGTCGGTTAGTTGGTTTTAGTTAACCGTGCCTCACTAATTGAAAGCAATCACATGAACCAGCCCTGGAACTGGAAGCAACATATATGGTAACATGATGGAAATATGATGGAAGAGTCGGTTAAATACCTTCTCTTTGCTAAGCATTGTATAGTTTTTTAGTATGTATATAGAGTATAGACTGACCTAAGTTCTTCAAGTTTGGATTGCAGTGCAAGATTGTGAGTGTAGCTCTGATTATTGACACTCTTAACACATCCTAGATTGTCTCGATCGTCTTGCGCAGCCAGAGTCATCGTTAACGTCAAGCATCCAGTTGCCGGATGTCCTTGTACCAACATATATCTTACACCTTTGTTCAACAATGTCTGCAATTACAATTGAAAAATGTTATATAACCAAGCATAAGAGAATCAACATATGCCAAGCCGGTTTGTTAGGTTCATGACCAGCAGATATTTTTCTTCCAAGATACGGTTAAGCTCTAGGCCAGCCTGGTCTATTAGGTTAGCAAACTTTAAAACAATTTCATTTATCCAAATCATATACAATTTTTTAGGGTTTTTATTCAATAAACACACAAATTTGTTAAGGTTTCGCACCTTTATCGTAATCTTAAAAATACATTTTCTCTGTTGGAGACCCTATCATGTCAATCTAGACTCGATTCTTGTAAACCGAAAATCTTAAATTCAAATGAAACTAAATTGGATATCGATTAGCAATGATGCATAAATATCAACTATCTACAGTTGTAAATGTTGGAAAACTAAGATATTTGGTTATAGTAGATTAGTGCGTCAAATTTGTAAGCCGTATTTTACCGGTTTCTTAATCCTCCATATGCATGGACTTCCTGTTGTATTGATAGCTCGACTGCTCGAGGTATCTTAAGCATGACTAGTCGGTTAGATCACTTCGGTGTCATGACTTGCAAGTTGCAATATATACATATATGAAATATTATATACAGTAATTTTTTTGTGTTTTATATATAATAAATTCTATAACTTACTATTCGGTAAATTAAAAAATCTCCGTTCCCATTACAGCTAGATCAGTGTAAATACTAATAATTTTTTTTCTAAAAATTTATGCAAATATATGATATAATATAATAAATTACTCAATATTAGATATAAATTTTTATGAACATAAATCAGTAATATATACTTTCTTCATTGTATCCCTATTTTTCATAATTTGAAAATATTTTATTTTTGTTTTTTAGAACTACATGTAAAACGCTTGTAGACTTTAAATAATTAATAAAAATCAAACCTCTAAAATTTAGTGAATATATAAAATCGTGAAATGTATTTTGATTCTGAAATAAATTATTTTTTAATTAACAAATCTATAAATTTATAAAATATTTTAGTTTTGATGATTATGCTTAGTTTTTTACAGTTCTTGCAAATTAGAGAACAATTAATTGGTTCAGTTAACCGAATCTAACCAATCGGTTGAATTAGGCATCAGTCATCACTATTGCAAAAAAATTAATTATGCACATGATTTGATAGAAAGGTTACCTCCAAAAACCTTGTGTGTGTTGAAATACTGAGTTCTCTTATTGTGTCGCTTGAGACAGCAGAACCAACGGTGTACGCATAGTCGTTTACTCCAATTTCTCCGATCCAAAAGAGAGAATCATTAAACAACGAAACCTTATCTCTAGTTTCAAGTGTCTCTAAATACTTCTCGAACCAGCCAAGCTCCGTCTCGATAGATTGAGGAGTCATATCCAGTGTCAGATTATTCTCCGAGAAGAAAGAGTGTTCAATCACCGTTGCTCCAGAGACGGCGAAGTTAACGCCGTAACTATCAGCAGCTGTGCCTTTACTACCGTTAGTGGATCTGAGGCTGAGATACGGTGGCAGGAACGGTAAGTTCATCGACTGTGCCACGAAGTCGATGGTGAGTCGACCGTCGGAGTATCGGTTTGTTGGACGTAGGAAGTAAGTCATGCCGTAGGGAAAGCTTGACAAGTGTCCGAATCCGGCTGGTCCTTCGCCGGAGCGTGAGTTTCCTGTGTCGGTGAATGAGTCGCCGAACGCGTAGATTCTGTTGAATGGACGGCGGACACCGGAAGTTGGTGCGGCGGAGGAGATTGTGGATAAGAAGAGGATCGCGGTGGAGACAGCGGTTGCGAGGATAAGGGAGATGGAGGGAGACATCGTGGAAGGAGGTTGATATTTAAAAGTGAAGCTCTTTCAATGGGAATGCACCGAATGGTCTAGTGTTACATATATAATGGTGGGGGAAATTATTTATTTTATTTTAACGAATTATGGCAGATCAGATCCCGGTTTTGAAATAAAAGAATTTCGAAAATAATTAAAAAGTGTTAAAAAATTTTTATATGTGAATTATGATTCATGTGGATTATATAACCCCAGTTCATATTTTTAATCTCTATATTCATGAACGCTGATTAGGGGTGTTCAATCCGGATATCGGTCCAGTTTCGGTTCGGTTTTTTTAGTTTTTTTCGGTTTTTTGGTATTTCGGTTAGTAAAATATAACTACTATTCTAAATCTATATTTACTTTGGTTCGGTTCGGTTTATATACCGTCGATTTTTGGTATATTCGGTTTTATACAAAAACATAATTATTTAGTTTGATATCATATTATATAATTTTTAGAGTTATACTGTCATTATAGTCATTTATTAAAAAAATATTATATTTTCAAATAAAAGAACAAAAAACATAAAAACGCTTATACCTTCAGATGAAATAATCAAATCTAGAATTAAAATCAAAGTTCGAAATTTTGAAAATAAAAACAAAAACAAAAGAGAAGTACGAAAGAAAAGTTTTTCCACTCTTCCATATTTAGTGTTTATCAAAGTCATACTTCTTCGAGTGAAACACTGTTCGTTTATAAATAAGAAAAAAATTATGAAGAATTTTTTGTAGTTATTATCAGTCAAATTTATAACATTCAATTCAATTTAATCAATGCTAAAAGAAAGCAATATGATTAAAAGAAGAAGATTAAAAAATTAAGAAGCCTCATTTGAGATGAATTGTTATTTAATTATATTTTAACCGCTTTTCAAATTAGGATTCTTTATTACTATAAAAATATGGTAATAATTATTAGCAAAATCATAACTTATATAAAAATAGATTTTCATGTGACGTTATAAAAGATGTACATATTTACATGTTTCTACTTTTGATCGGTTTTGTTCGGTTTATTCGGTTTAATTGGTTATAAACCAAACCATATCCAAATCCTACAGTTTTTATAAAATCATATCTAGGGCTGGGCATAAAATCCGAAACCCGAAATCCGAACCGAATCCGAACCGAAACACCCGATCCGTACCCGATCCGAAATGTAAAAAATACCTCAATAGATCTTATAGGATGTTACAAAACATATTCAAACCCGAAGTGTTATTAACCGAACCCGAACGGGTAACCCAAAAACCCGAAAAAATATCCGAAGAAACCGATCCGAATGTCCAAATTAATATATAATATAAATATTTGAAACATAAATATGTACTTCAAATATTCAATTTCATATTTATTTGGATATGATATAAAATTTAAATAAACACCTTAAATACTTCATTATATACAAAGAAGGATATATTTCTTATGTTTTACTTTTAAATTTTAGATTTTACTTTGGATATACCCGAATTATCCAATATAACCCAAATCCGAATGATATATGGTTACTTCGGACATATCCGAACCGATCCGAAACCGAAGTGTTATATTCGAATCCAATCCGTACTTGTAAATTTACTAGAATGGGACCTAAGTGGTGTTACAAAATGGAACCAAAATCCGAAAAACCCGATCCGAATCCGAACGCCCAGGTTTAATCATATCTATTCGGTTTATATGGTATATACCAAAACCACACCATATTGTCAATTTTGGTTCGGTTCGGTTTGGTACGGTTCGGTTTTACCATATTGGACAGGCCTAACGCTGATGCAAACCGAACCATGAAAAATTAGGAATACTATAATGCAAAAAGTGTCAAGTATCATTTGTCTAGATTTGAACTTAGAGCATCTCTAATGATACACTATTTTTCCATCTATAATTTACACTAAAATAGAGTAACTCTATTAGACCATCTCTAATGATTCATCATATTTTTCATTCTAAAATAGAATAACTCTGTAATAGAGTTGTGATATACTTCAATGGTACTATATTTAAAGTGGAAAATAGAACGATGAACAAAAAAAAACAACTTAATCTATATATAGAGTAAACCTATTTTTTATTCTACTATAGAGTAAAAATAGAGTACCATTGAAGCATTTTTACTCTAAACTCTATTTTAGAATGAAAAAATAAAGTGGAGTTGAAAATGCTCTTATAGAATAATTTTTGCTCCAATGGTATTACGTTATAGAGTTACTCTATTATAGAGTAAAATATAAAGGAACGTCACATATTTACTATTAAAATAGACTAAAATGTGACTTTCATTTATATTGCAGTTTATAATAGAGTATTACCATTGTAGCAAAATTACTTGATAATAGAGTTACAATATTTTAGTTTAAGTTATAGAAGAAAAAATAGTGTGCCATTGGAGATGGTCTTAGCATTCCGCTAACGCAATTTAGTAGTCAATAGAAAGGAAACATTATAGCAACTGTAGGCCGGCCTTGACAAAATCTAAAATAATTTGGGTTGGAAGCACAAACTTGTACAAAAATAATTGGTTCAATAAGTTGCTTAGACATTTGGATCTAGCACATCTAGAAAGACATTCACAAGATTTAACCAACTGAGTTAAAAAAAAATAGGCCAAAAAGTTGTATATTTTATGTAGGGCCGAAAGCTTATGCTTCTATTGCTTCGGCCCAGGATCGCTACTGTGTAACATTTTATATTTGTCGCATTCTATAGCACTAAAATGAGAAAAAGTTCATTTAATTTGATGCCTAACATATCATGATATGATATGTTCAATCTATATATCTATATTTTCAAAAAGTCCAAATATCATATATCTTATTTAAGTTTTTGGCGAAATCATAAACTAATCGCCACATAAACTAACCATTATCTATTTTTATTAACATTTATATTTTATCAGCTAATTTTGATAACAAAAGTGTCTATATACAATTATATTTTAAAATAAAAATTGTCATTATATAATTGTGTTTTTTTAAATATAATCATTATAAATTCTTATTACTTACTAAAATTAACCAAAATTAATTTAAAATAATAAATTGTATTGTATGTAAGAGACATTTTTGCTACTTCATTCGTTTCTGAATAAGTGTCACTTTGACATTTTTCACACATATTAAGAAAGTAGTGGAAATATATTTAAGTTGTTATTAATTATACCTCTTTCACCAATAGTATTTGAGATAAATAAAATTATTTATAAAATCAATGCATTTTTCAATTAATTTTCAGCTGAAAGTAAATATAATTTGCATTATAATTGTAAAGTGACACTTTTTTGTAACAAGAAAAATAAAATAAAATGACACTTATTATGAAACAGATGAAGTATAATTTTTCCTTCCTATTGACTTTTCTCGTGTTAATATCCATTAATGGTTGGAGGAATTTTATGTTTACCACTTTTATAGTACTATTATTTATCTTTATCACTACTAAAGGGACAATTTCAAAATAAATTCTTCAACTTTAAACCCTAAATCTAGATTGGTTAACCCTATGAGAATAAATGTATTTTACCATTTATTAAAAATGAGAGTAAAAGTGATTAGTGTAAAGATGAAAAATGGTACTATGAATGTGGTATTTAGGTATTTGTGGTAATTTTCCTTAATGGTTTTGTAATGATTAGGTGCTAATGTTTGTGGTGTGTTACTCTTGGTTAATTTTGATTATGTTTTTTGCATTGAAAATTTTAGATTGACATACAATAAATTCTAAATTTTTAAAATAAAATTATTTGCATGATCACCTAAAAGTTTTCTTTAAAAATAACCAAAATTAATACTAGAGAATTTGATATATTGTAATTACAAATATATCTTTTATATCAGATAAAATTTAATTATTTTAATTAATATTTGGCTAATTTTACTAAATAATTAGAATTTATAAACCAATATATTTTTATAAAAATCTTTTTTAATAAATAAAATTATTGTAAAGGTGGCATTATCATCATCAAAATTAACTGATATAAAATTCACATCAACAAAATTAGATGATCTGAGAGCTCATGTGGTGACTGTGTATAAATTGCTAGAAAAAAATAAGACGTATGATATTTAAAAATTTTCAGTTTAACTATATAGGGGAAATTACATGTTTACCACTTTCATAGTACCACTTTTCATTTTTACCACCACTAAAGAGACATTTTCAAAAATAAATTCTTCATTAAGTAGCAAAAGACTCTTATGCCCTTGTTATTTATATATATAATAAATTATTATTTAAATAAAAAATAAAAAAATAAAAAATAAAAAAAATAAAAAAAAAATAAAAAAAAGTAAAAAAAAATAAAAAAAAATAATTTTTTTATGTTTTCGAATTATAATTTTTCAAATTCGAACTTTTTTATAAATTTTTTTTTAAATTTCTTTTTTGAATTTTTTTTATTTTTTTTTTCAAATTTCTTTTTGAAAAGCGAAAACTATGTTTGAAACTATTTTTTAAAAAAAATTATATATTTTTTAAGTATTTATTTATATATTTATTAGAATCCTAAATTTTACATTTCAAAAAGCCTACCCCACTCCTCAACTCTAAATCCTAAATCTAGATTAATTAACCCTAAGGGTATAATTATAGGAAATTGCCACAAATACCACATTCATAGTACCAGTTTTCATGTTTACACTAATCACTTTTACCCTCACTTTTAATGAAGGATAAAATACAATTATACCCTTAGGGTTAACTAATCTAGACTTAGGGTTTAGAGTTGAGGGGTGGGGTAGGGTTTTGGAATGTGAAATTTATGATTCTAATAAATATATAAATACTTAAAAAATATATAAAAATAGTTTCAAACATAATTTTCGTTTTTCAAAAATAAATTTTATTTTTTTTATAAAAAGATTCGAATTTGAAAAAGTATAATTCGAAAACATAAAAAAAAATTACATTTTTTGTTTATTTTTTTATTTTTTATTTTTTTATTATTTTTTATTTTTTTATTATTTTTATTATATTTTTTTATTTAAATAATGATTTATTATATATAAATAACAAGGGCATAAGAGTCTTTTGCCACTTAATAAAGAATGTATTTTTGAAAATGTCTCATTAGTGGTGGTAGAAATGAGAAGTGGTACTATGAAAGTGGTAAACATGTAATTTCCCCTATAATTATCTTTTACTTTTCATTAAAAGTGGGGGAAATTACATGTTTATCACTTTCATGGTACCACTTTTCATTTTTACCACTACTAATGAGACATTTTCAAAAATACATTTTTCATTAAGTGGCAAAAGACTCTTATGCCCTTGTTATTTATATATATAATAAATTATTATTTAAATAAAAAATAAAAATAAAAATAAATAAATAAAAATAAATAAAAAATAAAAAAAATGTAAATTTCTTTTTTATGTTTTCGAATTATACTTTTTCAAATTCGAACTTTTTTATAAAATTTTTTATTTTCGAATTTTTTTTTCAAATTTCTTTTTGAAAAACAAAAATTATGTTTGAAACTATTTTTTTAAAAAAATTATATATTTTTAATTATATATTAATTAGAATCATAAATTTCACATTCCAAAAACCTTATCCCACCCCTCAACTCTAAACCCTAAGTCTAGATTAGTTAACCCTAAGGGTATAATTGTATTTTATCCTTCATTAAAAGTGAGGGTAAAAGTGGTTAGTGTAAACATGAAAAGTGGTACTATAAATGTGGTATTTGTGATAATTTCCCTTAAAAGTGAGGGTAAAAGTGGTTAGTGTAAACATGAAAAATGGTACTGTAAATGTGCTATATATGGCAATTTCCCAAATATATATACATAATGATAGAAGTGATTTACTGAATATATTACAATATGTTGTATATAAAATGTCTCTTTTCCCGTATAAACTTACATGGACAAACATATCAGATAATATATGAATGGATATCTTTTATATATTAGTTGAAAAACATTACAACATTATTTTGTAGCCACGTGTCACTATGAGAATAAAATTCAGAATTCTTACAGAAATATATCGATTCATCTTAACTTATATATTATAATTTTTATTAAATTAACTATTAAATTGATAAATAGTGTACAAAAGAATATTCTCGCACTTTCCTTAAATAAAAGCTACGAAATTGCTTAATATGGTTAACATATATATGACAATTAATGATTATGAATAATAAATATTTGATAATAATTTTTGTATTTTAGCTCTTTTTTGTTTAATTTTATATTATTAAAAGATATTAAAAAAACCACATTTACCATATAATAAACAAAATTATTTTTTTTCTTATATGTTATATTTTGAATTTTTAAAACGACTATAAATTATTAAAAACGTTAAATGTCTCACACTAAACTTTTCTGATCAATGGTTTAACTTTTTTTTTTGTAATAACAAGATACAAATATTCATAAATCATATGAATATAAAGTCTCATTTACTAGACATTCATATTATATATTAATATAGTTTAAAATTAAAGTATATAACATAGAAAAATAATTAAATATGATAATTTTAAAATTTGTATTGGAAATGTATTGAAACCTTAATATTTTAATTTTGAAAATTGCATTAAAAAAATCGCACATTAGAAATTTTGTGTTTATCACATGAGTATGAATTCTCAATAATAAATATATATATTAAAATACACTATATATCTATGTCTATGTCATTGAAATTTAGTTATTTACCATATAAAATAAATAAAATTATTTTTTTGATTTATTTACTAAAAAAATATCTTAAATAAACAAGATGTATTGTTTTGATTTATGTGTCTTCTCTAACTTAATTATATACATAATACGTAAATGAATACAAATAAAAAATAAAAAATAAAAAAATTTATATGTAAAATTTATTCTACGCAATTGCGCGGGTTTATATATTATAAACAAAGTAGGTGAGTCACTGAGTGGTTAATGTAGTCGGTTGTGGAAAGAATTTTAGTTATCATAAATATATCAGTCAGCCAGCCAGGGGTGGAGCCAGAATGTTTTCGTACCGGGATCGGTCATACATATATATATATATAATTATTTATAAATGCCTAAAATAATATTACAAAAAGTATTTTTCTATAGCTTAATTTTTTTTGTTATATTTAAATTTTTAAATCTTTAAATATTTTTAACCAAAAAAATGAGAGAATCATTTAAAAACTAGTCACCGACATAATTTTGTAATACTATTTTCATAATTTTATTTCTACAAAATTCTCACAGTTATTTAATAAAATTTTAAATTAAAACTCTCCAAAATCTATAAAAAAATAGATAATTTACAAATTCTAAATTCTAAATAAATACATTAGTAGCTTTCATGTTTTATCAAATTCTAAATAAAATCCAAAGCAAAATATAGAAAATTAAATTAGTGTAAAAGAAGATAACTTGAACATACATGATGTTGTATATTTTCTACTTCACAAAAAGCAGAGATGAAACAGTAGGCTAACTTTGATAAAAAAAAAATAGTAGGCTAAGGAAGAGTTTTTGCCTATTTCAAAATCTGATTTTTATGTTTTGCTAAAAATAACTAATAACTATATAACATTTAAAAATTGTAATTATTACTTGCCCAATTAAATTAAGCTTTTCTTTCCATTGTTTTGATTATTGTGGGGTCAAACTATAAAATTTGGTGGGGTCATTATATTTTTTCTTGAAAAAAAAATTTGTATTTTATAAATAAGGTGGGGTCAGCTGACCCCCTCCAACCTCTATGAGTCATAGTCGGCATTCGGGGTCCCAATCGGGTTTCGGTTTTATCCATTCGGGTTTCGGTTTTTCGGGTTTAACAAAATTAACCCCATTCGGGTTATATAAAAGTTCGGTTCGGGACCCGTTCGGTTTATATCGGGTTCGGGTCGGGGTTAGTAAATCTTCAAAGAACCGGTATAACCCATTGTACTTTCGGGTTCGGATCTCAATCGGTTCTCCGGTTTAAAAATACATGATTTGTACCTATTTTGTAACTAAAACATAAATAAAATCGGTTCTTTGGATTTAAAATACATGATTTGTACATATTTTAATAGCCAAAACATAAGTAAAATCGATTCAAAAAAAAAAACATCAAACGTGATCATTCAAAATCAAGCGAAAGATAAATATAGTTAATGATAGAAAGAAAACCAGATAAATGAAATCATAAAACAAAAACTAACACTACAAGAAAACAGCGACATACTGAGGGAAAATATCGTCGGTATGTCGTCGGAATAACGCTATTCCGACGACATACCGACGAAAAAAGTCCTCGGAAATAACTCCTCGGAATTTCATTTTTCCTCGGAAATTCCTCGGAAATTTCCGACGGAATTCCGAGGAAACGAATTTCCGAGGAAATTCCGAGGACCACAAGTTCGTCGGAATTTCCTCGGAATATTCCGAGGAAGATGTTGTCGGAATATCCCGAGGGATACACTTCCTCGGAATATTTCCAAAATTAAAAAAAAATATAAATTTATTTTTTTAAATTGAAATTCGAAAATATAAAACTAAAATTGAAATAGAAAATATATTTAAAATACAAAAAAATAAAATAGTTTTATAAATAAAAAAAATGTTTTATAAATACAAAATTAGTTATAATAAATATAAATATTTTTATAAATATGAAATCATCTTTTTATAAATACAAAATAGTTTTTATAAATACAAAAAAAAACTAAAATAGTTTTTATAAATAAAAAAATGTTTTATAAATACAAAATTAGTTATAATAAATATAAATATTTTTATAAATATGAAATCATCTTTTTATAAATACAAAATAGTTTTTAAAATACAAAAAAAATAAAATAGTTTTTATAAATAAAAAAAATGTTTTATAAATACAAAATTAGTTATAATAAATATAAATATTTTTATAAATATGAAATCATCTTTTTATAAATACAAAATAGTTTTTATAAATACAAAAAAAAACTAAAATAGTTTTTATAAATAAAAAAATGTTTTATAAATACAAAATTAGTTATAATAAATATAAATATTTTTATAAATATGAAATCATCTTTTTATAAATACAAAATAGTTTTTATAAATACAAAAAATAATAAAATAGTGTTTATAAATCAAAAAAATGTTTTATAAATACAAAATTAGTTTTAATAAATATAAATATTTTTATAAATATGAAATCATCTTTTTATAAATACAAAATAGTTTTTATAAATACAAAAAATAATAAAATAGTGTTTATAATAAAAAAAATGTTTTATAAATACAAAATTAGTTTTAATAAATATAAAATAGTATAAAAATTAAAAAATAGTTTAAATAAATCACAAAAACAGTTAATAATTACAAAAAATAGTTTTAAAAATATTTAAAATGTTAAATAATTACAAAAAATAGTTTTCATAATATTAAAAATGTTTAATAAATATAGAAATTTATATTTTATATATAAAATACATAAAACGTTTTATAACCACAAAAAAATGATTTTAAATATTATATATATGATTTTTAATCTTAAAAAAAGTTTTATAGATTTTAAAAATGTTTAATAAATATATAAATGAATTTAAAATGCAAAAAATAGATTTTATATACAAAAAACGTTTTCAATATATATATATAATTACAAATTCGATTTTTATAACCACAAAATTAATAAAAACTAAAAAAAAAATTCAAATCAAGTGATACAAATCAAATCTACCATTCACCCTAACAAAATCTATAAATCTACCATTCACCCTAACAAAATCTATAAATCTCATTCCAAAATCATCAAATCTACTTAAAAACCATACAAATCTAACCTAAAAGAGTGGGATAGGGTTCATACATGAGGATTAGGGTGGAAATCGCGAGGGAGAAGAGAGAAAGCGCCGCAAATCGCAAGGGAGAAGAGAGGAGTCGACGAAATCGCAGGAGAAAGAGAGGTTGCGGCGGAGAGAAATGGGGAAGAAGGTCGGGCTCGACCTAATAAAATGAGGGGTCCGACGGAAATTATCCGTCGGAATTTCCTCGGAAATATTTACTATATCCGTCGGAATTTCCTCGGAAATCATTAATTCAATTTTCGCGAAATATTTGGCGGCTTGGTTTACCCGGTTAAATGAAAATATTCCGAGGAATCAGGTTTCCTCGGAATTTCCTCGGAATTTACCGAGGAAATTCCGAGGAACCAGGGTTTGGGGTTTCAAAACATCGATTATTTTCGCCGTATTTCATTTCTTATACAATTATAATGCATACCATTGAGGATTCTTTGTATAGATGATCATAAACCATGAAATAACAAAATTTCAAAAATAATTGTAAGTATTCTCTTTACCGTTTGTTAAAGTGTATAAGTGTTTCTCTTATGTTGTATGGTTTTCGTTCATGCAATCGTAAAAGTGTTTGTTATTGGGTAAAACACCAAAGTTTGACTTCATAATCTGGTTAAGACACTTAATGAAGGTTATATACGTGTTATTCAATCCGTAAAACGTTGTTTTCGGTTTAAAACCCCAAGTTCCTCGGAATTTCCTCGGAATTTTCCGAGGGAATTCCGAGGAAAACTCTATCGTCGTCGGAATTTCCTCGGAAAATTCCAAGGAAATTCCGAGGAACCAGGTTTCCTCGGAATTTCCTCGGAATTTACCGAGGAAATTCCGAGGAACCAGGGTTTGGGGTTTCAAAACATCGATTATTTTCGCCGTATTTCATTTCTTATACAATTATAATGCATACCATTGAGGATTCTTTGTATAGATGATCATAAACCATGAAATAACAAAATTTCAAAAATAATTGTAAGTATTCTCTTTACCGTTTGTTAAAGTGTATAAGTGTTTCTCTTATGTATAATCAAATCTCTAAATCGACAAGATCTATTCCGAGGAAATTCCGAGGAAAACCTTTCTGCCCTCGGAATTTCCTCGGAATTTTTAAAATCCCCCCAACGGCTCTCTAACGTCTATAATATTTCCTCGGAATTCATCGGTTTTTTCCTAGGAATACTATTTTCCTCGGTATTCCGTCGGAATATTCCGACGAACTGAATTTTCCTCGGTATTCCGTCGGAATATTCCGACGAACTGAATTTTCCTCGGAATTCCGTCGGTATATTCCGGGTATATTCCGAGGAAGCCAAATTTTGTGTTTCCTCGGAATTGCCTCGGAAATTCCTCGGTATATTCCGAGGAATTCATTTTCCGTCGGAACGTCCGTCAGAATACCGCTGTTTTCTTGTAGTGTAAGTTCTCATGAAATGAAATGAGAAACACTATTCAATGAAAACAAAACCAAAATAAAAAAACTTTAGGCTTCAACCGCTACATTCCACCATCAACCTTCATATAATAGATAATTATTTTAGAAGTTCAATAATATCTTACAGTATTTTAGATACATATTAAGAATTAAGATTACATTTTGTAGAAGTTTTTTTGTTATTATAAATATTTCGGGTTCTATCGGATATCCATTTAGGTCCGGGTTCGGTTCGGATAATACCTATAACCCAATATACCAAAAAACAGGATCCATTCGGTATTTATGTCGGGTTCGGATCGGTTCGGATTCATTTTTATCGGATCGGGTTCGGTTCGGATTTTCGGGTTCGGTTTATTTGCCCAGCCCTATCTATGACTCTGCCCCTGCAGCCAGCCCTCTCATGAAAAATAACCCCAACAGTGTTGCAGCAACAAAATTCAGTGTTTTAATTTCCGTAGAAAGCGTAATGTCTATTACTATTACACTAGTACTACACGTCGCTATTTGGGGTACACTATCAAATAACGCAGCTTTACTATTCCATTTTAACATATTAAAACTTTACTTTCCTTCTGTATAGTGACCATTATTCATAGAAAATAGTTGAAATGTGCATATGAAGACGGTAGGTGTCTCTTAATTTCACTAAAATACATAGGTTACCTAAAATACTGACCATCTAAATATTTTATGATTGTTGCAGATGGGTTTTACCTAACTTTAAACCTAGTTTGATAGTCTAAGGGTTTCATAAGAAGACAATAAGCCCACAAAAAAACCCCATTTCACATTTAAAAAGATTACTGTCGATATCTAACGCGGTTAACCTAAAATGTAAAGATGATTTAAGACATTAAAGACAGTTTTCAAAACACTGGATACTTGTGGGAGAGCACACCATCATTAGGATTTTCTTCTTAACGTTTATAAAAAGACGAAAAAAGAAAAGGAGAGGAAGAGCCAATTCATCTCATATCATGACTTATACTCAAATTACTTTAGTATTCTCTTACTATCTGCTACTCCTTATTCATCACAATTGTATAAGCTTATAAGTTTAATAACATACACTTTTCATACCTAACTTACCGTTAAACAGTCTTATTATAAATTACTTCCCCGATACATTAGTATAAATCTTAACCCTATTTTTTGAGTTAAATTTAAGATTTGTCATTTGTCAATAGGAGGAGGGGAAATTCAACACACCCCTCTGAAGATTCTGACGTAAATTAAACCAACATCACAGTGAGATAAATTTAACGGGTTCTAGGTTTAGAGATATATATATATATAGGTTTGTATGTAAATGTTTAAATATTAAAATTTTTAAAGTTTATAAGTAAATATTTAAAGATTTGTATATATAATTTGGTTTTATAATTTAAGAATTTTTTTTGTGATTTAGTGTTTATATGTTTATGGTTTAGAGCTTGATAATTTAGTTTAAAAGTAATTTTTAAAGGTTAAAGGTTATGTTTACGATTTAGGGGTTTGGAGTTTGTGGACAGAGGGTTTAGAGTTTAGATATAAAGGTTTGTGCTTAAGATTTCAAAACTTTGTATTTAAAAGTTATAACTTGTCAAAAGGTTTAGATCTTAGTTTATGTTATATTATAGTATTTAGTTTTTTTATTTAATGTTTATGGTTCAAATTTTATATGTATTTTTAAATTATTAATTTTATTGAAAGATAAATATATTAATAGTTGTAAAATGATTATACGTGTATAGTTAATAGTTATATTTTGTTTTAGTGGTTTATAATTTCATTATTATTATTAAAATTTTAAAGTTGATGATTTGATGTTTATGATATAGTGTATTAGGAAAGTAATTTAGGGTTTAAATTTAAGATTTAAATCAAGTTTAAAGAAAATGAGATCTAAAGTTTAAGTTAAGATTTGGATTTAATTTTTGAAAATATTATATTTGAAAAATTGAATTTAATGTTTGGACTATATGATTTAAGTTTTAAGTTCAGGGTATAGAAAAAATTAATATACCACATAAGTTATGTGGTAAAATCATGGCTATCAAGACAACCACAGAAGTAATGTGGCAAAGAAGTGCTAAAATAGTAGCCACATAAATAAACGTGGCAAAGTTGTGGCTACATGTATAGTCACTGTTATTTCCAGACTAAACCTTGGTTAATATAAGAATATTTTATTTGTTGACTAGATAGTGAGTTACATGTCAACTATATATTTTTCAGAGCTATTTTTAAATTATGGTTAAAATGTAGCTGACCGTAATTTTTTTTTAGTTACGATTTTATTATATCATAAGATTTATGTGGTGTTTATTTAATAGTTATAGTGTTTTTTTTTTGCAACATAGGCTATACTAAACTAAGAATATCCTGAGTCCGAGAACCAACTCGGTAGAATCGAATCAGTATAAACCATAGAAGAAGATGAATCTGAGCATTTTATGCAAGTTTGTCAAGCCATTGTGTTCTTTTGTTTTAGGATATATTAAATGCCGAAGTGAGTGAAGAATTCCTTACAATGATGAAATTCTTCGAAATGCGTAGTGAAAGTCGGCCATTCTTTCGGTGCAGACACTATCTTCACCAGTTGAGAACTGTCAGCTGGAAACACCACCTCCTTGTATGATAGTGTCTTCATACATTCCATTATAGAGTCTTCGTACATTCCACTGCCAGATTAGAGCTTCCATTCATCATGTAAGGGTGACAAGCTTCGTCGGATATTCATGGCTCTCATCATTTTTTCAGATGAACCCTCTTTTTTACAAAACCATCTTTGTCCTGAAAATTTATCATGTTCTTTCCAAGCGCCATCGAAAAAAACACCATTTATCCTCCCACAATAATTGGGGATAACTGTATCACATCTCTGTAAGAAACAATTGTCTGATTTTTGCGCATCTGTCTATAAATCTCCTTCAATGTTCGCTATCTGTAATATCTCCTGTGGATATTCATTTTTACCTTTAAAAACTTTGTCATTCCTATTTTTCATATATACCACATTATCCGAAAGAAATTCCCAAAATTCGCCTCCTTAGACAATTTTCAAAACAAATAAGCAATATTTGTTAAAAACCAAAACTCTCGGATAAAACTCTGTGTTTGATGGGATTTTTTAGAGTGCCCACGTTCATACCGCTGGTGGGCATTCAAACCGAGCATGATTTATGGTTTCCTCTTTCGCTCCAAAAATAATACATTATGAATCATATTTAATGCCAAGAGTCTGTAAGTTTTTTGTGACTTGTAAACACCCAGATATTGCTTGCCAAAGAAAGTATCTTATTTTGGAGGACATTGTAAAGTCCATGTAAATGCCAGTAGGAATTTCGTGACAGGACCAAAAGAATTTTGATATGCTAATCGCATGTCCGGTTGTGATTTTTCCATTTTATACCCGATTTGACTGTATACCTTCCTGTAACCGTGGGATTCCATCCATACATATCTGGTTTAGATGACCGACTAACCGGAATACACGGAATAATCGTTACATCATCAGGATGTATGTATACCTTAAGTAGATCCTCATTCCATGGAAAATTCACTGGATTGATTAAATTTTCTGTTCTTATTAGAGGGTCGGAAATTGAATTTGATGTTTTGGTAATGCTGACATCGAGCGAGGAGTAGGGATCCAAAGATCATTTCATACATAAATAAGTTTTCATGTTCCCGATATTTTGATTAGTCCTTTGTTAACCAGTGATTGAGCTGAAGTAATGCTTTTACATCTTTAAAATGGAGAATAAGATTTTAGTGGATCAAGAGGATCTGATCTCCGATAATATTTTCCTTTTAAAAATTTTGGCGAATAGTGGTTCTAGTTAATCAATTAGCCTCTATAACTGCTTTGCTAATAGAGCGGTATTAAAACTTTGTAATCTCAAAAACCTATGCATCCATCCTATTTATCCGTACATATTTTGTCTCAAGTTAACCAACGGATACCTTATTATTACTGCTACAACTCAACCAAAAGTATGTAATTTCACTTGTTAATTTCCTTGTGACTGTTTTTAGCAATCGAAAACAAGACATGACATGTGTTCGCATAGCAGATCTCACTAACTTTAAAAGTACCTCCTTTCTGCCTTTTGCGAGAGGTCGTATAGTCCAACTGTTCATTGAGGTAACCAAATATCTGTGTTTTGGAGCCACCAAGACTCTATAGAATACCCAAATAGTTCTCATTTCTCCAATGGTGTAAATTACAAATATATGCTGAACTTCTTCCCTTACAGGATCCAGGATTTTGTGTCCAAACTGGTTTAGATGATTTCATAAATTTTATTTGTTGCCCAAGGCCTCTTCGTAATCTTTCAAAAATTTAAAATAACCTCACATTGTTTGTTTATTTTTGTACAAAACAACAAACTATCATCTGCAAATAATAGATGTGATATCGGTGGTCTCCCTGTTGCTATTTTAATCTTGTCAAAAGTGTTTCTTTTTCTTTTTTGCCGAAAGTTAGCAATAAGAACTCCCGTACATAAGATAAAAAGATATGGTGATAAAGGATCTCCCTGCCTCAAACCTCTTTAGGGACAATATGTCATTTTGGTTGTCCATCTATTAAAACTTTATACTACACTGGGGATATACACTGCATCATCCTCAAAACCCATGTTGTTGAGAAACCCACTTTAGCAGTACTTTACCTACAAACGGAAATTATTCCAGATCATACGCTTTACTCATATCCGTTTTATGGCCAAATTTTTTCCCTTGCATGTCTTATTTATTTGTAGCCCATGGAACATCTCTTGCGCGATCAAAATATCATCTGAATTAATTTTCCAGAAACAAAGACATATTGTGTTTCCAAAATAAAATGTGGGAATAAGCATTTTAGCCGCTGACACAAAACTTTGGAAATAATTTTATATCTCATGTTGCATAAACTTATCGATCGTAACTCTGTCATACGACTTGGCCTGGTCGTCTTAAGAACAAGATATATATTTATTGAATTAAGGCGTTCATCCAAAAAACCAGTCCGCAGAAAATCATTAACTATACTCACTACATCCGTTTTAATAATTAATCAAGATTGCTGAAAAAAAAGAGTTGTCATTCCATCAGACCCATGAATTTTTTTGGATGCATCATAAAAAAAGCTACCCTCACTTCCACCTCAATAGCTAAAGTAGTCAGTACAACATTCTGATCATCAGTAATTGTTGTTGGTACCTCTTGTAAGAAATCATCAAAGTCAGTAGGCATCACCGACTTGAATTCGTTATAACAGGTTATTGCGACTTTCTCGACCTCTAAATCCTAAGGGACCCATATATCATCAGTTAAAATAGGTTATTACGATTTTTATTTTGGATCCGTCGCTGTATATGAAGTCAAAGAGTTTCTAAAATAAAAGTCGTAAAAGTATTTAACTGATGGTTTTAGGTAGTCTCTATAAATATTCTTTAGCTTTTTTTTTGTCAAGGGATATGTCCAAAATAACCCAAGAGTGGATAAATGTTTAAATATATATGGGAAGAAGTTCAGCATATGCAGAATTTTATCCATACATATTTTGTCTCAAGAAAACCAACAGATACCTTATTATTACCGTAATACTTTTATGACTTTTATTTTGGAAACTCTTCGACCCCATGTACCGTAACTGATGGACATATCCAAAATAACCCAAGAGTTGGACATATCCCTTGACACAAAAAAAAGCTAAAGAGTATTTATAAAAGTAGGACATATCCCTTGGACCAGAGGATATATATATATCGTAACTCTAAAGAAATACTGGGTGCCTTATTTTCATTTTTTTTCTTCCCAAATTGAATTATATTAGAACAACAAAATACATAGTCTACTGCATAAGCTGAAGTAAGAAGAAAATATCCTCAGAAGCTAATTAAATCCCATAAGAAGAGAAACTAAAACCCATAAGAAGGGACCCTTAAACCCACACACGGGGAACATAAACAACCAGGCAAATTTCAAAACTTAAATCCCCACATTACTGAGAGCTCAAAGGAGAGGACGGAAGAGATAGTAACCATGAACCTTAGAACCATCGGAAGCTTACAAGGAGACAGCCAAACGAAACAAGGATGGGCCTCCAATAAGGACAGACCACCAACACTTGAGAGCTTGACAACTAAACCAAAGAACAGAAACAGGTCCACCCGCCACACACAGCAGGACAGAGTACAACACACCTTAAATCAGACTTTTTCACCGGAAAGAAGCCAGTAGCAACCAAAGTATCCTCGGGACGCTTCACCGTTGCAGAAAAACCTCAAAGACACATACCATTCCGCACCAAACTTATTTTGTAATTGCTTATGTAAAAAAAAAAAAATAATTGCTTATGTAACTTTAAACCAGCTTTCAGAAAACTATTTATGTAACTGTAGTCTATAGTTAAATATCGTGATACTGAATATACATGTATAATCACTATGGGGCTAGATAAACACAATTCAATAATCCGTTTCATCGTCAACTCGGTCAGTAAAGTTTGGCTTTGAGGACTTAATTTGCTTTTCGATTTGGATTACACTGTTACTATTTGAATATCGCAAGCGCTTTTGTTTTAAGTTGAAAAGTAACTATTTTATACTAATAAAAAGGCATTGCAGACTTGACGAAGCTTTTATTTATTTATTCGAACGCCAACCATTTGTGATCCTAGAAGGCACATAGTAGCAGCCTACCACCATAAGAGAGGTAGATTATAATATACAGGCTTTCGACACGACCTTATCTAGACTACTAGAAACTAATTAAACATAGTAGTAGATTATAACCATACAGATTCGAAAAATTCTTCTAAGGCTGCTGAAAGTTGGTCTCATACCATTGATGCATAGTGGAATTGGTGGAGAAGACGAGAACATTTGCCTATACTCCACGTTTTTAGTCTTTGTTCTCCAATATATTTATATATATATATATATATATATAATTTGCTAATTAATTTATTTTAGGTATATCTGTTGGGAAAGACGCGGGAAGGAGAAAAGGTGTATGAAACAAAGGAGATTGATGTGTTTCAACGACGACGTGGTCTTCCTTTCTCATCCTTTATATTAAAACTTCACCTCCTCTTCCCATATCATCATCAATATTCTCTCCTCTGTTCTAATTTGGACAAATGGCCACGGTAAGAACAACATCCATCTCCTTGTCTTCATATCTTAAACCTTAAATCGAATTATGATGATGAACAAATATGTTTCTCTAGGGAAACAAAGGAAGACAACTGCCAAAGTTTGGGGAATGGGACGCCACTAATCCAGCCTCAGCACAAGGGTTCACCGTCATCTTCAACCAGGCTCGTGACGACAAGAAGACCAAGAAAACAGCTGTCGCGGGACCTGAGAGTCTGGTTACACCTCCAGTAAACATTGAGCCTCAGCGGAGACACAACCATCATAATAATAAACGTAATCCCCAAATCCAACGAGAAAAGGTACCTTCTTCTTTCCACCCCCAAAACCAAATCTTGACAAAAAAAGAGAGTAGGCTTCTCACAGATATTAGCTTCTTCTCTGTTTTGCAGAAGGGATGGCTATGTTTCCGCTAACTCGGTTGAAGAAGTCGATGATAAGGAAGCAGAACCAGTGAGCTGTTGCAAACTTGTCTTCTTCTTGCTTCACTTTTTTTGGGTACATAAATAAATTATATTTTACATTGTTCTTGGTTCGAATATATAAAGATTGAGATATGTCCTTAGTAGTCATGTAATACAAACTGCATAAACGTCATGTTATATGTCTGAATACTCAAGAGCCTGCGTCTCAAACCCCTTTGCGGCAAAAAAACAAACATCAACTGTCCTCAGGTTCCAAAACTTAAAACTGATCGCAGTTTATGCAGCTATAGTAAAGTTATACGAATAAAGAACCAATGGAAAAAAACAGACAGGCTCCATTTATAACCTCAAGAGGTAGAGGGTGGTGGATAGATTACAAAAGTTCTTTGGTGAAAATCTGTCAAAAGCACCGAGGATAGGCTTGCCGCATAGATATTGTTCAGAGAGTGTAGTTTTTTAACCTAAACGTTTGTTACGAAAATTTAAAAAAAAAAAAACCAACGATAAAGACAAAATGTATCAGTTATGTAAGCTCATGAAGCTTGGTGGTCAATTCCAACCGTCACTTTCATTCCCATTAGCACCGACCTGAGGAGGTTCTGCTACAACATGGGAGCTTCCTGTCGAATCCGGGAGCTGGATGGAATGGTCAAACCTACAAGCTGGACCAAATTTGCAGATGCCGTAGCGACTGTAATGTGTACAGATGACTTGATCCTAGATTTCAGTTAAACCAATAAGTCAAATGCAAATTGGTTACAAAGCCTACAACTATCTAATACAAACACACAAGAACAGAGATACAGAAAGACAAAAAAAAAGGAAACTTACAGGCCTAAGGGGAAGGCCCTTGTCATTGAGAGCGAAAGGAGGCTGTTTCGGCAATCGATTCTTAGGATGATGGTATTTGCAAGTGAACTTGAACTTACAGTCCCCAGTTTTAAGATAATAACTGCAATCAGGCTGGTCGGGACGTTCTGGAAACTCCTCAGCAGGTTTTTGATATTTGTATGGTGTGAAAATACTTGTTTCAGCTGATGAGTTGTTCATAAGGTATGTGGTGGAAGTAGAAAACACACTCCTTTCTGACGGATACATAGTAGTAGCCTAGGCAAATACAAAAGATGTTTAAAAAATATAAACTTCAAACATTAAGATCCACAACTTACTACCTGATAGCCATTCCACTCGGGAGTTTGGGATGAAGCTCCACGACTCTGAGACAACATGGATGGAATAAAAGGAGCTGTACCATTGGCATGCCTCGGTGAAGACCATGAGGTTGAACTTGGTTGGAATGTGCTTTTGGGGGAAAATGATCCGATGGATCCACCATTGTTACCATGAAAAGACAGAGAGTCGGTTCCTCCAAGAGTTGTGGGATCAGGATGATCAAATTTGCAGTCAGCTCCGAACTTACAGGAGCCATTGCGCATGTAGAAAGGACATTCTATCTCTCCCTGCCAATTAGGTTGTTGGTTATATAGCATTTGACAAAAGTTAAACCAACAAAAAGTGAATTAAAAATGGGGGGAATTACAGGTCGGATGGGAAGGCCGAGGAAGTTAAGCTCAGGTGCAGAGGGTGGAACATCAGAGTTTGGTTTAGTGTGGTTGAATCTACAAGTTAATCCATATTTGCAACCTCCTGTCCTGAAGTAATACTGCAAACCGCATACAAGAACTGAGTATCAGTTTATGCCATGAAGATAATAATTACAAAAGAGAGAGAGCATGGTAACAAGGAACCTTGCAATCCATGAGTCTCATTTTATCAGCATCCTCTTCCTTTTCTCTTACTTTACTCTCCCTAGCAATCTTCAAAACAATGAAAAACGAAACATAATTTTTTAAAGAAGAACCCTGAATGTGGTTCCATCATAAGCATATAAAGTTCAGACAGAGCATAAACATTTCTCCTTTGGTCCAGCAACGAAGCACAAATTAATATATACTACTCTATATACACATGTGCCACTGATTAAAATAATGATGTTTCTTTATAAGCAAATCTTCTTTAAGACCATTGAAACACACAATTAAGAACAAATATCTTTGTCAGAAGAATCTCATTCACGTAAATACAAAGCATAGGAGCTTACTAGAAATATCCTAAACCCTGAAACAGGTTCCACCAGAAGCATATACAGCTAAGACAGAACATAAAAGAAAGCTTTCTCCTTTTGGTCCAGCACATAGCACACAGATAGTATAATATAGAACTATCTATACCCATGTGGCTGTAATTAAAATAAACAAACCTCCTTCCATAAGATTAATTAAAAAAAAAAAACAATCTTTCACGTAAAGACAAGACAAAGCATATTCACTTACTTGGATGTTAGTGGGATTTGGAAGAGGGTGGTTGAATTTGCAAGTGGATCCGAATTTGCAGCTCCCAGTTCTCATGTAAAACGCGCAATCCTCTGCTCCTGGCCTCACCGGATACAACGCCTCACTCTCATTCTCGCTCACACCATCTTCTTCTTCTTTCGAATCATCGCCGCCGCCAGGGACACTCATCATCTTCTCTTCATCCAGACCCACATTCTTTAACTCCTTACTGAGGACATCCGCCGCGTGATTGAGATCAGAAGGCGATCCATCAGCCAACGAAGGAGATCGAGACACAGGTTCGGTCTCGAGCCCGTCTCTCGCAATTGACCCGCAGATTCCTATCATTGTTGTTTTTTTTTTCTCCTTACAAACACATGACAAAACCCTAATCTTCAGGGAGGAAGAAGAAGAAGATCAAAGGGTGTTAATGAAAAGACGAAACAGAAGTAAATAAAGTTGTTCGATTTTTATTATATTATATTCTTTTTATGGGCTTCTTTTTATGTTGACTTTCTGTAATCGTCAGGAATGAGATTCCCTAAGAAACCGTTTGCTTTTCAAGTTCCAATATACTACTCCCTCTGTTTTTAATTATAAGTAGTTTTACTTAAAATCACAAATATTTAGAAAGTTGTTATCTAAAAAAATATATCATTTAATCAATTAATTCAACCAATTATAAAAAGCTTAATATTATTTTATTGGTCACACAATATCCAATAAATGAAAAAGGTGCATTGAAATATGTAAACTACTTATATTGTGAAACAAACTCTTTTTGCTAAAACTACCTACATTTAAAAACAGAGGGAGTATTATAGTTTGTTTACATTACATACTAACCATTCTATGCGTTTCAGATTTCTTTCTCTTAAAACGTTTCTTCTTGTAAGATAAAAACGTCAGACTTCTCTCCCTAAGATCTTTTATAGAGAAAGATTTTTTTCTTTTTGGTTCTCGCTGATGGCTGTTCCGACCTCTCTGTAACATGTTTTCCGGCTAAAACCGTAAAGTTAAATTTCCCGCCAAATGTATAAAATTGTGTATTTTGGTAAAATCGTAAAATCTTGTTTTCCCACGTAGAATTTCTGTTTTCAAATCAAAACCATTAAACTTTCATTTTTTCGCCAAAATTACAAAAAATACATTTTCCCAATCCAAAAGGTCTCAAGTTAACAAAATCCTACTTTTAAAAGTTTGGATATATTTGTTCATTTAGAGACCATTGACTAATTGGATCTTTAACCCATTTAGATCGTTTTTTAATTGGGCGCATTCATGATGACCGGTCACAATGAATTGGACTGGATTTGTCCTTGGGCGAACGGACAGAATCAACTGCTCCAGTGCTCCTGTCCAAAAAAAAATTATCATGTACTCATGTCCGAAAAATTAATTAAATAAAATTCTATTTAAATCTAAAAAAAAAGTAAAAGATCACGAAACCAAAAGGGACTTGCATAATTGCAACTCAACTAAGGCCATTGCGCGGACCATCCAGATCCGATCTATAAAATTCAGATTTGTTTCTCCATAACTTCCAAAAAATTAGTAAGAGTTGGTGTAACTGTAAACATTTGTGTTACTGTGCAACTTAATAAAACTTCAACTAAATTGCACTTTTAGTAAATGTAAAACTTAGTAAAATTTCAACTAATTTTAATTGTATTTTTTACATTGGCATTAATTTTTTTGAAACACATTGGCAATATGTTGTTTTATTGTATCTTTTACATTGGCAATATGTTCTTTTATTGAAGCTAAAATAAATAAAGATAATTTTATAGAGAAAAAGTAGAGACATTACATTATGAAATGTATTTTACATACACTTAGCAAAATAGATTAAAATTACATGTTATTACTCATAAACACACAATCAATCTCCAATTGGCCAATCACGAGCAATCAAATGAATTTCATTGTAGAAGTCCCAAGCTGCACATTGCCAGAAACAACGATCACATTTCTATCGTGTTCTTGATTCATCTATGGAGACTACAAACACTGGTTCTATTATTGCAGAACACCAGCAATCATAGGAGACATTGAGATCTATTCTCCAATAGAGACATAAACATCTCAGGTTTACCGTAATCCCAATGGCCAGAGAACGCCCAACTAGTGATCATGTGATACATCTGATTACCATATTCACGAGTAAAATCAGGATAGTTGTGAACCAATCCTCTATGATCAAGGCTAAATGCTAAGTTCATAATATCATCTATGTATTTGGCCAACAAGCATCCTCTCTCACCAGCAAGATGATTTTTTTCCCTTCCTTCATCAAATAAATGGAAGATGAAGTATTCATACATACCTCGCAAGTAGATGGCCTCTGGATTACCCAGTTGATAGCACTGAAGCCTGAATGTTCTAACAACATTGACCTGATCTATCCAGTCATTCAAGAAAATGAAATCGGCCGATTTGTAAAAGTAATCTTCTCTGCCAACTGCGTTAAACCCGGAAAAGCAACTCTTGCACAACCAAAGTCTTGTATACTGGTTGTTGCTACCTTGGATAGAATCTTGTGAAGCATGGAAGGAGGGAGAGAAGCCAAGTTGAAGTTCGCCATGGAGATATATTTGTTTTATCAAGTAAATGAAGAGAAATTCGTTTTATGAAGTAAATAGAGAGATGTTCGTTTTATTTATTTGGAGAAGGTGATAATGATCCTCTGACCCATCTACAAGTAGACGCCTCGAGAAAACACAAGTTCATAAGACAAAACTTCTCACTGCAATAGTCGCATGCCTTGGATATGAAACTTATGGATTTAAAACTTTGCATAACTTTAGTTGATAAAAATGTATAACTTTGTATAAGTAAGTGAAATAACTGATTTAGATTGTATAAAATCATGAAACTAAGCAAAATTTTAATGATTTATATAGTCTAAATATAAGAAACTATGTAAAATTATATGAAATTTAGATATTATATTGTTATATTTTTGAAGAAATTATAGCAACAAGCATTATCGAAGATAATAAATGAGGATGATAATATTTATTTTAATTTTTGTTATTTAATAATTTATTACCCCAACTACAAGTTGTAACTCTTCCATTTAAGAGTGATTTGATAGACGGCTCCAGAAGGCAAAAGTTCAAAAGACACGACTTCTTTTACACGACTTCTCATGGCAACAATCGCATGCATTGGATTTGAAACTTTATATAACTTTAATTGATAAAAAATTATAACTTTGTTTAAGTAAGTGAAATAACTGATTTAGATTGTCTAAATATATGAAACTAAGCCAAATTTTAACGATTTAGTCTAAATATATGAAATTATGTAAAATTATAAGAAATTTAGATATTTTATTGTTATATTTTGCAAGAAATGATGGTAACAAGCAGTATCGGAGATAATAAATGAAAATTATAATATTTAGTAACTTTAATTTTTGTTATTTATTGATTTATTACCCCAATAACAAGTTGTAACTCTTCCATTTGACTCGAGTTCAGAAGACACGACTTCAGAAGACACGACTTCTCTATCGCTTATGATCATCATTACACTTGCATTTAAACTCCACAACTCTAAACTGTGTACAATCATCATTACATTTGCATTTAAACTCCACCTCAGTAAGTTAAATCGTCTCCTTCATTGCGGATAGTTAGATCCAAAAACATTTCACTGCAAAGATAAGATTCATCATCTCTAACAAACAATATGTCACACTAGAATAGGCTTTCTGAAGTTGTCTATGACGAAAAGCTCACGTGTTGGCGTTTCAGAGTGAAAATTCTAAGGATCTACATTTTCTATTCCTATATTATCGGCAATGAACCATACTGGGCTTATGTTCTAGCAGATGAAGCTGTAAGTGCAAAATCATCATCTCTCAAGTTTCTAAACAACAATACAAAATCAAAACTTAATCCTTGAACTTTATTTATGCAGGGAACCAAGATGGAGATGACCATTTATGATGTATATGGAGATAGGTATAGAGGCCTAGAGAAGCAAGAGAGAAAATATGTGGAAATCTTTTGAGTCAAAGTTGGCCATGCCTATTCAGGTTTCAAGGCAGAAAAATCTCCATTCAGACTAACTACTACGAGCGATACGCAAGTCTACATCATCGATCCTATGAACAATCAGCTCTACTTTGACTTCAAGAACATCCATGAAATCCCTCACATCAGAAACATGGACATAAACTATCCTATAGGTACAAATTCTAACTACTAAATATATTTCATATATGTAGATGTAAGTAACATAAGCAAAAATACTTATCTGGTAGATACAATGGGAGTGGTCTTCAACACGGAAGCCCATTTCGATGATCATAAAAGGCCAAAGATGGTGTTTTATATAAGGGACAACATGTAAGTATAAAGTAACATATGATCAAAGCAAGATGTTTGCATTAGTGTAATTGACATGTAATTGACATGTAATTGACACACTTTGTATTATTCATCACATGGAGAGTCAGATAAAATGTGTGGCAACTGGCCATCATGCTTATGCCTTCCGGGAAGGGTTTCAAAACATGGGAGATCGTGGAGAGGTGATTGTGATCCTTAAGATGTGGAGGTCTATAGATATATTGGTAAGTGTAGTTTATGTGTTGAGTTTTAAATGTGTTAGTTGATAGTTGAGTAAAACCTTTCCTAAACTCATTTATACATGTTATGTTGGTCCTATTGAACTATGGTTTGAGACCGAGGATGAATTATCTGACTTCAGGTACAATCTACTTTAGCCAGAGGTTGAGGAGTTCAGGCAGTCTCTACTACGCAGTGACCTTATGTTCAGAAACATGGGCTATAAGGCCTTTGTAAATCTTGTTGTTCTCATTGTTCTCTATCTTCGTATTTGTCTTAAACTTGTTAGTTTGTTGTAAAATTGCTAATGTGTGTTAAACTCCTATGTTAAATGTTGGTGTAACTTTATGCTTCTAACTTTTTCAATTTTCTAATTTTGTAAAAATAAGACGTCCTTGAAGTTCTTGCTCGTATAAAAAAGTCAAATTTTGTGTTAGTTTCACTTTCTCAATTGTCCAACATCGTAAAAATTAGAGAAACTTTTACAATAGATCAAACTTTATAATTGTCAAACTTCGCATAACTTAGGCGAAACATACGAAAAACTTAGAAAAAACAGAAAATTTAACTTTATCATAGCTTTAGGAATTACTTGTGCATCAAAATTCCTGCAACTACAACGACACTGAGACCCAGAATAAGACAACCTCCTGATATTATTTTGGAACCTTCACTTCTTATTATTGCTTTGAGAACTTGAACTTCTTCTTCTAGCATTCGAACTTGGTAGTCCAACTATTGTATCTCATCAGTGAAAGCTTAATCAACCCATTTGGAGATGTGATTGTCATTCTCAAGCTACAACATTTTGTCCAAAAATTTTAAAAGTACAGCTGTTCAAAAAATATAAAGGTACAACTTAAGTGAAAATGCTTTCAATAACTAAGGCTAAACGAACGTACCTTCCTTTGAGCCACATAGTGACACCGATAATACCGGCGATATGGATTTAGATTGATTTTGGAGATGAGCTCTGTGATGTACTCCCTGAACCAACACTTAATAGGTATTCCCGGAGTTCTTATTTGTATCCCAACACTGGTCATGGAAGATGATGAAGCATACATTATTTCTCTTTTGGGGTTGGGAGAAAATGAAGGTTGATAGATGGGAAGATAGAGAAAGGGAAAGACAGAAAATGAGGAAAACCCAAAAAAAGGTTTTAATACTTTGCTTAAACGATTTTGGGGTATGCAAAATTTAGCCAGTTAGGAAAGGGGATGAGGGAAAATTAGAAATTCAAAAAAGCTGGTGGGCGGAAAAATTTATCCTACGATTTTCATGATAGAAGTTTCACCAAGTTTGCAGTTTTACATAAAATATCATAGTTGTACTTTTAATTTTTTTTCATTTATCTTTGTTTTACTCTACTTGAATGACTGATTTCATGGTTATATCAATTATATTATGTTTTTTAGATTCATTTCTAATATGATTATGTAAACATAAACTTGATTTACAGGCCATAGTAAATTTTCAAATGTAACAAGGTGAATATTAACGAAAAAGCTATAAGAACACAATGTAATTCCTATATGATTACTAATAAGTAAAGAGATGGGAAAATTATTAGTTCTGATTAAATCATAGTTAACATTTTCATAAATAACCATCTTAGTACTCTTGTGTTTCTTGTGGGGATGTTCATATTTAGTTGTACAAACACAAAATACAAATTTCACTTTTCAACGTTTCCATATGACAAAAACATTAAAACCAAAAGTGAAAGATTTACAACCTACTACTCTTGTGTTTATTGTGGGGATGTTCATTGTGTTCCTTCTGTTCCAAATCAGTACCCACATTCTCTTCTTCTCCATATTCACCCTCACGCTCACTATAGTTTCTACTACATGAGCTTTTTTTCTCAACTCTTGATAGTTGATCGGTTATTTGAACTATTTCTAATTTTTCGATGTCCTCTATGTACAAAATACTTCTTCTTTGCTCTTTATTCACTTATGTTAGATAAACAAACACATTTTCATTATCCAAAATATACGATTGCCTCTTAGGTTTCATCCTCAATGGAATATAACACAAATTCAACCTCTTCATAAACATACATATTCTCATCTTCATGCATATCCTCTCCTTCAACTGCAATGCGATAATAGCAATAGCTCAATGATTCAGCAAAATCGCAATGCGATAATATCAAAGAAGAAGAAGAACAAGGGGAATAGAATGCTTCGACGAATGAGAGAGACGATACACTCCCGATTTGGAGTGATTTGATTGGTCAGTAAGAGAATGACACTTTCAACATTAACCATCCATAGAGAGAATATTTATGTGAAAATTAGTATTAATATGACATAATGAATTTTTCCTCATTAAGGTGGGGGTATTGGATCTAGAAATTTGATGGAATTTAAAAGAATTATAGTTTCCATTAAATTCTACTGTTATTCAATTAAGAATTTCATCAATTCTTTCAAAATCTTGTGTTATTGGTTTAAAGATTTGTAATTAATTTTCTAATTCTTTTAAATTCTAGTGTTATTCAATATTTGGTAGATTTTGTAGTAATGTTATTTGGAAAGAATTTAATGGAAAATGTAATGTAAAAATGTGAAGAACCAATTTCTTCCTCTAATGAGGAGATTTGGCATCGTAAGTCTGAAATTTCGTGATGTTAGTAATCCTCATCTCCATTCTTCTTACAAGTATGGTATTATAATTGACGAGATGGCTATTCAACGGACCTGGGTAACTCAACGACCACCTTAACGTGAACGAGATGGTATTAGTCACGTTTCATGTTTAGTCAAGCTTCTTTTCATTTCTAAGTAATGAAAACAAAAAGTGACAAAATTGAAATAACACAAATATTTTTCATCGTCAAAGTGTAGCACAATTAAAATATACCTTTATTTTGTTTTATGGAATAAAATTGCTACAATCAGTGAACTTTTGTAGTAGTAGTAACTGTTATATTTCTTTCAGTTTTATAACTAAAATAATGTTTGTTATCTTTTCAATATAATAAAGATTCAAAATTTTAATTGATTTTAGAGAAATTGATATTCTATCAAATTTAAGTGCATTCCTTTAAAATCCATAACAAAAGTAAACATGAGAATTATGTAAATGCATTAAATCCTCATCAAATCTTTTAAACTACTACAAAAATTATTATTTATGAATTCTTTCAAATTCTATTAAATTCTTGGATTGAATACTAAGAGTATCTGAACGTTTCACTGGGACCAATTGACAGTTCTAATTTAAATTATGAAAGCACAAATTCTGCTAAAAACCAGGATTGTTTTAAATTTATTCAAACATTTAAGAAGACGACAGAGAATACAACAACAAGAGCTTCTGTTCTAAACAAGACAATGGCTCTCCTGAATGTTAAGACTTTGAATGAACAATAACCAGACCGAGATGAACAATTTTAAACCACTAAATCTCCTTCTAATCCAATGGATTAATAATAGAGCTTCATGATAGATAGATTCCATGTTAAAAAGCTAAGTCAAGTCACTTTTTCTTGATCTTCTTAGCTGAATGACCCGTCTTCCTTTTGTGCCTGCTAAAATCTGAGACAAACCTGAATGTCTGACTACAACCCGGTTCAGCACATACATAAGGCCTCTCACCAGTGTGTACCCTTATGTGTTCCGTTCTAGACCAAGCCCACTTGAACGTCATCTTGCACCCCTTCCATGGACATTTCAGTGGACGCTCATCTGAGTGAACGCGCTGGTGCTGAACCAGATACTTGTGTGAGAAGAAGTTTTTGCCACAGCCTTTAACAGGGCAGATGTTTCTTTTATGCAGAGACAACTGTTTTTCTGAACTGAAACTCATTGTGCAACCCTCCATGTCACATTGGTACGGCAAGCATTCCTCTTGTTCATCTTCCTCCACCTCTTCTTCACTTGCGACTCCGGAGAGGGAAGAAACATTACTTCCTTTCTTACCAGTTTTCTTTGGTTTTGTCTCCAAAGACCTTCTCGGGGGCTTCAGGGTTCTCACCCTTATCCGTGTGCTAGCTTCCTCACTTTCTTCTTCATTTTCCTCCACCTCTTCTTCACTTGCAACTTCTGAGAAGGAAACATTTCTTCCCTTCTTACCAGTTTTCTTCGGCTTTGTTGCTGAAGATCCTCTCGAGGGTTTCGGGGTTCTCACCCTAAGCCGTGTGCTAGGTCCCTCCATGTATGAATCTAGCTCTTTCATCTTCTTTCTGGATCCAGACTGTAGCAAAGTGCGACCTCCTGTGTCTCCCAGACTCTGAACTATCTTGGTTTTTACTTTACGTTTAGCGATGGACCTGGTTTGCCTTTTCCCGCTACTGCAAAAGTCTTGTTCCTCCAATGAATTCTCTTCTGAATCGTACTCGTCATCCATTCGACTAGTCTGTGCATCACTTGTGAATACCCTTTCCCTTTGCTGATCTTCTGAATCATATGAAACCAGATCTCTAAAAACTTTAGTCCGTTTGCTCCTTGGAATCCCTCTAGGGTGCCTGTACATATCATTATCACCATACATTGGCTGGTCCTCTCTGTATACCTGAAAGCCATTCTCCTTCGAGCTTTCTGAAGATGCATATTCCCTCCTTACAGTATATTCTTGTCCAAGTGAACGCTCTGAAACTTCATCATCATCTGATTCAACACCCTTGAGCTGTTGCTGATCAGACATTTGATTCGACGAATCACCAGAAACCTCATTCCCCGTCTCAAAATAAGACTCTTCCTCATCCCCGTAAGCCCTCCATTGCTGCTTATAGGAATGATCCTCTGATGTGTCATCAGAAACTCCTGCTTCCCTCTTAAAAGAGGTAAGCTTCTTGCGTGGCGCAGCCTTCCCTCTCGCCTTTCTCTTCCTAGAATACTTTCTTCCGAACATTGTGGTTGCATCTCTAGAGTCATTACCATGAACAGTGACATCCTCATCCAGAGCAGCTCGCAGATGACTTCTTTCAGTTTCTTCCCCCTCTAAGTCCTCCTCCAGCAGAAAAGGATGCACCTGAAGAAAGAAAACAAAACCAGTCTTAAACTGAAGCAAACCAAGCAGAAAAGTCTGAACTAGTATGGTTTCAAGTTAATCAAATAGTGTACCTGATGCGACATCCAAACCTTACCACACCATTTTCCAGCAACATATTTCCTCTGTCTGGAAGATCTTATACCAGAAACTTGGGGCGTTGCTGGAGAGGTGCGACCGAACACATTGTAAATGACGGAGTTGTACGGCATCTGCTTACTGTAGAGAGGAGAGCGACTGAGGATAGCACTGTGAGAAAGGTTAATACCCAACTTTACAGCCCAGTCGCTGTTCCCAGCCTTAGCTTCAACGTTTGCCAACGCCGCCTGAATCGTTTCCTCATCCTCTCGGGTCACATTCTTGAACTCAGTGTAATTCCACTCGTGGTTGACTCCAAGCTCTTTGGCAACTACCTTTCCTTCAGCCTCTATCCTGGGGTAATCTGCAAAATAGCGTGTCTTAATGATAGCAAAAGAAAACAAACAATGCCATCACTTTTTTTTTCAAAACTTGTGGTTTTGCTGTTTACCTGGATGGCATAATAACATTATGTTAATCCCCCCAATAGGATGAAGTCGTTGTTCCACTTCCGCAGCATGCTCAAGACAAAACACGTGTAACCGAGAGAAATCGTCATCAGATCTTGGAATAAATGGTAAAGTGATCTCTACGGATGATGTATTCCCGCCTTTGCTTAGATTAGCATGTGATACGTCAACCTCTTTTCCTTTCTCACATGCAAGTCCTTGGGTGTTTAAAGCAGAAGATATACCATTTCCAGCCTCGTCGTTGCCATCTGTATCGAAAGATGATGCTTCAAGTACGCAAGCAACTTCATTCGAAACAGGATTATCTAAGCCTTTGTGATCTTCTTCCTCAGAATCAGAAGAGTCTCCATATGCTGAAGCTAACAACCCTAGAGCACCATTCTCTTTTGTTAGGGAACTTGATGAAGTTCTTTGATCAACGGTCTTCGTTGTTGAATGATACGGAGTTTGAACAGGAGCATTGTATAAGTCACCAACATCTTGCTTTCCTGTGTTTTCGGCGTCATGAAACAGAGTTAACACTTTAAAGCCATTAACAGAATGAAAGACTAGTTACTTACCTGAAGGAGGCATCACTACATCCTGACCAAGGTTTCCAGATCCGGAAGCAACTGTCCAATCATTCAAGAAGCTACAATCCGCAGACATTAGATATCTAGCTGCAGCTTCTTTAGGTTGAATAATAGCAACACAATCAAAGCTCAAGACTCCACATGTAACACAAGAGAAAAGCCTCTGATCCGAAAGCCCCACAGCTCCATTATTTTTCCTCCTTTCAACATCTGTTGAAGTTCCTTGGGTTTCGTCCTCTTTGCTTGCCAGATGATCTCTGTTCCTTTCACACAAAGATGTAAACTTCTCTTTCACACCGTTACTGAGACTGACCATAACACTATCGGAACTCAAGTCTTCAGATTTTATAAGGAGTGTTGTCTGTTCCTGGTTAGCACCCAAATGAGATCCAATTCGCACGTCAGAGCAGACCGATACATCTGAGGAACTCTGCGGAAGAAGAGCTATTGGAGATCCTTTTCCAAGAGAGCGGAGCAACTCGTTGTTGTGGATAATGTTTTGCACAAACAGTTCATTAGTCAGTTTTTCTCCTTCGCTTTTTTTCTTATCTTTCAATCTAGAACTCCTTGGTTTGTTGTGGATGCTATCTGGCACTCTGCAATGAGTGACGCACACCTTATGTAAACCATTTTAAGAGTTCTATGACTAAACTTGAAGAGTGTGTGGAAAGAAGAAAGAGTACCTTGAACCTAGAGCCAATGCATAGTCATAAAGTAACTGGAGATGAGAAACCATTGGAGGGTAATTTATGGAAGCTCGCCGGATGGCTGCATCTTTTGCCATTCTCAACCATTGTGGAGTTGCAATGTTAGATGCTTCCCCAAAATTGAATCCTGCAACCCCCCAAAATTGTGTTGTTGGATGATAAAGTTTATATTAACGCATTAAGCCTTGAATAATGAACTTGAATATAGTGAATAAAGGTTGCTTGCTCACCATGACTAAACCCTGAGTGATATGCTCCTGGAAAGGTGATGACAAAATCTCCAGGATTTTGCACTAACCTGGTACAAGCAAACCACTTGCGTGAATAAAACAGGAGAAAAAAAACTGTTTACTTTCTAAACAGAGCACAAACAGAGAACCCAGTACCTGCAACATGGTATCCCAGCTCTAACAAATACTTCAGGAGACATAACAGTTGTCTTCTCACCAAGAGTAGAAAATGTCACTGGTAAAACAGCAATATAAAGAGGTATAACCACTTAGTTTGCTTGAATGCAGCTGCATAAGCGGTTCAAAGCAACAGAAGGAACAGAACATACAACAAAGCCAACAATCAAAACAAGAAACTGAACCACTAAGTAACTCTAAGTCACTCTAGTCTCACATAACACCAATCGACATCCACCAGATACTCGCCAAGATAAGTATTTAGTATACTTGTGTACAGCTACATGAACATATTCTTCATTGGTCAACTTTTAGAAACAAAGCAGACAGTTAAAAGCAACACAAATATGCTAACAATCAGAACAATGAACTGAAACTGAACTCTCAGACTCGCAGAATCTAAATAATTTAACTTTCAAAAGAAACTTGTTATCAAAAGAAGACTCTAGTTTGAAACAAAAACCGACCAAGCACCGGGCATTACTACTGACATTTTTTTGACAAACGTAACAGAGTATCCCATAGCAAAAAGCATATCAGTAGAAAAGAAAACTGACCAAGAGGATTAAGCTCTTCTCCATAACCATGAACCCTGACCACCTCCTCAAAGGCCATAGCAGCATCTTTTGGAACACCGTACCAAGTCTTACCAGCACCCATATGCAAGTAATTGAGACTATGGAGGTCATGGTCCTCCACATGCCAAGCAAACCAACTAAACATCATAGCGATATAAACCATGGGAGATGTGACCCCAGGGATCTCCTCTTTCATGAACTTAAGCAAAGACCCTTCAGCTCTAGCCATGGCCCTCATGTTCCAAGCAGTCTCACCAACAGTCCCACAATCACCACCAGATTCTCTCCTCCTCGCGGCTGCTAAACTCAGAGGCACAAAAGCGGACCCGGGCATGTCGTTGGCGTACTCAACGGAGAAGGGCTTATCGACCGAGGCTCTCCAGTAAAGGGTCTCGACTTCGAGCGGCGAGACGGAACCCTTCTTGCCGCACTTCTTAAGATAACTCTTTTCAAAGTTCTTAGCTTTAAACTCGAACTCATCGAAAGTGTAACGCTCACCGCTCTGCCACACGGGTCTCTGCACGGGGCGCTGCCTCCTAGGGCAAAACCCGATCTGCTGCTGACGCGTGGTGAATGTGGGACCGCCGTCGTAATCGGGCTTTCCGCCGTCGCGAGCCCTGGCCCTGGCTCGAGCGGCGAGAGAGCGGTTGAGGTTGTTAATGGCGGTTTTCTTAGAGGAAGGAGGAACGGGAGGCACAATTTTGCAGATGCCGTATCTGGAAGCTTCCTCTTCGATCTTGCAAATGTAAGCCATCGGATCTTGGAACTCTGCCAGAGTGGGTCTGAACTCTGGGGCCACTGGCAGCGATTTCAGCCATGGGAACACGTCTTGACTCTGCTCTGAAACCGCCATCTCTCTCTCTCTCCAAAGCTTAAACCTTTCTCTCAAATTCTTCAAATCGCCATTACAGAGCAGAAACAGAGCAAAAATTGGAAAACAGATTTAGAGAGATTCGACGAGTCACCACCATGTGTTCAGCCAATAGGTTTTGGTTTGTTAAAGGGCCATCTACTTTTCCTCGAGAAAAGCGACGGGCTTTGATCTCCTTTCTTAGGTCTCTCTCTCTCTCTGTTTTTATTATATACGGGATTAAAAGAAACAGAGGAAAACAATTGTATTTTTATTGGGTCTGGGGCAGAGTAAAGAGATGTGATTTTCTCTGTATTTAACGAGTAAAGAAACACACTGAGTAGTAGTAAGGGTTTTTCAAATCCTCTCATAAGGGCAATCATCTTACTTTTATTTACGATTCTGCCACTTCATTTCTTCGTCACAGTCGCACACATTTCTTGTTGGGCTCTCTGTCTGTTTGCACATTCAAAAACTCTCATTTTGTCAAGCATATCTTCTTGATATATAAATGACATACGTTTCACAAAAAAAACATCTTTTCAAAGTAAATTTTATCAGAGATAATTAAGAGAAAAATAAGTAATAAATAGGCTTTCCCAAGTAAATATTCAGATTTATGGGATATGATTTCAGGTTTAAAAATATAAAAGTGAAATAGACATTTCATTAAACATTTTCCTTATATTTTTTTTACGATACATTTAATTTTTCTAATCTTTTGATATCTAAAAATTTATTAAGATTCCAAGGTATTTAAAATTCACTATGTCAATGAGTCAACAATGAAATTCAAGACCAAAAAGTAATGTTGTTTGACAATGAGTCAACAATGAAATTTACCATTTACAATTATATATGAATATTATGATCCCTTGGTTTGTTTAACGAATGTTGCCTCGACCCACTGACTACACAATAAAGCAAAGGGTATCTATTCTCAAAATACACCAGAAAGAATTCCAACTCTTAAGAAAATTTAAACTAATAATCTTTTTTGGAAGATTAAAATGTAGAATATCTACATTTCTTAGAAATAGAAGCATATTAATGTTTGTAAAATCACAACAATAATTAATAAGTAGCACCTTTGAGAGCTCAAGGCCAAATAAGTGTCTCAATAACATCAACCTAAATATTTGTCTTTCAAAAGTAAATTAAAAGATCATCTAAGCTCAACTCTGATAAAACAAGCTTTGGTTTGAGTCTAAAAAAGGCTCGTTTTCTATTACAGAAGATGATGGTTTCAGTTAGAAACCTGGTTCTCTTCCGTATATGAAGATGGCTTCGAAAGCTCAAGTGAAACCGGACAGTGATCACTACCATAGAAACCTGAAAGAACAAAATAAAATTAAGAACCAAGTTGCTGCAAAAGAGCTAGATGATGTTCTATGTGATAAACTGCACATTAAATTTTATCTAGGGGCACCTTCTAATTCTATCCCACGACCGTGCATCTTACAAGAAACTATACGGTCTTTGAGCTGTTCAGAAACCAGAAAATAGTCGATCCTCATCCTCTTTCCCCTGTACCTATTCCAACAAAAAGATCCATATGAAGCTTTAGAAACATGCCAATGTTGGTGATGCAAAAACAAACACAAGTATATGAGGTATCCACTCACTTTCCAATAGGATTCCCAGACCATGAGAACCCACTTTCCATGTCTGGTTCCTTGTGAAGATACCGGTATGCATCAACAAGCCTTCCTCTGTAACATTCCCATGATATTTTAATTTAGAGTCACATGGTCAATCACTATAATCTCTATTCTACAAAAAATTACTAGTAAAACTTCCCAGTGCAAGGATTTATTATACATACTCTTTCATGATTGTACCGAAGCGTGCTCTCTCTGATGGTGTAAATCCAGGCTGTCCGCAGTCCTATATGATCAAAACCATTTATAGTCACCGTGTGATCTTAAAGCATATATCGTGGACAAGCTTTTGGTTAAGGCCTAGTACAGTCATCTACTATAAGAGGTAACAGTGAGAATGCTGAGACAAGAAAATAAGAGAAACCAAAGGAAACTTAGCCTCTGTTTCTCTGTATTTATTACCTCTTTGTTTGGAGGAACATAACCATTAAGCTTTGCGGTTGCAAAAAAATCTGGATGGCTAACATCTATCTCCTCATGACTGTATATTACAACATAAGTTGAATCACGGAAAGAACACTGGAAGGGCTTTGAAGAAAAGAGTGTGGCAAAAGAAGAGGCAGAAAAGCTTCCTCAATACCTGACATTTAAGTCGCCGCACCATATTAGAGGTTTATCAGAGGTTTGGGAAAGGAACTCAACAATCCTCTTGTCCCATTTCCTTCTCCTCTGAAACGCATTCTCCTCCTCTTTCCAACCATTGTTAGGCGAATACGTGTTCAACAGACGAAACGTCTCAAATTCAGCTAAGATTACACGACCATCAGGTTCATGTTTAGATGCTGCATGATCGAAACAAGTATATAAGCAATCTGAGATAGCTATGTTAAATAATATACTTTGAAAAATTGCAGACACAGAGAGACAAGAAACAACATGCAAGAGATTTATGTGATGGTAAGATAAGAAACAAACAAAGTTTCAGAAAAAAAAAAAAGTACCTAGTTTGTCTAGGTTGAAGTAAACTTTATGGGGCTTGAAACACTTTTTAACTAGCAAGGCTGTCCCTGCATACTTGGACTCCGCAAGAGACCACCAAACTCGATAGTTTCCAAATGGTGGAGTTGAGAGAGCCCTCATCAAAATCTGCACAACGGTATTCAAGCATGAACATAAGAATTCAAGCGACAAGGAGAGTTGGTTACTCTAAAAGTGGCTCTTGCCACTGCATTTTTCTAGTCTAACTCAAACACCAAACTCTGCTTGTAACTGTAACATACAAATAAAATACAAAAATGTTGACAGATAAAGAGGGTGGGTAATCAAATAGTAGTAGGGGGTACCTGTTTCTCCTCACGCAAAGCTTTGGTGTCATCGCTCAACTCGCCGTAGTTTTTAGGTTTACCCTTGCCACCAGCAGCAGGCATTCTTACCTCCTAACATTAAGAACACAGTCAACACTAAGCTCAGAGTCACAGAATGTGTTGCATCAACAAGTTTTGGACTCAGAGTGAATCCAAGACACAAAAGCTAGCACTAGAGAACTAAACAGAGAACTAAAAGCAACCTTAGGCCAGTAAAACCCTGGAGAATTTTAAAGGGATATTCATACACAAACACCTAACAAGATTTAAGTCACATTGGTCGGAAACCAAAAAAAAAGGAATCTCACCTGTATGGCAATGACATCAGGATCGAAATCGGAGACGAACTTAGAGAGCTCGGACCAGTCGTTTTTCACACGAAGGAGGAAGCTGTTAGCGTTCCAAGTTACAAACTTTGTCGGCTCTTTCTGGTTCTTTCCTTCTTCAACACCGTCTTCCGGCGAGAGGCAGGGCTTCTTAGGCGCCGATGAGCCGTCTTTCTCGATGGGCTTGAAGAATCGCTTCATAGCTCCGTTCTTTGTCTTTATTAATCCAATCAAAAACTGAAATGCCAATTTGAAAGGAAGAAACTTTAATAACTCAATTCTTCTCCGGAAAGAAAAAGATTCAGGCTTTGTTCATGGCCGTTTAGTGTATCCTTCAACAGTTGAAAAATTCGGAACGTCTGATTATAATGAAACCCACAAAAGCAAAACCTTTTTACACAATCAAATGAGTAAAAACCCAAACAATACTCATTAGCCCATCCATATTATATAATGTATTAAATCGATTTATATGATTATTTTCGTAACTCTTCGAAACCTGAGATCTGTTGGGGATGGATTTAACCCATCTACAAAGCCCATCGAACAAAGGGCCCAATCCAGCAGATCGAGTCAACCTCGGCTCGGAAGCCGATTCTCGGGGTATCGGCTTAGCCAGGAAATGCTGTTAGTCGAAGCGGAGAGCAAACGAAGCGGGACCAATCGACTAAGCGGCTCAGAGCGAGCACCTCCTAATCAGGCCCGAAGGGCCGACAAGGTCCAATCGGTAAAAGGAGATTAGGTTAAGGTAATCGAACAGAGTATAAAAGGAGAGGAAAGCAAAGGAGAAAGGCATCGACACTTAGCTACACAAACTTAGCGGCGAGATTAGGGTTTATCATCCGTACAATCATCTCTCTGCTATTTGTACTTTTCCGGTTTAAGCTCTCACGAGCTCCGGCTTGCTTTTACTTTCTCCACCTTTGTAACATCATCTCGAAATCTAATAAACGCCTCTGTTCGACCCATTTCTAGTATTGTTTACTTCACCCAAGACCAAACTCACCTTAAACAATTGGCGCCCACCGTGGGGCAGAACAGACCCAGCGTTTCTAGACCGATATGACCACCGGAGGTACGAACCCAGATACCTCAGGAGAGGAGCCGGCACTCACGCCTCCTCCGCCTCCTCCCCTCCTCTCGTCGGAATTCATGAGTTCAGTCATAGCCCGACTTGCTCATCAAGAAGAAGTTCAGAAGACGACGAATGATCAGCTCGCCGCCATTGTCGCTGCTCTTAGCGCCTCCACCGGCAACTCACAACCGCTCCGTCGTTACCTCTTCAATACAAACCCTCCTACTCCGGCAGAAGGACGAACGACGAACCCAGTCGATCCCACTCTTCAACTCGCGGAAACCCTAGCCGCCGATGCTTCTCCTACAACGTCAGATCCATCAACTGTCCGAGAAATCGCTGAGCTTAAACTAAATTTCCAACAAATGAGTTCGAGGATCCACCAAGCAACGAGTGCAGTACCCGAGATTGACAGTGTCATCGCATCAACATCGCGTACTCCTTTCACCGAGGAACTGACGGAGGTCAAACTCCGAAAGATGGACAAGTTGCGTCTTCTGGAATACAAACCAGGAGGAGACCCCGTCGAGCACTTGACGGCTTTTAATATTGCGGTAGCGAGGGCCAGACTCGCCCCCGATGAAAGAGACGCGGGATACTGCCAACTTTTCATTGAAACACTCAACGAGCAAGCCTTAACCTGGTTCTCGGGACTCGAAGAGAATTCAATTAGAAGCTTCAAAGAGCTCTCCTCGGCTTTTCTCAAGACTTACATCATGTTTACCAAGCGTGAAGCAACGGCGTCGACTCTCTGGAACCTCAAGCAAACGAAGGATCAGAATCTTCGTGATTACATGGAACGTTTTAAGTCGGTCGTGTCAATAATCAATATCCCAGACCACATCGCCGTCGATGCCTTGAGGAACAATCTCCTTGTGGAATGTAAGTTCCGAAAAGATCTCTATCGATGCACCGCCACGACGTTGCAAGATGCCGTTGCTCGTTCTCACAACTTCATTCGTATGGAAGAAGACACTAAAGCCATCTTGAGCAAGCACAACTCGGCGAAGCAATCGGCGCCTAAAAATGCCGCCACAGCTCACGTCGAACCTCGTCAGCATGCTCCAAGCGATAAAAACAACCGTAAGAACGGTCTCCTTTACGTCGTCGACGAAAACGGGAAGAAGTGGAACACCTTTCATCGGGAAACCGATCCTCCAAGCGAATCCCCCCGAGCAACAGCGCCAGCCACGGTCGCCCAGGTCGATTCGGCAGCGGGATCTTCCCGGACCCCACCAGGGCTTACTAAATCGTGCAAACTCCACGGTGTAAAAGGTCACGACACTTCAGAGTGCAAAACACTTTTTGCGCAATTCCTCTCCTCACTCGAAAGCGGTGAAATTAAGATTCCTCCTCCGAAGCCAAAAAGCGAGAACAGTTGGAGCAGAAACAAGGACAGGAAAAATCAGCGAAAAAATCAAGCAAAACCGCGTCAAGACGACCAAAAGCCAAAGGTCGCCGAGCAAATCCCACATCCAGACGACGATGGTGACGCCTCAGCTGACGAAGATCCGCCAGCAGCCAGACAAAGGATTGAAGTTATTCGCGCCCAACCGGAGTCCTCATCAGACGAAGAGAGTGATCTCGAGGAAGCCCTCGACCCGTTGGACTTACGAGTACTCCTCAAACGAAAGACCACGTCGATGAATGACAAGACTCCCGGATCTTCCGATCTCCGAGTCGAGCTCAATGCTAAAAGAGCTAAGCATTCGCTGAGCCCAGGATCTTCACTGGCAACTACTGACGGTAATCATATCGTCGATCTACGAGATCAGCTTAACGCGCGAGTCAGTGATCTGCGTGAAAAGCTAGACCACAAAAAAGCCGGGTCGCCGAAAGAAAGCGAAGACCTCCGAGCTCTTCTCACCAGGAAGCAATCAAGTGTCAGGCCGCGGATCAACGTGATTATGGGAGGATCTCCACCTTGCGGGGACTCCGTACGAGCAGTCAAAGATCACCGACGAATGGTGGACACCTCGCAGCGCTGGCCGCAGAAGTCCCCAGCTGATCCTCCAATCTCCTTCTCAACCGAAGACCTTCTCGGAGTAAACTTTCCTCATAACGACCCTCTTCTCGTCGTTTTGGCTATCGATAAGTACGACGTCACCAAAGTGCTGATCGATACTGGCAGCTCGGTCGATATCATTTTTCGCGAAACTCTCGTAAAAATGGGAATCGACTTAAAAGACGTGAAACCGTCTTCCAGGACTCTCACCGGCTTTAACGGCTCCTCTGAAGTGATCATGGGAACTATCCGTCTCTCAGTACAAGCTGAGGGAGTAGCTCGGATGGTCAAGTTTTCGGTAGTCAGCACCAAGGCTCCCTACCACGTGATACTAGGCACTCCATGGTTATACTCCATGCGAGCGATCGCATCAACGTACCATCAGTGCGTCAAATTTCCAGGAATGGATGGTACGATTAAGACAGTGAGAGAAGATCAACGGGCCGCTCGAGATCTCTTAATTGCCACGGTCAAACTGCAGCGATCTCAGTCGATAGTCAACTCGATCTCCCCTCCTGTAAGCAAGATCTGCCCACAAAAAGAAGAGGTGCTCGAAGTCCCAGTCGACGAATCGGATCCAAGTAAAGTGCTACGAGTAGGCGCTTATCTATCGGACGAGATGCAGCGCGATATCACGGATTTCCTGAAGCAAAACTTGTCTACCTTTGCTTGGTCGATGACTGACATGCAGGGAATCGACCCGTCCATCACGACTCACGAGTTAAACATAGACCCAAATATCAAGCCCATTCGACAGAAGAGACGAAAGTTGGGTCCCGAAAGATCCAAAGCAGTTGTTGAGGAAGTCGAACGCTTATTAAGCGCGGGCTCGATAGCAGAAGTTCGTTACCCGGAATGGCTCGCTAACCCGGTGGTTGTCAAGAAGAAAAACGGCAAGTGGCGCATGTGCGTCGATTTTACCGACCTCAACAAGGCTTGCTCAAAAGACAGCTACCCGCTTCCGAACATCGACAGGCTTGTCGAATCAACTGCCGGCAATGAAATGCTCACGTTTATGGACGCTTTCTCGGGATACAACCAGATCATGATGCATCCTGATGATCGAGAGAAGACGTCGTTCATAACTGATCGAGGAACTTACTGCTACAAAGTAATGCCCTTCGGGCTGAAGAACGCCGGTGCGACGTACCAGCGACTTGTCAATCGCATGTTCGCTAAACAGCTCGGTACAACGATGGAAGTCTACATTGATGACATGCTCGTCAAATCAGTCCGAGCAGACGACCACCTGGCACATTTACGGGAGTGTTTCGACATCCTAAATGCGTACAAGATAAAGCTAAACCCGGCCAAATGCACCTTCGGCGTATCGTCCGGAGAATTCCTCGGCTACATAGTGACGCAGCGAGGAATCGAAGCAAACCCGAAGCAAATATCAGCCGTCCTCGATCTACCCAGTCCGAGAAATTGCCGAGAAGTCCTGCGACTAACAGGCCGAATCGCAGCACTTAATCGTTTCATCTCTCGGTCTACCGATAAATGTCTCCCCTTCTACGATCTCCTCCGAGGAAACAAAAAATTCATTTGGGACGATAAATGTGAGGAGGCTTTTAATCAGCTCAAACATTACCTGACGACGCCCCCTATCCTGGCAAAGCCAGACATAGGCGACGTTTTATCTCTCTACATTGCGGTCTCATCCGCCGCAGTCAGCAGCGTGCTAATCAAGGAGGACCGAGGAGAACAACGACCCGTTTTCTACATGAGCAGAAGGATGACCGGACCAGAAACCCGGTACCCGACACTTGAAAAGATGGCCCTGGCCGTCGTCGAATCAGCGAGGAAACTCCGCCCATATTTTCAGTCACATTCGGTAGAAGTCCTCACCGACCAGCCGCTCAGAACTGTCTTGCAAAACACGAGCAGAGCTGGCCGTCTTACCAAGTGGGCGATCGAACTCGGAGAGCTCGACATCACTTACAAGTGTAGAACTGCCGCTAAGGCCCAAGTCCTCGCCGATTTCCTCGTGGAGTTATCTCCGGAACTCGCTCAGGATTTGGAAACTTCGGATTCAACATGGATCCTGCATGTCGACGGTTCCTCGACAAACAAAGGCTCTGGAGCAGGGGTTCAGCTTCAATCCCCATCGGGAGAACTCATTCGACAGTCGTTCAGTTTCGGTTTCCCAGCATCAAACAACGAAGCGGAGTATGAGTCACTCATCGCCGGCCTTCGCCTCGCCAAAGCAGTCAAGGCTAAGCGGCTCAGTGCATACTGCGACTCACAGCTCGTCGCCAGTCAGTTCAGCGGTGATTACGATGCGCGCAACGATAGAATGAACGCTTACCTCCGAGTCGTACAAGCATTAGCTAAAGAGTTCGAATTCTTCGAGCTCACAAAGGTTCCCCGCGGAGAAAATGTATGTGCGGATGCGTTAGCAGCACTCGGAAGCAAGCTACGCGATCAAGTCAAAAGGACTATTCCAATCCACCGAATCGAGAAACCAAGTATCGACATCTCAACGGAATCAGCTAACTTCGTCACCACAGAATCCGAAACAACGCCCTTATCTGAGACCAACGACGACTCCGAGATGACAGACCAAGATCAGCTGATACCAGACTGGAGGACTGAATTCATCCAATATCTCACCGTGGGCACGCTTCCAACTGATAAATGGGCCGCAAGACGATTAAAGAGACGCAGCGCGCACTACGTCGTCATGGAAGAAGAACTTCACCGGGTAACAGCTAACAAGGTCCTCCTCAAATGCATTTTTGCCGAGCAAACTCAGTTAGTAATGGCAGAAACTCACAAAGGAGCAGGTGGAAACCACTCTGGAGGTCGGTCACTAGCCCTGAAAATTCGGAACTTAGGATTTTTCTGGCCAACTATGAATACCGACTGCGAAGCATATGCCCGGCGATGCGACAAATGCCAACGACACGCTCCGAGTATCCATAGCCCAACCGAGCTACTACGAACTTCCGCAGCCCCTTACCCATTTATGCGATGGGGGATGGATATCATCGGACTAATGCCGAATTCTCGCCAACGTCGCTTCGTGCTGGTATTGACCGACTACTTCACCAAATGGATCGAAGCAGAAGCCTTCGCGCAGGTTACAGAGAAGGAAGTTCGCGGCTTTGTCTGGAAGAGCATCATCTGTCGCCACGGCCTACCATACGAGATCGTGACAGATAACGGATCACAGTTTATGGCCGGAAATTTTAAAGATTTCTGCAACAAGTGGAACATCCGACTAAGCCCTTCGACGCCAAGATATCCTCAAGGAAACGGACAAGCAGAATCCTCGAACAAGATCATCATCGACGGAATCAAGAAGCGCCTTGATCTCAAAAAGGGACATTGGGCCGACGAACTCGACGGCGTGCTCTGGTCGCACCGGACAACCCCCCGAGGAGCAACAAAATCTACCTCCTTCTCACTCGCTTACGGGATGGAGGCGATGGCTCCGGCCGAGGTCAATGTAACAAGTCTCCGCCGGTCCAAGATGCCTCAGCACGTTGAGCTTAACCAAGAGATGTTGCTAGATGCCCTCGATGGGATAGAGGAGAAGCGCGACCAAGCCTTGCTTCGGATCCAGAATTACCAAAACCAAATCGAGAGCTACTACAACAAGAAGGTCCGCTCGCGTCCCCTCGAGCTCGGCGATCTGGTTATGCGAAAAGTCTTCGAGAACACCAAAGAACCCAACGCTGGAAAACTCGGCGCGAATTGGGAAGGACCGTATAAGATCACTCGAGTCGTCAAACCAGGAGTATACCGACTCGAGACTTCCCGCGGAGAAGCAGTCCCACGAGCTTGGAACTCCATGCATCTTCGTCGTTTTTACTCGTAAAATGAGTAACTTTTCAGAGCGAGTAAAATGATCTACATCACCTTTTTACTCACAAAAAAAAAAAAAAAAAACCGAGTAGATGCACCTTACGGTCACTTCTACTCGTCCAAGTAAATGACTACCAAGTCACTTTTACTTGGACCAAAACGAACTACGAAAGGCTTGATCCTCCTCGGAGGTACGTAGGCATCCCCTCTACGGGGTCCAGCCCCAACCTAACAAAAATACATCTCGTCTCACTCTCTCGAGTAAAATGACGAGAGTAAAAGTCCCATCAAATGATGCTAGCCCCTTAATTCGAAAGCGGCGCACGAGCACTCATCCCATTTAGTCGAAGATATCCTGATCAGATATCAAACGAAGGGAAAAACAGAGTCCCGCGTCACCGATGCTCAGGGCATTGACCGACTCACGAGCGAAATTTCTGGATCTTATTGCAAATCGAAGAATAATGAGTTGGCCGACCAAATTTCTCTCGATTACTGCGAAGCATCCGGACACCTTTTCCTCGGAAACTCGTTAAAATTCCTTGCCTTGTTTTTCTTTGTTAATCAATTACAGACAAGGTTAGCAGGAACGACTTAACGAAAAACGGATTACGATTCAAAGCAAACAAACACTTGATAAAAGCCTTAAGGAAAAGAAATATCCCGAGTATCGAACAACAAGACCCATACGGGCCAATGATACATAAAAATTCAAAGGCTTCAAACGAGCCGAGACCGAGGTAAAACGCAAGGAGTAAAGGAGTCTTCTAAAAAGTAAAAGGGAGAAAGAAGTTACAACAAACAACAGAGATTATTAATCGACCACAGGAGGATCCTTGTCGCCACTGCCGTCACCTTCTCCGGGACCCGAGACGCGGCCGAACTTTGTTGGAATTGAGTCAGTCACATTTGCAGCTGGCGTCTCCGTTGGAAGCTCGTCTTCCTTCCCCGGGTCTTCCGACGAGGAAGCGGACGAGCTGGCATTCTTCGATGCCTTCGCGGAGGAATCGGTCAGCACGATGGTAGGCACTGCCCCGTCCTTCTGAATAACCGCTCCCACTGATGTTCGCTCTGCCGGATCGACGCCTTGGTCGGTGTGCTGATTGGAAGATACGGCCGTCTGAGCGGGCTTCTCCGTCGGATCTACAGAGCGGGGATCTCGGTCGGCGAGAGGAGTACGAAGAGCAATAGCAGCCTCTGAATCGATCAAACCAATGTTCGATCCAAACGGATCGAGCTGACGCCAAATCTCTTCGATCAGGAACCGAGACTCCAACACTAACGGGGAGAGGCGAAGGTCCTCTGCTGGAATTTCCTTTACTTCCAAGCGTTCTGCTTCCTCTTCATAATGCCTCTCTTGCCCAGCGAAGAAATCGATGGTTTCCTGCGGGATTTCGACACCCGAGGCTTTAATCTGCTCGAGGCATTTCCTTGTTCCAAAGGCTTGGCTGTAGAGGCATCTAGCATCGTCGTACTTGTCTCTTTGGTCCTCACGAAGGGAAATCTTGTGGAAGCGCTTCTCAGCCTTAGCAATCATGGCGATCAGCACGCGAATTCTCTCGTGCGTAACCTCATACCTACGAGATTTCCGAAGCCTGGTCATTTCCTCGGAATGCCTAAGTGATTCCGCGGCCATCCTTCTCTCTAGGTCAACATTTTCCTTCCGCTGCTTGTCCACCACAACTTCAAGGTTGTTCATCGCCTCCTTACACATCTGCAGCTCAGCCGCGTCAGATGTTCGCGTCTCGTCAAACGCTTTCCTGAGAGATCTCTCCCGAGCAATGGCTTCAGTCTTTTCCCGCGAAGACACCCGAAGAGCCTCCTCCGCTTTCTTCTTGGCTTCTTCGCTCTCACGGATCTGCTCTCTAGCCCGCCTGAGGGCTGCGTCATACTTCCCGACCAGAACATTCCAGTCGCCGTGACTCTGATCAAAACACAAAAAGACTTAGCCAAAATAATTTAAGGTTCAGAAAAGAAGGAAACGAGCAACCACTTACCTTTACCGACGAGCAAGAGGCGTGCTCATACTCGTCTTTGAAGATGAGGTCCCCCACTGAAGGAAGCTGATCGGGACCGCCTTTGACTAACCGTAGCAAGCGAGCACAATCCTCCGGGTAACAGGCCAGCGGGAGCTCTCGGTTGAACTCGAACTTGAACCCATCCTCCGGGGTTTCCTTGGGACGGCCGGACACACGAGTCTCAGAACCTTCCGTGATATGAGCCGAAGAGTCGCCCCTCAGAGGGACTTGCTGTCTTTCAGAGGCTGGCAACTCCCTCGGAACCTCCGAGATGCCCTGACCGCCCACCGAGGCTCCGCGATTCTGCTGAGGGCCCTCTCGTCTCCTCCGACGCAAAGCTATGGTCTCATTTTCATCATCATCCGAGGTCCCAACCTCGGGAGTAGCATCAGGGACCAAAACCTGGAGTTCCTCCTCGCAAACCGAGGATGGTCGGGGCACGGAGAAATCTTGCTTCTTCGTTTTTTTCTTCCTAGGAACGTCTTCCGCAGGCGGTTCCACGGCCTTCCTCTTCTTACCACCCTTCTTAGAGGGGTTATCCGGATCGGTTTGATCCATCTCATTGGACTCCTTCCGAGTCTCCTTGCTTTTCTTCTTCTTCGAGTTCTTTCCCTGAGAAGAACCGCCAGTAGGCGCCCGCTCAGCGGTAACGGGGGCAGCGTCCGTAATCCCGACCCCCGCGGAGTCGTCAGTACCCTTTTTGGCACCTATCTTCCCCGCCGTAATAAGGCTTAGATCAGGCAGTTGCTTCATTGTTCGGGCCCGATTGATCTCCTTTTGCTCGGCTCGTGTGAAAAGGGACAACCGCTTCAAAGTCGATCGATTGATGTGAGGAAGCGAATCCGAGATCCAATGCTCTGCAAAAGAGAATCCTTAATAAGATATTATTCGCTTGATAGGAAACATAAAAGGGAAATGAGAACTTACGACTCGCAATCCGTTCTACAGATCTTTGAATTCTCTCCCGAGTAAAATCCTCCCAGTGATCTTGCTTCTGCAACGCAACAATCCGAGCACTCTCCTTCCAATCCTCGGGGTACGTAGCGAGATTCAGATGACCAACTACAAAAAAAAAAAGAGATACGCGTTAGACGAGCACACGCTACAATCGTCACATAAGACAGTGTGCAGTACCCATCTCTGCATTCCAGAGAACGCGATAACCAGACTTCGGAGGCTCTTCGAACGCTGATCTGTTCGACTTCACATAGAAGTACGAACGCTGCCAATCTGAGGTTTTGGTCGGATACCCCGTGACCACGTTATAGTTTGGGCGCATCCTCGTCGAGACGAGCCCATCGTCGGAAATTGAAACTGAAGTCAACTCTTCAAACGACCTCACACTCATCGATGTCCCTGCCTCAGCCGCAATCACCGATAAAACGACCATCAACCGGAGAGAACCGTTCATCAACTGGCTTAAAGCGACCCCTCTGCGGAACGCGTAAGCCGTGACAATTCGGGGAATTGGGAACCACAACTTCGTGTCGTTCCGGAAATATGACTCGTAAATGCATTGATACCCCTTCGGGGACGACCAAGGCCTCTGATCCCGCTTTGGAATGATGAACGAGACCCCGTGTGCATTGAGATCTCGGAGGATAGCCTCCACCGACTCCACGGTGGACTTCGTCCTCTCGACGTTGGACCAATCTTGTCCATCGACGACCGAAGGTCGAATTCTCCAAACCTCCAGTGGGCTCTCCTCGGCGAAGATGTTCCCGGGGTAGTAGCTGATCGGAACAATCGAGGTGTCGACCGCTTCTTGACCGTCGTCGTCACCCCGGAACTGTTCTCTTGCTTCCGAGACCAAAAGACGCTGCGCTAAGTCCATATTCCCCGTATCCATCATTGCTCCGTGATGGATACTGTCAGGATTCTCAGCAGAATCCCGAGAAGATACCGCCCCCTTTCCTTTTTGTTCTCGCGTCAAACGATGCGACGACATCTCGGATAATCGCAGATCTAAAAACAGAGATAAAGAGAGAGAAGGAGCGTAGAGAGAGAAGGAGCGTAGAGAGAGAAAGTACCTTTAGCGCTGCGGAGAAAAATGAAAAGAAGTGGAGAGGGGTGCGCTATTTATAGGGAGAGATAAGCGCAGGGATCAAGGCGTCATCATTACGCCTAATAAGGCCTAAGTGGGCCTAAACCCAATTAGGCGCGTGATCGACGATGCGTCGATCCGTCTTCTCGACCCGTAAGCGTTTATCTCACGATCGCAACGCGTGATAAACAGATGCGCCAATCCATTCCCTCGGTTGAGAAGCGTTGATTAAACGGATTGACTCCTCAACGATCAGTCACTTGCTCGGATTGAACCTTTTGTTCTCCGAACTAAAGACACCAAATTCATCGAAGATCGATTGCTCGACCATCAATGAACTGGGGGGGGGGACTTACTGTTGGGGATGGATTTAACCCATCCACAAAGCCCATCGAACAAAGGGCCCAATCCAGCAGATCGAGTCAACCTCGGCTCGGAAGCCGATTCTCGGGGTATCGGCTTAGCCAGGAAATGCTGTTAGTCGAAGCGGAGAGCAAACGAAGCGGGACCAATCGACTAAGCGGCTCAGAGCGAGCACCTCCTAATCAGGCCCGAAGGGCCGACAAGGCCCAATCGGTAAAAGGAGATTAGGTTAAGGTAATCGAACAGAGTATAAAAGGAGAGGAAAGCAAAGGAGAAAGGCATCGACACTTAGCTACACAAACTTAGCAGCGAGATTAGGGTTTATCATCCGTACAATCATCTCTCTGCTATTTGTACTTTTCCGGTTTAAGCTCTCACGAGCTCCGGCTTGCTTTTACTTTCTCCACCTTTGTAACATCATCTCGAAATCTAATAAACGCCTCTGTTCGACCCATTTCTAGTATTGTTTACTTCACCCGAGACCAAACTCACCTTAAACAAGATCGATCATTCCGGATTGAAAGAAGGGGTCATTCACATTTCACATGATTCCCATTAAATCATAATAGTACATTTCTTCGAGGAATATATATGAGAACATTCCTAAGATTTTGCTGCGCAGCGTTACTCATCTAGATACTGATGTATTTATAGCTTTAAGATTTCGGTTACGTTGGTGGCGTAATTCTTTTTTTATTTGATTTGATTAGTACAATATGGAACATGGTATGGATAGTTCACATCCTTAAAAGCATATATTATATACCCAGTCTGGAGGGAGAGGAATAATAGAAGACATGACTCGTCAGCACTTCCGCCGGGCCAGATGATCAAAATGGTCGATAGACAGGTTCGCAATCAATGCCTCATCGTTGTTTCAAATAGATTTATAAAATATGATGGTGTCCTTCAGTCTGGACTTAACACAAGGTCCTTAACAAAAGTGAAAAAAAAAAAATCAAAAATGCCAAATTAATGCAGAAGCGCTATCAAAACTGGGCTTTTGAGTATTGGTAAGAAGCCCTATCGTGGCGCTTTCTCATTGGACCGGCCATCAATGCTGTCTCTCTCCTTCGTCGCGAGAAACCAAAGCGCTCTCATTCTCGACTTCTCCGTCTACTCTCTTCGTGATCTCGTCGTCCCTGTCTACTCTCTTGGTGATCTCGTCGTCTCTGTCTCGAATCTCGTCGTCTCTCTCTCGAGTCTCGTCGTCTCTGTCTCGAATCTCGTCGTCTATCTCTCCAGTCTCGTCGTCTCTCTCTCGAACCTCGTCGTCTCTCACTCGAACCTCTTCGTCTCTGTCTCGGTGATCTCGTCGTCTCTCTGTCGACTCATTCTCGACTTCTCCGTCTTCTCTCTCGGTGATCTCGTCTTCTCTCTCGCGAGTCTCGTCGTGTCTCTCTCGAACCTCGTACCTCGTCGTCTCTGTCTCGACTTCTCCTTATTGGTAAGAAATCATCCGTTTTTTTTAATCTTTATGTTGCTGCTGTCTCGAATTTGGTTTATCTCACATTATCTGTTCGTGATCCTCTGTTTTGTCTTCTTCCTCCAGAAGTTATGATGAAGGTCAGAAGATAGAAGCTTCAAGAGAAAGCATCACTGAGGGAAGGATGAAACTCAGACAAGATTGGAGATGAAGAAGAAGCAAGATAAGTTCGAACATTCCTTGTCTTTAGTCAAATAAATTTTTAAAACTGATGTCGATAGTGATTGTTTTATAATATTGAGGCCACATTATCTGTTAGATTACTAGTACATTGTTTGTGGAAATGGATATGCTTAAGTTTGCCTCTGTTTTGTATAAGGTAGCGATGGTGGGATTGATTTTTAGGTTTCTGTTTTAGTTTTCGTTTATCTCATTACAGAGACTACGTTTTTAATTATACTTTGTTTGTTGGTTGTGTGAGGGTTGAGGATGTCTGTGGAAGAAAGGCAACGGAATGGTGCTTAACATGATCAAATCAAAGCTTTTGTCTTCATCTTCACAGTTGAGATAAGGTAAATTATATTTTCTGTCTAAGTAGAATATCTTTAAATGGTTGTTAGAAATTGATTGTGTGCTTTCGTAAGTGGTTGGAAATTGAATGGTCTTAAGTTTTGAAGTGATTGACCTGTTGTTTGCGGGGTTGTTCATTGTGTGCTTTAGTAAGTGGTTGGGAAGATTAAATGGTCTTTAGTTTTAGTTTAGGTGTATATTTACTTGCCATTAAAACTTCAACAACTAAATCTATTTCCATCTATTTCCAACGTTAGCACCTATAAATCATCCTCGAAATCTATTAAGTTTTCCAAAACCAATTCCTTCTCCAAATCTATTTCCATATATTTTCCTTCTCCAAAGCTCTCATGGATCCTTATACTCAAAATTGTAGCTTTCAAAACCTGTTAAACAGTCAAAACCCTTATCAGTCCGTCCCTCGTGAGCCAACTGTAGAAGTCTCTGCGTCGGATGCCTCTATGCTCGGTTCACCATGGAACGAAGATGTAGACGATGATGTAGAGATCTTGTCTGACCGTAAAGAGAGACGAAAATGGACACTCACAGAAGATGTGGTGCTGATAAGCGCTTGGTTGAACACCTCCAAGGACCCAGTGGTTGGAAATGAGCAGAAAGCAGTTGCGTTTTGGAAACGAATTGCGGCTTATTTTGCCGCGAGTCCAAAGCTGGATGGCTTGCAATAGAGAGAGCCATCACACTGTAAAGCGAGGTGGGGGAAGATTAATGAGGGCGTGTGTAAATTTGTTGGGTGTTATGAGGCTGCAACGAAGCAGAGATCGAGTGGACAGAACGAGAATGACGTTTTGAAGTTGGCTCACATGATTTTCTTCAATGATCACAAGGTGAAGTTCAACCTAGAGCATGCATGGTTAGAGCTTCGCCATGATCAGAAATGGCGTGGAGCGACTTGTACCAAGGATAAAGTTCAAGCAAAAAGAAGGAAGTTGGATGCCAGTCACCAACTTCAATGGCTGGACAGGATGAACCAATGGCTCGGCCAGAAGGTGTTAAAGCAGCAAAGGCAAAAGGAAAGAACCCAGGGAGCAAGCAAGCGACTTCGGAAGCGGAACAGAAGGAGAAGATAGAGTTTCAAAGCTTTTGGGAGATCAGGCAGAGCGATTTTGCTTTGAAGGCAACTCTTAACAAGCAAAAATTGCTTGAGGGCCTAATTAACAAGTCGGAGCCACTAACTGAACTCGAAATTGAATTCAAAAATAAGCTTCTTCGCGAAATGTTAGGTTGAGCCTTAAGTTGCAAGTCTGTATGTGGTTTCTGTCTTAAGTTGCAAGTCTGTTTGTGTCGAGTCTTTAGTTCGAGTCTGTATGCTTTGAGTTCGAGTCTGTATGCTTTGAATTCATTCGAGTCTGTATGCTTTGGATGTTTATGGTTAATGGATGTTTATGTTAATGGTTCTGCTTTTGATGTCTTTGTACTTCGAATCTTTGAGACTTGTTAATGGCAACTTAATGCTTCTGTGTTGTTTTGTATAATTGATGGTTTTGTTAGTTGGGACTCACCACGTTTTGCTTGTGTATATTGCAGGTGGAGTGAAGAATGAAGCCAAGACGTTAACAACTCGTGACACAAGGATCCAAGACCAAAGACATGTGACACAAAAAGCAAAGTTGTGTGTTGCCTGTGACCCAATAAGCCAAGACCGAAGACATGTGACACAAAAAGCCAAGTTGTGTTTTGAAAATTTTACTCTATAAGTTGCGTGTCTCTTCTCTTTGTTCAAACATATATTTTCTCTCTTCTCGTCTGTTGAAACATATGTTTTTATCTTATCATTTCACCAAATCCAAAATCTTTATTATATTGTATTTCTCTTATCATTTCACCAATCCAAAATCTTTATTTTTCTCTTGACGTTTCTAATTCAAGATTACATTTCTAAATGGATGCTTCTTCCTCTAATAATTTTGACGACTTTATGGATGAAAAGTTCGATCAAATCTTCGATCAACAATTTGATAATCTCCTCACTCGGGCTGAAAATCGTCAAGAAACATCAAGATCAAAAAAAAAACGAGCTTACAGTGAAAGACAACGCGAACAAGGACACTTACAGTTATGGAACGACTACTTTAGTGAGGATGCAACATATCCTTCTCACATGTTTCGACGCCGTTTTAGAATGAACAAGTCGTTGTTCATGCGAATCATTGATCGACTCTCCGCTGAAATCCCATACTTTCAACAGAGAAGAGATGCTACTGGAAGGTTAGGTCTCTCTCCGTTACAAAAGGCAACGGCAGCAATTCGTATGATGGCATATGGTTGCCCAGCTGATGCGGTCGACGAACACCTCCGACTTGGTGAGACTACCGCGCTTTTATGCTTAGAACATTTTGTTCAAGGAATCATAAATTTATTTGGAGCTGAGTATCTAAGAACCCCCACTCCAGAAGATCTTCAACGACTACTCGATATTGGAGAGATACGCGGATTTCCCGGGATGATAGGAAGCATTGATTGTATGCACTGGGAGTGGAAGAATTGTCCGACCGCATGGAAAGGACAATATACACATGGATCCGGAAAGCCAACAATTGTTCTTGAGGCTGTAGCTTCACAAGACCTCTGGATATGGCACGCGTTTTTCGGCCCTCCAGGTACATTAAACGATATCAATGTTCTTGAACGATCACCCGTTTTTGATGATATATTACAAGGTTGAGCTCCGAAAGTTAACTATACTGTCAACGGACACGAGTACCGTTTGGCTTACTATCTCACAGATGGTATTTATCCAAAATGGGCTACGTTTGTCCAATCTATTCCACTTCCGCAAGGTCCAAAAGCATCTTTATTCGCTACATATCAAGAAGCTGTACGTAAAGATGTCGAGCGAGCTTTTGGGGTCTTGCAAGCTCGGTTTGCCTTAGTCAAAAATCCAGCTCTTTTATGGGATAAAATAAAAATTGGAAAGATAATGAGAGCTTGTATCATCCTACATAATATGATCGTCGAAGACGAACGAGATGGGTACACCCAGTTTGATGTTTCGATTTTCGAAACATCAGATTCAAACCGAAGTTCAGAAGTGGATCTCTCGTTTTCTACAGATATGCCTTCAAATCTCGGCAATATGATGAGCATTCGGAATCAAGTTCGTGATCGAACAATACATCAACGATTGAAAGCGGATTTGGTTGAGCATATATGGCAAAAATTTGGAACAAATTAAGATTTCAGCTAATCTGTTTTTTCTCGTCTACGGTTTATATTTGTATGTTTAATATGCTTTTATGTCATTTTTAATGAAAATTTTATGTATCAATTTCTTTCATATCATTCAACTTAAAAAAAATAAAAATAAATTTAAGTACCCCAATGTGGTCCTACCAATTGAGGATGGAAAAATAAAATAGATTAATAGAGGTACTTAACCTTTCAAATCACTCCATTATATATTAATTTAATTTTAAGTATCTATTAGGGATCCTAATGGATGGAGGTGGTCTTAGGAGCCATCATCTTAATTCACTTATACGGTTTTACCTATGTTTCCTTTTTCTCATTGTGAGACGTGTCGCAGAACGCATATGGTATGTGGCGTCCGCGAACGGGTTACACGTGAGCATAACCTCAAAAACAAAACACACACCGATCGTTAAAAAGAAGAAGATAATAAGGCAAAAACATATTTTGGAAAAGGCACAGTTTGATTGATAAAAATGATGACAATGTTGCCTCATCTATTGTTATTATGATGTCAAATACGTACAGAGATCTACATTTTCCGGCTTTACTCGTCGGAGGTTCTTTCGCCGCCGTCGCAATATGTCTCTCCCTTTTCCTTATCCTCCAGCACCTCCGTTACTACACCAATCCCTCTGTCCGTACATACAAACATCCTTCCTTTTATATATATTTTCCGACTTATAAGTTTCATTCTCCGTATACATCTGCGTGACAGATGCTTACGTATCTTCTTATAGAAAATTATCGGTTGTCTTTTGAGTATTGATGAATTTGAGAATAAATCATTTGCAGGAGCAAAAATGGATTGTTCCTGTTTTGTTTATGGTTCCAGTTTATGCTACTGAATCGGTAAGTGATCTCCTTTCTTTCTACCCTTTCAGGTGTTTCTAGTTTTCAGTTTAATTGAAGCCGTTTGTTTTGTGGTTTAGATAATTTCCTTGTCCAATCCAAAACTCTCACTGCCTTGTGACATATTGAGAAACTGCTATGAGGCTTTCGCTTTATATTCCTTTGGAAGTTACTTGGTCGCTTGTCTAGGTGACACAACCCTTTCTGCTCTCCCTCTCTCTCTCTCTCTCTTGTGTGTGAATTCAGAACTATATTAAAAGCTTAAACCAAACTATCCAATATGTATATGCTCAGGTGGTGAAAGAAGAGTTGTTGAATTACTGGAAGATGAATCAAGAGAACCATTACTAGAAGGAGAAGAGAATAAGAGTAAGAAGAAGACAAAGAAGACGCAGAAGCAGAGGAATCCATTATGGAAGTTCTTGTGTGAACCATATGTCTTGGGTCCTGAGCTCTTTGTCATAGAGAAGTTCGGTCTTGTCCAATATGTAAGTTGCCTTCTACATCATTTCAGTTGTTTCTTCTTTCTTTTTTTGTAATATTTTTATTTTGTTTTCAGATGATCCTCAAAACCTTGTGTGCATTCTTGGCATTTTTGTTGGAGCTTCTCGGTGTTTATGGTGATGGTGAATTCAAATGGTATTACGGGTATGCCAGGAAACACATCATGTGTCTGTTTTTCATCAGATGGAGAAGAAAAAACGAGTGATGAATCTTTTTGATTTTTTTTTTTAAATGTTAGATATCCATACATAGAGGTGGTGCTAAACTTCAGCCAGATGTGGGCTCTCTTCTGCCTAGTCCAGTTCTACAACGTGACTCACGAACGCCTTAAAGAAATCAAACCCTTGGCCAAGTTCATCAGCTTCAAGGCCATCGTCTTTGCCACTTGGTGGCAAGGCTTCGGCATCGCCTTGCTTTGCTACTACGGCGTGCTTCCAAAAGAAGGAAGGTTCCAGAACGCATTACAAGATTTTCTCATATGCATCGAGATGGCCATAGCAGCGGTGGCGCATATCTTTGTATTCCCAGTTGAGCCTTACCACTACATCCCGGTCTCAGAGTGCGGTAAAATCACGAGGACGAAGACGACGGAGGCTAAGCTAGACGAAGGTGGCGGTGTTGTAGAGAAGAAGGAGACTCATGTTGAAGCATCGGGGACAAGCATTAAGGAGAGTGTACAGGATATAGTTATGGACGGTGGTCAGCATGTTGTGAAGGATGTGGTTCTGACGATAAACCAAGCGATGGGACCGGTTGAGAAGGGTGTGACGAAGATACAGGAGAAGCTTTTGGATTCGGATGGTAAAGAAAAAGAAGAAGCAGAAGTGACCGTTGAGACTTCTGTGGAGAAAAAAGATCAATGAAGTCGGCTCATCCTTCGACCTGTGATGAAAATTTCGGACTCTAGTGGTTTTGTTGAAACTGAAACATCTGCTGATGGAAATGTGAGAGATATAATGTGTATAACGAGTTTACAGTGAATAAGTCTTTTTGACTATACACGCCAATGTTGAGAGATTGTAGTTTTAACTAACGAACTGTTTCTGGAGAAGGCTTCCACAGAATGATAGATCAAATCTCTCTTCTGGAGGGTCTCCAATGCAGTCGAAAACCGCGTCTGCGTTCACAAAATCTTCATCCGCAGTGTATCTGCAAATCCCCATATATGAAGAGTACTCATTTTATTTTCTGATTGATTATGAACTTACGAATCATCAGGTTATGATAAGATGTGTTAGTGAAACTACTCACCCACTCTTTGTAACTATACAAGTCATACCCGCAGCTTTTGCAGCTGCTAGCCCTATAGCGCTATCTTCAACCACAACACATCTGCACATACAAATAGAGCCACACTCTTCAGAAGACCTTTTTCTATAAAAATATCTACTCATTCTCCTGTAAATAACTATAGAAACACACTTACTTTGAGGGATCAACTCCAAGGGTTTCAGCTGCTAAGTTGTATATGGCCTGTTAAAAATATATCTTTAGCTAAGATGAAGCAAAAGATGTCCTGTTGTAATGAAAAGGTGTGTTGAGGAACGTTAAGATGGGAAGCGAGTAAATCACCGGATCAGGCTTTTTCTTGGGGACAACGTCTCCAGCGAATATCTTGATATTCTCTGCTCGTTCTGGTCCAAGCAAGCATGAAACGATAGCCGAAACCTGAGAGATCACGTCTCCATAAGATTAATATATAAATTTCTTCGAAGCTAAAGGAATATCTGAGAACATTCTTGTGGGAATAACACAGCTGCCTATCCATTTATATGACTAATATGGCCATGGAAACTAAAGTAGTAGAACCTGAGTGATCATACCGCCTTCTCATTTGAAGTGCTGCACACGGCAACTTTTACTCCATTCGTTAATGCTTGATCAACCAACCTACAATGTTCCAACATGAGAATATGCTTAGATAAACAAAGAAATAGTCGAAACCTACAAGAGATGATGTTTCAGTAAAGAAACCACAACGTGTATATGATTCCTAGAGATAACTAGCCTTAACCAACATTAAATAGCATCAGGAGAATCCATCAAATAATGTTCTAAATGTCCTAATTAGTTTTGTTTATAATCAAATCCCAAGAAGGCTATATATATAAGAATTGATTCTAACTAACTTGGCAACACCGGGTCGAAGAGGAAGCAGCTTTTTCTCGATGAGAACCATGAAGAGCTCAGTCTTCTGCTTGTGAAGCCCAGCTATGAACGCTTTCCTCTCTGCCTCATCCTTGGGAGCTTTCTCTGGCCAACCTACCTTGTTAAAATACGCTGTCATTCTACAAAAAAAAAAAACACAAAGCCATCTCAATGAAAAATAATATTAATTTCATTCAGACAAGACTAAACTGAAACTTCATTAACATCGAGTTTTGGTAATAAATACCTTTCTTTCCCGCCACCGATTTTCAGCAGCTCGCCGTATAAATCGACATCCCATGTAACACCCAAATCTCTCTGCGAGATTACAAAACTCAAAAAGATTGCAGCCTTAAGCCCAATAAAAAGTTAAAGGGGGAGAAAAGAGTGACCTCCTTGAAAGTGTCGTTGAAGGAGATCCTGTGACCGTCCTTCTCCGTATCAACAAGCACGCCATCGCAATCGAAGAGAAGAGCTGAGGGAAGAGTCGCCGGAGAAGATGAAGCAGAGCATTTGATTCCTCCGGAGCGAGATCCTCTGTGTGTTATCATCGGGTTTGATCTCAAGCACTTACCCATGAACCGCGACCTCGAAGCCTTTGCCGACAAAGGTGTCGCGTTAAACGCACGCGCTGCATTGGGGATGAATGACGCCGCTGATAGCTTTGACTGAATTGAAGAAGGTGAAGACAGAGAGAGTTTCACAGTCGCCATTGTTTGTTTGATGATTCTCTATCTCTCTATCTCTTTTGCCAAGTAAAATAACGGTCGGGGATTTCTTCAACTTATCCGGTCTTTGTGCTAACGACCACAAGTAATAACCACCCGGTTCGGGTTGTTGGATCAGGATACATACACTTGTACTAAAAAACCGGGTCGGATTGCTTTTGGTGACTTGTACAAATTTAATCTTGGGACATTATCTCAATGACAAGGCCAATCAAACTCTACCCATCGTGTGATAAAGGAATAAACGTTTTTTACAAAATTTTCACTTTTCAGTGTGAAAGATTCATAAGAATGTAAGACAGTAAGAGCATGGCCATTGGAATTATATCAAGAGTGTTTTACAAAAAAACTTCAAAGAAAATTAAAAATATCTCAAAGTATTTCATTTAAATACTTCAAAATGTAGTTCTCATCACTTAAGATATATAATTAATGAAATAATAAATTTTCTTTATTTATGAAATATTTTGGTGAGATATTTCTCTTGTTCATGATATGAATGTTGATCATGCAATCGCAAATAAGCCTAGTACCTTTAGGAAAAACGATCAGATGAAACTTAGTTATGTGAAGAATTACTAACATGTGAAGATCATTTTAGAGAATATATTTAAAGTTGGGGTGGACATCGTAATAACTTCATTCAAGAACATATTTGATCAAACATCGAATTTTTAAAGTTTTTTTGAGTTGTTATTTAATTTGAGAAAACTAAAGGCACTAGATGAAAGTGAAATACAAGAACATTGTACTAATTTTCACTATTTTTTTTTTCATTGTAGTTTTACAGATGTTGATTTAAATTATTAGTAACATTTGTCTTAATAAAACATGAACACTAACTAAAACCTTATATTATGTGATATTTATGACAAATTCAATTTAATATTGAATTTGATATTAATTTCCTTAAGATTATATTTGTATTTTAGAGTTTAGTCATACATATATGTTGATCAAATTATTTGTATGAATTAAATATTTGAGTGAATAACATATATTAAGTGTAATTTATAAAACGTCCACTTCATTTAAATTATTAAACCAGAAATTACAATGTGTTTGTTTTTGTTCTTTTAAACTTGAATTTTCTCGTTATTATCTATGTTTTTTAGGTTTCTTATAAGTTCTATTGGTGATATAAACTTTTCTACCACAAAGTTCTTTGATTATTTACAATGATTTTTTCAATGTTAAACTTTTATTTGCAATTCTTCATCTATCATACATCATGTTATATAATTAACACTTCAGTCTACAACTACATTTGATAATAAATACACTGAAACTAAAAATATCCACATGAACTATATATTTTCAATCATCATCTGTCATTTATGTTAATGACATAAACTGGTACAATATCTATTGTACTTTTAAAATTGCACAAAATAAAAAAATAAAAGTAATTACATTACTGAATAATATATATATGAGTATTATCCATATAAAAATAAGCTTGATTATCTTTTTGTAAACAAAGCAACCATATACTTCTATTATTGAAAAATAATACTAAACCGGCTACTATATTTAATAACAGAAACTAAATGCACTTTTAACTTTTAAAATAACATTTCTAGACCATTCATATTGATAGCATATTTTCAACAATGCAATACAAAATACAAAATTCTAAAGTAACAAATCTTAACAGTTAGAGATGAAAGATTTACTTGAAAAATATTATGATAAATTAATATCACAAATTTAATAAAAAATTGTACATGAGTTTAATATAATAAAAAAATTAATTAGATACTTAAAAGGTTTATTTTAGTAAAAATGAAATATACATTTTTATTATAAATAAAGATAAAATTAATTAAATATTTAAAAGGTTTGTTTAAGTTAAAAACGAAATATAGATTTATATTTTAAATAAATATGAAAGTAATTAAATATTTTAAAATGTTTGTTTTAATGAAAAATAAAATATATATTTATACTGTAAATAAAAAATATGAATTTTTTTTATTCAGACGTAATTCAGAGAAAATATGGGAATGTCTATTTGATTTATTAGGATAGTTAAAATAATTCAAATATGTATACAAAAATACATTTAAGTAATTTTCTAAGAAATGGTCCAACTTTAAAAAAAAAAATCACACATGAAATGAGGTTATGAATTCTATTTTAATTGGAACTAGATTTTCACCCGCACAACCGTGCGGGTATATATTTTCACATTTATATATATAGATATTTGTTTTTCATAATTATTACTCCCTCCGTTTTTTATATATGACGTTTCAGAGGAATTTTTTGTTCCAAATTATTTGACGTTTTCAATTTTCTATGTAAAATTTATTACTAATTAATGCTAGATGACCAATGATATTATAGTTTCTATTTTATTATTAGTTAAATTGTGGTTAGGTAAACAATTAATGATGTTTTTGTTTAGAAATTAAATGTTTCTTAATCTACGTGCACAATCTTAAAGCCTCATATATAAAAAAACAGAGGGAGTATATATTTTTAATGTTACTCACATATTTAAATGTTTGTATAATTCTGCCAAATATAATAATTTTATATTTTTCATACTGTAAATTAAAATCATCACATATATATGTTGCTTATTATATATTTGTCTTATTGAATTTGCGTTTGATTACTAAACTAAATTTTTAATGCATGAAACAACATATATGAAAACAATTTTGTATTTAATTATAATCATGATCCGTAATTCAAATCGCTAGATTTTTTTAGTAATTTTTTAATGTTTATTAATTTTATATAATAAATTACTGTATATTAAAAAATTTAAAATAAGTTAAATTTCTATACATGTATTATATAGTTTACTAATATTAACCCGTTCTACCAACATATTATATTTTTAGCATAAATATTTTATATTTATGAAAATAAAATATGTTAATTTATCAATTTAAAATAATTTTATCATATTTTGTTCAATATAACATTTTTATTTTAAAATAATAGATATTATTATAAAATTTATAAAATGAGATATAATTTTATTCTTTTAGTAACATTTCATTACTAATTACAAAATTTGCTGAAAATATTTATATTCAATTTATGACAATTAACATCTTATTAGAATCTTTTTCAAGAGATTTGTTAGAATTTTTTTTTAAAATTAAAAGATATAAAAGATATTATGATTAAAGTAGTTAAAAATATTATGTATATAAGCATTAGTGATATACATTTAATATAAAATTTAAAATGATGGTCCAAATAAAAATATCACTCATCAAAAAATCATGATTTTTATTTTATTAGAAAACAAATTTGAAAAAATAAAAATAAAAATAAATATTTATTTCTAACAAAATATTTAAAAAATATTAGTAAATGTATTTGTGAAATTATTTAATTTCATTTTATTTAAATTTTCGTTTATAAACCAAAACTATATTCAATTTTAATTTCTAATTATATTTTATGATTATTTAAATTAAAATTAACTAAATTTTGAAAGTAAATTTAAAAAGATTCTAAAAAGATTTTAAAAAGATTTTGTTAGAACATTTTAAATATATTCATTTGTATTTCAAATAAAAAGATAAAGATATTAAAAGATATAATAATAAACTTATGTAAAATATGATATTTTTTAGGAATGGTCCAAACTAAAAAAATCACACATGAAAAGAAGTCATGACTTCTGTTTTAATATATAAGATAGATTTTTTTCTTGAAATATGGTAGTGCGGTTGGATTTTTAAAAAATTTAGGGAAAACAATTTTGGTTTTTAAGAATTGCAGTAATAAATACTAGTTTAATATCAGTGCCTTGCGCATGATGACAATTATATATAAAATCATTTTGTGTATTATATGTTTTTTTACATATTATTAAATAATAAATATATATTGAATAATAAAAAATCAGTAACTATTACATATATAATTATATTGGTGCGAACATATTAATAAACTTTATTAATCCAATCAATATTTATATTCTATTAGATAAGATATATAATTAAATTTAAATTATATTAAAATATATAGTTTATATTTAATATTAATGTCTATTAAATGATGTTTCTTACTCATATGGTTTGTTGATCATGTGTATCTTTTATAGCATAAAAAATAAATTACTGATAACAAAACTTTTACTGTGGGATTAATAGTTTTAGTAGTTTAAAAAAAAATTAAGTTGTCGATGTTTGCTCAAAGATTTTATCAAGAAAAATTTGTTCAAGTAAATTTCTAAATTAAAATATTTATGTATTTTATATGGTATATTATTTAATTTAAAATAATATATATATATATATATATATATATATATATATATATATATATATATATATATATATATATATCTTTTAGTATTAACAATTATTTAATTATACTTTTTGCTTATAAATTTGGGATTTTTGCAAAATTGACCTACAACTTAAAGTCAAACACAAAACTAACCTCCCTTTTTTTTGAAAATTGGTTTTGCCTTATTCGCCCCACAAGTTCATATAATTTACGAAAATGCCATCAATTTTTTTTTTTTTTCGAAAATGATATTTTTACTCTCTCACCCTCATCATCTTCAAGTAATTACAAGATTGTCATTGTCATCAACACCACAACCACCATGAACAACCAATTTGAAGCTCTTAATGCTCCCAAAATCGATTTACCCTTCTTCTTTTTCCATTCTTGTGAACTAAACACAACATATCTCTCACTTTCTCTCCACAATGAACTAAAAAAATCCAAGATTTTGATTCTAAAATTTTTATGGTTCATAGAGTCATAGAAGCTAACGATTCTGGGTGGGTGACTTTCGTTTGTGATTCTGTGTGCTTGGAGAAGTCTTATGTATGCTAAGTAACTTATCTCACCAATTTAAGGTATGACATCGAGTTTTTTTCCAGATCTGTTCGTCAGACGACTTACTTGGGAAGTCGTCTGGCTGTAGACGACTTAACTGGAAGTCGTCTGGCTGTAGACGACTTACCTGGAAGTCGTCTGGTCAACGCAGAGGTTATTTAAGCAATTGACTTTGAAATCTGTAACCTGAGACGACTGAAAGTTAAGTCGTCTACTATTGTTTGGTTTCAAAAAAATTTCCAAAGAACCTAGACGACTTACATTTCAGTCGTCATAGGTTAGATTTGCATTTGACTGGATAATTTCAGAAGTTTGACTTCCCCAGACGACTTACATTTCAGTCGTCTGGCGAAAATTAAAATAATAATATTTTTTTAAAAGTAAACGACTTATAATTAAGTAGTCATAGGTTAGTTTTGCAATTAAAACAAAAACTTCAAAATTTAATTATACACAGACGACTTATAATTCAGTCGTCCACCAGACGACTTAATTGTAAGTCGTCCAGGATTTTTTTCTGAGATTCTGGTCAAACCTCGTAAATCCTGGACGACTTACATTTCAGTCGTCTCGTGGACAACTGAATTATAAGTCGTCTGTATATAATTAAATCTTGAAGTTTTTTTTTTCAATTGCAAAACTAACCTATGACGACTTAACTGTAAGTCGTCTACTTTTAAAAAAATATTATTATTTTAATTTTTACTAGACGACTGAAATGTAAGTCGTCCAAAAAGTCAAACTTCTGAAATAATCCAGTCAAATGCAAAACTAACCTCTGACGACTGAAATGTAAGTCGTCTAGCTTTTTTGGAGTTTTTTTTGCAATAGTAGACGACTTAACTTTCAGTCGTCCGAAATAACAGATTTCAAAGTCAATTGCAAAAATAACCTCTGCGTTGACCAGACGACGTATAGTTTAGTCGTCTAGACAACTTAGATTGAAGTCGTCCGCGTCTTCTCCGCTAGTTTTTAAGTCTTCTACGTCAGTTTTTGAATAACTTGTATTTTTAAGAGTGATAAGTAACTTCAAGATATGTAAAACTCATATTTACAAAATATGTTCTCTCCCTTAGTTTTACTAAATTTGACTAAGTTTTTCAACGCAAACTTATAAAAAATATGATATGCTTTGACTAGTTACTATTAAGTATTATTGTTATAGATAATAATGATGACTATTGTTATGAGTTGGAAGAAGGGTTAAAATGCTTCTTAAAATGTTGTATCAATATGAAGCTACCAACATTCTTGTTTATTAAGATGAGAAAAAGGCCATTGGAGTTTATTATTGCATATGAGAGATTCAAAGATAAGAAAAAGGCTACTGAAGTCTATTATTTCATTGATTTGTAAATGTGTAAACACATTGTTAGCACATTTAATACATCTTGGAAAACATTATTACTGATTTTACAAAAAATTTACAACTAAAAGAGTAGACATGCAATTCACAAAACAGACCACAAACAAAACTATTATAGATCATTCCTCTACAAAGACAAGCTTGGACTCCACTTGATATGGAAGAAAACTTTGTCAGAAGACTTCCAGGAAGTCCAGACGACTTTTAAGAAGTCCAGACGACTTCCAGGAAGTTCAGACGACTTTGTCAGAAGACTTGTAGGTAGTTCAGACGACTTCCAGACGACTTTACAGGAAATCCAGACGACTTTTAGGAAGTCCAAACGACTTCCAGGAAGTCCAGACGATTTCCAGGAAGTCCAGACGACTTTGTCAGAAGATTTCCAAGAAGTCCAGACGACTTCCAGACGACTAACAGGTAAGTCGTCCCAGCAGTCTTCCAGATCTGAAAAACCTGCATATTAAATCCAGATCTGAAAAACCTGCATATCCAAAAACGTTCAAATGGCTTAAAAACAGAAAAAAAAATGAGTGGAAGATTAGATAAATCTACCTTTACAGAACACACAAAAATACATATCTAAAAATAATAGATCTACCTTTAAATTAGTGGAAGATGAGTACCATCTAATTAAAAACCTACAAAAAAGATAGATTAGTAAGAAAGACATGAGACAAAACTGAAAAATTCATATAAAGTTTGGTGTTTTCAAGTCAAAGAGATTAGAGTGGGTTTGGAGAGTTTTAGTTTGGGAAAAAAGTAAGAACTTTATACAACAAGAAGTTACCAAATGAAGAAAATCAGACATAAGAACTTACCAAAACGCTCAGATCTATTATGAAAGGGAGACTTCGTCAGAAGACTTCCATGAAGTCCAGATGACTTCCAGGAAGTCCAGACGACTTCCTGGAAGTCCAGACGACTTCCTGGAAGTCCAGACGACTTCCTGGAAGTCCAGACGACTTCCTAGAAGTCCAGACGACTTTGTCAGAAGACTTCCAAGAAGTCCAGACGACTTCCAGACGACTAACAGGTAAGTCGTCCCAGAAGTCTTCCAGATCTGAAAAACCTGCATATCAAATCCAGATCTGAAAAACCTGCAAATCCAAAAACGTTCAAATGACTTAAAAATAGAGAAAATGAGTGGAAGATTAGATAAATCTACATTTATAGAACACACAAAAATACATATCTAAAATTAATAGATCTACCTTTAAATTAGTGGAAGATGAGTACTATTTGATTAAAAACCTGCAAAAAAGATAGATTAATAAGAAATACATGAGACAAAACTGAAAAATTCATATAAAGTTTGATGTTTTCACGTCAAAGAGATTAGAGAGAGGTTGGAGAGTTTTAGAATGATGAACATTACATTTTTGTTGCAGCCATTTGAGAGGAGGAGAGAGAATGTGTAAATTTTTCTTTATATAAGGAGACAAAAAATCCAATTAGGTTAAATATTTTTGACTCAGACGACTTACTGGACGACTTACATTTCAGTCGTCTGGTGAAGAAATTAAAACAGACGACTTACATGTAAGTCGTCCAGAAGAGTTTAATATTTTTAGCGGGAAATTAAATATTTTTAGCGGGAAACTAAAATAGAAGACTTTCCAAACGACTTACAAGTAAGTCGTCTGGTTTAAATTATTTAAGCGGAAAAATAATTTTTTAAAAAAATTTTAGGCGGGAATATTTGGACGCTTACATGTAAGTCGTCTGTTTTAATTTCTTCACCAGACGACTTAAATGTAAGTCGTCTAGACCCTAAACATAACCCTTAAACTAGCTTTTATATGTCCGGTAAATGATCCGGTTAGGTTAAAACATACATTGGTAAAATTAAAGGTTCGGTACGATGTGGACGATTGAAATATACGTCGTCCGAGTAAATTATTCAACAGACAACTGAAATATAAGTCGTCCACACCCTAAACATAACCCCTAAACAAATGTAAACAAATATTTAAAAAGTAGTTTAAAAAGTAAACAAATGTGATAGAAGATACTCTATTTTTAACAAATATTTATTATTCAAAATCAGTAATTCTCATATATATTTTAGACACATTATGTAATTTCGTAACTTTTGTTTAAAAAATAATAAAGAAAATTAATAATAAATTTATTGTCAGTTTAATAAAAACCTTATTATATATTTAGACGGGAGCAAATCTCCAAAATAGCACCTTTCTAATTTTATATCACAAAAATAACACTCAAAAACTAAAATGACCAAAATAGCATTTTATCTTTTGAAAAATTTAAATTTTTTTATTTTTCAAAATTTGAAATCTTAACCCTAAAACCTCACTTCTCAACTCTAAACCCTAAAACCTAAACTCTATACCCTAAACCCTAAATTCTAAACCCTAAACCCCACCCCTTGAGTGCTATTTTTGTGACTTTTGGCCTTGAGTGCTAGTTTGGGAACAAAAACTTGATTTAGTGCTATTTTGGTCTTTTTCTCTTTAGACGGACTAGTCTATTTCTCTAAAAATTCTAAAAATCATTTTAGTGATAACACTTGGATACAAAAAGGACAATTCTCTATAATAATTTTTTTTTAAGTTTTTGGCACAAAAATAGCTTTTATGAAAGAAAATGACCAAAGTAGTCTTTTTTTTATTTTGAAATTTTTAATAATTTTTTTAAATTTTAATCATATCCCTAAAACTCCATCTTTTAACTTTAAACTCTAAGTTTAGATTAGTTAACCATAGAATAAAAATGTATTTTTATATTTTGATAAAACTTATTTTGGTTATTTTTTCATTGAAAACTATTTTTATAAAAAAAACTTAAAAAACGTTATATTAAAAAAAATTTTAAAAAAAAATGTCGCAATGTTTTTCAATTAATATATATAAAGGATTGAAAAAATGTTCGTATATGGACCAAAAATCGAAGAAGGTTGGACCAAAAATCGAAGGAGGTTGCACCAAATTTTTTTACTTTTCAAATCACATGTCTGATGTCTACTGTTTGAGGATTCCAAGTTCGTATCGTAATTACTTATTTTAGTACATCTCGTCATGGAAACGGGAAAGTTACATAAATGTCCACGTTTCTGCAAATTTACCATTTTTGCCAGAAAAAAAAAATGAAAAACAAAAATCCAATTTAGCTACAATAAATTCATTTACATAAAAAGACAAAATGTCATAAAGAGCCAAGAAACTCTTCTTAAGCTGTCGCCTCACCAAACACTCTTTCTCTTACTTATTTTCCTGGAAAAGTTTCCCAAGAGAAAAGAGAGAATGTCTGGGGAAGGAACAGATAGGACGAATATGTCTTCACCTTCTGCACAATCTCACACAAGAAACACTCAAGGAGGATCTTCTTTTGGTAATCAAATCCTTCTTTCATCTTTACTAGTTTTTGTTTATGTACTTCGTCTCTTTTGATAAAAAGAAAAAAAGTACTTTCGGTCTCACTTGTACAATAAAATCTGAGACTAATATATCTGTAGAAGTTTTGACGCCCAAAAAAAAAATATATCTGTGGAAGCAAGAAGATAATCTTCTTCTCCCCCACATTCTTATCATGCTCATTCTTTTATATTTTCAGGGAAAAAAAATTGTTTGCAATTATTGCAAATAACAAAAAAAGAAGAGATTATTACCAAAGTAACTGTACACCTGGATGATTGAGTAGACATTAAAGCATTCCCAACCAAATAGTTTTCTCTTAAAGAGGATATCTAAACAAAAAAAACTACTATTTTAATATAATTTATGATTTAAAAACTAAAATTAAAAATAAATCCTATTTTAAAATTAACATATCTCATAAATGCTTAGGTAAGATATTTTTTTACTTATATATATATATATATATATTTTTTTTAATTGACAAAATCTATGAAAACTTTTCATTGTAAATGTTCTTAGAATGGAAAGCTAGCTTGGTTAGAATATTTTATTTAATTTGAACCGGACCAACCAATCCAGTTAAGCCGGTTCTAATTAGTTATTGTATTCACTCTGTGTTTTGTTGAATTTTTTTTTACATATATCATTCAAAAATATTAATCGGACCTAACTGGTCGATATTGTTTTTAATCTTTTAATCAGACCTAAGACCATCTCCAATGATCAGAACCCATCATTAGTTTAATTGTAAATTTTGTAATTTGTAAAGTTCAGAACCTTATAAAGTAATTAAATTTGTCATGGTCCAATAGCAGAATCCCTTTGAAATTCTTAATTTTTTTTTTTAATTTTAGAAGCTGAATTATTAAATTTAAATTTTACAAAACTTACAAATTATTAGATTTTATAAAATTTAAACAAATATGACATAAAAGCATATTGAAAACAGAAATACATATTTTTTTAAAAAAATTAAACAAACATGAAAGAAAAACATAAATAAAGTTTTAAATAAACATGACAGGAAAACATATTAAAAATATAAATACAAATCATAAACGAGAAAAAAACGATTAGTTTTAACCTTGATTTGTATCAAATTTTTGCCATATATTGTCAACCAAGTCAGCTTTCAACTTGGGTTAGTGTCCTCGTATTCACATAGTTTCTGAGCATGGCTAGCAACTTGGGTTAGTTTCCTCGCATTCACATAGTTTCTTGAAATGCCTCTCCAATCACCTTTACCAAGCTTTTGTAAACCTAGCAAGAACATCCTCTTATGTCCATGGAGTTCCTACAAAACCCAAAAGCTCAATAAACTAACTGGATCAACGAGGTACTGAATCAGAAACATAGAAAGATATCTTTCTTTCTCTCACGGCTCTTTCAATTACAACGAGGTTTGGAAACTGAACAAAGACATAAAAATGTTAAGATGGAACCAAATCGATGTAATAAGAGAGACAAAGAGAGGAGATGTACATAGTCAAATCTAATCTCAAATCTCATCATCAAAACAAAATTTTCGATTATAATCAACGAAATTCAATTCACGAGCTTCAAATCAATACAAAAAAAATCAAAGAATCCGAACATTCACGGTGATTTCATGGACAGATTTGGAGGAGGACGTAGCAGCCATCGAGCAACATCGACGAATAAATTTTTCAAAAAAAAAACATCGACGAAGTGAGAGACGGCAAATTCTCTCCCTGTTGTCTAAAAAGAATTAGCCAATACCAAAATGACACGTATGGGATGTTTACCAATTATAAATGTGCTTTATTAGACACGGGTTCTGCTCTTTTATCTTACTAGATTTTTTAACCGCGCTACGCGGAGATAAGATATTGTATGTATTTCTCTATTCTAAAAAAATAATATATAATATTTTTTTAATAATATATAATATTGTATTACATTATTTAAAGAATATAAAATAAGACTACATAACATAATATATTTTTTTAATTTTCTTTGTGGAAATCATTATGTTGTTTGATTGTTGTACTTGATTCACATATTTGCATAGATATTTTGATAGATGAATAACTATATTTTTATTATTAGTAAATAATATATATTTATTATATAATATAAGAAAAATGAAATTATTTATCTTTTAAACAAACTTGTCTCATGTTGGAGACTCGGTTATAAACATATCATATTCGAAGGAGACATTTTTACAGTTATCAATCTTATCAATCTTCTTAACAGTCAAGAAACAAATCTGAATATCAAAACAATTTCTCATACGATCTCTTTGAAGAATAACTGCTCTGAAGAAATTGAATGTAGGCATCTAAAAGGACTGGAAATGGATGTGTAGATGTGTAGATGTGTTATCTAAGTCAGTTTTACAACTATTATTTATAGTTCATATATCATTTATGTCATATTTTTTGTCCATCTTTTCTTAAACATCTTGAAATAACTGATACTAATTAATAATAAACTTTTGGCTGGCAAAAAACAAATCAAATTTGTCTAATTATCGCTTAAATATTATATTAATATTGTCTAAAAAGCTTTCAAGTGATATCATAGTTTAATTTTTATTAGTTTTTGTTTCTTAATTTTTAGAGTTTTTTGTATTTAAGATTTTTTCCATATTAAGCTTTTATTTCTTTCACATAATTGATATATATATATATATATATGGCATAAAAATTACCATCAAATCAGTTTTACTTATTTATTATTCTGTTTTTAATGAAAATACACTTTTTAAATAATTTAATTTAAAATAAAATTAAATATTAATTTGATGTTTTCTAACAATTTGATTGATTTAATTAATTTTCTTTGGTGGATAACTTAAAATATTTCATATGAATCGGACAAAGCAAACTTATGTTGTTATAATATATTTATTTGTGTATATAGAATCTATATATAGGTGATGATTGGTTCGATTGTAGCTTTAAAAATTTAGTTGTAGATGTTTAGCTGTAGATAAATCGGTTGTAGCTGTAAAGTTGTTATCTAGACTTTTTCTTCAGAGACTTTTGCTGTAGTTAAATTTGTTGTAGTTGTAGGCTGTAGATATTTTAAAATAAAATATATGAAATATGTGTTGTATATATAAAATTATTATTTTATATCAATTAAAATAATTTATATTAATATGTTTTTAATAAATAATCAAAATTTATTGTAATTTAATGTAATTTATATTATTTAAATATCTTAATAATTTAAAAACACTCAAATTCAAAATTAAAATATTTATAAAAGTTTTTATTATGATTATATAATTTATTTGATATTATAGATTTTTCTTTCATTTATAGATTCTACAGCCTATAAAAAAAAGATGTAGGGTATTTGCCTAAAATACATAAGAAAAAGTTTTGCTTTATTTTTTTTGCTTTAGCTTTAAAAATAAAGCTAAAGCATGATTGGTAAAACTAAATAAAAACTTGATGTAGACTTTAATTTTTAAAAGTAAAGCTACAACATGATTAGTAAAATTTAGTGATTTAAAAATAAATAAAGATAAAGTAATGAAATAAAGCCCAACCAATCGCCTTCATAATGCTAGTGTAATAAAGAAAGAACATTATTTTTTGTAACTTCAAAAAGATACATTATTACAATTTGAAATTAATCAAAATTGAATTAAATGGTAATTAAATATTTTTAAATCTAATTGTTTTTTTTAATCTTGTTTAGTTGGATTCTCATGAAAAGAAATCGATAGGTTAAACAAATGTTTCAAAATTTGTTGTGTTATTGTTTTTTCTATAAATTACAAAATTTATTGAATTGATATATTTAATTATTGCATCTTTAAATAATATTTTATTAAGACATTAGATAACTATGTTTTGAGTTGTTTTGTCAAAATTATACAAAAATCTATGCTTTTTCATATTTGTCACGAAAATTTATATGTTAACTTACTTTTACAAAATTCTTAACTTTGTCACGAAAACAAAAATTTATGCTTTTCATATTTGTCAATATTCTCACACTTTCAAAGAATATATTAGCTTAGTCACTTACTTAATTTTATTTACAAAATAAAATACCAGATTCTTGAAAGTTGAATTCATATTATTGTAACGGTACATATGAGTTTGTGATTACATACTTAGTGATTCTTGTATATGTGTCCAAGAAACTTTCAATGGCTTAGTGGTAACTGTCCTATATTTATGTCATATTAATCCGAGTTTGATCATTTCCTTCGCATTGTTTTTTTCATTTTTTACGAAAAAATAAATGAGATGACGTGGCAACTTCGGACTCTCTGATTGGTTGATTTTCCTATTTACGTGGACAGCCTATCCGAGGCTTATATTCCCTTTTTATGACTTATATATATGATTTTTAATGTATTTACTTTTGTTTTTTTAGAACCTTTTATTAAACTATCCTTTGGAGGTGCTTTAACTTCTAACTGGTCGGACCTAGCAGTCAATAATTAATTAATTACCCATCAATACTAACTTGTTAACCAAGAAACAGGTCACACTAAGCATTCCGAACTTGTGTAATCTGGAAATGTTATTAAAAGACTCGCTTCCTCGATTATGCAGACTTCTTGAAGACGATCCTCCTGGTGTTGTTCGTGGGAGCTTTGGCATGGGCTTATCAATCAATCCAACCACCACCGCCAAAAACCGTCGGCTCTCCAGACGGAGCCGCAGTGACAGCACCGAGGATCAAACTGAGAGACGGAAGACATTTGGCTTACAAGGAGCACGGAGTTGATAGAGACGAAGCCAAGTTCAAAATCATATACATCCACGGCTTCGATTCTAGTATGCTCGACTCGCCTTTCCCCTTTTTCTTATCGCCCGTAAGTTCTCCCGCAAAAATCTCACAAGCTTGTCAAAACTACTTGTCTCTTTGGTGAAGTCAAGAGTTAATATCTTTGTGCATCATACTTTAGGCTCTTGTGGAGGAGTTGAGGATATACACTGTGTCATTCGACCGTCCTGGTTATGGAGAGAGTGATCCTGACCCGAACCGATCACCGAGAAGCATAGCATTGGATGTAGAAGAGCTGGCTGATGGGTTAGGACTAGGACCTAACTTCTATGTCTTTGGTCTCTCCATGGGTGGTGAAATCACTTGGGCATGTCTTAAGTACATTCCTCACAGGTACTTGGTTCTTCTGAGGTACGGTTTATGACATGTGTTTGAATTGATGCTCTGAGTTTATGGACTTTGTAAACAGGTTAGCAGGAGCAGCGCTTGTAGCACCAGCGATTAACTACTGGTGGAGAAACTTGCCAGGAGACATCACAAGAGAAGCTTTCTCTCTTATGTATCGTGCAGATCAGTGGTCACTTCGCGTAGCTCACTATGCTCCTTGGCTTACATACTGGTGGAACACTCAGAAATGGTTCCCAATCTCCAATGTCATCGCTGGCAACCCCATCATTTTCTCCCGTCAGGACATGGAGGTCTTGTCTAAGCTCGGATTCGTCAGTCCAAATCGGGTACAAAGCACATCCATAGTTGTTTAGTTTCACAAAGCTTTGTGTGGTTTTGCTAAAAGATTCTATGTTTCTTTCCTCAGGCATACACAAGACAACAAGGTGAATACGAAAGCCTACACCGAGATTTGAATGTTGGATTTTCAAGCTGGGAGTTCGATCCTTTAGACCTTAAAGATCCGTTCCCGAACAAGAATGGCTCGGTTCACCTATGGCATGGTGATGAGGACAGGTTTGTGCCAGTGAAGCTTCAGAGTTATATAGCATCAAGGCTTCCATGGATTCGTTACCATGTAATCTCAGGATCAGGACATTTGTTGCCCCTTGTGGAAGGTATGACTGATAAGATCATCAAGTCACTTTTGGTTGGGGAGGAGAGGTGAGTAAGTGAGAGTAGAGAGAAGCTTCTGCTTGATACAGATAGTTTCTGCTTGCAATGGCTAACTAATTATGATCAAATTATAAAATAAGTGAGAGTAGAGAAGATGCTTGTTTGAGTCATTGTGATTTATATTTTCCAAGGATAATTAAATTGCCTGTACTATTATCATCATGAATCGACCTTGAATTAATTGCTTAATCTCACTTTAGTTTTAGTTTAATATATTTTTATTCTACTTATAAAAAAGTAACGGAAAGATTCATTTTTGGCACTATTCAGGGACAAGAGTACACTAAGAAAATAACAAAACTGTGATAAGACAAGAAGTAACTGTTGGTGTGTAAGAAAATGTGAAAAAACAACTAAACCATGTTAGGACGCTGAGGAAGGAGAAGATTGTAAAACTTGTTGTGCAAGAAAAAGCTCTTCCCTTTGCTATCAATTGCTTTTTTCCACCCACACCATCCACCATTCACTATCTTCTTGTGATCTTCACCACCTGTATAATGCGGATCCAAGATCAAGAACGCACAATCTCCGCTTCCTTCATCGTAATCCACTCCCAAAAGCGTGTATGCAAGAACACCACCTCCTGAAACAATCAATTCCCATTACAATACAGTTAGTGATATGGGTTGAGTTCATCAGTCTGGATGTCCTCACATTCCTCTTATAGGTTTTAGCTCACATTAACGACTAGTGGAGTGATCCTTCATATGTATGGTTTTAAGTGTCACTTATGCTTTTGAAATACATACTATCTTGGAGGCTATTCACATCAATGTTTTTGTTTTTATTCTAAAGGATTAGCTTGTGTAAGGTTAAAGTATTCAGAGTGATTTGGCTTGACTTACCGATCATTATTGGAGTTCCTTGGGTCTCAAAGTGCAGAGCTAACTCACGGCATTTCTCTGGGAGCTCGGATCCGGATCTGAAGTTCATGATTTTGCAACTTACCTGCATAGAGAAAAAAAGACCCAACAGTTTCTTTATGTCAATACTCAATAGTAGATGTTGAAATATATTCCTTCTTAGCATATATATGTTGAAAGACAAAGGACGTTTAGAGTAGAAGACTAACACCAAGAAGTTTGTCCAACACGAAACTCAGCTCTATGGCACCAATCCACTCGCGCGATCCTACGAATGAAGGATCCTTATCACCTATCTCCACGAGTGTCTGCTGTATTTCCCTGAACATCCAAGAATGGTACTTAGAAGATCAAGTTATGAAGAGGAGTTATGAGTTCTTATTCAGGAAAAAAAATTTAACTGTTTCTTGCCTATGTGAAGGTACAGAGATTGATGTATAGTGTTGAAGTCTGAACCATGAGATGATAGTTTGCAATGATCGGTAAGCACAACCCCATCCCTAAACAACAATATAGAATTAATATTAGAAGCACAACAAGATATTGTATCAGTATCAGGTTATTCTATTGACACCATGGAAGAATGAGAAAATGATATACCGAGTCATCAAAGCTATCCTGAAGATAATGATAATACTCATAAGAGCCTTGGATAACAGATGCCACATCCTCCGATACTGCATTAAACGTTGCAAATTGAATATAATGAATAAATAGAGCAAAGAAATAAGAAAGACAAAGGCATAGATTAATAATACTAACCACCGCTGCTAGGGATTCCGATATGCACATCTTTGAGCTGGATGGAGCCTGACAATGCCCACGTTGATTAACAATTAGAGCCTGTGGAAAAATATTGAGATAAATAAGAAACTAGGCAGAGCTATCTACCTCTTTTCTTTGTGTTACTCCTTGAGTCATCATTGACAGACAGATCCAATGCATTAGCAGTTCTCAGAAGGGGACGGTCAAGTGGCAGACCAAGCCTCATGTGCAGAGATTTCCTAACATCGACTGCAAATAAAGTCAACGGCAAGAGCCATATGTAAATTAAACATCATAATATCACCCACAGTAAATTTTGATAGTTCAAAAACATGGCAGAGTGCTAAATTGATGATTCTGAAGCTTTCCGATAGATACATTCAGTTCTACTAAGAAAAAAAAAGAGGATTATGTATCATTTCAACTTTAGCATGACTCTATCTATCATAACTCTCTTTTGAACGTAATAACAATAGTTACCTTGCTTCATTTCAGTCTCTCCATAGTTAAGCTCGTATATAGTTGTTATTGGATGTAACACTCCAGGTGGATTGAAGTGATAAATACGCAACTGTAAGAACAAACCGATTACATATAATTCAACGAGTGGTGATTGAAAAGATAACTAAAAACATGTCGTCTCAACATGGGGAATACTGAAAGGGATATAAAAGAAACGATATCCTACCTGAGGATGTTCCATCAAGAGGTGTGGTAAGATAATCTTTTTCAGGGAGTATAGCTGATCAACCAGAGCAGGGATAACTAAGTTAGAGACTGCGTGCATGAGTGGTAGTTCCTTGGGTGCATAAGTGAGTACATCAAGATTCAAATCAACAACAATGACCCTTGCTTCTTCCATAGCTGTGAGAAAAGCAACAACTTAAGAAATGAGAACAGGGAACAAGCATATTTGAGTTTAAATCATTTACATTCCAAGTGATTACCTGGAAAATATTCTGCAACAGGGGCACCAGAGGTTGGAGATTTTTCAGATCTATTAAGCATAAGAGATATTTGGATCTTATCTGCATTCTATGAAGAAGAAATTTCAGTAGAGACAAGAACAGCAATACCAAGTATATGTATTACTAACCTCTGCTGAATTTACTAGTGCAGCAGGTTTGCTGTTCAGACACAAATGTGAACATGATATAATGTCAGATACTTGGTCTTCGGCAGCAGGCAGACGGTTAATGTTTGACGCATCAGCACCAAAACCAAAATCTTTACCGCGGAGGACGACTGGCTTTGGAACATCTCCAGAAGCTTTCTTTAAGGTCTCGGCTATGTACACAACATTTGGTTCTTTAAACTGAGTAATAACTGCATCAACAGCTTCTGAAAACATCTTCTTCGACTCTGGAAACATATATGACATCACTAAATTGAGAAAAAAAGAAGATAAATAGAGCCAAAAGAAAGTAAAGAGACTGAGATTATACCAGAGGGAGAGCTTGCGGGAAAATAGAAAGGCAACTTGATGGGAAGCTCACAGTGAAGCAAGCAACCATTCTCCCATAGATACTTTCCAGACTTATCCTCCTCATACACAACGGAGGCAACAGGCTCTAGCTTTGCTAACTTCTCGGTTTTAGAGATGAAGAAGTGAATGGCACCGGTTCCTGCATCCACACTAGCTCCAACTATCTTCTCGTCATCTAACTCTCCACCTTCAGATATACTCTTACGCAGTCTACGAGTTGCCCTGACCGCCTCAAGCGCGCTTTTCTCAGCGTCGGAGTCCCCAACTATCAGACCTCCAATGACCTCAAAACCTTTCGGTAACAACTTCCGCAGATCATCTGCTCGTTTATAGTCATTCAACAAAGATTACTAATACATACAAGAACAGTGAACACAAGAGAACTCACATTAAACTCAAGAACACTAGAACTGATCTAAGACAACGATGATCCATTAGAAAGTATTGATCTTTCGATATCAAAAACAAGAATCACGCAATTGAGTTTGATTCTAGATAAGCTAATTGCAAGACCCGTGTGGAAGACGGCTTCTACTTACCAGATTCTTGATCGAGATCAGGAGACTGATGGATGCATCGGAAGGTGGAGACGACGGTGAAAGGCGGGAAGAATGGGGAACCAATGAGCCATTGGAGAGCTCCTGGTTGGTTCCCAGAAGAGAGAAGCAGCTTTGGGCAAAGGACTCGTACGGTCGCTGTCTCGCACGACGGAGGAGCCATCGGATCCAACAAGGCAGGTTCAGTTTTATTTATTTTTACTTGTGCCTGTCGTGAGAGAGACTTATTTGACGATGTGGCGACTCTTTGTTATCTACATGGGCCGGATCCAGTATAGACCCATGATTCTAGGCCTATTTATATTAGACTTCTTCGAAAGTGGTTCTGTGGATAATTAATAGGGTTGGTTAATTTGATGAATGACGACCATACTCGGAAAAATATTAATTTTGTACTAAGAGGATAAAGAAACAGAAAGAAGAGAGAGGAAATACTATGGTTGGTTGGTGAAATAAAGTTTTTTTTGGTTATGGATCAAATTTCCCTAATTAATATTGCTTTTTTTTAATTGAATGCTAATCCAAATATTGGTTTATTTAGAAAATATTTGAAAATTGAACATATATGGTTGAACGCAAGAATTTTACATCACTCAAGTTTTGAGGATGTCCACATCAATAAAAAATTCTCAACCAATAAAAATGATTCACTACCATTATTGTCATCTAATCGTAGCTTTCAAAAGTTATCTAACGGGTTTCTTCTTAATTTTTTTGACAATTTGTTTTACAAGCCCATATCATGGTCCAAATGATCTGCAAAACCTATTATATCAATAAAAGATTCATTGACTTCGTTCATCGGATAAACGACATATGTTTTTTCACTTTCTCCGTTTCTCAGTTGTAACGTCAGGCTCCCACAAGCCTATGTCATAAAATTTACTCACTATGTTCTATAATAGTTGATGTTTTGGATGGAGGCATAAGACATACATTTTTTTCTAAAAAGTAACACTAAAATATAAAATAAGCATGATTCAGCCAATCATCAAAAAAAATATTATAAAACATCATTGGTCACACTGTTTTCAATAAAAGTTAAACTAATTTAAAAATATAAAATATCATGTATTTTTAAACATCAAAAACTCTTCAAAACATCATCTATTAAAACGGAGAGAATATTATTTACTGCAACAATCAAGAATCATGGAACCGTTTCCATATCACATGTTTTCACTTTATACATATCGATGATCAGTTCTCCTTTCCTTCTGCACAATTCACCAAAACAATATAAAAGAAGCAGGCAATGACCATCAAAACAACAAATCTGCAGTGGAGAGAAAGTAACAAAATACATCGGCAGTGAGCGATCCACCAGTTACACGGCCTCAACTTACTCTCGAAACAACGAAGCCCAGATCGAATTTGGAATGGCTGATAAGTGATAACCGTAGTACCAGGTCTCCTTTGACAATTAGGTATCTTCCTCCTCTACAAAATTGCTATTTCATGACATAGTTTCTCTTCTCTCTTGATTACGTGTTGGTAGAAAGCAATAACGCCACAAGAAAAGCCTTGAAAGTTATACATGCTCTCCTTCAAACACTGTATCCTCTTCGTATCTTCTCTCTTCTCCGTATCCCATACTTTCTCATTCTGTATTTGCGTCCATCCTTCTCTTCTCTTATTGGTTCGACAGCATAGGGTTTTGGAAACATTATGCCATTTTTAAATTTGGAGTTTAAGGCTGAGCTTGATGATAGAACTGTTTAATGTAACAAAGCAATACACGAAAACAGAGACGAGATCGAGACGACAGAGAAACAGAGTATATGCTATTGCTAACCCATGATGAAGAGAAGGATAAAAACACAGAGATGTTACAGTTTCTTTATGAAAATCAACATATACTCTGCATCAGTATCGTTTAGCCGAGAGGTATAACTTTATTTGGGTTCCCTTAATGTGCTTGCCTTTGAGAGAATATGGTTTTCTATCATCATAACCTCAATCTTATTTTCATCAATCATTTTGTATTGACTTTTGATCACCAGGAACTTCAGGTGCTTCTGTAAGATGAAATCTGAGTGATTTTTTCAGTGGAAGCTTCTTGAACGAAGAAAATTTGGCCACGTCTGTCTTGCTAGGGAAAGGCATGTCAGTATAACTTTCATTCATTTCCCTATCTTTGTTGTTATGTTTACTTCGTTGGAGTTTGTTGTTCATGTTATACAAACAAAATTTAACCTTCATTCAAATCTTTTTATTGTTTTTCTCATCAAGTTCTCACACATATATGCAAATATGAAACATGGTTCTTTCCAAGACCCTACTTCCCCAATTTCAAATTGAACATCATCTTAGCAAAGAAGTAGAAATTCAGTCTCATATCCATATAACCCCAATATACATCGGCTTATATTTGCTAAGATTCAAGATAACATCTTTGGGAAGAAAGAACATTTTCTATTATGCTAATAGACGTAGCCAGAATAGAATGACATTAGAATATCAAAGAGTATTCAATGACAGCTAATTTTTTTTGTCATTAATTTACAGTTTTGATTGGTTAGCTAAACAATTTTACATTGGTTTTTTTGAAAAATATTTGTGCTGAAAATCCAACCTTCGGTTATGTTCTAAGTTTCTCAAAACTTTCATCGTGAGGTTTAGGTAGAGGATGCTTGAGGAAGAAGATGAGAAGGTTTTTAAAATATTACTAAACTCTCGGGACAGTGACGAAATAACACAATCAAAGTGACATGTGAAAAAATCAGTGCAACTTACCAGAGAAGAGACTCTGAGAAGCCAACCGGCGACTACTTCCTCATAAAGCAACCCAATCACCAGAACTTGCAGAATGTTTGTTACACAATATAGCCATGGAAACCAAAGGGAGTATAGTGTCATTCATTTTCTAATTGCTTCAGTAGTCTGTGTTCACATCCACTTATCCTTCTCATTCTAAGAATGTAATATTTATTCCAGATTTATAAAAGAAAAAGCAAACCACCATTTGTAGTAAATATCTAAGGTTTTCTTTTTTTCTTAAAACATATTATGGTATGGGAGATAAAGCTAGCATCAAAATGATAGCTGAAGTCAATACTAAGTTTCATTTATATAACCAATTTTCAGACGAAAATAAAATCAGTTTTAATGCAAGATGGAAGAATAAACTATGAAGAGTTATGTGTGATGATGAGAAGTGGTACTACAAAGTAACAAGGAAAACTTCATTCCAGTCCAAGGAGGAACTGAATATTATTAGATGAACATTTGTTTGCTTGATATCAAATGCATAGGAGGAATCCATAACTATTTTATGCACATAGATACATATATGCATGCATATGTTACCAGCATAATCATTGTGAACTCAACACTTAATTCAATTGGACATAATTCAACATCACACATTGACAATCTTATGAACGCAAACGATCTGGTCTGGTCCATACCTTCAGCCACTGCTCCCATAAGTTTTGTGATGATCACTCTACTTCTATGATTTACAAAGGTGTTAGAAAGTAGTAAAGATGGACAATAGAGTGTTATCATCAAACTATGATAACTATCCATTAGGTTTTCTTTATAATCTTGTGTAAACATTGTAGAAAAACTGATAATTACCTTTAAAATAACTATATCGGTTTCACATATAGAAATTACTGAATCAAATAAACTCCATAAAATTACAAATAATCACAAAACTTATAATGCAATAACCTTTTTAAATTTTAAATTTAATGTAATGCGTAAAGTTACTTTTGGAAAATATATTCCCAAAAATAAATACTATATTTCAAATCTATCTGATTAAAAAAGTGATTAAATTTCTAATGGAAAAAGGAGCTAAGATGATAAGTGTCAAAAGAGACGAGTTATGTCTTCTAGGGTTATCAAGACATAACAACATGATGTTTGTTTAAGACAACTCCAATACTTATGCTTATGCTTGCCTTTTTGACATGTCTATTATATTCCATTGTTTCATTTTCTTTGGTTAGTTTTTAAGATTCATCTGTGCATATTTTGTCTTAACGTAGTGAAGGAAAGTTCATGTCTTCTTGTAGTGGAGACTGGAAGATTTCTTTGTAAATGATATTTTTAATCATTGATCTAGTTTCTCTGCTTATTTTCACTTCAAATCGGCAGTCCATTTTTTTTAGATAACACGAGCATAATATATTCTTCACAATATCTGATTCTACAGTTTTCTTATAAAACAATACTCAAGCATCATTCATCAAACCACATATGGCACACTTTTTTAATGATATTATTCATTACGAATTCAGTCATCACTCAAGCCAATCTTGAAAGCCGACCTGTGAATTGCTTACCTTCTTCAACTTTACACATTTTTTGTCCAAACCCTTAAAACAACTGGAACAACACATTAGAGATTAATATGGATTCCCTATAACTCTCGTCACATTAATCATAATGTCATGAAACTCACTACTCTATTTTTTGGGTTGTAGCTTTCGAGGTCGACAAAAATCAGAAATATGAAAAGCTTTTTCTCTAATGCTGCTTTCACCTATGAAGCTTAGAATCTCTTGCACCGCTTTACTCTAAAGACCTTGGTGGCTTTGATACTTTGCAGCAAGAACAGGTGAGACGTGGAAAGTATCACTGACACAAAACATAACAATATACATTATATATGGGTTTGGGGTCTTTGTTTCAATGACATTTTAAATTTGATAGAACAAGTATGAAAAGAAAATTCAAGTTTGTGTTACCGTTCTATTGCAAAAAATCATAGTCAAAAACTTTTTTCATACAACTATAACAAAAAAAAAGTTACATGAAAGACCTCAAAATGTTAAACCTTGAATATTTAAGTTTTCTTCTACACAATTTTTTTTTGGTTAATGATAAGGCAGTCCATACTTTCTGCAATCAACACCAGAAGCAAACAAAGTCATGAAAGGTGTCATGAAAGTATGTCTTTGGACAAGATTATGTGATCTTAACTGAGTTTCTTGAGATTTGGTGATTACTTTGTTGCTTTTGTTGAGCAATGGATAGTGATATTCGCCTCATCTCTCATGCTTTCAACTTGGTTGTTTGAAGATTGTACAAGATCTTATCAATTAGAACAACTATTCATTTTCATTACTGCAATTTTATTTCTTTACGTTCTTTGGAATTTGTGTTAGACTTTGGAATTTTATATTAGGATAAGTAATCAAATTGCTTTTATTGAGTTCGAGCGTCGCTAGCTCCGAAGTCTAAGGAACGGAAAGTCAACGGCCAACAGTTAAGATATGGTCAACTGTCGTACTCGAATTTTCAACAATGCAACTTTTGTTTTAATAGAATAATAATTTTCATTATAAGTATTTGGTCATTTTGGAGAAAACTTGTATCCAATTAAGAGATCATAATTTTTTTTAATGTCCCTATAAACTTGGATCTTCAAAATTAAATTTTTTTAATATCCTAACTAATACTTAGGTTTATGGTTCAGTTATCATTGTTTAAGATTTGCCAAATGTTTCAAAAACAATTTCACATCTATCGCAAAGAAGTTTTTGATATAAATAAAAGTTTAATAATCATTCAAAAAATATCCCAACCAACATTATCTTCTACAACATCTTGTATATATTCTATTATAAAAAGTTACAAAAAAAAAATCTTGTATATCTATCTTATTAAAACTCAAGTACAAAATTGGAATGTTTGGAGACTTGAATAGGACTTTTAAAAATTTGGAGTGTTTGGAAACATGGATTGCAGTCTTTTAAAAAAAAATATTTTTGTTTGAAAACAAGGATAGTAGTATTAAGAAAAAAAGTAATGGGCTTATGTTTTTTTAAAAAAATTGAAAGTTATCTAGGCCACTTTTAAAATATACCAAAATAGGTCAATCTAATTCCCTAAAATTTTTTTTTCTAAACTAACCATAAAACAAAATTTAAACTTTATATACATATTTCAAATCAAAATAATAATTCAAATTTGATTTATATCAAAAATTGATTCAAAAATATACATATATTCAAAAATGGATTTTTACTAAACTATTTTTCAATAACCATTATAAAAAAATATTGTCAATATATATAAGAAAAATATAATACAAAGCCCAATTTGAAATACCAACTCAAATTATGGTTTTCATATTTCATATTAAGTTTTAAAAATATAATATATGTAATTATTTATATGATGGTATGTATAAAATACTATTAATTATATGATTACTTATATGATGGTACATATAAAATACGATTAATTATATGATGATAAAATACGATATATAATAATGACTAGAGATGGGCTTTTGGATACCCATACGGGTTTAGTTCTGATCGGTTTGTATTTTGGGTTTTCGGGGTCAAAGATTTCAGCCTTATTAGAATGTTTCTAAATTTTTGTTTGAGTTCGATTTGGATCTTTGCGGGTTTGGTTTGGGTTTGGATAACTAATTTAAATTATTTTTAAAGTCTTAAATCATTATATATTTTAAATTTCTCAAAATGTATAAATAAAATAATATATTACGTATAAATTTGAATAACATATGTTATAATACTTAAGCTTAACATATCAATTGGCTTGATTTAAAATTTTGGATACGAAATAAATAATTATTTTAAGTATTTTTGGTGATTTGAGTATACTTTAACTATTTCAGATATTTACTTTTGACTATCTATATATATTTTCAAGTATTTAAACCAATTTAAAAGTATCATTTTTGATGTTTTATATACGTTAAATCTAAAAATAATTAATATATATAAGTATATAAATCTATTTTTAGATAAATTCAGATACCCAAATACTTCGGTTCGGATCAGATTCGGTTCTCTAAATAACAAAATTTTGAATAATTAGAATATTTAATCAATTTATGTTTGGGTTTGGTATTATATCTTTGGATCGGTATCGGTTATGTTCCTCGGATTCATTTTTCCAAATCCTAATAATTACATGAAAAACAAATATCAACATATTTTTTAAAATATACACCCGCGCGCCTGCGCGGGTCAAAATCTAGTTTATCTTATTAAAACTCAAGTACAGATTGAGTTTGTTTGGAAACATTGATATGAGTGTTTAAAAAAAGTTTTGTTTGGAAACATGAATTGTAGTTTAAAAAAAAAAATTAGTTTGAAAACATGAATTGCATCTATTGGGGTTTCTACCCGTTATTCTCTAGCCCATCAATATCCGTTTACTCTATAGCCCGTCGCCTACACGACTTTAAAAATTGGTTACCGTAAATTTCTCAATTCTTATCATCTAAAGCCAAGCTAATTAATAATTTAATACCCAAAATATCTTATTCCATCCAACATATCGAATATTACCTTTTTTTTCATTCTACCTTTCTCCCCACGTAAACAGAACAGATGAAATAAATATACATTCCCTACTGATTTAGTGATTTATGCCCAATGAATTTTAAATATACCAATGATTGATTAGAAAGATATTCTAAAAATACACTAGATTTTGTTGTGACTATTATATATCATATATGTATCACTATTATAGATCATATATGTGTTAACATAGGTTACAAAAATATGTGTTATCATATAATTAGTTGTATTTTATACGTACCATCAAATAAGTAATCTTATAGTTAGTAATATTTTATACGTACAATCATATAAATAATCACATATATTATATTTTTAAATTTCAATTTGAAATATAAAAACCATAATTTAAATTGGTGCTTTAAATTGGGCTTTGTATTGCATTTTTCTTATATATATTGAAAATATTTTTATAATGGTTATTTATGTTAGTTAAAATCAAATTTTGAATATATGTATATTTTTGAATGAATTTTTGATATAAATCAATTTTAAATTATTATTTTGATTTGAATATGTATATCAAGTAACATAAGCTCATTACTTTCTAATCTAAAGTAATAAATTTCTAATTTTTTTAATAGCATAAGTCCATTACATTTTCTCCTAAATTACTTTTATCCATGTTTCCAAACATCACTATCTTTTTTTAACTGCTATTATGTTGCCAAACAAAAGTTTAAAGTGCTTATACTTTAATAAGATATATATTTTATACGTACAATCGTATAAATAATCACATATATTATATTTTTAAATTTCAATGTGAAATATAAAATCCATAATTTAAATTGGTGTTTGAAATTGGGCTATGTATTCTATTTTTCTTATATATATTGAAAATATTTTTATAATGGTCATTGGAAAATATGATTACTTAAAATCAAATTTTGAATATATGTATATTTTTGAATGAAATATAAATCAATTTTAAATTATTGTTTTAATTTGAACATGTATATCAAATAACATAAGTCCATTATTTTTTAATATAATGTTATGGACTTCGAGTTTTTTTAATATAATGCAATGGAAACATAGATTGTAGTTTTAAAAATTAAGTTTGTTTTGAAACATGGATATCGGTATATTAAGAGAAAAAAAGTAATAAGCTTATATTTTTTTAAAAAAATTGAAAGTCCATTATATTATGAGAAACTATCTATTTGGTACCTAATCGGGTTCGGTTCAGGTCTTTTTAGGTTTTCGGTTTCTGGGATCAAAGATTTCAGACTCATTCTAATATTTCTAAATTTCAGTTCAGGTTCGCTTCGGATTTTTGCGGGTTCGATTCGAGTTCGGATAAACCATTTAAACTACTTTTAAAATTTTAAAATTCATTATATAAAGGGCCGGCTCACTAGGAGGACAAGCAGTGCGACCGCCCTGGGCCCAAACCTGTGTCTCACGTATCATATATATTCTAGAAGTTTATATATATTAAATCTAAAAATAATTAATATATATAAGTATATAAATCTATTTTGGATACATTCGGGTACCCGAAATACTTCGGTTTGGATCGAATTCGGTTTCGGTTCTCCAAAAATAAAATTTTTGAATAATTTGGATATTTAATCAATTCAGTTTGAGTTTAGTACTAATTTTTTGGGTCGGGATCGTTTCAGTTCTTCAGATTCGGATATTTTGCCCAGCCTTATATTATTGACATGAAAAACAAATAGAAACATATTTTTGAAAAATAACACCCGCGCGGGCGTGCGGATCAAAATCTAGTGTTCTATTAAAATAGAATCAATATACAGAATTAACATTTTGTTTACTTCTTGTCATTGAAAATTTAAAATTTTAATGATAATATTGTCAAATTAATTTTTTGTTAATTAAATATTTTTTTACTAATTTATACAAAATAATATATTTCATTTTCTATTGTAAGGATTTTGTAAAACTTTTACTCTTATGTTTAAGATAAAGCAATAATATCTATAAATATTACCGAAATAATTTTTTGTTATTAGCTGTATATATAGGTTTTATGAAAAAGCCCTTTGTCAAAAAAAAAATATAGGTTTGATCAACACAGTTGACCAAATTTCGTCCAGAATTTTATATCCGACAAACAATTACTAACTAAATTAAGTTAACTTGTGTATAAGATAATTTCATGACGTTTGCAGGAGTAAACCCTAAAGCAATCGAAATGGTGTAACTACAATTAACATAATTAGTTAAAGTGTCCAAGGAACAACTTTTGTTTTTGTTAATATATCCCCAACTTGTTAAAAACTCAACTAAGGACAAATCCCAGTAAAGTGAAACTTGCGCTAGAAAATATGTTTTCTATTTTAAATTAATTTGGAACTATCTTGAACTTATGGAAATACCTAGATTAAGTCAGGGAGTTGCAGTCTATAGATGGATTTTTTTTTGGACATTCAATTGAGCTTTAATTTGTATGTTTAGTTAAATCAAGAGATTTAAATTAAAATATTGGTAAAAATAATAAACTCTAAAATATTTAAAACATTTGCTTTATATATAATTTAAATTTAAGTTTATATTGCTGCACATGACGCATGAAAACTAAAATGGGTAAAGTTAATTTTTGGGTTTGACCAATGAGATGCATCCCTTAGTTATTAGTATGAAAAATCTGCGGTAATAGATTTTAGAAGACAGTCGTCTGTATATTAATTTAGAACCGTTATCTTCAGTTTAAATTTTATTTAAAAAGTGAAATAACCACATGATAGAGTTCATTTTTCAATTTTAATCAATTATATAGTGGAAATAGAGTAGTGGGCAAAAAATAAATGCATTACTAGAGTTTGAACCGGACATTCGTGCGGGTATTTTCTATTTTATAAATATATAGCGTTAATATTATCATAAACGTTTTAAATATATGATATATATTTTAATGTTATTTATTGTGTAGCTCTATCATCTTATTGTTTAGGTTTCTTATTCGATATTACTAATATATAGTGATCGATTTTATACTTTTATTTTGTTATTATTTATTACTACGACAATATATTTTTAAAATTTATTTAGTTATATTATAAAAAGGATATTTGCTTAGAAAAATTTAGATTTACATGTTGTGTTTTAAAAATATATTTTAACATTTTATATTTTTGGGATTCTGTACATAAATACATTTTTTATTTAAATAATATAGCTTAGTAGGTTTTATACATAGTAGCATCTTTCATATTATTTTAGTAAATTTTAACGATAAAGTATATTTTTGGATGTTATGGTATTAAGTTTTCTTATTTTCTGTTATTAAATTAAAAGTTCGAAATATTATTTTATTTTTTATTCTTACAACATAATTGGTTTTGTATTACCTTTTAAAAAATAATACTTTAGCATCTATGAGTTTGTCTTTTGTAAAATTTGAATATTATCATTCTTGTTTGGAATATTTGTTTTTAAAATTGTATATTTGGTGAAAGAAATTTAAAAAGTTACATAACTATTTATAAGTTTGGAAGATTATATGAATTTTTATTTATATTACTAAACTAATTCATTTTTAAAAAATATATTTTTTTCGTAATATTTATCTTTTTAAACAGATATTATTATAATTAAAACATAAGTTGAATTTATAGTTAACTTTATTTTTGAATTAATATATTTAATAAATTATTAAAATTTCAAAGTTTCTAATAATATATCTTGTAAATAATACATAAACTAAAGGTTACTTATATACTATCATATTTTCTTATATAATAATTTTGGATTATATATTGTTGTGAGTTGCAAATAAGTAAAAATATAATATATATAGTTGTAGATATAAAAGTTTAAAATATGTTCATAATTTTACTTTTGTATAAAAAGATGAGAAATTATCACATATACTACATTCATATTACCACTTTTCATGTTTACACTAACCACTTTTACTCTCACTTTTATTGAAGGTAAAAGATATCTATACTTCTAGTTTTAACTAATTTAGACTTAGGGTCTAGAGTTGAGGGGTGGGGTAGAATTTTTGGAATGTGAAATTTAGGATTCTAATAAATATACAAATAAAAACTTTAAATAAATTTAAAAATAGTTTCAAATGTAATTTTTTATTTTCAAAAATAAATTTTGAAAAACAAAAAAATTTGAATAAAAAATCCAAAAATTGTTTTTTATAAAAAAATCGAATTTGAAAAAAGTATAATGGTATATTTTATTCCAATAATATATTTTATTTAAATAATTATTTATTATATATATAGAGTACAATGGTATAAGAGACTTTTGTCACTTAATGAAAAAAGTATTTTTGAAAATGTCTTTTTAGTGGTGGTAAAGATGAATAATGGTATCATGAAAGTGGTAAACATGAATTCCCCCTAAAAAGATTACATAGTTTATGAATTCTAACCCATTTTAAATGTGAATGATAAATATTTATTTAAATAAAATTACTTTTTCAATAAAATAGGTTAATTTATCAATTTAATTTAATTTTATCATTTTTAGTTTATATATTACTTCTATTTTAATATAATATGGACTATAACTATAAAATTTATACATAATCTCATTTATTATTATTTTTTTATTTTTATAAATTAACATTAGTTTGCAGTAATATTATATTACTAATTAAAAAAATTAAATAATGCATTGTTTTATAAAACTTTTTGTAGGATTTAGTTAGATTTGTTTAAACATATTTTGTTATAAATAAAAACATAGTTCAATTTTATAGTTGAAAATTTATTATTAATATTCTTATTGATTATTAATTATTTTTAAAGTTTTATATATTTGATTGATTGATATGAATAATCAAATATGACTTGTTAACCGTAGATAAAAATAATGATTCTATTTGAATTTTTAAGAAAAACATATAGTTATAAAAATCAATATATAAAATTTAATGAGAATTGTTGTGCTATATTATATATAAAAAACATAGAATGTAATTATAATTATATAATCTCCCTCTTACTAATATGTAATGTTACAATAATATAGTATTGTGTTCTATTATATTTACTAAATAGAATTGTAATTATATAACTAGATCTTGATCCGCACAACTGTGTGGGTGATTATTTTTATTTTTATACATATAAATATTTGATTTACATGATTAGTTGTATATAATTTTAATATTTACAATATTACTATAAGTTTAATATAATATTTTCAAATATAAATTTTTTATAGTTTGTATGCAGTAATTTAATTTTTTGTTTCAAATTATTAGTGATATCTCTCTATTAAAACATGAACACTAACTAAAATTTTATATTATGTGATATTTACGATAAATTCTGTTCAATTAATATTAACTTAGATATTAATTTCCTTAAGATTATACTTGTATTTTCAATACTTTAAAATGTTTGCTTTAATGAAAAATGAAATATATAGTTATATTTCAAATAAAAAGATATGAAAATGTTATTCAGATGTAATTCAGATAAAATATGGGAATATGGATTTGATCTTTTTAGAATAATTAAAATAATTTAAATATGTATACAAAAATTCATTTAAGTAATTTTCTAAGGCATGATGCAAAATGAAATAACACACATGAAAAGAACTTGTGACTTTTATTTTAATAGTATAGATATCTCTCTTTTTCTTCATCTCTCCTTAGAGCACCAACATCGATCAAAACTTGTAGAATCGTCTTTACCCTATAAAACAAAAAGGTTTTAGCCAATAGAAAAGTAAGACAAAAAAAAGTATCTTCAACACAGTTGAACGTCTCACTGCCTCGAATCGTCTCCGGTGATTATTATGTCTCTCTCCCCTTTTCTAAGTACTTTTATTATTTTAGGTGTGAGAGATTGGGTGAGAGCCTTTCACTAATGGTATAGTGTGCTCTTAGCTCTATCAGTCTCTCATCTTCTTTTCCATTTTTTTCTTCTATCTTTAATATGTAATGTTACAGTAAATATTGTAGTACTTTATTCTATTTGCGAAGCATATAATAGAATTGTAAGTATACAATTTCTCACTCTTCCTCTTTTTCTCTCTTTTTTCTCTGTCTCTTCAAGAATGACAATATTATCCAAGTTAGTGACAAATGATCACATCACTTCTTTACATACAAATACATTGTTGGTTTTTTTAATCTTCCAATCCTTATATACATTTGACAAATTATCTCCAAGATATACCTACCATAGGTTTCCCCCCAACAAATTTAATAGGTGGTTTGCATATTTTATTAGTATAATATTAAAGATTCATAAAATGTCATTTTAGACGCTTTTTTTTGGATAAAATATCAAATTGATTATAAGAATGAAAGAATATGGTCATTTACAAGTGGTTAAAAGGTAAGATATATAGCAGCAAAGAGTAAACGATCATTAGTAGACCAAATGCCACTGTGCAAACTCAGTCATAGATAGCAAACCAACATCGCAAGAGACCCTCATACTTGTGTGCGGCTCCATATTTGAGCCCAATAATGCGGTTACGGATGGTTCGATCAATATGTCGACACATATTCTATGTTCCCATCCAACTTGTTCAATGCCGGCGAGCATTTCTCTCCCTCCAGATTAGATACATTGTCACTTGGAATGCTAGACGGATCAGAACATAGTCCATAGCTGAGAAGGTGTTACCCTGTAGACCAGTCATGGTATCATTCCAATCCAGCGTTATACTGCTCCCTAGAACTCTTCCAACAATACGTAACCACACTGTATACGTGTAAGGACATGCGAAGTACATGTGGTCTCGAGTTTCATCTTTCTCACCACAGAAGACACAAGACTGCTCCACGTTCCACACTCTCATTCTAACTCCAGTTGAAAGACGGTCCAGCACAGCAAGCCAAGTGATAAAAGAAAACCGTGGTACCCCTGAGCAAACCAGATAACCTGTGACCAGGAGACTTTATTCTTCCGCAAACGCAGCTGTTCCCATGTATTCTTACAAGAGAAAAAACGAGAGTAAGTATCCTGATTCTGGCGCCACAGAAACCGATCTTGTCCTCCCCTATATCAGGTGGTTCCTCAGCCAAGATACACCTACAAAGGCCACCATGAAGCCTGCTTCTTCTACTTACTCTCGATTTTAGACGCATTTTTACAAACTATGGAAAGCAAAACCACTTATAAAATTATAAATAAAGCTATATTATGACGATTTGAAAACTAAATTAGACTTCCTCCATTTCAAAATAGATGATATTTTGGAGAGTTTTAAATGTTTCAAAATACTTTATATTTGTATATTAGTTTTAGTTTTACAGAAAACTGTGTCACCAATAATGTTTTATATCTGTTTTTATGATTGGCTGAATTAATTTTATTTTATATTTTTAATGTTACTTTTCAGGAAAAAGAGTATGTCTTAATTTTTTTGTATTCATTAAAATATAAAGTATTTTGAAACAGAGGGTGTACTTCAGAAGAAAAATATATTTTAATATGTATTGCGTGAAAAACACCAATAATGTGAACAATACGCAAGTATTCCATAGCGTACATAATTATATAGTATATTCGATGTATACTTTCGGAATATAAAATACCTCTACTACTAAACATTATGCAATTTTAATTGGTTAGACATGATAGTTCAACAGAGTAGCTGTCAGAAAATTTTGATTATAACCATATATAATTGTTTAGTAGGTTTTGTTTCATATTGATAGACGAAATCAAAAGTCAAGTATTGATGGGTTGCATTACGATAATATGCTATTCATAGAAAACAAAAATGGTTGAAAAGAGAATATATTATTTGATTCATTTCTCTGAATTTCGATGAAAGAAATGTTTGATAAGATGAGAGGAGGTGAAACTATTTTAAATAAGATCTTATGGGTATCTATGCTAATATAATCAAAAGGGATAAGAACGTTCTATCGTCCTAGACCAAAAAAAAACGTTCTATCGTCATATGGAAATATTCTAATATATATAAGGTAAAATTATGGAGATTTTTACCTCTAGAGACACTTTTTTACGTCTAATCTAGGACTGTTCAATATGATAAAACGAATCGTACCGAACCGAACCGAACCGAACCGAAATAGACAATATGGTTTGGTTTTGGTATATACCATATAAACTGAATGGATATAATTTTATAAAAACCGATTAAACCGAATGTATATACCATATAAACTGAATGTATATACCATATAATTTTATAAAAATCATATAAACTGAATGGATATAATTTGGATATAGTTTGGTATATAACCGATTAAACTGATTAAACCGAATAAACCGAACAAAACTGATTAAAAGTAGAAACATGTAAATATGTATCTATTTTATAACAATACATGAAAGTCTATTTGTTACATAAGTTAAATTTGTGTTAATAACTATTACCATAATTTTATAGTAATAAAGAACCTTAATTTGTAAAACACTTGAACTATAATTAAATAACAATACATCGCAATTTAGACATCTTATTTTCTAAGTCTTCTTTTGATCTTTTTTATTTATTTTAGTCTTCACTAAATTAATATGAAGATTATAAATTTGATGGACAATAATTAATGAAAAATTTCACAACTTTTTCTTATCTATAAACAAACAGAGTTTCGTGTTCAATTGAAAAAACATGACTTTAATGAACACTAAATTTTGTTTCATATTTTTATTTTCAAAATTTCAAGCTTTCATTTTAGTTATAGATTTGATTATTTTGTTTGATGGTAGAAGAATTTTTACTTTTATGTTCATTTGTTTGAACATGTAATATATTTTTAATAAATGATTGTTTTGACAATATGACTCTAAAATTCATATAATATAATCTCAAACTAAATAATTATATTTTTTGGTATAAAACCGAATAAACCAAAAACCGACGGTATATAAACCGAGCCGAACCAAAGTAAATATGGATTTAGAATGGTAGTTATATTTTACTAACCGAAATACCGAAAACCAAAAAAACGGAACTTAAACCGAACCGATATCCGGATTGAACACCCCTAGTCTAATCTATTAAAACAGAAGTACAAATTGAGATCAACCTTAAATTTGCACAATATTTACCGCCTAATATCATTGAAATAATTAAATGAACCTACTTTTAAGTAATCTTTGTCTTTTCCAAAATTAATGAAGTAATAATTACTCATAATTCTATGTTTTTCATATCTTCTTAAAAATTAATAAAATATTTCCTAAATTAAATTCACAATCAATTAAATATTAATATTTTAACATATAAACATTCATGAATATCAATAATATACACAAAATATTTATGTAACAATATAAGTTATATTTTTGTCTGATTCTCCCCCCATAATTCACGTTACTCTTCTTTCTTTTTGAACAAATTCTTCTTCTTACCAATATAAATATATTACATGCACCATTATAATTATTTACAAACTTACCATATAAAATAATTTATTAGACATTATTATAAAATTTTGATCCACAAGTAAACAAAATAAAACATTTGTATAGATGCAAGGATCATATTCAACAAATGGTGGTAATACAATTGACGGTTTACATGATAAAATAAAATTTAAAAGAATATAAACTAAAAAATTATTATGCTTATAAATGTTATTAAATAATTATTTAACCATGTAAAATTTTAAAATACATATTATCACTTAGACAAAATATTTATTTATTTACAAAAATAAAAGCCAACATCTGCAAGGCTGTGGTTTAAATGTACACAAATTTAAACCCATTTATAATTTCTTATCAGTTACATCAAATTTATAATTTCATTTTATTTTCAATCTTAATTTGTATATGTTCCAAATTTCATAGAAGTTTAACAATAATTTTATTTTCTTACAAATATTATAACTAATGTTTCATTTATAAATAGCATGCTAATTCACAATTGTCTATTTTGTACTTTTTATTTAAAAAATTTGTTAGCTATATATCTTAGACATGCATCTTATTATAAATGTTGGATTTTTTATATAATACCTAATATCGATGATACATTTTGCGCTAAAATGCTAAAATATAAAATCAAGTACAAATATAACATTTACATTTAAAAATATGACTACATTAACGAATCTCGTATATATTATTTGAGAAACATTGCAACATTTTTTTGTAGTCACAGTGTCATCACTAGAATGATTCTTAGAATCCTTAGAGAAATATGTTGGTCCACCTAAATATATAATAAGCCTTTTATTAAACTACAATAAATACATTATTAATGTGCTTCATTATTTCCTTAAATAAGATTACGAAATTGTCTAATGTGGCTAAAATATATATGACAATTAATGATTTTGAATAATAAAATTTGATAAAAATAAGTGTGTATTATAATTATATTTGTTTATTTTTTAAGCTATTAAAATAAATTAAAAAATCATAGTAACCATATAATAAAAATTAAAAACATTATTTATATATTATATTTTGAATTTTTAAAAACGAGTATAAATTACTAAAATTGTTGAAAGTTTCACATTCAAATTTTGTGATCTATGATTTAAAACTTTTGTTATGACATGATACAAATAATTAAAAAATAATATAAGTTGAAAGTATCATTTAATAAGTATCAAAAATAAAAGATATATAAATATATGTATCATTTTAAATTAAACTATATGCCATATAAAAATATGAGCAAAAAGCATCATCTAATAAATATTAATATTAAAATATACCATATATATGTTACTATCATTTAAATTTAATTATATATCATATCAAATAGAAAAAATATTTTTTCGATTTATAAAATTTATTTATATGTTCGCACCAATTTAATTATATAAGTAGTAGATAATGACTTTTTTCATTCAATATATATTTATTATTTCATAATATGTTATAAACATATAATATATAAAATAATTTATATATATGATGTTCATCCCGCGCAAGGCGCGGATCTTAACCTAGTATATCATTAAATACAAACATAAATTAAATACTCGCACGGTCGCACGGATCAAAGTCTAGTATCAATTACGCTACAAGACAGTTATCACTTTAGACACATTTTTCCTTGTAGAAAGGACTCTTATGACCTTAGACTAAAGAAAATAGAACATTTAGCTTTATTCCAATCAGACAAATTTCTCTCTTCTTTTTGTTGCACTTTATTATTTTTCTTATCACACCTTATGTTTTCATTTATTTTTATCTCAAATTCTAAAATATATTAAATAAAAATAATTATCATAATAAATTATATATAAAATTCTATCTTTTAAGATCCATTTTCATACATATATATATATATATATTATATGCATTAATGTGTAACCAAAATTAAATGTGGACGTGGACACCAAAACGTGTATAATAGAATTATAGATTAGATGTTGACATCAACAAATCAGAGTTGTCTTATCCATTGGAGCTCGATCACAGCTGTCTTATCGGAGATCAAAATCTAGTTGTGTTAGATTGGATGTGGTCATCGAAGAAGTCTCCAGCAGATCGGTGTACATCAGATCGAAAGATAAAACCATTAGAGAGTTGGAACCATAACTCGATTGTGGTGGTGACGAAGGCGGTCCTCTAAAACTCGTGCTCACCACTCCAATCTGCCACAATTCTTCTTTTTCATTGTGCCGAGCTTGGGATTTCAAGCTTTGTCGTTCTCTGTTCAAACTCATCAAGACGATGTGATCTCACATATCTTATACATAAATTATTATATTATAAGTTGAAGAACATTGGTGATTAGCAGATGAAAAATCATCCACGGAATTTTGTTCACATTATAGAAAAATAGTGTCCACATGAACTCATATCCATATTTATATTATCCACATTTATGAGTCTACATTTCCAATGACCGGTATTTCTTTGTTCACATTTTCACTAATCCATATTTTTCATTTTTTAATTTTATTATTCGTCTACATATTTTGCGTACATGTCAAATTTTTTTTATGATTTCAAATATGTAATAGTAGAAGTAAACTATCGTACATATTCTTTGTATTTCTTTGATTCATATATTTACAAGTTACTCGTCATCTACAATTCGTCACAACTCGTCATCCATAATTTGTCATCCACAATTTGCCATTTTTCATAAGGATAAATTTGTCAAAAATATATTTAGACTTCACCGCAAAGTGCCTCAGAAGTGGTAAGTGACTCAGTGTAAAAGGAAAGATAAAAAAAGTGTATCATGACTCAAATTGTGTCACGCAATGGATAATAAACAAGAGGACCACGAGTGGTGATACAAGAGGGCTTGTAAGAAGGGAAGAGAACAAAATGGCACGTTGGATGAGGAGGGTGGCTCTTGGGAATAGGCAAAGGTCGGTTTATTGCAATAACCGGCCTTTCTAGATTTAAGAAAATAATATCCCTTTAACGACAAACCCATGTTTTGGTCTGGTTATTTCACTTTCCACATAGGATTCACAAGAAAGCATAAAATCTGCCTACATGGACAAAACGTAGTATTGTTTTCTGGATCACAAACAAAAGCATCCTTATAATAAGTCACTTTTTCAGGGAAAAAATTAAAAAATATTGAGCTATATATTTTGGAAAATGCAGTCCTACACCGTCGATCGAACTTGTGATTTGTATGTTACATTACGTCGGGCCGTCGGCTATAGTAAGATGTTAAAACAAATACATGCTAATCCAATTCTTTTCTTGGAAAATGTTAAATGAAACGAAATTGTGCATACCTTTTAGTTTCCAGTTACATTTTAAAATTGTAATATTTCATATACTTTTATAAATTCTAAATTCTAAACCTTACTGTTCATAATGTATCAAAAACATAATCTTACTGTTTAAAAATAAGTTTTCTTAATAGGAAACTTTTAGTTACTAGAACTTTTTTTCAAATGGTTATTTTGCTAGATATCTGTCGATAGTCAAATAGTATTATATTCTTTCTAAAATATTTTTCTTTGTTCGAAAATATAAATTTGAAAATAATTTATTTGTTCATTATCAAGTATCTTTAAGATTGATCTACACTAACATTCAGATTTTTATCCAAAAATGCTTATTTTCCGTTAGAAAACAAATAGCAAAAAAATATGGACAATTTTTTTAAATAGTCATATTTAAGTTTTGTCACAAAATAGCTTTTAAAAAAGAAAATGACTAAAATAACTTATTTTATTTTTATTTTGAAATTTTTAATTTTTATTTTTTAAAATTTGAAAACACATCCCTAAAATCCCATCCATTAACTCTAAACCCTAATTGTAGATTAGTTAATCTTAGAATAAAATTATTTTGATTATTTTCTTTGTTAAAAGTTATTTTGTGAAAATAAAATAAAAAGGGTAATTTTATAATTTTTCAAAAAATATTAGTAGCCTGATAAAAAAAAGATACTGTATTTATTTTGGTGAAAAAGATCACGCGCCAGCTCAAGAGCGTGTTGATAAGACTTGACAGACGCAAAAGATATTTATAAAAACGCCACGTAGGCACTAAAAGGTTGGAGTATGGGACCCAGCTCGCTAAGCTCTATATATTACGAAATGTACCAAAGTTTTTTCTTACAACCACATCTTTCTATTTCTCTCAAAACTCTCTCTCCAATTAATGGAACCTGTCCTTGTCGCGAAGGCCGTAACCGCCACGTCAGAAGACGACGGATTTTCGTTAATCACCGATAAAGTTTCATATAATCTAACGGCGTCAGACGTTACTATCGTTACCTCAGGCAACCGTCGGATTCCGGCTCATTCCGGTATTCTGGTATAAGTTTGGTTCTTTTTCTTAAAATGGTTCGGTTTTAAATATTTCCGGTTTGGTTCGGTTTTAACTTATGGATAGGATAATGCAGGCTTCGGCTTCACCAGTACTAATGAACATCATGAAGAAAACGGTGAAACGTTACCAACGCTATGGAGCTAAGAGAGCCATCAAGATTCTTGGCGTTCCATGCGATGCCGTTTCAGTCTTCATCAGATTCCTATACTCTTCTAGGTTGGTTAACTGCAAAATCAAACATATATTTTCTTATCTGATGGTAGAATATAAACGTTTTATACACAAGTGGAAATAATCAACGGCTGATTAATTTTAAAAATAATTAAATCTCAAACCGTGAATCTTTCTTTAAACACCTGGTCAATGACTAAAAGTACTTTCTTGTATCTTTGTTTTTCTTCACGCGTAGTTTGACGGAGGATGAGTTGGAGAAATATGGGATCCATCTTTTAGCGTTGTCTCACGTGTACATGGTGGCGAATCTGAAGCAACGCTGCTCAAGAGGCGTCGTTGATGGTTTAACTGCGGAGAACGTTGTCGACGTTCTCCAGCTAGCTCGGCTCTGTGATGCTCCAGATGTTTGTCTTAAATCTATGCGTCTTATACAGTCGCAGTTTAAGACTGTTGAACAGACCGAAGGATGGAAGTTTCTCCAGGAACACGATCCTGTTCTTGAGCTCGATATCCTCCAGTTCATCGACGATTCCGAATCGGTAACTATTTCATCTTTTCTTTAGTTGTTTTAAAATACATAATATGTGTTTTTTGTTACTACCAAAAGGAATAAAAACATAATGAAACTTATAAAAATATAGCAAATATGTATTTTAAATATATAATTATTATTTTAATTAAAATTTTGAGAAAAATATTGGTTTATTCGGTCTGGTGTGTTGCATTTTTGTGATTTGTGTGTTGGATGATGATTTAATGCAGAGGAAGAAAAGAAGACGTAGGCATAAAAAGGAGCAGAATCTGTACATGCAACTAAGCGAGGCAATGGAGTGTATAGAGCATATATGCACCCAAGGTTGTACATTGGTCGGTCCAACAAACATTGTAGGCGTTAACAAGTCAACGACTGTTCCGTTTGGGGGGAAGTCAAAGCCTTGTAAGGCGGTTTCCACGTGTTACGGCCTCCAGCTTTCGATACGTCATTTTGCGGTATGCAAGAAAAGGAGTAACGAGAATGGTTGTCTTCGTTGCAAGCGGATGCTTCAACTCCTAAGACTCCATTCTTCTATATGTGATCAGCCAGAATCTTGTCGCGTCCCTCTTTGCAGGTATGTCTCCTAACGTTTTCTTTTATCGGTTGAAAAAAGTTTTGCGTTAATTTGAAATTAATTACTTTTCTTAGAAAGAAAATTATCTTTTGAAATTAATTATTCTTCATATATTAAAAATCAACACTGATTTGATAGTATACAAAAAAGTTTCACTTTTTGAAAGAGACACATCTGGTTTGGCTTTACGTTGACACTAGTTCGTTGTCACCCACCTTTAGAAACTTTGCAAATTGCTGTGAGAATTGATGGTGAACCTTTGTGTTGATATTTGCAGATATTTAGAATTTCATGTGTCTTAGTCAACTTTTTTATTTTTATTTTTTTGGAGCAGGCAATTTAAGAAAAGGGTAGAACAAGACAAAAGGATGGGTGAAGACACCAAGTGGAAGCTTTTGGTGAGGAGGGTGGTGTCTGCAAAAGCTATGTCTTCATTGTGTCAGTCGTCAAAGAAGAACAAATGTGATGGAGAAGCAAGAGGATTAGTCAGGAACAGAACAGGAATGAGTTGGGGTTTGTAGATAATTATGAAGATTAGTTCGTCCTTAAAGTCGTATTTGTTCATTTGTTTCTTTTTGTATGGTTGAAGTCTCAAGGGTATACATTCATGTATCATTTGATCGGTGTAGATAGAGGGTTTAGTTTGTAGACGAGTAAGCCCTTTTAAATTGGCAGTGTGTAGGCCACATTTGTTTGTTTATTTTACCTCAAATATCAGCATGTAATAATAGACGGTTAAATAAATGTTGTCTGACTTAAAGAGGTGTTTTCATAGCTCATGTGGGTTACAAGAGATGAATTTAAGGTAATGACCATGGTTATTGACAAGTTTACATAGAAACTTGGATTGAAAATTAGAGTGAAAGTAAGTAAACCAACTGACCAAGTGCGGCTGGTTAGAACAAGTTCTTTTGTCACACAAGACCAAAATTTAAGTTCAGTGTTACACTAAGTGAGTGACTGGTGTAACTGTAGCGGTTGCAGGAGTTTGCGGATGCAGATGGTAGCAGTTTAAGCGATTTTAAGAGATATGTACAATACATCGGTTAGAAATTGGTGCGTTTACGAGATATTTATGACTGATTAACCACCAAATACAACAACGGTTAAATAATAAATTAACAACATTTATATTTTATATAATTATAAAAATATTAAACATCATAATATTATAATAAATTGAAACATTTTATTTTTATAATTATTTTTTTTTAATTTTATTTTTAAAATTATAGAAAATATAGAAAACATATTATAAATTTTATTTTCAATTTAAAATTTTTATTTTTATTTTTGTATTTATATTGTTTTAAAAAAATTACAAATTTTTGAATTTAAGCGGTTTAGAACGGGTTGAGTGATTATTGCAAAACGTTAACAACCGCTACCAACCGCAAAAGCTGAGTTGGCGGGTGGTAGCGTGGAAACCAGTCATGCCCGAACAATTTATGTTTCATGGAGCCACTATAAAGATAATTAAAGGTTGGTTCAGATTTAAAGAAAAATATCTAAATATGTGACAAAATAATAACATTAAATCTATCATAAACAAAATAATAATGAAAAGTTAAAAGAAGATGGCGATAGAAAATGATAGAAAGATAATTCTCAGACGGAAAAACTCAAAGAAATTCGAATATGACATTTATCATTATGTGAATGGTCTTTGTTTACATTTTAGTTAAATTATTATTCAAAACTAATAAAAATGAATGAGATATTTTTGTTATAATATCTGTTTTTGTTTGGTATGCATGTTAAGAATTGTATAATCAATAATCACCATGATAACCAATTTCTGGTTTGCCTTTTGCTTACTTCAAGGACATGTCTTCATATAAAAAAATACTTGTTTTTTTTTGTGTAGAGGGGCTCTCCACATGGAAATTGAAAAGTGAAGGTGGAAAGGGAGGATGATTGTTGCCCAAGAGAAGAAGGCGGAGTGGGACTTAGGAAACTAAAGGAGGTCGTTGAGGTAGCATCACTGAAATTAATATGGCGATTCCTTACCAAGTCTGGTTTCTTGTGGGTAAACTGGGTTCAGAAGTATTTAGTTGATGGTCCATGGAATTGGAGAAAACTATTAAAGTATCGGCCTATTGCTCAAACTTTTATCCAGTCTGAGATTCGAGATGGTTAGGCAATGAGATTCTAGCTGCATAATTTGCTTCCTTTAGGCAGGCTCGTTGGCATAACCATGCAAAGAGGCATGTTGAAGCTTGGCACTAGATGGTTTCCTCATGTATGTGATGTTGCAGTTAGATTTGAATGGCGGCTCCATAACACGCAAAATCGTATACTGAAGGGAACGATTGACAAAATTAGAACCTTTTCAATCTCTCTAGATCAAGGGATAAAGATGGGATGTTGTGGAACAGTGGAAGCATGGTCAAGGGGACTATCAACCTATATTTTCCTCTAGCAACACTAGGAACGAAACTAGAATATCGGAAAGAGCCTAAGACTGGAGTAAGTTTCTTTGGTTCTCCCAAGGCGTTGCCTAGGTTTGCTCTCATAATTTGGTTGGTAACTAGAGATCGTATAACAACAAGAGAGCGTATGAAAAACTGGGTTGTGGATTAGGTCGTGTTTATTTTATGGAGAGTCGCTTGAATTGTGGAACCATCTTTATTTTGCATGTCCATACACCTACGCATTGTGGCTTGAATTTTCTGGGAATTCTGTTCGGTGAGGATCCCGATTAAGACTGGGACTACACATTGGAGATGTTCACAAACCGCACATATGATCGGCTAACTTAATTTTATCTTCTTGTTATTAGTATTTCAAGTTTCTATTTATGTCATATTGATATAGAGAAAAAAAAGCAGGTACAATCAACTTTTCAAATGTCTAACACAACTTGGGCGTTGAGATTGATGAGGTAGTGGGTAATCAAATTGCATCAACTCGGTATTTCGAGAAGCTTAAACTCCACGTCTTGCTTCAGAAATAGTATAGTTCAAGAAGAACCAACACGGATTGATTATTTATTTCCTTTAAATGATTACAAGTTAATAATGCTTTGTAATATCTTTCTGATAATTAAATAAAAAACGAATTTCTATGGTTAAAGATGTTCTAACCGATGTCAAGCGGCCGATTCTGTAGGTTATTTTTGCTATTAAACCTACTGTCTGAGTTCAGATCTATAGATTATGTAGAAAAGCACTTAGCAAACATGCGTACTTATTTTGATGGTTCAAATCAGATACGCTCCAGACCAAACGAGGTTGGATTAAGGTTCGCTTATGTAGCCCATTGGTCAATATGGCAAGTAACAAGGACATGAAAATCGACACAATGTACATCATAATAATGAAGTAAGAAAGAAAGTGTCAACATGGCATTTTAAAGGAAAAGAAAACCCATGGAATAAGATATAAAACACATGCAATAACAAACTCAAAAGTAGGATATTCAACATATTATTCATATTATATATCTTCCACAATATAAGAATTCTTGACGTCCCATCTTTTAATGAATCATGTGACTCACAATCTCTAGAGTTCGTCTTTAACAGCATCAGAAGCTATTGGCTCATGAATAGTATTAGTTTCTCCAGAGGAACTAGAAGAGAGCTTGGTGGGATAAGAAGCCTCCATTGCTATACCGCAACGTCCTTCGTTCTCAGATATTCCTCTTTCAATCCTAACATAGCCTCCTTCTCCCCATTCAGGACCCCATGAGTTTCTCACTATCCAATATTTTGTTCCGCTTTCTGTCTCTCCGTACCCGACAATCGCCACTCCATGGTTTAACTGAGTCCCACATTCTCCAGTGAACACACCCTTTGATAGGATACATGCACGTTTTAAAGAATGTTATTCTTTGTTTCTCGTTAAACATGGCACTGATAAAAAAAGTTAATCTGAATCTTAGATCACTTAGCATGCATTCCATATGGACATCTATTAATATATATACTTTTATTTGAGTGCACAATTTTTTTTTTTTTTTTGAAACAGAGTGCACAATTTTATTCAAACAAAATCCTGTTTTAAAAGATACATCATACTGTTTTGTTGTATTTTGAGTATATATTGAAAATAAGAAAACAATCTACAGATAAACCCTAAATCTTAAAGTCTCTATATATTGAACTTGAACCATAAATCCAAGAATACTTCAACTCTAACGCTTAAAACTTGATTTCCTAACCTAATATATAACCAAATGGATATATTTTCCTTTATTTTGAATAATTTAAACTACTTTTTTCTAACTTGACTTTTATGAGTCGTTTCCTAACTATCCTTTCGTACATCGTGTGCCACTACTAACAAATATAGAAACAAATTAGTAAGCATTTATCTGCATAATTTATAGAAGCTACCCATCTAAATAAACTGATATAAACAAATGTTTTTCTTTTTTGTTTTCTTTTTTTTTCAACAAGCAAAGGTCTTTTCTATTTAATTTTTAATTAAAAATTACCTCAGAATAAAGCTGGAAATCAGAGCTCCCAGCATCAATGGCTACAGAGACAGGCTGATGAGCAGCAGCTTTGAGAAGTGCCTCCTCGTCATTCTCAGGGACGTGCTCGTGTCCGTCAATCGTTACGGTTTCTCCTTCAATATATTTAGCTCTGCAGAGATCAACGTCGTTAGAAATGTAAGGATAAGTCTCTTCAGTTTTGATACCACCATTGTTCTTGATAAAATCAAACGCAGGTTCCATAAGACCTCCTGAACAGCCTTCATTCTCTTCATTGTCACAATCAACAAGCTCTTGCTCGGATAATGAAACTAGTTTGTTTGTTCTGATCTTGTTTATTCCTTCTACTGCTGCAACCGTAGAAAATGCCCAGCAACTTCCTGGAAAATTTTGTTTATATAGCCATTTGATTAAAAAGAAAAAAAAGAGAGTCAAGAAGAAGACCAAATCAGACACAAACAGAACAACATAAAACAGAATCCAGACAAATCTCTAAACTTTGAAGACTGGTTTATGTCAGATGTTCAAATAAAAATCAAGATGTCGAACACCCATTCAAGAACGAGAAACTCGCCAAGAAAAAATAAAATCAAGAAGTCATTTTGGCTTATTAATAAACATCTTACCACAATCTTGTTGATTCTTGACATCAGTGACAGCTCCCTTTTCTCTCCAGTCAACAGAACTTGGAACAGCGGTTACATTCTCATACATGAATCTACCAGATCCGCGCTTAGGTCCACGGAGCATCCGGTGATGCTTAACATTAGAGCCAGCGTAGGAGTTTCTGAACTCATGGTGTGTCATGTCGGCGAATCTATTGATCTTGAGTTTGTAAGGTTTGTTTTTCTTGTTTGTCTTGTGGACATGAAGCACATTGTGTCTAAAAACGTTGAACCGTTTTATTGACTCGTGGGAGGCTCTTGATACAGAGTGGTGGTTTCTCCACCTTTCATAGAGCTTCGATAAGCTCTCTTCGGTCTGTAATTCATTTTCGTGGAAATCAAATCCTTGGGATGCTTGGAGGAGGAAGAGAACAGAGAGAAAGATCAAGACAACTTTCATTTTTTTATTCTTGTATTTTTTTTGTTATGTTTGTCTCTTGTGATAGAGATATGCTTTGATGAAATGATTAGAACACATATATCTATTTTTATTTGGAATATTTAATCGTTGAATTATTATTATTTTTATTTAAATATACATGTAATTGCTGGTGACTTTCTATTTATATACAGTAGTTTTATTTATTTCAATTAATTAGGAATGTTAGTCTGAATCTAACAGAATTGTTTCGAAATAGAAAATATTCCTTCTATCTCGATTGCAGCGTAAGCTCACTCCAAGAAATACGGCATATGTCTTTTTAGGCTATAATCTAACAACTCATAAAATCATATTTTCAAAACATGTGTATGATAAAACACATTCTGATTTCAAAACCGTGTCCGTATGGATCCATCTTTTTTCCCTTCAGGTTCAGATTCAATGTCTGACAACCTCTTGACTCGATTAAAAGGACGTGTTAGAATTAATATTAATCAAATATATCTTCTTGATATAGAATATCACTTGTGATCTTATACGATCTCTAATATAACCTATTTATATATTGAAATCTATTGAATATCCTGGCTCCACATAATTGGTTCAGACTAGTCATGTGGTACTATTGGTTTTATATTTCTGGCGATGCTAAACGAATCCTGATGGTTTCACCTTATTAAACTTTTTATCTTTAAATTAATCACCACTAGAACACAAGTTCTGGTTAAAGGGCATATAAGTGGAATCCAACTTATAAACACCCATGGTTAGAAAGCATAATTATATATAGTCTTATGATAATATTCAATCCACCGATATTAGTTTTTTGTGTGGTTGAGTTGGTTTGTATACCAATTAAAAATTTTTACATTTTAGGAAGATAAAAAAGTATAGTATTCATATTTTATTCAAATAAAATTATAATAGTAATAATCAAAGGTATGATGGCTTGGTGGTAGAACAAGAAGGTTTCTTTTCTGTGTTCCAGATTCAAATCTCCTTTAATACAAAATGTTATTTTTTTTTTTGTTGTAACAACAAAATGTTATTCTTAAACTGCCTTTTCAAAGACTCATTCCATATACAAAAAAAAAATATGAAACAGAGGAATTGGTGAAGCTTTTCTCATCGTCTCAAATTCTCAATATTTATTATTGATACATGTATATGTGATATGCAAGTGAGAATAAATGACTAACTGAGAATGCTGGCCGGTGATCAAACATCGTGCGTGGGACGACAATACCATGAATGGGTAACATTGGTAAGTATAACGTTCACAAAACACGTGAAAAGCAACGAACATCAAAGTCTAACTAATTTGACAATTTTTAAATTAGGTAGAATAGAATAGCTGTGAGGCAAAAAAAAAAAATTTGTCAGAAATAGGGGTGGGCACTTTACCCGATATCCGAAGTGGCATCCGAACCCGATCCGAAAAAACCGAACCGAAATCCGAACCGAAGTAGCAAAATATCCGAACGGGTATTGAATAAGGAGAGATTGGATACCCGAACCCGAACGGATAATACCCGAACCCGAATGGATATCCGAAGATAACCGAACATATGTATAATTAACCTTATGTTTCTAGTTTATATCTCTCATTTTATATAAAATATTTATATTGATACTACACATAATTTAAGTTCATATGATATACATACAATTCCGGAAAAAATGATTTGCTACTCACTTAAAATGCATGTCAAGTTTTTTATTTCAAAAATTAACAAAAAGTTATATCCAAAATTAAAAAAAAAATAACTAAATTAGTGCCTTTTTAGTTTTAAAATGTTATGTCCAAATCTATTAACCATTCAATCTATTAAAAATAAAAAATTAGTTAACTAAAAGTTATATTTTTAAATACAATAAACTTGAGAAATGAAAATTTTAATATTTTTTTTCAAAATCTAAATATCCGAACCCGATCCGAAATAACCAAATCCGAACTAAAAATACCCAAACCCGACCCGAAGTACAGAAATACCCAAACGGGTTCTAGACCTCTATACCGAAATACCCGAAAATCCGAAATACCCGACCCGAACCCGAACGGGTACCCGAACGCCCACCCCTAGTCAGAAACACGATAGACACGTCTGACGTCCCTTCCCATTTCTCGCGAATTTAAATGCTGAAGAGTACTATATGGGTTTGGACTTTGGACCTCCTTGCTTAAGTTTTTCATACAAATCAAAAACATTAAATTTATTTTTTTACTTCTAGGTAAAACATATTTTTATTTGATTCTGTTAACTAATAAACTATAGGAATAAAATTTTAAAAACTATCAAATAAATGCATTGATAATATAAAATGACATTTAAAATATTTTTTTTATTCTATACGATAACTAATATGAAACGAATGAAATATAGTATTATTCAGTGATAACTTTTTATATTCAAGGTAATGCAAAAGCGAAGAAAAGCGCGAGCTGGCCTGGCGTAACTCCACTTCTCTGTGCAAAATTATTCATGTAGATGACGCTATATATTTTTTCAGCGGATTCAAAATCAGAAAGTCACCAGTTACAAAAAAAAAAAAAAAATCAGAAAGTCATTATGAAATAATCTTCACTAATGCTTTTTTTTTCTTTTACATTTCTACCAAGTTTTCGCTAACTAGAGTTTGATATAGTGCATCGAATCCAAATAACGCATGTAAAGGTCTGACTGGTGTAACCGCGGTTGCGGTTGTGGTTGCAGACGTTTGCGGATGCAGCCATGCTGGTGTTTACAGTTTTAAGCAGTTTTAAAAGATTTAATCGACTGGTACTGCGGTTAGAAATTGGTGTGTTTGCGTGATACTTATGACTGGTTAACCACCAAATACAACAGCGGTTAAATAATAAATTAATAATATTTATATTTATATTATTATAAAAATTTAAATATCATAATTTTATACTAAATATAAAAGTTATCTTTATAAAGTTATATTTTAAAATTTTTAAAATATCTTTATAGAAAATATTTTTTATTTTTTATTTTAAAATTTTAAAATATAACTTTATAAATATAATAGATATATTTTAGTATTTTTATTATTTCAATTTAAAAAATTTAATTTATTTTTATTTTTGTATTTATATTGTTTTTTAAAAAAAGTTTACCCTCTCGCAACCGCAAACGGTAGCTGGAACCAGCTTTTTGAATTTAAAGAAGTTTAGAGCGGTTTAAAACGGTTTAAAACGGTTTGAGTGATTGTTTCAAAGTGTCAACAACCGTTACCAACTGCAGAAAACCAGTCATGCTCTAAGTTACTGTACATTAATTTATTTAGTCATGGAAACTCTTTATGTATAGAACGTATGAGTTTCTTTTTTTTAAACACTGAATGCATTATCATATATGTAGACATGTCAAATAGGGGGGTTGGAAGGGTTGGAAGGGTTGGGCGGGTTTGGGTGTGTCCGAATGGGCTTCATTTTTTGCTGGACATTTTTGGTCGAAGTCCAAATAGAACCATGTCCAAATGAGACCATGACCAAATAAGACCATGATTTGTTAGGCTATCCATGGACGGCCCATACGCCCACTTAATGTAAACAACATAATTTTAGCTTTAAATATTTAAAGATTCTGAAGTTTTCAATTTTAAAGATGCCATATACTTAAACTTTATGTTTTAAACTTCATGTTTCAAAGTTATAAAAAACACAAGATAAGTTCAACAGATTTGTGATTTCGTCTGACTTGCAGAAACAGAAACAATCGTCAGACTCGCCACTAGCTTCGTTATGAACACAAATCACCGTTCCATTTAACACATAACCCATTACACAATATTAGTAGATGATACAAATCAGTAGTTAATAGTGAAAATCCATAACACAAATCACGAAATCAAACTTTAAGAGATGATGAAATCATAAGTTGGTGAAGAAGACCGAAAGAGAATCGAAGAAGAACGAAGACGAGGAAGAAGAATCAAACACGAAGAGGAAGAATCGAAGATGAGGACTCGAAGAGGAAGAATCGAAGACGAGGACTCGAAGAGGAAGAATCGAAGACGAGGACTTGAAGAGGAAGAATCGAAGACGAGGACTCGAAGAGGAAGAATCAAACACGAAGAAAAATCGCAAGAGTGAGACGGGAAGAAAAAATGTGATTTATGTTTTTCCCCAATTCCCAAACTCTAGACATTTAAGTTTATTGGGCTGCCCATTGTCCAAGTGGTTAAGCCCAATGTTGCCCATGAATATAATTGGGTTTACCCATCTGGACAAATTTTAATTATGGTTTAATCTGGGTCTATCCATTTTGGACCATATCGATTTGGACACGGGCCACCCATTTATAGCCCGCCCATTTGACATCTCTACATATAAGATACATATGGATTTAGCGCTATGGTTTTGAACTGGAGTTTTATAAATATTACTAGACCACTTGTATTTGAGATCAGTCTTTTTTTTTAACGAAATGCCATTCTCTTACTCAAACTTGAGGTGGTCTAGACAACCAGACCGGAATAGAACAACCAACAAAGTGAAGCTCTCTATGGAAAGATTTTGTCGTCCTAGCTAAAGAGTAAGAAATTTGATTTCGTGCTCGTGGAATGTGAGTAATCTTGAAATCCGAGAAACATATCTGCAAAGTCTCTATCCTCTACAGTTCTGTTTTAAAACTTGGCCAATCATGCAGCTCCTTAAGCATGACGATGAAGTCCTTGCAGCATGTTCTAAAGCTCTGATATGTCGAATATTGCATCATGCTCTCAATCGCTCATCTCAATGCTTCTACTTCTGAGTGCAGAGGAGACTCTCTCCGAGTATAATTCTGTGTCCCCATGAGTTGAACCTTCCCCAAGTTATCCAACCACGCCCATCCACACCCAATGAACTGTGATGTAGATGTCCGTGACCCGTCTATCATGCAGATATTACTCAAGCTTAAGACTTGAAGTTCATCACTACTATGGTCTTCTGGAGTTGGTTGCCCCATATGATTTGCATTGAACAAGGCCTAACACTCACTCTCTGCATAGCGAACTAGCTCCAAAGTATCTCTGTCTATTCTCATAAAAAGTTTATCATTTCTGGTCTTCCAAATGTACAAGATTATCCAAGGATAAGGATATCTATCTAATTATGGTTTATCAATGTTGTTTTTTCTCCATAAGAGATAATCCATGTTAGCATAGATACTCGAGACATGAAATGTATCCGAACTCGTTGGCGTTGAAGATAAGGCCCAAACTTGTAGCGCTGGTGGAGATCAGTCTTTTTGTTTTATGGGTGTATTTTGCATCTTGTGTATATAGTAAGTATACATGTTAATATTAATCTATTTGACGACACATAAGCTGCATATACGTGTTAAAATCTTATCAGACATAATAAAACATAAACACATATTATGAGATTTTCCATATATTATACCATTGCCCATATGATAAGTCATCTGAGAGCTTAGCCGGATATATGTTCAGTTGTGTTTTTCTTTCTTTCATGTTCTTCTTATCCGGTTTGATCTTAGAGATTCTAACGCTTCTCCTTAGCTATGCTTGGTTTCTTATTCTGAGAAAGAATCAATCTTCGCTTCTCTTTGTTTAAGCAGAGTCTCATTAAAGATAACGAACTGATGTCGTGGATTAAGCAACGGCTAGATAATATGAATTAGATTGGCCAGAGTTTTTTTCTCTCTGAAACCCAATTCCCTCAAGCTTTTTACTATGTTACAACTCTAACAATTTGATGAAGAATCCCTTTCAATAAACGGCGACTGAAAAAAGGAAAAGCATGCAAGCGGTTCAATCATGTCGAAAATGGAGGTTAAGGGCGTTCGGTCCGGTAGTTGTCCAGTTTTTCTTTGAAGTGTCTAATAGCATTGTCACTGCTATGAGCATTATCAACAGTGATAGTGAAAATCTTCTTGATTCCCCATTCCATCATGCAACTTTTGATTCGTTCTGCAATTGTCTGTCCTTTATGATCAGGGACAGGTTTGAACTAATGAGTTTTCTTTTTAAACACCAGTTCTCATCGATGAAGTGACGAGTGATTACCATATAACTTATACTAGTTGTAGACGCAGTTCACAAATCTGTAGTCAGACACAATCTTTGCTTATTCTTACTGAACAAGCTCTTTAGAATTTCTTCCATGTACATTTTGATTACATCCCTAGTGATTGTAGAACATGAAGGAATCTCAAATTAAGGGACATAAACCTCACAAAATTGAATAAATCCTAGACGTTCCACAAATGCAAATGGTAACTCATCTAAAACAATCATCTTAGCAGTTGTTTTTCGGCAAGCTTTTTGATCAAATCCAATTGACACCAGCTGACCAGATTCACTAGTTTTAACCAATGTCGTTTGAGTGTCAGAATTATAAGCAGAAGCAGAAGCAGAAGCAGGTTTGTATCCTTTGCATGCATTGTGATGAGTCCATAAAACACTAGTAGCAGACTTTGATTTATACTTAAAAACAGAGAGGCAATGGTTACATATAACCTTTTATGGATCATTTTTAGATTTTGTAAAATATTTCCAAGCATCAGAACGAGTCATGTACTATTTCCTTGGTTTTGCCATCGAAGCAATAGTAGCATCGGTAAAAAGTTTTGTTGGTTGTTTCCTCTTTTATCCTGCAGATTGAGTCTTATTATCCATATAATCTCTCATCTACAATAAGTATAAGAAAAAATTAGTTGATTATGAAATAGAGAAACAAACAGAACAATCAGTGACTTAGTTTTTTACAGCTCTTATTGTTCTCCTCTGTTTTTCCAAAGAAATTTCATGTATTACAATTTCTCAAAGCATGCAAAATTAAAAAAGAGAAAATTATTACAAAATACCTTCACTCAGTCAATGATTTAATGGAGATAGAAACTAGGAAGCAGAAAGTTAAAAGAAAAAGACTATTCCAAGAGAACAAGAAGTTAAACCTTCGGCTGTTGTGAGTTATTTTTTATTGAGTTTTTCTCAGGTTCACCTTCTAGGGTGAATTTTTAGGTTCACCAACCAAGGGTGGATTTTTAGGTTCACCAACCAATATTATTTAGTTATTTCAGATTCAATATCTTTTAAAAAAGAAAACAAAATAATAAGAATTTATGAAGTTATATTATGTTTTTAAAATAAATAAAAAATAATAGTAATTACCAAAAAAAAATATATTCTTTTTAAATATTGTTAACCCCGTCAGTAAAATACTAAACTCTAAATCCTAAACCTTTGGGTAAACCCTAAATCCTAAACCCTAGGGTTTATGATTTATCTAAGGGTTTAGGGTTTAGGATTAAGGATTTAGGGTTTGGGATTAAGGATTTAGGGTTTGGTTTAGGGATTGGGATTAATAATGTAGGGTTTAGTGTTTAGGATTTACCCAAGGATTCAGAGTTTACTCAAGGGTTCAGAGTTTACCCAAGGGTTCAGAGTTTACCCAAGAGTTTATAATTTAGTTTTTAAGATTTAGGATTTAGTATTTTACTGACGGCGTCCACAATATTAAAGAAAATCTATTTTTGGTAATTACAACTATTTTTTATTTATTTAAAAATATAATATAACCTCACAAATTATTATTATTTTGTTTCATTTTTAAAAGATATTGAATCTAAATAACTAAATACTATTGGTTGTTGAACGGGGTGAACCCAAGAAAAACTTTTTTTTATTATTGTTTAAGTGTTTTCAAATTAGGGTTCTTTAATGTAAAAGTATCCCCTATATATTAATTATACAACATGTTTTCGTAGCCACGTGTCATCTCTAGGATGATCTCTAGAATCCTCAGAAAAATAAGTTGATCCATATAAATATATATTATACTTTTTATTAAACTACTATAAAATTGATTACTAGTGTGCAAAAAAATATTCTCAAATCTTTGCTTAAATAAAAGCTATAGAATTACCTAATATGACTAACATAAATATGATAATTAATGATTATGAATAATACATATTTGATAACAGTTTTTGTATCTTTTCTCATTTTTGTTTAATTTTATATAAAATTAAAAAATCACATTAAGTATAGAATAAAAAAATTAGATTTTTCTTATATCTTATATTTTGAATTTTTTAAAACGACTATAAATTACTAAAATGGTAAAAATTCCACATTGATAATTTTGTGATCAGTGGTTTTACTTTTTTTGTTCAAACAATATACAAATGATAAAAAATCGTATCAATATGAGGTTTCATTAACAGATATTCATAGTGTATATATATATATACATATATTGATATCATTTAAATTAAATTATATACTATATAAAAATATGTTAATTGAAAAATTATTGAGTCTTAATATTTTAAATTTATATTAATAAATCTCACATTAAAAGTTTTGTGATTAACAGTTAAAATTTTTGTTACAGGAAATGTACCAATGTTAATAAAATCATATGAGTAGGAAGTGTCAATAATAAATATTAATATTAAAATATACTACATATATCTAAATCAATATCAGTAAAGTTTAATTATATACAATATAAAGTAAATGAAATGATTGTTCTAATTTATTTACCAAAAACATGACTGTAAATAAGCAAAATGTATTGGTTTGATTTAGGTGCTTACTCTAATGTATATACGTTTATGTATACAAATTATTTTTTAAATATGTGATTTTTAATATGTTATTTGATCGTGACAATCCCACAAATACAATTCTTCAAATCGAAGTGATTTTTGATATTGGAAGCATTATATATATATATATTATTTCATTAAGGTTAAATAATTTAGTCTTGATTTTTGATATTGGAAGCACTATATCTAGCTATTACAATTGTAAGAATGAGAGATGTAAACTATTTATTATAAGTTTTTTGGTTTATCATTTAATAAAATCAAACAGTTCTTAGTTTATATATATTTTACATATATTAGAATGATAATTATTATATATATATATATATATTTATCGATATATACTCTTAAGTAAATAAACCTCAAAATTAAAGCGTAGACGAAAAAATAAGTAATTTGTTTGTTGTTCTAGAATTAGATTATTTTTAGACCGAACTGGTAAATATATACTAGACATACATTTATATTTCGAGTGCACTTATATTTTATTACAGCTTGATATATTAGATTTGAACATTAACATGTGAATAGAGTTGGCCGGTGATTTTCTTCAAAATTTTGATTTTTAGATATGTATCTGGAGTAATACTAATTTTTAAAGATGTTCATCTTTGTTAATTGACACTTATGAAATTCTCCGAATCATAGAAGAAGCGAACAGAGAGACAAAACTCATATCTGTGAAATATAAACGAGAACGAAAACACAATTTTATAGAAGTATAAAATGAAATGACTTATGGAGAGTAAATAGTAAACAGATCGAGAACAGAAAACTTGATCCTTTTTCGTTATTTTACAATTGATGTTGCCTATATGGTTTTGGTGATTTGAGTCAGCCGTAAAATTTAATTTATTTTTGTGCACATCTTAAAAATAATTAAAATGAGATGCAATATGTTAACTCTTTAACAACGATGATACATATAAGAGACCAATATTTTTATTTGTCATTTTACAATCGATAATGATCGTAATGCTGCAAAATGTTAAAAGCATTTAACGAACAAACATTAGTATAAAACACTCACTCTGCGCATGCGCATGGGTATGGTATGAAATTATTAACAAGAAATTTAACTTATATAACCAATCAATTATCTTATCTACCGTCATATAATGTATATATTTATATGTTTTTATTTTAATGTATATATTTATATGGTTTTTTTTATCGGTTTTGTTCGGTTTATTCGGTTTATTAGGTTATAAGCCTAATCATATCCAAATCGTACGGTTTTTATATAATCTTATCAATTTGGTATATATTGTATATACCAAAACCAAACCATATTGTCTATTTCGGTACGGTATTATCATATTGAACAGGTTTAACGGGCTAAGTGATATTACGGGTATACGCACACCAATTACCTAATATGCACAGTATCACAATTGAATGGTATGTCGATGTAGAACTTTAGGATCGAATCCACAGAGACCAACGATTACACTTTATTTATATAGGATCAATATCAAGCTAAAACAATATGGGGGTTTTGAGATAAGGGTATCGTGACAGAAAATAACAGACTAGTTTAAGAGTTTTCAGATGATTAAAAGAGCTAGGTTCAGGGTGATTCATCGGGATACTTAGGATCATGAGCTATACAACTATTCAGGAAGGCAATAAGAGCCAATCTAGAACTTGAACAGCAAGAATAGATAAACCCATTGTCGTGGTGCCTACCAATTTATCAAGCAATCATAATGCCTAAACTGTCGTTTGGATCAGAGAATGATGACAATCATTAAGTTCAGATTCAATTGGTTCACGTTTTGCCTTAACATCAGCTTTCCTTGGCTAAGGACAAATCGCATATCTATGCTTTTTCTAGCAACCTAAAACACTTCTGATGATTAGATTAAACCTATGATCATATGATAAATGGTCAATTTAACAAAAGCATTAAGATTAGCAATAGATAGATATATCAAAGAATAACAATCCTATTTGTGTCTAACTCATTGATCCATGATCCATAACACCCTAAACCTAACAAGCGACTACTCAGCCATGAACAGAGAAATCACAAAGACAATAGACGAAGAAAACATGCTGAATCAATAAATAAATAAGATAGGGTTCAGGAATCTTCTCAGGTGAGAGAGATGAAGCCTTTTCCCTTTCAAGGTAGCAAATCTTCAAGTACAAAAGTCTCCAATGGTTTCTTGTGTAAAAACTAGCGTAGAATAATAATAGAAAATAAGAAAAGATATATATGAAGGTCTATGGCGGCCTGGGAGTAAAAGAGAGAAGCCCTAGGTAAAATCCCGAAATATTTGAAAACTTTCTTAAAAATCTCTGCCGCTGGAACATGTACTCGGGTTGCTCCGCTCGACTGTTCTGCGTGAAATCACCAAATTGCACTGTTTCTCTACTCTCAATCTCCCATCCAATGCAACTTCAGACTTGTAATGACTCGAAAAAGACTAGGAATACTCGATAAAGACTTGAAAACCAATTAGAAAACATATATAAAAGATGCCAAAAACACCATATATCACTAAGTAAAAACAATTCTTTTATTTTTTTTATATTTTTGTGTTTTATATGAAAGGGCCCAAGTTAACCCGGTCCGTGACGTTCCTATCATTGTTGATATCATATTTAGGGGCATACATGAAAGGCCTATAGAGTTTTCGACGGTTATCCTTGTTTTTAAGATCTAAAACATTTTTTCCTCTCTATCCGATGATCCGGATCTGCTCAAAAAATTAAGATATATGGGGTTATCGGATCCGGATAGTAAAATATTGGATCTAAAAACACTGAATTTAGATCCGGATATCTTGATTTGGTCCAGATATCCGGATCCGTAATTATTATTGATAATTATTTTCAAAAGTAGTAATAGATATAATTAATATTTTAATAATATTTCATTATATAATAATATATATATTTTTTATATAAATTTTGTAATAGTATACATAAAAGTAATTAAGAACATTATATATACTTTTATTTTTAAATTATTGCTAATATTTTATATATTTTAATATTATTTTTATTTATTTGAAAGGATATCCGCTGGATATTACAGTTTTTAGAAGGCTATCCGAGACCCAGATATCCAAGAACTCCAGATCCGGATAAGGATAGTAAAAACATGGATCCGTCGAATAAGGATCCGGATCCGAATACCTTAAAATACTCCTGATATCCGAACTGTCTCAGGCGTATTCTCAATGTTCATTTGAGTTTTCACCAAAATTCATATATCACATTAATTCAAAACTTATTATTATGAACAAACGCAGATCAAACACAAAAAGTAAGAACTCTAGAAAGAACACGATCAAGGAAAAATATTTGTCTTACAGTTTAAATATATATTGATTATGTAAATTATTAATCTACAATATTTTACATCCACATTTATATAAGAAAAATTCTTTAGGATAGACCTAAAAAAGTTTTTGTCACAAATATACACCTTAAAAATAAACATGACCAAAATAGACTTAAATGTTTTATAAAAAAAAATATATACACTTATACCCCTCGGGTTAATTAATCTAGACATTAGGATTTTGAGTTAAGGGGTGGGGTTTATGGTTTAAGGTTTAGGGTTTAGGGTTTAGAGTTGAGGAGTGGGGTTTTGGGGATAGGATTTCAAATTTTAAAAATTTAGAATTTTCAAAATAAAAATGTTATTTTGGTCATTTTAGTTTTGAGGTCTATTTCTGTTACCAAACTTAAAAAGATCTATTTTATAGAGTTGCCCTTTATATTACCTCAAAATCTAATATTAATTTTTTTTTTAATTCTTTATCGAATTTTTTTTTTGTGGAATTCCTTTAGTCCAGTATTTTGACTAATGGTTCTATATCAGGAAGTTTGGGATTCAAACACTAGAAAATGCAAATTATGATGAAAGAGATTAGAAGAGGTCTTCATTATGGTGCAAGGTGCACCATTAAACATGAATTTCATAGGGTGGTTCATAGTGACGCAGACGTGTATTTTCATAAAGTGATAGAATCATTTATGTAATATTTCTTGTAATATTTCTCATTGTTGTAATAACATAATTAACCGGATGTTAAAAAAAAGACTGTTCTAAAACCTAAAAAATATACCATAATCCGATGCATCTAGATTCAATTCACTCCAGAATCAATCTTTATTTTATCTCGTTAGTACTACATTTTCCGCTATCGTTTTGGTAACTCGATTCGTAAATAATAGGTTTTCCCATATATCTTTTTGTTGTTAGGAAAACCTATTATTTACATTGACTTTTGTAACTTTTGAGTAACCCAATTAATAAAGCAGAGATCGAGAAAACACGAGAACTTTTTATTCAAATTTAAAACCAAACGTCAATAATCAAACCATGCAGAAAATGCTTGCAAACATGAACTGGTAAAGAATTGGATGACCATTTATATGGTTTTACAAAATGTGTACACTTATCTAGAGCTCATCTTTGACGTCATCATCTTTATCTGGATTGGAAGACGAGAGCTTGACTGGATAAGAGGCCTCCATCGCAATACCGCATTTCCCTTCGGGATCATCAATCCCTCTCTCGAGTTTTATGTAGCCTCCCTCTCCCCATTCAGGTCCCCATGAGTTTCTCACTATCCAATACTTTCTCCCTTTTGAGTCTGATCCGTACCCAACCGCTGCCACACCGTGGTTCAGCTCCGTTCCACAGTATCCCGTAAACACTCCCTACAAAACATTACCAAAGATATGACCAGTTAAATGTGACATATATTTTTAATATTTTAAGTACTGTCTATTCATATGTAAGATCATAGTAGACATATTATATTTGAGATGAAATTTCTAGCATCAAAAATACGTTTTTATTACCTTAGAATAAAACTGGAAATTTGAACTTCCAGCATCAATTGCAACAGATACAGGTTGGTTTGCGACAGCTTTGAGAAGAGCATCTTCATCGTTTTCGGGAACATCCTCGTGCCCATCAATCGTCACAATCTCACCATTATCCTTTGAAGCATCGCATTTTCCATCAATACCTTCGTAGGGATAGTTATCTTCGGTGGTGATTCCACCGTTCTTCTTGATGAATTCAAATGCAATGTCCATGAGGCCTCCGTTACAACCTTGGTTCTGTTTAGTATCACAATCCACTAGTTCCTGTTCAGACAGTGAGACTAGCTTGTTCGTCTTGATCTGGTTGATTCCTTCAACGGCTGCAACTGTAGAAAATGCCCAGCAACTTCCTGATAATTTTTGAAACAAAATCAAATCATTAGATCAACAGAGAGATATAACGTTAAAATTAAATTAAAGATTTTGTTAATTCACACATCTTTATGTATCCCTTAAAGCTTATATTAACACATTATCAATTATACAGGGAATATTATCTACTATCGGTTCTGAGCATTTCTTATATTTATTTTTTAGTAATGACTTTGTGGTATGTGTGTGTTATTAGTGAGTATACGGTTATAATGATATATTCACATCTCCAGTATGAACACAACGTCAGTTTTACATGTTTTAAAATAGATTCATCTATCAAACTTATAATATCTATGTTTTCTGGAAAATTCAACTGAAGATAGAAAATTATAAGAAAATAGCTTAGTCCCTATTTTTGCTAATCATGTGCGTTATATATCGCTTGAATTTCTCACTAATGGGCATTGCTTTTAGACTTACCACACTGTCCTTGATTCTTGACTTCAGTGACAGCACCTTTCTCTCTCCAGTCAACCGAGGTCGGAAGTCGGGTTAAATTCTCATACATGAACCCTTTCGAGCCATGTTTCGGTCCTTGAAACATTCTGTGATGTTTAATGTTTGATCCGGTGTAGGCACTCTTGAATTCTTCAACCGTTAAGTCTGCAAACTTGTTGAGCTTAAGCGTGAAGGGGTTGTTCTTCTTGTTGGTGTTGTGAACATGCATCACATTGTGTCTGAAAACGTTGAATCTCTTTTCCCTTTCATGAAGGCTCCTAGGAACAGAGTGGTGACTCCTCCATCTGTCGTAGAGATTTGATAAGCTCTCTTCGCTCTCTAGTTCGTTGTCGTGGTAATCGAACCCGTGGACGGATTGGACAATGAGAAAGGAAGAAAGAAAGATCAAGAGAAGTTTTTTCATTTTTTCCTAATGATTTTTGTTTGTTTGTTTGTTTGAAGTTCAGAGTTCGCTACTTCAGATATTTATAGAGAACTAATTTATTGAGAGATGTGAAACGACGATAATACCATCGACGTTTGTAAGGTTGATTAAGGAATCGTCTTTGCCAGACTTGTGGAACACTTTTATGATACTTTGTCTCGTACACGCATCTAGACGAGCAAGGAACCATCTTAGGTGTAACTTCTTTTTAGATACATTAATCATGAATTTTAATTCTCGTCCTATATATCTTTTTCTTTTCTCTTTTTCAATTTTTGATTTGGCTGTTTAAGCTGACAGATAAGGAAATAACTGAAATGAGTCCTTAAAAACATTTCAACAAGATGATAATGAGTATTGATATTTGTCATGGTTGATATCTTTTTGAGCTTTAGTTTAATTGGAGCATTTAATGGGTATTTATTGACTGGAAAGGTAAGTTCTAATTAATAGGTAGGCTGGGGAAATTAAGATTACGCAACAAGTCGCTTAGGCAAATAATGAAAGCAATAGTTAGATTAAACACGAGCTGTTCACACCATGGCGTTGTTGACTTATACAATAAAAAAGTCTTTTTTTTTTGCAAATGATTTTTTTTTGTTTGACAAAATACAAATGGTACAATCATGTTTAGAGCATCTTCAAAAAGGAACTCTATTTTGAAGTTACTAAAACTATATATTTGAAGTTTAAAGGTGTTATTCTCCAAAAGCAAAACTTCAAACTCAACTTTAAAACTATTTGTATTTTATAATGTGGTCCTTATATTTATCATAACTAATTTGAATTCATAAAACTTTTATAAATAACTAGCACATATATAAACATATAAAATTTTAAACAAAATAACTTAATTAATATTAAACTTCAATCAAAATACCATATTATTCCATAAAGTGATTTTCGTAATGCATATTCATATACTAGTGTATTTTGAAGTAAAAAATGACTATCCTCATTTTTAATTTGTAGATTAGAGATAAAAATTGTTAAAATCGGGTGATATTAATACTTGTAAATACATTAGATAAAAATCAGAAAGTAAAAGAGAAACATAAAATATTGCTAAAAGACTAACTTTTATCGATAATATTAATACTCGTGAATATATTCAATATAAACAAGAAAGAACTGTACGAAAAGACATCATCATCAACAACAATCATCTTCAGTTACACAAAAAAAAATTAGACACTATTTAAAAATTTTGAAGGTTCCGGTTCAAACTTACATGACTATTAGTGTTGTTGTAATATTTAAATTTTTGTAATAGTTATGTCTTCATGTAATTATTTTAAATTTTTTTTGTTAAGTTTCTTTTGTATATTTTTATTATCTAAATCTAGTTTTAAATATTTTAAATATTATTTTAAAGTTTTATTTAATTTTATGTATAAACTTAAATTTTGTAAACAAAACTTAAATATTTATGAGATATCATTTTTATAAGGATTAAAACAATAAACAAAAAAATATTTATGAATCATAAATGTGATGTGTAATTGTAAAGACCATGATGCAAATAAAAATATGAAACTTCAAATATAGAGTTTCACTCCTCAAAACTTCAAATTTGAAGTTTTGAAGTTTCTTTTTGAAAAGAAAAAAACTTTATATCATAGAATGTCTTTTGGAGATGCTCTTACTGAGAACACCACGATAATCTTCTATTTTTATAACAATTATTGGGTCATAGGTACATTACGTGAAATATACAAGAGGCTTTTCATGTATTACATGTAATTTTTCTTTTTGCAAAATTTTTTTACATGCAATTTATAAGAAATTTCCAACTTAAATATGACTGCAAACATACGAAGTCTATCTATCTCTGTACATCTTATCATAACCACTTATTGGTTAATGTACTATATGGTCTAATGAAAATTATTTTTCTTCCATGGATCGTGGGAACGTCATGTGTTCTTCCAGGGAGGACCTCGTGGCGATTGTGTACTATATTACTTACGTACCATTGTTTTTGGAAGAAGTTTAGGTAATCTGGATTGGGGTTTAGGATTAGAACTCAAAGACAACATTTTTTTGGAACTTAAGACAACATTTATACAAATTATAACATATCGTTATAACTTTTATAACGTTTTGTTTTTAATAACTTTGTGATCGGATTGAACATTCAAATTATAACATATCGCGACTTCAACTGATTTAAGTCACCCGACTGATACAGAAAGAAACAGTCCGCCCCGTTTACTAATACAAATTATAACATATCGTTTGTTTTTTTTTACTATTACATATATACCTAACTGTTTCAGTATTTTTTTTTTTTTTGAGAAAGTGCTTCTAATGAGTGAACTTTTGACGCAGCCTAGCGGAGCTAGAAATTACTTTTATCCGAGGCAAAACTATTAAGCACTACTAAACATCTTTATAAAATTGAATTTTTAACAGGGGAATTCATAAAAATCTTGACAAATTTACATTAACTTAAAAAGTTTATGGTGGGCAAGTGCCCCACCCAAACTCTATGTATAGTTTCTATAATAACGAAAAAAAGTACACACTATCAAAGGCTCCTATCAAATACTACAATATGGAACGGAAGACGGTCCGAAGGAGAGGTAAACGAGGTTGACGTGGCTGAGGTTCCTCTCACTAGGTCATGTTTTCATACCATTACTAGTTTACGTTTCTCTACCTATATTTTTGTTGCATTGATTTGGGGTAAAAATCTCATGAGGTTTGTCTCGTGTAAACTTTATCAAACTATAAGACCTAGGTCTTAACTTGTAATCGTTTATGTTTTAATTTGAAAACCTTTAATTAAAAAAAAAATACACACATACACAGCAACACTATATATGTGCAAAGAGTTTTATACATTTTGAATTACGATAATGACGAAAATGTCATTCAGTTTTACTTTTTCTCTAAGGTGGTAGTCAAACGGTTAGTGTTTCAGGTTAGATCAAATACGAAACTAAATCAAAATAACAGTTTTAAACTAATCGTGGGTTAAGAAAACTTTTTAAAGTTAAGTAGTTTGATTTAGTGGATATGAACGAATAGTTCTTATCGATCAAGCGTTCTTTCATCTTTGGCTTAATACCCATTAATTATATCGTGGTTGGATCATGGATGCTTCCTAATGTCAGGAAACATATTTAATCTTTGTTTGTTATTAATCATTTAATTTGATCTCATCATCAGACGCCGATTAATGAAGAATACTCATATGTAAAAACAAAAAAGATTCAAATTTTGACCAAAAGAAAGTAGAAGAAAAAGATTCAGATTAATCTTCTTAAAATAATTATACATTTTCCTTGTGTAACTTAATGGATTAGCAGTTGTTTTCCTCTAATTAACTAGTTCTAATGACATTTCCAACTCCACTATATATTTTATTTTAAAATGGAATAAAAAATAAAAATTTGAATAAAAATTAAAACCACTATTTTATAAATGGAATAATATTTTTTTTTGCTCATTATTCCATTTCACATTCCATTTTATAGTAAAATGTGGAGTGGGGTTAGAGATGTCCTAATAGACTATTATGGAGTATTTAAATGAAACGCATATCCTTCTATATAAATCAAATATATATATATATATATATATATATATATTCTCATAAGAAGTATTCTTGTTTTAAGATCTAAAATACGTTTTATAACCAAAAAATATATATCTCAAATACGTGAAACTAGTGTGTAATATGACGATTTATAGTTTTCATTTTCTTCAAATACAGACTGAATTTTGGTTTTTGGAATCTATTTAAGTAATATACTCAACTTTCCTTCGATATTTTTTTTCTTTTGACAACAAAAGGGTATCTTTCCTTCGATATAAGTTGTTTATTTCATAAGATCCCGAAAATGCAACGACGTGGTTAATTGTTTCCTAGTATCGTACAAATGACTTTATTAGTGTATTGGCTATAAATATTAGGGACATGTTCAAAGTTCAAACCCAATAATTTAGTTATATGTAACGTGTTCCGACGTGCTTCTTATCTACGTGATATCCAATTTGATATTATCCAAAGCGTTAAGATTCCAAAATCTTTTGAAAGCTTCAAATAATTGAGGAGGAATCTCAAAATAAAGCGTTTAAACTACATAGTATAAAATAAATTGTTTAAAATATTTTAAGTTAGTTATAACTTTTTAAAATACATCCAGTCAAAGCTACTCTAACATTTGGGTTTAAAGTTTAGTAATTATGGTTTAGTGTTTAGTAATAGGTGGGGTTAAAAAAAGGTGGGTTGAGTTTATAAACTTCTGTAAATATAGTACAAATTATTTTTAAATATTTATAGATGACTTAAAATGTAAATTTGAAAAATGGTATCAAATTATGGTAAAACTGAAATTCGAGTAATTTTTTAAAATATTATAAGTTGGTTATCACTTTTTAAAAAATATATCAATCATATTACCTTAATATTTGGATTTAAAGTTTAGTGTTAGAGTTTAATATTTTTCTGTTTACTGACTAATATGAAGTTCTTTGGAGGAAAATCAAATATAAATGTAATTGATTTTGTCACCTAAATTCAAAAAGCATAATATTATACTGATGAAATAGACCGAATACATATATGAAAAACTTAATATTTATTATCCTCCCTCTGTTTCATAATAAGTGTCGTCGTAGAATAAAATGTTTGTTACAAAATAAGTTTATCATAGAATTTCAATGTAAAACTTATTAACACTATTTTCATATTTATTTTTCTATTAACTGAAATACGATTAAATGTATAGAGAATGATAGTTATTTTTCGAAAATAAGATGACACTTAAAAAGGTAAATATTTTATGAACTAAACCTAAGATTCACCAAGTTGGTTCTAGTATTATTTGTTGGGTTATAACTTAAAATCTAATATTAGTTATATATTTAAATATTTTCTTAAAAATTATAGAGATAAATTTAAATGTATTTCTTAAGATTTATCAGTGTTATTTTAAAATATTATATAGTAAAATAAAATGTTTTTATCTTAAGTATATTTATCATATATATACATAATAATAATAATAATAATAATAATAATAGTAACAATATTTTCAAATTTGTGTTTTGATTATTAAACTATGTAAATTTAACATAAATCTAAATAAATTGTTTATACATATTTAAGAAATTTTGTTTGAAGAAAATTTTAATTTTTAAATTATAGATAAAATATTTTTCTATTTTAATATATATTCCTTCTTTAACTATGGGGGTGCGGACCGTTCGTTTGTGCTTATTTCATTATTATCATATGTTTGTGCTTATTTCAAAACCTGTTGTTTCGTAGAACCTTTCATTTAAAGAGTTTTGGATTATGTTGCAGTATTATTAATAAACTAAGAGTTTTGATTTTTTGAGTTTGAATTATTGTATTAAATATATTTTGTTCAATATTTTGATGAGTTATATTATATAATTTGTTAATTTCTGAGTAGCATTTTTTTGTTTTTAAATGTTAGTAAGTCAATGATAATTTTATTGTAATAGAATAAATATCTTTAAATAATGTTTATTAATAATATTGTTGATGGGTCAAACCATTAAAACTAATAACTCATTAATTTATATGGGCTATGGTTTAACCCAATCCATTTAGTTAATGGGTTGGATAAACTCATGATCCATAAACTACTCAATCCATTTGGGTATGAATTGGTTTGGGTTGTTTTATCCATTTTGACACTCCTAAGTACGGTGATTGTATTTGAAGCAATCAATCTAGTGGTGGATATTAAAAAAATCTTTTAATTAGAGTATAATATTGAAATTTAATAATATAATATAATTATATGATTTAAATATATAACTAATATTAAAATTTTTAGTATAATACTATATATTAACTAAATAATAACCAAAATTTTATTTTAAAATACAACTATATTTTTTGTGTTATCTAACATTACATAATTCTAGTACATGGCAGTAATCAAGCGAACCAAAAGTTTGTAATCACATAAAAAGTCAATTAATACACTGTCGACATATTCTAACCTTTTGTAACCAAGAATAATGATGGTTATTGAATGTTTTCAATTAAAGCTTCTTAGCTGAAAGTTAGTTACATGGTTTCCTATATATATATCATTGGTTTAGTAAACGGAAGCTAAACCAACGGTTCAATACATAACCGGATATATGAGCTAATACGCCCCCCTCAAGCCGAAGAAGCGGAAGGAAGAGAAGGTGATGACGGAGTGAAAAGGCTTGAAGTGGACATACGTCGAAGAAGGGAAGTGAAAGGACCCGGCTGAAGAGGTTTGGTGAGAATGTCAGCATGTTGATTGGAGCTCGCAACATGCATCAACCGGAGGAAGCCATTCTTGACTTGATCACGCACTGTGTGATAGTCGATCTCCACGTGCTTAGTACGCTCATGGAACACCGGATTTGTAGCAATGTAAATCGCAGACTTACTATCACAGAAGAGCTTTGCTTTAGTCGTGACTTCAATGCCAAGAAACGTGAGCAGTTATTGAAACCATAACAGTTCACAAGTCACATGAGCCATGCTTCTGTACTCTGCTTCAGTGCTACTGCGACTGATAACATCCTGCTTCTTCGACTTCCATGTGATCAGTGAGCTGCCAAGGTAGATACAATAGCCGGTGATTGATCGTCGACTATCAGGACAAGCTCCCCAATCTGAATCAGCAAAAGCGTTGAGAGAAAGCTCAGAGGATGCAGAGTAAAACAATCCTTGACCAGGATTCTGTTTGATATATCGCAAGATTCGATGGGCAGCTTGGAGATGAACATCTGTAGGGGCCGAGAGAAACTGACTGAGACAATGAACCGAGTAAGTAATGTCTGGTCTCGTGATTGTCAAATACAATAGGCGTCCTATCAAAGCTCTGTAAGATGATGGATCAGGAAGAAGAGTGCCTGACTTGATACTGAGTTTGGCTACAGGATCCATAGGAACTGAAGAAGGTTTACAACCCAACAAACCAGTATCAGATAAGAGATTAAGAGCATACTTGCGTTGAGAAACAGAGATGCCAGCAGCAGTACGAGCAATCTCAAGTCCTAAGAAGAAACGTAGATCTCCCAAATCCTTTATCTTGAAATGCTTATGAAGCGTGTCCTTGAGGAGCTTAACTGCAGAGTCATCATTACTAGCAATCATGATGTCATCGACATATATGAGGATTGCAGTGAAAGAACCGCCAGAACGGCGAACAAACAACGTGTTATCAGACGGAGACTGAACGTAGCCAGCAGTGTAAAGAACATCAGTAAGACAGTGATACCATTGTCGTGAGGCTTGTTTTAGGCCGTAGATGGACTTGTTCAAGCGACAGACAGGATTAGGTGGTAAGATAGTACCAGGTCGAGGAGTGTAACCTTGAGGAAGACTCATGTATATCTCCTCATCCAAATCACTGTGAAGAAAAGCATTTGATACGTCCATCTGAGAAAGCGTCAGTCTTTTAACCGCCGCAAGACTCAAAAGCAACTTCACAGAAGCTAACTTCACCACTGGCGAAAAAGTATCCGTATAATCAACACCCTCCTGTTGAGTGTAGCCTTTTGCTACCAGACGAGATTTACGTCGTTCTATAGTCCCATCAGCTTTATACTTAGTGGTGAAAACCCACTTACAACCCACAACATTCTTTCCACAAGGAAGTGAAACAACATCCCAAGTCCGATTTGCCTCCATTGCCTGCAATTCAACATTAGTTGCTTCTCGAAATTCCGGGGACAACATGGCCTGCTTAAAGGTTGTAGGCTCAGGATCAATGGAATAAGAAAGAAGAAAATGTTGATATAATGGTTTGAGGTTAGAATATGTATGAACCGAATCAAGGGGATAAAGTGAAGAGGTGGAAGGGATAGAAGTTTTAGTAATGAGAGAGCAGTGATACTCAGAAAGATAACCTGGAGTACGAGCAGTGCGTTGTGGCCTTGTACGTAAGAGTTGACTTTGTCCTGTGACCGATGGTTCAGTTCCTCTAGATACGGCTACAGAAGGTAATGTGGTTGATGATGATGATGCATATGATGCAGGCAAAGTAACAGGATGCACTTGTAGAACAGAATCTAAACTAACAGGAGTAGACAATGGTAGAATAGTTTTGGGAAACAAATCATCAGGAGAAACTGTACATTCAAGAGAGTGAAATGGGAAAATATCTTCTTTGAAAACAACATTCCGAGAGATAAAAATTTGTTGTGTTTCAATGTTCAAGACTTTATATCCTTTATAACCAGAACTATATCCAAGAAAAACACAAGAATCAGCTCTGGGTGTGAACTTATGACGATCTTTATCCAAGGTAGAAACATAACATAAACAACCAAATGATCGCATAAAAGAGTAATCAGGTTGTTTACAAACTAGTTTTTCATAAGGAGACTTCTTGTCAAGTAAGATAGATGGTGTGCGGTTAATGAGAAACACAGCTGTTGAAATGCAGTCAGTCCAATATATCAAAGGAACACTTGATTGAAATAACAAAGCTCTAGCCACATTTAAGATATGCTGATGCTTTCTCTCAACAACAGAGTTCTGTTGAGGAGTATAAGCACAAGAAAATTGATGAATCATTCCATTTTTACGAATTATATCACTAAAGGCTAGCTCAGGAGCATTATCAGTTAATGGACTTAATGACAGAATGATATTGTCTGTAAACATGTTGAATGAAAGAAGGAAAAACAGTAGAAACATCACTTTTATTTCTGAGGAAGTAAATCCATGTTACACGAGTACAATCATCAACTATTGTTAAGAAATATCTATAACCCTCTGTTGATTCTACTGAAAACGGTCCCCATACATCCATATGAATCAAATCAAAAGCTTTAGGAGAAAGAGCATTGCGAGATACAAATGGTAAACGCTTTTGCTTAGCTAAAGGACATATAGGACATTTATCAACGGTAGACACAGAGGACTTAGGAAATGCTTTAATACCCGGAACATGAAGTAATTTTGCCATTGAAGGATGTCCAAGACGCTGATGCCAAAGATGACCATCGTCCAAAACAGAAGCACACAAAGGAGAAGCAGAGACATGCGTATCAAGAATATAAAGATTGTTGTAAACAGAACCTCTACCAATCGTCAATCCCTGAGTAGATTCCTGAATTAAACAATGATCAACATAGAAGTGAGCAGATGCATGATTATTAACAAGTAAACACCGAACACTGATGAGATTAAAACGAAAGGACGGTACATAAAGGACATTATGCAAGGTGATAGTTGAAGAAAGAATGACACTGCCTATATGATTAATGGGTTCTTTGTGACCATTAGGTAGAGAAACTGTAACACCAGTGACAGAGGAGAGGTCACTAAAACGTTCAAGGTCAGAACACACATGCGTTGTAGCTCCACTGTCAATAATCCAAGAACCACTAGGCAAAGAATTATAAAGGGTAGAAAGGCATTGATGGTTATAGGTAAGTATGTCATTTTCATGACGAAGATTAGAGGATAAGGAAAGGATTATACCAGAAGATGATTGAGCAGCCATGTGTCCATGATCTGTTATAGAAGCAGTCTGATGTTGAATCAAAGGCTCTGGAGGACGAACCGAAGCTTGAAGCTGTTGAAGCAGATACTGAACTTGATCCTGATTCATACAGTTAACATCCACAGATGAAGAAGTAGGTGCACTCGTAACATTAGCTACTGTGTTCGAAGGTGGATAGAGTGAGGGCTGTTGTGGAACAGGAGGACGAGGGAAGCCACTTTGATTGTGTTGTCCTCTAGGAGTCAAGGCTGTTGAAGAATGTCCTCGTGGAGCTTGGCCATGGAAGCGATGACCAGGAGGATAGCCATGAATCTTAAAACACTTCTGTAGAATATGACCATACTGACCACAATACGTACAAAGAGGACGTTGCCTAGGACGATATCCATGTTGAGCTGCAAGAACAGGAGCATCCGAGGAAGAAGGCAACTCAGTTGTAGAGCCAGTAGTTTGAAAGACCACCGCATCATTCTTCACAGCAGGCTTAATACTCCGTTGGCGCTCATCTTGAGTAATCATATTGCAAACATCTTCAAGAGAAGGAATTGGTTTGATCATCAAGATTTGGCGACGCGTACCATCATACACTTCATTAAGACCCATCAAGAACTTCATCACACGACTGCGTTCCTGTAATTTCTCCCATAAAAGAGCCGCATTGCATTCACAGTGACCGCAGGTACAAACAGGAAGATCAATAAAGTTCTTGTACTCCTCCCATAAGGTCACTAACTCTGTATAATAAGTAGTGACGTCCATTGAACCTTGTTGAAGAGCACTTAAGGTTTGTTCAATCTCATATACACGAGGAGCATCATCTTGCTTGAATCGAGTCAATAAATTCTTCCAAATCGATTCAGCCGTAGGCATGTATAGGAGGCTCTGAGCAATCTTCTTAGAAACAGAGTTCATAATCCAAGTAGTAACCATATCATTGCAACGAGACCAAGATCCAGCATCACGATGGCTATCAGGGGGTTTAGGAATCGTACCATCGACGAACCCAAGCTTGTTACGAACGTTTAAAGCCATACGAACGGAGCGCTTCCATGAGTGAAACTCTGCACCGGAAGAGAGACGATCGGAGACAAGTATCAATCCAGCATGATCGGAGCTATGAAGATAATACGGATTCTCGTAATGATCCAAGAACTGAGGATTCGCAGCTGTGGAACTCATGATGGAGAAAGTAATCGAACAGAATCGTAAGCTCAAGCACCGAAGATCGAAATCAAGAATCGCGAGATAACAGAAACAATGTGAATCGCGAGGAAAACGATGAGATCGACGAAGAGAGAGATCAATCGTAGCTCAGAGAAGCTCACCGCCATGAAAACGCAGATTCAGCTCGAGAAATCGCGAAGAGAAGAAGCTGAGAGTGGCTCTGATACCATATTGAATGTTTTCAATTAAAGCTTCTTAGCTGAAAGTTAGTTACATGGTTTCCTATATATATATCATTGGTTTAGTAAACGGAAGCTAAACCAACGGTTCAATACATAACCGGATATATGAGCTAATAATGGTCCATTGTTTAATGTTATATTAATATTCATATATATAAATATATTGCTTGTCTAATAATTTGTGTATTGTATTTGATGGATCTCAAAATTTATTCGGAATATGGTATAGAATTTTGGCTGCGTGTATAAATAGCAATTTCCCGAAAAATGTATAGACTATATATTAAAATATTTCCTGCTTCTAAAATGTATTTTATTAATAAATTATAATAGCAAATTTGTGGTTATTGTTTAGAATGGTGTGTTTTTAGTAATTTTGGTTGTTTTGCCATTTATTCTAGTAATTACAAAATTATAAGTCATTCTAAGTAATTTTTCTATTAAACGTAAAAAAGTGTATGTTTTATTGTTACATAAAAGATACAACCGTAACGAACTAAAAGGTATAGTACAAAAACATCGAGACTATAAGTTTGCTATTAAAGAATTCGGATCCCCCTTGTTTTTTGTCCTTATTTTATTGGTCTCATCTTTTAAAGTCTTGACCTTCATTACGCTTCAGTTTGGTCTGGTCAGCCTGGGATGGGCTTTCGACCTATGTAAATCTATTTTTTTCTTGGAACTTAATTGAACCGGACTCGTGGACCAAGTTTGGACTGGGATGAAACCCGCCTCTGATTCTTTAGAAAATACATTTTATGATGAAGCAGGAAATAGAAACATTGACTTTGGAAATCATTGCTAAATCTTTATTGAATGAGTATAGAAATAGAACATGCAGTCACAGAGATCCGTATATGAACTAATTCATGGTGACAAAGAATAATCCTACATCACACGCAATTCATATATTTTCACTTGTATACATTAGGTTCCGTGAAAAGTATAAGAAGTATTATTTTTCTAAAGGAGATTGATAATGAAATTATTTCAGAAAAGCGTTGTAATAGTTTTGTATGTGCTCAAAACAGAATTTAGAAGCAGGAAATATTTTGTTATTCACAAGAAACCGTAAGACCAAAAATTCCAAAAAAATGGTAATGCTCTTGCAACCTCATCAAATGTTTGAAAGTGTAGAGTCTGCAACGGTTCTGGATAAGCTCGTCTACCTTTCCCGTACGAAGTTCTACTTTTTTGTATGCTCTGCAAACAGACAAAGACCTTTGAAGATAACCGTTGTTAAGATAGCTGTGTTATGGACTTTCGCTGGGATTCACATACAGAGTTTGTATCTTGGACCTGTCTATTTGTATGACTAACATTTCCCCTCAAACTTATGCTGGAAGAAGCTTTCACATCATGTTTGCTTTGAAGATGAACAAATGAAGATATGTGCTATTTGGAGAATAGTGTCATTGACAAAATCAAGAAGTTTCTGATTTTATAATAGAGACTCAAACTGAGTTTTCCAAAAAAAAAAAAAGGGAAATTACGTGTTTACCATTTTTATGGTACCACATTTCATTTTTACCAACACTAATGAGACATTTTCAAAAATATCTTCTTCATTGGGAAATTGCCACAAATACCACATTCATAGTACCACTTTTTCATATTTACACTAACCACTTTTACCCTTACTTTTAATGAAGGGTAAAATACAATTATACCCGTAGGATTAACTAATCTAGACTTAGGGTTTAGAGTTGAGGGGTGGGGGGTTTTTGGAATGTGAAATTTATGATTCTAATAAATATATAAATATTTAAAAAATATATTAAAAATTTTAAAAAATAGTTTCAAACATAATTTTCGTTTTTCAAAAAGAAATTTGAAAAAAAAAATAAAATAAAAATTCAAAAATTTTTTTTTTATAAAAAGTTTGAATTTGAAAAAGTATAATTCGAAAACATAAAAAAAAATTTACATTTTCTTTTATTATTTTTCATTTTTTTTATTTTTTATTTTTTATTTTTTATTTTTTTATTTTTTTTATTTAAATAATAATTTATTATATATATAAATAACAAAGGCATAAAAGTCTTTTGCCACTTAATAAAAAAATGTAATTTTGAAAATGTCTCATTAGTGGTTGTAAAAATGAAAAGTGGTACCATGAAAGTGGTAAACATGTAATTTCCGCTTCTTCATTAAGTGGCAGAAAACTCTTATGCCCTTGTTATTTATATATATAATAAATCATTATTTAAATAAAAATAAAAAAAATAAAAAATAAAATAAAAAAATAAAAAAAGATGTAATTTTATGTTTTCGAAATATACTTTTTCAAATTCTAACTTTTTTATAAAAAAAAATTGAAATTTTTTTTTTCGAATTTATTTTTTATTTTTTTTTAAATTTCTTTTGGAAAAACGAAAATTATGTTTGAAACTATTTTTTAAAATTTTTTATATATATTTTTAAGTATTTATATATTTATTAGAATCATAAATTTCACTTTCCAAAAACCCTACCCCACCCCTCAACTCTAAACCATAAGTTTAGATTAGTTAACCCTAAGTGTATAATTGTATTTTACCCTTCGTTAAAAGTGAGGGTAAAAGTGATTAGTGTAAACATGAAAAAGTGGTACTATGAATGTAGTATTTGTGGCAATTTCCCAAAAAAAATAGTTATTATCATTGAGCTTCAAAGTAACAGAGCTCGAAGACATGAACATTTCTCAAAAACCGGTAATGATTTAACAGATATATAACACTACACCTACTAAAACTAGAATGGCTCCGATAACATATGAGAATTTATGGGGAAAAAAAAAGAGTTTATAGGAGATAATGATAAACTTCATTCCTAATATTAAAGAACCGACTATAGACTTGACTTATAGAGCTCTAAGAAAAATCTAGACACTCTTGACTATACAATTGGAAAGTACATTACACAATGCTTAGGGATAAGAGAGGATTAATAAACTCGTCCACATTTCCTGTACGAAGCTATACTTTATTGGATGCTTTGCAAACAGACAAAGAGTTATATATTCCAAAAAAAGGACAGAGTTTGAAGAAGTGTTGTTAAAACAATTGTGTTATGGGTATAGGTTGGGCTTCGCACACAGAATTTGTATCATAGGCCTGTCTATTTGTATGTCTAACAAAAGTGCGTTTCAGATTTCAAAGAATCGAATTGTGATTACTATCATATGTGGATGCAATCTTGATCGTTGAGACGCTTCTTCTGTTGGGATGCTGAATTCTTGATCTTGTTAATTGAGTTCTGTGTTTTGAAATGGATCGTTGTTGACTATATTTTATGTTATGGGTCATTTTAATAAGTTGAAAGTCGATTAAAAATATTGTGTATTTCGGTTTTTAATTTGATAACGTAAAACCAAAACTGTATTGACATTCACAAACCGCTCTTTTCACAAGTAAACCCCCTAATCATATCTAAACGAAGAAATAGAATTTAAGAAAGCAGAAGAAGCATCATTCTCAAAAAAAAAAACAGGGTTTAAGGATAATGGTTGGCACTGGGTGGATTAAACCCGCAAAGTATTGTTACGAACAAGGTTGCTTGGGAGAGAAGAAGGAGATACAATATAAAATATCTCTTGTTTATTAAAATGAGCATTTACAAGTATATATAGTTAGGATTTACAATTGGCTAAGGTAACCACACTTCTAACTAAACCACTAAACCGGGTATATACATCAATAGGCCCCCTCAAGATGAGCTTCCAAAGATATTATGAAGACTCATCTTGGACTTAAGATGCTCAAACTGATAAGGAAACAAAGGCTTCGTGAATAGGTCAGCAACCTGATCTTCAGTCCGTACATGAAGTCTTGAGAGTTCCACGATCAAGCCTTTCCCGAACAAAATGACAATCATTCTCAATATGTTTAGTCCTCTCATGAAAAACCGGATTAGTAGCGATGTAGATAGCTGCTGTACTGTCAGAGAATAATATAGGAGTGTGAATCTGAGGAACCTTCAGATCATTCAATAACTTGATAAGCCAAACCATCTCTTTAGAAGAATTAGACAATGCTCTGTACTCTGCTTCAGCAGAAGAACAAGAGACCGTATCTTGCTTTGTTGAACGCCAGGAGATCAACGAATCACCAAGAAACATAGCCATACCAGTTGTTGAACGTCTGCTATCACGACATGAATTCCAGTCCGCATCAGCAAAACCTTTCAAAGTCAAGTCATCAGAAGCAGAGTAGAAGAGCCCCTGACCCACCGTTCCTTTAATGTACTGCAAAACTCGATACACGGCATGAAGATGAGGAGAACGTGGTGCTGAAGAGAATTGACATAACCGGTTCACCGCATAAGTAATATCTGGTCGTGTGATCGTCAAATACATCAAACGACCAACAAGACTTCGATACATCGCCGGATCAGAGATCAGTTCACCATCTTTAAGGGACAGATGAAGATTAGGAATCATAGGTGTAGATGTAGGTTTACAACCCAACATACCCGAAGAAGTGAGGATCTCTAAAGCATATTTCCGTTGACAAATAGAAATGCCCTCACTTGAACGAGCGATCTCCAAGCCTAAGAAATACTTCAAAACACCAAGATCCCGGAGTTTAAACTGCTGAGATAAGTCTTGAATCAGAGACTTGGAGATAGATTCATTAGTACTAGCAACAATGATATCATCAACATAGACCAACACTGCCAGAAAATGACCATCAGCACAAGACTTCAGAAACAAAGTATGATCTCCAGTGCCTGTGGTAAAACCCAACCTCAACAAAGCAGCGGAAAATTTCAGAAACCATTGCCGTGATGCCTGCTTTAACCCATAAATCGATTTATTCAAACGAAACACAGCATTTTTAGGCAAAGTAAGACCTTTCCGCTCTGCATAGCCATCAGGGATCTTCATATAAATTTCTTCATTCAACTCACCATTCAAAAATGCGTTTGAAATATCAAGTTGATGAAGAAACCATTTCCGAGATGCAGCTACCTTCAATAGAAACCGGACAGTAGTGAGCTTAGCTACTGGTGAGAATGTCTCAGTGTAGTCTAAACCCTCCTTCTGTGTGTATCCTTTAGCAACAACACGAACCTTCCTCCTCTCAAGAGTACCATCCGCATTAAACTTCAGAGAATAAAGAACCTTGCAACCAACTGCTTTCTTTCCAGCAGGTAGAGTAGCAACCGACCAAGTATTTGTATCTTCCATAGCATTAAACTCCTTATCAACTGCTTCACACCATTCTTTAGAATCCTTTGCCTCAGAAAATGATTGAGGAATTGGGATTTTTGTGATGGTATTGATATATGATAAGTGAGATGGAGAGATTTTAGAATATGAAAGAGAAGACGAAATGGGATATTGTAGATCAGAATCCAACGTATAACAATGATAATCCTGTAAATGAGCAGGTTGTTTACGTGGTCTGGAAGAAATTTGTGGTGGAAGAACAGGAGATGGAGAAATTTCTGAAGAGGATGATGATGATAAAGGTATGTTACCTGAAGACAAAGGCGGTGTGAAGAGTTTCAGCGCAGCTTCATTCATAGGAGACGAAGCCAATGGAAATATCTCCTCATGAAAGATGACATTTCTCGAGATAGAAATCTTGTTAGTCTCCAAATCAAGTAGCTTGTAACCCTTGTAACCAGACGGATATCCCAGAAGAACACAAGCTCTTGATCTTGGCTGGAACTTATGCCTCTGTTTCGGAGAAGTAGAGCCATAACACAAACAGCCAAAAGTCCTCATTTGATCATAAGAAGGAATCTTACCAGTTAAAACTTCATGTGGAGTCCTATTACCAAGCAGAGGAGACGGTGTACGATTGATGACAAAGATCGCACACAGTACACAATCACCCCAGTAGGCAAGCGGAAGCTGAGACTGAAACATGAAGGCTCTGGCTACGTTGAGGATGTGCTGGTGTTTTCGCTCGACCACAGAGTTCTGCTCTGGTGTTTCCGGGCAAGAATGGTAAGCAAAAATCCCTTTTTCTTGAAAGAACTTCGAGAATTTCAATTCTGGAGCGTTGTCTGATCTCACGGATTTAACTTTCACATTGTACTGATTCTCTACTTGATTCACAAAAGCAGGGAACACGCTGATTACTTCATCCTTTGTACGTAGTAAATAAACCCAAGTGGCACGGGAGTGATCATCCACAATAGTCAAGAAATATCGAAAACCATCCACTGTCTCAACTGAAAATGGTCCCCAAACATCAATATGTAAAAGCTCAAAGTTTGAATTACATATGTTGTTTGGTGAAGGAAAAGAAAGTTTCTTCTGCTTGGCCAAATGGCATATATGACAGAAAGAATTCCCTTTATTCTTGGATCTTGTTGTTCCCAAAGCTTCAGAGATCAAATCAAGTCTTGAGAACGAGGCATGTCCGAGTCTGTTGTGCCAAGTACCAATATCAACAACTGCATTCACCATCACAGAAGCTTCATTGACATCCAGCACATACAGATTACCCACTCTTCTACCCTGACCAATCGTTGAGCCCTTGGTACGATCCTGTATTTCACAAGTAGACGGATCAAACATAACTCTGGAACCAAGATCAGTAGTCAAGGAGCTTATACTGATGAGGTTTAACCGAAACTCCGGTATAAACAACACATTCTTGAGAAGAATATGCTTGTTTAATTGAACATTGCCCACTCCACTGATCTTTATTAAAGAACCATTAGGCAAATTCACAGAGCTAGTCACATTCATATCCAAAGAAATGAAAGATGCTTTATCATGAGAAACATGATGTGTAGCACCCGAATCTAGAACCCATGTATTGGTATTAAGAGTATGCCGAGATACAGTAAGTATGCCAACAAAACAAAAGGTAGACTGAGAGAAAGTGATACCCGGGAGATCAGTAGGTGTCTGAGATGTAGAAGCATCACCTGAACCAGCAACTGCATTACTCTGAAGTTGAGAACTAAACAGGGCAATGAATTGTTGAATCTGATCTTTAGAAAGATTCCCAATCAAGTTGTCAAGTGGAGCAGGTTTTGCGTCTAGCTGAGTAGAAACATTCACTTGAGGAGTCACAGAAGTAGAAGGTTTCTGAAACTTCTCAGGTGTCTTTCCTTTCATGTTATAACCCGGTGGAAAACCATGCTTCTTGTAGCATCTCTCAGCAATGTGACCAACTTTGTTGCAGAAAGAACAAATTGGTTTCCCTTTGTGAGCACCAGACTGGACATAGCATATGGTCGAAGTATTCTGAGGTATATTAGGAGACTCAGAAACTTGAAATGCAGCAGGTGATATAGCAGAGGTGAAGCTCTTCTGGCTATCATCCTGATCAAGAATGTTATACACCTCTGTTAAAGAAGGTAAAGTCTTCTTCATGATGATCTGACGACGGATGACTGCATATGACTCGTTGAGACCAGCCAGGAACTTCACAATCTTAGCTCGTTCTGCCTTTTGATGAAGACGAAGAGCTTTCCCACACACACAAGGATCATCAGGTTCTTCACAGTTCTCCAAATTACTCCACAATGTCTTCAACTTAGTAAAGTAATCAGATAGGGAAAGTGAACCTTGACGCAAATCCTGTATCTCCTGTGTGAGGTTGTAAGTCCGAGGAAGGTTAGTCATATGGAAACGGCTATGTAAATCATTCCAAACATCCGTCGCATCATTCAAACGAAGAATACTCCGATAGATCTGAGTTGTAACCGAGTTAAGAATCCACGACTTAACAAGGCTGTTACAACGAGACCATACACGAAAGTTTAAATCAGATTCAAGAGGACGAGGAAGCGATCCATCTACAAATCCAATCTTATTCTTCGCATCTAAAGCTATCTTCATGGCTGCTTCCCAATCATCAAAGTTCGATCCTTCTTCTCTCCCAAGCAACCTGGCTCTGATACCATGTTACGAACAAGGTTGCTTGGGAGAGAAGAAGGAGATACAATATAAAATATCTCTTGTTTATTAAAATGAGCATTTACAAGTATATATAGTTAGGATTTACAATTGGTTAAGGTAACCACACTTCTAACTAAACCACTAAACCGGGTATATACATCAATAAGTATTAAGCCACTCAATAAAGCTGGAACAAGTAATCTCAGTAGTATAAGCAATCGACTCTATATGGATGGCAGTTAAACCTTAGATGGTCAATGGCAAATCAACCTCGTTGAAGAATATAAAATTTACTGTGTTCCTAGTTAAAGAAACTTGATGAATGTTACTAAACACCATAACTAGTTCTGCCAGAAAAAAAAGAGCTAAACGGATATTTCAGCACAAATTTTATAGGGCACTCATGCAATCAACACACTTATGCTTCCAAGATCAACATACTAACGAATCAAAGCAAAGCAAAGAAAAGTCACTAGGAAACAGAACTCAAGGAGCCTAAAAAAATCTCAGCCTCTGACTCAGAGAAGAAACCAACACTGGGGAGGGACATTCCAGGAAAGAAAAGACACAAACTCACTTGGCTAATCCCATCATCTTAATAAAAACAAACTGTTTCTTGAGAAGTTTGAACACCACAAAAATTCAATTTTATTGAAGCTAGAAATAACAGTGCAATAGATTCAATTCTTAAGATTTGCGACCTTGTTTCTTCCTGAGTTTGCGGAACTTGTGCTTGTTCATCTTCTTCTTCCTCTTCTTCTTCACACTATCCGCGTGAATCACCACCTCCTTCTCTTTCTCCTCCACCACCGAACCATGAACCACGCTCGGGTTAAGCCCGTATCCGATTGGGAAGCTAGGGTAAAACCGCAGAGCTTCATCGGGTTTGATTCCGGACCCGGAGAAGGTAATCACAGGATTAGTGAGAGGAAATGGATCAGAGAGAGACTCGATGATGCAAGGCTTCTGATGTGGTATGAGATTGGGGGTAAGCCTCGGGATTGCTCTTAAACAGGACTGGTTCCTGATGAATCTTTGCATGAGATTCGCCATTGGAGATTAGAAACCCCAGAAATGATGAGGGAGGCGGCCGTTCCTACTTGCTGTCGGATCAGTGCCTTCCTCCTCTCTCAAAAACCTATTCTCTAAAATTAAATGTACTTTTTATTTAAAAAAATCATAAAATAATAGAGGCAAATCTTCAAAAAAAAAAAAAGAAGCTAAAATAGCTGCCGTAAAGTGTTTACAAGGGTTGGCATGATCTGATTAGTTTACAAGGGCTGCCATAAATATCTTGATTTTTTGAGGTATTCATGATCTGATTAGTTTCGTACAAATAATTAATTATCTGATAGATTTGATCTGTAACAATCTGGATATTTGGTGTCTTGGATATCCGATTTTTTTTTGTTATTAATCGAATATTATATTCAATCTATAAAAATAAATAAATAAATTTAAAAAATAAATAAAAATCTAAAAATAGTATAAAATAATAATGTTATATATTAAAACAGAAATCACAACTTTTGATTCAAAACAAAATATGTTACAAGAATACAAAATTTGAATTTTTATAATAATAATATCATAGATCACATAAACATATGTATAATAGAGTTAGATAATACATAATACTAAACTATATTAATTTATTGATAAATTTTGTTTTATAAACTAAAATAATTTAGTATATAAAATAAAATCTGCACGGTTGTGTGGATCGAGATCTAGTATCTTATTACAAAAAGATATTTACTTTTTAAATTCTATTGATTATTATAATAATTTAGTAAATACATATACCGTAAAACTTATATAAAATATAATATTTATACAACTTATATATAATTCTTTATGATACTCGGAATGTAGTTGATTACCGTCCTATTGCGCTTTGCAATATCCACTACAAAATAATTCTCAAAATCCTGATCTATCGACTGAGACCACGCCTACTGTTCCTTGTTTCTAAAACTCAATCAGTTTTTTTAGCAAGGCATGCAATAGACGATGACGTCCTTATTACTCATAAAATTCTTCACATTCTTCGTACTTCAAAGGCAAAGAAGTATTGCTCAATAGCAGTAATGACATATATGAGAAAAGTTTATATATTTCAAAAACTCTAATCTGTTATTTTGATGACATTGTTTATTTGATCATCAAACATACTATCTTTGAAAAACAAATATATTTTTAATTAGTAACCATCTTAAGTTAAATGTATAGGAAAAAAGCAGTAGTAAAAATTTCAAGAAACAAACATTCAAAAGCAAGAAATAATTTATGATTTGTATTCTTAAAACGTTTCTTTTACTTATTATCATAATAAGATAGAAACAAACTTGAAAAAAAAACAATTATATATTCATGTCAAATTTTAATGGTAAAACAATCATATTATCTTTAATAATAAATAACAAAATAAAAATAATGAAGGAATCAAGCTTCCTAATCATTTAAAAAAAAATAAAAATAATGAACGAATAAAATAACTAAAAATTCAAAATAACTAATATTAAATTAAAATACAGAAAAAAAAATTCATAAGATTTAGAAAATTTTAAAAATTATATCATATCATTGTTGACAATAACAATTTCAAATATATATATCACCAATGAAGATGATATAACATATTAAGTATCATCTAACGAAAGCTATTTATAAATTCTTACCAATCATTTTTAAAATTTGGTAACATGCTTTATAACAACTAATCAAACATGTATCAACTTATATTTTGTGACATCTACCCAATTTATATCATTTAGACAACAGTTTGATAACATATAAGCAAACATGTATCAGCTCACAATACCTAATGTATATCAACTAATCAAATATTTCACTACAAGAAAACAGTTTGTTTCCTATTATCGATTTCGTCGAAAATCAGTCAGAATAAGCTATTTTTGACTAACACAGTCGTCGGTTCTATCTCTTCGAGAAAAAAAATTAGTCATAATTTTTTCCGGATTTCTAACGAATTTCCGACAGACATATTTTTGACGAAACTCCAACGGTGTAATTTCCGACGAAATCATTTAAAATAAATATTTTAATTCTCTATATAAATAAAATTAAAATTAAAACTAGAAAAAGTTTTTTCTAATATAATTATTTTTAAAAATCGTTTATAATAAAAAATTTATAAGATTTTAAAAACCAAAAAACTTATAATAAATTGAATATTTTTTTAGAAAAGGTGAAAACGTTTTTATATATTTTTAAAATCTTTTTGTAACTGAAACCGTTTTCTAAAAAATGAAAATTTTTTTAGTTAAATTTAAAAAAACATTAAAATGTTTCATAAATTAAAAAAAAAAAAGTAAAATTTGTTTTTTAAAAAACATAAACAGGTTTTATATGTTACAGAAAACCTAAATGTTTTTATAAAAACATAAAAAAAGTTTTACAAATGCTTACAACATTTTATAAAATCATAAAAACGTTTTTAAATAACAAAAAAATTGAAAAAAATAATAAACATAAAACAAGTTTTGCAATCCTAAATCTAACATGTAAATCACAAAACTAACAAATCTAACATAATAAATCCTAAATTAGCCAACCTAACTCATTTCTAACATTCCAATCACTAAAATACATCAATTCTAACCTAAAATATATACAATCTAACATATATGATTATTGAGAGGATGATAAATGACTAACATGGCTGTTCTTCAGCTGTTCTTCGAGGGAGAGAGAGAGAACAGAGAGAGCTCAGAGAAAGAGAGATTTGAAATGAAGATGACGATTTTTTTTCTGTTTTTATGATTAAAAAATTCTGACGAATTGATGTCTTTGAAAATCCGCCGGACTTTTTTTATTTTGGTGCTTCACGAAAAAATTAGGCGGTTCAATTTCCGACAAATATACCATTTTCGTCGGAATATATCATATTCGTCGGAAGTTATTAGTCATAAATTCGTCAGAAATTTTCTATGAATTTTTGATGAATGTATTGAAGTTTTGAAACATAGCAAAAATAGACCGATAATAACCATTGAATTTTTTTTAATGATTTTTAGAGGTTTATTATCTTCAAAATGTTTGAATACACCTGAAAACACACAAATTCAAAATTTAAGATGGATCACCATAATGTATTCTCTTAAGTATATAAGTGTTAATGAGAAAGGTTATTTATCCGTCGATGCATCCATCGCGAGAATATATATATATATATATATATATATATATATAAATAGCTTTAAAAGCTTTAAATAATTGAGGTATTATTAACCCACCTCATATTTATCACTTAATATATGTTAAAGTGATCTTGTTGGTATCCGGTTTAACATTTATTTTAAATATTTCATATCTAAAACTCAAATATGTTAGAAATTCGTCAGAAATTTATGACGAATTAGCTACGAAAATTTTACCGTTCGTCGGTAATTCGTCAGAAATTCAGACGAATTTTCCTCAACATTTCATCAGAAATTTCCGACAAAAACCTAAACTCCAAATCTATACCCCAAATCGTTTAATCTTCCTCGGCAATCGTCAGTATTTCGTCAATTATTTCCGACAACAGAATATTCATCAGAAATTCCTAGGATGTTTTCGACAAAATTCCGACGAATGGTAAAAAATTATATTTCACGGAAATTCGTCAGAAATTTTCGACGAATATCTTTTCCGTCAAGAATTACTATGTTTTCTTGTAGTGTTTATCAGCTAACAACAACATAATCTGTTACATAATAGCTACAACTAACCTTAGTTGAAATTTGTGAGATTCATGTTGTCGTCTCAGTCTCTCTGGTACGCTAATAAATCGTTTTGAAACCTCCATGTTGTTCTCAAATTTGAGCAGACCGTTGGAGCAATTAAATAAATGAACTCGTTGAGAGAGACGTGCACACTAGAGCTATACATTGAGTTGGATAGAACATATCTAGCAAAAAAATATTCACGGCGGTGAAATGTCTGGTGATGATCGTTGTCACGGTATCGTGAGGCTTGACTACTGTTTCGATCATGATGATTTCTTTTTCAGCTGCGGTTCAGGAGAAGCTATAAGAGACAACTTCAATAGCAGAAGAGAGGAGACGCGAAGCAATGGTGGATTAAATTTTGGTTATGGTTAAGAAAGATGAAGATGAATTCATTAGAGAAGAAAAAAGTGAAATGATGCTGAGAATTTAAGGGGAATCGTAGGAGAAGAGAAAGTGGGAGAGGAAAGTAGGAGGAGATGTTAAATTGTTCACAGTACCAAAAAATATTGAAGTGGTATTTTCTTAATTATGATTTTGGTGTATATGAGATTTAAATTCTTTATTTAAAATATATAAATAGATAAATTATTAATTTATGATTTTAATGGGAGCATATATTTATATATAATTTTGTGAAAGATTATTATTTTATTATTTTATCGGTTTGTGTCATATTTTGAACAGGTCCAATTCGGAACCAAATTTTTTTTATTAATTTATTGTATTATTAATTTATTAAGTATTAATTTATATAGTTTTTACTGTACGTGGACGTTGGTGTTATTGGGATGATTTTCTGTGTTTTGGAGTACGAATGCTTCTAATTCTAAAACATGAGTATCGATATAAAGTGAGGGAACTGAATATGCTTGTAAGCTTGTTCTACAAACAATGAATTTTGTAAGCTCATCACTTGAATTAGCCTACTTACTCAAGAACTCAAATCACAAACATCTCTTTGCTAGTATATAGTTTCAACTTTCAAAAGAGTAAACATGTTTATTACACACATAAAACATAATAAAGATACTATATATATATTGACTTGGTCACGTAGTAGATGATGCAATGGCGTAGAGAGGGAACATGCGATGAATCACAGTACCGATTGATTCAGCGACATTGGTTTTAACTTCATTAGATTCAGCCGGTAATCTCCAATTAAGTTGATGCACTAAGTTAGCCAAAACAAACTCATTCAACACTGCTGCAAATGATATTGCTGGGCAAATTCTTCTCCCTGCTCCAAACGGAATCAGCTCAAAATCATGACCTCTGAAATCAACAGATGAATCCAAATGCCTTTCCGGCCTAAAACTTTCCGCGTCTTGTCCCCAAGTTGCAGCCTCTCTCCCGATCGCCCACGCATTGATCGTAACCTGCGTACCCGCAGGTATGCCGTAATCTCTTAATATGACTTCTTGTGTTGATTTGTGAGGAACCAACAATGGAAGTGGGGGATGTAGCCGTAGTGTCTCTTTGATCACAGCTTTCAAGTACTTCATGTTTTGAAGGTCTTCTTCTGATACACTTGATCTTCTCTTACAACACGTACAGACTTCTTCCTGGAGTATGTTCAGACACTCTGGGTGAAGTAGTAGCTCGGTCATTAACCCATTCCATAAGTGTGTACGATGTACTACATCATTAAATCTGTATTCATTTTATGTTCCTTTTACCAAGATGATTGCCTTTATATTTGTACGGTCAATTTCAAACCCGACGTTCTTCTCTCTCTGAATCGCCAGCAATACATCAACGAAATCATTTCTGTCTCCATTACCATCTACATGATCCTGCACAACTCTCTACAAGAACTCATCAAAATCATTTCTCGTCTTTTCTAGTTGACCATCCAAACCACGGATCCAATCAATCCACGCAAGCCATGGTACATAACTGCCGACACTAGACACCCCAAGTAGCTTAGTGAATCTGTCTATTAACTCTTTAAAATCTGTTCCAGCACCGTATTTCCGTCCCAAAGCAACTCTACATATCACATCGTTAGTTAAACTAGACAAAAGCTCACTTATATTCACCCACAAAGAACTTGATTTTCGGATCTTTTCCATCATTAAACTAACTTCTTCTTCTCTCACGTCGCGAAAGGACCGTACCATTTTGTGGCTGAGGAGATGGAGGACACAAACACTCTTCATTTGTCTCCAATACTCTCCATAAGGAGCCACAGCCACATCACGCCCGTTGTACATAAGTTTTTCGAAGATCTTAGACTGCGGACGGCTTGCAAAAACGCGGTCGTGCGTCTTCAAGACATCTCGAGCCGCGCCCACGGAAGAGACTACGAGAACGGGGACACGGCCAAAGTGAAGGAGCATGAGAGGACCATAACGTCGGCTGAGAAAGCATAGTGATCTGTGAGGGTAGCGGCCCAGCTGATGAAGGTTTCCGATAAAAGGAAGTCTTGGTGGTGATGGGGGTGTGTTGCTTTTCCTTCGTGCCGTTTGTTTTTGGAAGAAGAGAATGGTAATGAAGATTGTTGAGCATAAGAGAAGTAACACGATCATCATTTCCATCTCTGGATTTTATTCTTAAAATATTTTTCTTCGTGATCACGGTTGATGTAAATACACAAGCAAAGTTTCTCCACGGAATGTAACTACTGCCACTTAATCTCTCTGGGACATATGTTTCACTGTCTTTCTTTTAATGTTCGGTGTTTCGAAAAATATTCATGCTGCTTGTCTGGGCTTTCGCAATTATGTGACTTGTTTTGGACTAATCTACCAGCTAAGTTAAATTTGTCAGCACTAACGATTCGGCTCGGTTGAGAAAACTAATTTGAACTGGGTACTACTTTTGTCGTCACGTTTGAAACTGTGATTATGTTATACTTTTATTACATATATCCATTTATCATTTCTTTACGCTTCTAAAATTTGATAAAGCTAATTAGATAGATAGCAACGCAGAAGATTGTTTGAAATAATTTTATTAAATGTACTTGTAAACTATATTTATTTGATAATTTCGTGAATAAATTTAATAATATTTGCACTAACTTGTCATATAATAATATATTATACGTTTATGTAACAGAAATAAAAATATATATAATAATAAAGTGTGGTAGCCTAATTGTAAGAGACTTCAGACATGGTGTAAATTTATTTACCATCAGTTCGATTTCTATTGAAAACAAAGTTGTTACTATTTGATTGGTCTGAATTTGAGATTTGAGCCATACAGTTTACTAAGAGGCGATGTTAGGCCATCTCCAACAAAACACCAAAACACTAAATTTGGTATGATTTCATCTCTAACAAGATACCAAATTTGACACAATCCCACCAAATTTGGTGTAACACTATTCATCACACCAAACTTTAAAATACACATTTTAGTATGTTTCATTTAAAAATATAATTTAATTACTATCAAATTTGTAATTAAACATAAATATATTGTATTTATTTTTATTTTAAATTTATTTTCACATTTCGTGTAATAATATTCATCACACAAAATTTCTAAAATACATTTTAATATGTTTCATTTAATAATATAGATCAATTACTATCAAATTTGTAATTAAACATAAATAATATTTTATTATTTGTATTTTTATTTATTTTCATATAATTAAAACGTTAATTTTAATTTTATTTTATTATTATATTCAAAATAATTAGTAAATAACTATTATTATTTATCACTTACAAATAATAAAATATAAATATAATCTAGATCTAATAAAATTATTATTTATCAATTACAAATAATAGAAATATAAAAGTTTTAAAACTGAAAACATAAAATAATATATAATATGGATTTTGGTGTAAGATTTGGTGTTATTGTTGGAGATGACAAAAACAAATTGACACCAAAACACTAAATTTTGTGTAATTTCAACACCAAATTTGGTGTCATTGTTGGAGATACCCTTAGTAGAAAAATGGCAATTAGCCTCCGTCATTTCGTTCTGGATACGGGCATAGTCCTGAGTACGCTGTCTATCTTCTCGGCTGGCCCAAACAACCGGATTGGTCCTAGGTTACTTTTAACATTAATAGAAAAACATTTCAAATTCAAGTAAAACAGCGTGACAACCAATCCACTCAGTAGCATTAGTTAGAAGGATTTTGTAATATTACTAATGAAATCAAATCATATTATCTTGATATCTCAAAAATTCTAAAAAATAATAAATAAATATAGCAATTTAGCAGAGCAACAAATAATATATAATATGCAATTTTTTATATGCATATTTAAAACTTAATATATTTATATATTACTTGTAGTTGTTATTTAAAATGTTATGAATATAGGTTCTCTAATGTCTGCTGCAAATTAGAAATTGTTACAATTCATAGTAAATTATCTGCTTAATTTGTTTTATCGACCATAAAATGAATTTCATTTATATAATTCTAGTATCTATAAGACTATTACAATTATATAGAAAATTAGCTGTTTTCTTTCGTCAACCACAGAGATAAAAGATGATTTCAGTTTATATAAAATTAGTATTTGAACATTTATTCTATGACATGAAAATTTTGAATTATTTCACAAAATGTCTAGTTATGATTTTTTTTCTTGTACCTTCACTCTCCAATTCCATACTAATCAAGCATTTGTTGGGTGCGATCATACCGCACTATAGCATCGGATTCCATCAGAACTCCGCAGTAAAACGTGTTTGAACGAGAATAGTACTAAGATAAGTGACCTTCCGGGAAGTCCTCGGGTTCCACCCCATTTTAATCTGCTCAAAAAGAAAATCAAGCATTTGCTTTCTCGTTGGTATGCGAATCCTGGAGAAAACCCAAATATTTATAGAAATAGGCTTTAAAGCCCAAACTTAAAATATTTTCAGATAAAACGCAGCGTTTAGGAGGCTGTTAAACCCCCATGAAAATGTATTTTGTTTTTACTTAAAACCCTTATTACACATTTTCGTCTTCGTTCAGACACAGTAGCCATGTACAGCAGATCAAAGGCAGTCATGTACAGCAGATCAAAGGCAGTCATGTCTTGTCTTCGAAACGCTTACTCTAAGATCTCGACTCGGTCGTATCAGACCGGACTTCAGGTGGATTTTTATTCAAACTCGTATTCGTCTTTCGGTTCTCCGAGGCAATTCCGCTCTTTTTCTTCAAAACGAGAGTCTATGCTTCAGTTAGTTCTCGAAAACGATTGGTCTAAAGAAGTAGTGGAAGGACTGAGAAAACCAGATATGCCTCTAACCCACGAGACTGCAATCTACGTTCTTAGGAAACTAGCCAAACACCCAGATAAAGCTTACTCCTTTCTCGACTGGGTCATCAGAGAATCAGATCTTACTCCAAGCTCTCCACTTTACAGCACGATGCTGAGGATGATACTAGTGCAGCAGAGACCCATGGAAAGGTTTCGGACGACTCTTACGGATATGAAACAAGGAGGGTTTTGTCTGGACGAGGAAACGTACAAGACTATCTATACTTTGGTTAACAGAGAGAGCTACAAAGACGCTAAAGCTTTGGCTCGGTTCTATAATGATAACGCAATGTCTGTCGTTGCAGACAATGTTTCCGCTTCTGTTTCGAAACAGGTTTGGGGTTGTGAGGTTGAGAGGGAGCTTCAGGGTATGAAACTCCCACTGTCTGATCATAACTTCGTTATCAGAGTGTTGGAGGGACTAAAGGAACATCCTCTGAAAGCTTTGTCGTTTCTCCGTTGGGTCGGTGGTTGTCAGAAACACAGTACCGTTACTTATAACGCAGCCTTGAGGGTTCTGGCAAGGCCTAGCTCGGTCGCAGAGTTTTGGAGTGTTGTCGATGAGATGAAGGAGGCAGGGCACGAGGTTGATTTCAACACTTACATAAAAGTATCAAGACAGTTTCAGATGTCTAGAATGATGATGATTGAGGCGGTGAAGCTTTACGAGTTTATGACGGATGGTCCGTTCAAGCCATCCGTTGAAGATTGTAGTCTTTTGTTGAAGTCTTTATCAGCTGGTCCCAGTCCGGATTTGGATTTGGTGTATCGGGTTTCGAGGAAGTATGAATCAACGGGGAAGCCTCTCTCAAAGGCTGTTTACGATGGAATCCACAGGTACTTAACCAGTGTAGCTAGGTTTGACCAAGCGGGAGATACCATGAAAGCTATGAGAGATGCTGCTGGTTGTGAGCCGGATAACGTCACATACAGCCAACTCGTGTTTGGTCTTTGTAAAGCTAAGAGATTAGAAGAAGCGTGTGGTGTCCTGGATCAGATGGAAGCAGATGGATGTCTCCCCGATGTAAGAACTTGGACTGTTCTGATCCAAGGGTACTTGAAGAACAACGAGGTTGATAAGTCTTTTGCGTGTTTTGAGAATATGCTGGAGAAAGGGTTGGTTATCGACTCTGGACTGCTTGATGTCATGGTAGGTATGTTTCTTAGCCAGAACAGGATCGAGGAGGCGTGCATATTCCTAAAGGAGAAGGTGAAAAATGCTAATGTGAAGCCTTGGAGAACTACTTACAAGGGTGTTATAGACAAGCTGCATGAAATCAACAAGGGTGAAGAGGCGTTAGATCTTGTACAGATGATGAAGCAGCAAAATTACCATGCTCATGCGAAAAAGCCTTTTGATGGGACTGCTGTGAATGTTGTTGCTAAGATGGAAGTGCGAAGTTCAGAGAATTATTCTCCTTCAATGTATGATCTCATTCATGCTTTCTGGGGACTTCCTGGTTTGAAGCATCTTGTCCTCACCATTGTGAAACAGACTCGAAAAGACGTCTCGGTGATGTTTGAGGTAGATACTCAAACCTCTCCCGAGTGAAAGACTCGTTAACAGTTTCTTCTAGATTGTATGTCCAATTCCTCTCTTCTTCTTCCTGCTGCACTGGCCACAGGCTTTGTTTATGGGATTGAAGGATGTTGTGGATTGTTCATAACCAGTTTGCATTTTTTCAAGCAATTCTCTTTCTTGTTTTTTTTTTTCATTCCTGAAATAAATTTACAAATTTCACTTTGAGAATGCAGTTATGAGACTAATTTCTTCACCTCACATGTATTATTTTCTTAATTCATCTATAATAGATGTGCTGAATACAAAGTTTTGCTCAAATCCTGGTTGATTAGGACCTAATATATTTAATTATAAGTATTAAATCCAGGACACCTAATGGTAAGTACTTGAGAACAAATGAACAGTTTTCTCTTTTCTTTCATCTCTATCGAGGATCACTGATATAAGTTTTTGATTGCTACTAAGCTATATGGATCATAGAGAACAATTTTTGAAAACTGAAAAGGATGATCTCTGTGTATTCAGTCTCTGATGTTTTATAGTTGGAGATTTTGTTTCTTGATATAGAATGGAAATTCACATAGATTATTGAGAAAATTTTATATTTTTCTCAAATACAAAAGTGAATTTTAGAGAACAATTTTTGAAAACTGAAAAGGATGATCTCTGTGTATTCAGTCTCTGATGTTTTATAGTTGGAGATTTTGTTTCTTGATATAGAATGGAAATTCACATAGATTATTGAGAAAATTTTATATTTTTCTCAAATACAAAAGTGAATTTTAGAGGGCAGGAAAAAAGAAAAAAAAAACTATTATCCGAAGACTAAACTTCCCCGCCTGTCTGGATTGGAAATGGGCCATGTGAGGTTTGTTGCTGAAATATGATAAGATTACGTGTATCTTCCTCACACATGGGACTGTCTGTCTGATTAATAGCTGACAGAAGAAAGCTCACACAGACACATCATTATACTAATATTCACTTTATTTATCAGCCAAGAGTTTTGGTCTCTTTCCCAATATTTTTCTGCGGTTGCATTAGCACATTGGAAAAAAGAAATACATTTTGTGAAAAAATGTGTTTGAAGCAATCCTGATCTTAATAATCGGCCGTTTAACAAACATGTTTTCCTTTTGAATTTTGTCAATTAATCGTGGATTGGTAGTCTAGGTTTTCAGGTGGCCGGATCAGAGCATCTTCAATCCACCTCTATTTCTACCTCTATAATAGCATTTAGAAGCAAAACTACTCCAACCCATCTCTATTTTTGCCTCTAAAATAGAGATTGTTATTTTCTACTCTATTTATAGAGGAAAAAATAGCATTCCTCTATATTTTGCTCTATATGTAGAGATCTCTATTTTAGAGAAATACATTGGAGTAAAACCCACCTCTATTATAGAGTTCCTCTATTTTAGAAGTAAAAATAGAGAAATACATTGGAAATTGTCTCAAGTGAAAATGTTTAACCTTTGATGGATTAGGATCTAGTTGTGGTGGCCATGATAATCAAAGCATCTGATGCTACAAACAAAACTGAAAGAAAAAAATCATATTTATTTTTAACATTTTAAAAAGGGCAAATCTCCAAAATAGCACACTTCTAAGTTTATATCACAAAAATAGCACTCAAAAACTAAAATGACCAAAATAGCATTTTATTTTTTGAAAAATTTAAATTTTTTTATTTTTTGAAATTTGAAATCTTATCCCAAAACCTCACTTCTCAACTCTAAACCCTAAAACCTAAACTCTAAACCCTAAACCCTAAACCCTAAACTTTAAACCCTAAACCCCACCCCTTGAGTGCTATTTTTGTGACTTTTGACCTTGAGTTCTAGTTTGGGAACAAAAACTTGATTTAGTGATATTTTGGTCTTTTCTCTTTTAAAAACATAGACAATGCAGCACTTATGCACCATTTTTACCGCAAACTAACAAGAGAAAATGAAGACTTCGGAAGAAGAAAATATGGCTTATTTGCCAAATAACCAAAAAAAAATGAAAATTAGATTTTGGGAGAGAGAGTAGAGAGAGATAAAAAGAGAAAGTAGGAGAGAGAGAAAAATTTTGGTTAGTTAGTGTATTTAAGTTTTTTTCACGTATACAAGATGCAATTTCCCAAGAAAATAAGCAAACGAAGATTCAGAAAATGATGCAAAAGAAGCAACTTTTGACATGGAAGCAGCTTATTTGATGATGACGGCATTTTCAGGTACGTATATAATCTTGTATGTTATAGCGACCGTGATGCTGACGCTTCACCAGTTTATTCGCACCAAAGTTAGATGTGTGTCCACGGTCCACTTTGGCCTTACCATTTTCTTTTCCCCTAAGAAAAAAATTACCTGAAAAGGATTAGATGATTAGCTTAGTGATTTTGACTTTTGTCTGTTAATTAGATCACGATGTCGAGTAAAACGAACTCGTTAAGCAATGGTCCAATCAAACTTTATATACAACACTTAAAAAAAAAAAACAAATTGTTCTCTTCAAAAAAAAAAAAAGGTATTGCCATGAAGAAGATTGCATTACTATTTGTTATTAAGAAATGATTCAAAGTGTAGAAAGATCACTAATTAGAACTCAACAAGGACAAGATTGTTCTTCTTTTGTAACCTCAGTTTACAGTAATGTTTGTGGTTTATTTTGTTTGTTCCCACGAATTGTTTGCAACTTCGCAATTCGCATTATTCTATTTTTGACCAAAACCTTGCGTAATTCTTTTCACGTATTGTATGCGTTATTCTTTTCACTTATTGTGTACTAAGACCAGCCGCAACGCTGATCCTTAATGGATCCTTAGCGGGTAATCCGATGGTTATCGGATTAAAATAACAATATTTAACCGAAATAATCCAAGGATCAATCCGTAAATAAGGATTAAACGGAGTTGATCCTTAGAGACGTGGCGCGTTCTGGTTCGTCCGTCGGCTTTGTCATTCGTACGTATCAAAAAAAAACTAATCATTTTCGACCAAAGGCGAGGAAAAAAAACGTCTCGAGTGAAGGCGATATCAAAGGCGATTCGATCCATCCCGAGAAGAAGGTAAATCGTAGGGTGATTTTGTAGATTTATGCGTCGAGATTTTGTTATCTTTGTTGTTTTCTCCTCAAATTAGGGTTAGGTTTTGAAGATTCAATCGATTTGTCTTTTAAAATTAGGGTTTCAAGCGATTTGGGGGTTTCACTCGATTTAGGGTTTTCAATCTAATTTGTTTTGCGGATTTTCTCGTTCGATTACAATCTTTTTGATGTTCTTATTTGTGTAGCTTACGGTTTATATGTGATTCATGTTTGCTTACGGTTCATTGAATCCGTGCTGGTTACTAAAAATCTTTGTTTCTTTCAGGTTTAACCAATCATGGGACAAGACTATTCGTACAGCCAGCCGTCATCGTCAGATGAGTTCGACATGACGTACCTTCTTGAAGCAGAGGCTGCTCTTTACGCGGATGAAGGACAGAGTAGTTTCTCTGTTGGCGAGGCTGTTCGCAACCCACCTGAGGCTGATGATGGCATCCCAACGAGATGTTACTGTGGCAGTGAGGCTGCTATTGCAACATCTTACACGCGAAAAGATCCAGGGAGGTTGTACTACACGTGCGAGAATAGAGATGATGGGGGCTGCCACATATGGAAATGGTGGGATGTGGCAGTCACGGAGGAGGTGTTTGAGGTTCAGAGGGAACTCAGGCTGCTTAAGGAGCAAGGTTACGAGTGTGATCAGAAGCTGCTTAAGCTACAAAAGACCGTCTGTGAGCTCAAGACCGTCTGTGAGCTCAAGAAGAACAAAGAGTCTACAAATGGCTATGCATTGGAAGTTTGTGTAATGGTCTCCGTATTGGTTTTTCTAGGTCTGGCGCTTATGTTTGTCAATGGTACGTATCTGTCTTGAGTTTTTGTTTGTTCTTCATGATCTTTTGTAGACCTTATGACAGTTTGATCTAATGTTTATGCAGGAAGAGCTTCAAAGATGTAAACGAGAGTGTCGAGAAGCTCGAGTCTCTCTTTAGGTACGATACCACAACTGCCTAGTCTCTTTTCTAATAACTATAAACGTATAGTAGTTAAGTAGAACCTATTTAGTTAGTTGTTTGGTTTCTCTGCATTGGTGGTAATTGCTAGTTGTTTGGTTTCTATAAATTGGTGGTAATTGCTAGTTAAGTAGAACCTATTTAGTTAGGTTTCTATCTTCCTACCGCCATAGATTTGATTGTTTTAAATGGCTGTTACCGTGATTTGATTGGTGTTTAATGCAAGTAGTTAGCTTTCTACCTTCCTCACTGCTCGGTTCTAATTGGCTTTTAATGTTTGTTAGTTTAATCTCGCCTATTTAACTTTCTGTGTTGCTATTAGAGTAACACAGAGCAATCTGTAAACATGGATAAGCAAACTAGTTATGTAAACCTCAGCTTTAGTCAATCTCAGAGTACAGTGGACCTTGAATCACCCGAACCTTATTGGTTCGGTACCCAAGGTCCTGATGAGTCCGTTCTCGAGTCTCCTCTCAACTCTGCTGTCGAGCCTAATGCCAAGGAGAGGAGGAAATGGTGCATGAAGGAGGACAAAATCCTTATTGGTGCTTGGCTTAACACCAGTAAGGATGCGGTGGTGAGCAATGACCAGAAAGCTGGTCGCTTCTGGAAGAGGATCGTCGACTACTACAACAACTGCCCGCAACTGGTGGGAACAACACCTAGAGAGCTGAATCAGTGCAAGCAGAGGTGGGCTAGGATTAACGAGCAAGTCAGCAAGTTCGTTGGATCATATGACGCGGCTCTGAGGGAGCAGAGGAGTGGTCAAAATGATGATGACGTGATGAAAGCTGCTCTAGAGTACTTCTTCAATCGTCACCGGACCAAGTTTGTCATGGAACATGCCTGGAGGAAGTTGAGGCATGACCAGAAATGGGCCTCCACCTTTGTGGGTAAGGACGGTGGGAAGGAAAAGCGGAAACAAGTTGATATAGAAGATGAAGTGGGTGAACCAGAGGGTAGACCTATAGGGATCAAGGCTTCTAAAGCTGCTGCTAAGAAGAAGAAGAATGGTAAAGAAGAGTCATTGTCACAGATTCAGGCCATAATGGAGATGAAGTCGAAAGTGTCAACACAGAAGTTGCTTGAACGTCTACTTAGCAAAAAAGACCCACTCACTGAGATGGAAACATCTCTTAAGCTCAAACTCATGTCTGAGATGTTATGAGGTTAGGTTGCATAGTTAGCGTTCGTATTCAACCTATGTGTCGAGTAGTTACATGTTGTTTGATTGCATAGTTAGCTGTATTGAACGTATGTGTGGAGGAAAAGTAATAACTCTTGTCCTCTTTCAGTTTAATG